>NC_090927.1:1141232442-1141857442 GCF_040938575.1 Ambystoma mexicanum
ACTCAAGAGAAGGGATCAGCAGCAAAGGATTCAGCTCCCTCCAGCGGCTCTTTGTGGTTTTGATGGTTTTTTTTTAGCACCAAGAAGAAACGAATATCACTGGTCTGATTCTCTTTGATTACTCGGTCCTGAACTCTGGTGAGGGGACTTTTGGTGAAGAATTCCTGCCTCTGGAGGTCCACACGGATGCCTGCAACATTTCAGCTGGATTTGATCGCAAGAAGATGCAGTCACAAATGGTCCAGGTACCCTGAGTATTGATGTTCTGCAGCCCAGGAAAGTCGCAGGACGTCAGGGGATGGCCCAAACTGAAGAGGGTCTTGAGGCTAGGTGCTCCCACCAGTCCAAGGGAGGAAGTTTTCCTAGGCGGAGCTTCCACGTCGAGATGAAAACAGGGTCAGCACAGCTGCAGGGCTTCACCATTGCTTCTGCGGTTGTTGAAGGTGCTGCTGGCATCTCGGCCTGTTTTCTGCTTCGGATTCCTTGCTCCAGTGGTTTACTCTGCTGTAGTCCAAAAAACCTTGCCTTATATGCTGGAACCAGTTCTTTCACTCCCATGGAGCTGTCAATCACATGGGGGTTGGCTGTCCTCCGGGGCAGGCGACCACTGGTTTCAGCCAGGCACACCTTCAGACAAAGGGCAGTGAGGTTTCGGGACCCTCTTTCCCTTCTTGCCTTCCCAGACACATTGGAGGCTGGGCAGGCTTCAGGGCTGAAGCCTGCCGAAGGCAGAATTCACGATAGCAGGAGGAAGTGAAACTAAAAATTGCGAAAAAGAAGACACAGGACATTTTGAGAAAATGCTCACCCAAGGGTGCTGTACTGCAGCTGAGAAATCAGCCTGCTAGTAACCTGCACAAACAGTAGAAAAGGTATCCACTGCCACCAGTCATTTAAGTTAGTCACTGTAACAAAAGGTTACAGGAGTAGTGGGATGAGGAGTAACGAGGCAACCCCTCATCACCCCACATAAGGTGGTGTGTGCTGGACCCACAAAGGGAAAAGGTAAGTAAGATAAAAGTTATCTTGCTACTCTTGGGAACTGTAGTTCTCACAAGAGAATGTAATAAAACAAAGAGAAGTCAAAAGGACTACTCCGTGACACTGCACAGAAGGTGCTGGGTGTCACAAAGCAAATTGTAGATGCCTGCATTAAACATATGGAGTGTAGCAGACTGCATAAAAGCAGAAACATTTTCCACTCACTCAGGAGATTAAAATCAAAAAAGTCCAGATTCCAGCAAAAGTGCTGGGGGTCACTCAGATTAAATTGTCACGCTATGGACATGTTGTTGGGGGTAAAACTGTGAATCTATTAAACAATGATAAACAAGTGAACATAACTGAAAATGGAAACTTGGGACAAGATGACGCCATTTTCAAAATCTCTATTTGTCAAGTAGGCCATTTGGTTTACTTTAAAGCAGCAAAGTACAAGAGAAAAGTAGAGAAAGTAATGACCCCCCACACCCCTCCAACATTGACTGCAAAAACAGTCACCCAAGAAGAAGAACATAACTGGTGTGAACACAAAAAATAAAAATGGAATACATACTGTAGTCTTTTCAAGGTGATCCTGGAGCGAGTCAATGAGTAGGTCCCCCACTGGTTTCCATCCACCGCGCACTGCCTCAGCTTCTTTCATGTCCGTATCCAGTTCATCCATTGCTCCTTGAAGATCTTTTAGCTTTTGAAGCGCTTTATCTACTTGCTTCTGCCAATTGCTTGCTTGCATGTTCAGACTCTCCCACTTTTCCTTGACCTCTGAAGACTGCTTGCGCATGGCTCTGGCAACTTTCTGTGCTTTCTCTTCTGCTGTGAGCTCTGTGGAACAAGGAGAGAGGCACTGTTTAGTTTCTAAGATATGATCGCACCTTGACCAAGAGAAAAGGGCTGCAGGACACTTCTACTACGGAAGATTTCTAATAGCAGAATGATCAGAGCCCCGGATGTAGGGATTTCTCATATACGCATGTAGAGGACAGCCACAAGACTGCTCAAAGGCTAGGAAAGAGGTGTGGAGGTGGAGTTAGACTTCATTGCCCATTTAAAATGTAAATCAATTCAATATGGGCGAAACCAACCCCACATTTGGTAATTACTGCTGTGTGTGTGTCTATTGACAGGTTTTATAGCTAACGCTTTGACTATGAAAATACTATATATGTCATGGTTGGTTTAAATGCATGAAACAAAACTTTCATCTGAAATGTGAGAGAAGAATAAACAGTTTCAGCCAACAAGCCAAACATGCCAGTGCAAACCAGTAGCCATTTCTGGAAGTTCACCTGTAGTTCAGAGCCACAGAGAAATGCACTTTGGGTATGCAAGTTAGCTACAAATCATGAATTTGTAACTCCAATACCATTGATTCTGTTTGCTAAACATGCTCCTCTTCCCCAATCACAAAAATGGCAGACGTTTGCAAAATAACGATCCATAAGGGTGAACCATATATTGGCTGCCTGCATCCTTGAGAGTGGTCAAATGCTATGTATCAAATAGTGCCGATTTATAAGACAAAGACATTTCTGGGACAAAAAGCATACATTTGAGCAATTTGCTTCTCTACCATAAAACAGTATGCTGACCGGGTTGTAGACCTGAAAGTGAAATCGGCAATTTTGCAGATTTCTGAAAATGGGATTGATAGATACCATGCAGCCAGAAACTACATTTCCAAAGAAACTGTGATCTACTGGGAAGCACGGAACCAGAACATGCTTGTTCCAACCCTTCTTGATACTTTCCTGCTAGACTAGATACCATAAGGCCAGAATCCTGATCTCCCAAGACAAATAGTGCTGAGATCCTGAAAGAGAGAACTACAACTTGCGCTATTAAAGCTCCCTGCTCTGATGCCCGATACCCTCTAGTAATAAAGAAAATCTCCTAGAATGTCCTGTGCTGACAAGAGAAATCTTTGTTTAATGTGCGCTTTCTTTCCAAACTTACTGATACTGAATACCAAGAACGCAAAAACTACATATTACACAATATCAACTGGACTGCGAGACAAAATCGCTCCACCCTAATCAATATTAAATGTCTTTTCATAAACAATAGCATTGGAAATCACAGATAACTCGTGAATTGTTGGTGTATGTCTCTTTAGTGGGTAGCCAACATGTGTTTCGACCTAAACCCTCAGGTCTTCCTCAAGGCGTTCAAAGACTATTGTTGAGTTGTAACTTTGTACCAACTCTCCTCTTTCCACGAATTGTTAACATCAGCAAGGTGCCACAACCTGGATTTAAACTTGACAAGTTGCCCTGTATTCATAAGCCTAAGTGCTTACACTTGCGGTAGCTTTACTAGGGATGCCTCCATATTTCAATATGAGACCACAAGCATGCCCCGACACGTTTTGGCCTCACTGGGCATCATCAGTAAGGAGTAGCTTGGGTCTTTAGGCTCAGCAGGCACGGGGCATGGCCTAAGCTAACCCCAGGAGCACTACCCATGGGTATGGCCACGAGCCTTGAGCAGTGGGCAATACTGGAATGTCAGTAACCTTTGCCGCTATGAGGCGTGCATGGAGAAGGCCGAGATACTGCTGCTTTGAAAATGGCAAAATCCTGCGGTTTCAAGCATATTGCCCCTTCAACATCCTTACATGGGTTCTTGTAATATTTAACCTGCTAAATTGTCTAATAAACGTTTTAGAGAATATATTAACTTTTGAGGGGAGGGGGCGGAAAGCCAGTGTCCTGCTATGTGGAGCTAAGTGGCAGAATGCAGACTGCAGTGCCTTTCACCAGGGTTTGCTGTTCCGAATGTGAGGAATGCATTAACCAATGGCAGATCATTCAGTCCTGTAATTCACACGGCGAGCCTTTTCCAGACTGATTCACAGAAACCTTCAGCGTCTAATGCAAGCGCATGGAACCCAAGGTGATCCCACTTCTTCCACCAAGTATGTTTTGAACAAACCCAAGCTCAGTGATTGCATTTTTGGATCTGGTGTTCATGGAGTGCCTTAATAGCTAATTTGGCAGTTCTCCAAATAAAAGACACCCTGAACCAAGGTTTAAACATGCTCTGATACTTAAACAAAGCAGTAAAAGCTGTTGTCCGACCAAATAAAAAAGAAATTGAGATGGCAAACGTGTCCCTGGAATGATAAAGAAGCAGCACTCAAATGCCCTACAAAAGACCTGCAGGAAGGCATTCGCTGCTCAAGGGGCACTAAGACACAAATGATCAAAGTTGGTCAGCAATACTGCAAAGATCCGCAAAGCTTTATTACAATATCTCAAGCATTGCTGCACTGGGCCTAAACTTTAATAGGTTGGCAAGAAGCAGCTCGCGCAGAGAAAGGGCGATGACTGCTGTAATTGAAAGTTGGCCCCGGAAAATACGAAGACTGAGGAATGATGCAGAACACACACAAAAAAAAAAAAAAGTGTGAGCATATTTTTTTACAAGCAACAAGATAATCGATCAGAAATTGATGAACATGTTACTCTACATTCATTAGCAGAGTGCAAATGGAAAAGGTTTAACCAAGTATATAGAACGCTGCAATATGTCAGGAGTAATGTGGTTCGGTCTCGATATATGGCAAGACATTTTGCCCGGGCTGGATCCATTTTTAGAAATTGGAGACCCCATCTCTAGCCAGGTCTAGGTCAACTAATATGGCAAGGCGCCTTTGGCAAAATCTAAAATTGCCCTACCCCTCCGAAATCCCAGGGGTTCTACAACTTTGTGCCAGTGGAAAATGATATGCTATTGGCCGCATTCACATATTATTTGGAATCAGGTTTTTCTCGTGCTCATGAGCCCAGGAGGCCTCGTGGGGTCTACCTGGTTGGCATGCACCTCTGGTGGCACAGATGCATTGACGGGTTGCGAATGGGGCTCCAGGAACCATCTTGAAGCAAGACCATGTTCATTATTTTCTGAAGAGAGGGTAAAATGTTTTTTTAAGGAGAACAAAAATCGCTTTCCCAGCAGGTTTCTGGGGAAGATTAATAACTCTAAAATGGTTATCATTTTGTAGCCGATACGTCTTTGCGCCTTATTCATGCGCATTAAATGATGCATTTTTTACATTAAGTTCCTTTTCGGATCGGGCGGTAACATATTTTCGGGTCAGTGTTTCTACCAGAGCAGTGCCACAGGAAGGAGCGCTATTAATATCTGACGCTGTGTTGCTTGAACCAAGGGGGCCGCCTTCTATGCGTCTGTAGTCTACTATTTTTTCTTGGGAGTATTTTTACTCCCATTTTGTGTTGCTTTTGCATGCCTTTAGATAGTTAATGTGCTTAAAGTTTTGTAAATCAAACTAAGAATACACAATAAAAAAATACATTTTTTTAAAAAAGATGGTCAAATGGACTACCACAGTGTTTATGTGTAGGACTGGGATGGCTGCGCACAAAGCAAGGCATTCAAGAAATGGTGGTTGCACATAGAAAAGTGAAATTCGAAAGCTTGTCAAGACCCATTGGAAGCCTTGAAATGTGTTCTGCTGCTATCACATACCCAAAGGTTAAGATGCAACGCATGAAATGTAAGCATTTGTCTGCAAGAGGGTGATTAAACGCAAATACCTTAGAATGCCATGTCATTTCAGTGAAAGACAAAGTTGGGCAATACACAGAAAGTCTACTTGCCTTTTGGGGTTAGGTGTGCACTCAGACCCTTCGGTCTAAGCTCTGAACAGGAAGGGAAAGCATGGGGTTTGATGGCTATCGGGAGAGGGTCCCGTAACGTTGCAGATCGATCCTCTGCGATGTTGGTGATAGCATCTAATGAACTCTGAGGGCAATCATGAACCCGGAGCAGCCGCGTTACAGGCACTAACGACGTTCGAGCAGGGGAATGAAAAGAAAACGATGAAAATCCCAAGTTATGATTTATCGCTATTGCTCTTTTTTCCAAGTACCCTTCCAGTCCACCGCAGAGCAATCACCTCCCGGCAACAACGGCTACCACATCAATCTCCTGCAGCAGGCAAGCACTGATTGGCTCTCAGTTGGGTTCTACAGCTTCACAAGTGATTCGTAAAGGGGAGTTCGGCTTCAGTCTACACCGCTTTGTAAGATACAGTTAGCAGGCAGGCACATTGTTGTGAGGTACTACTGGCAGAGCAGTCATACATTTAATAATTCACTTAGTTGTTTAGGGCTTTTGGTGAGTGCTGAACGTCATTGTGCAGCCATTTTAACATGCTTGCCCCTCTTATGATTAGTGTCATGGTGGAAGTACAGCCTTGTGTTGATGGACCACCAGGATTAAATGACCATCTGGAGTTTCAAGAATATTGAACTCTGGAGTGTTCTGTGATTTGTGGGGAGTGTGAGAAACCTGAAGGTGTCGCACTCGCTAGTCTCTGGGGATCTATCATCCAGGTGGCCAGGACACAGCCATCGCTAATGGAACAGTTCCTGGGGGTGGACCACTCCGTGAGGATCACCTGGATGGTGAGTCTTCGGGGAGTCAAAGTGCGACACCGAAGGGTGAGACGCAGTATCCCCTTCCTTATAACACCCTTTCCCCATCCTACCAAGTAGGATACCTAGAGACTCAACCCTGCGCCCCCTTTTGCAAAACAAACACTTTCTCACAGGCAGTTTATCATGAGAAACAACGGACTAACACTAGAGCCGTATACCTGACATGTCCCAACACAAGGGTCAAGCAGAGTCAGGCAATTACTCATAGTTACACACACCTGACTTCTATCACACTTTCCCACACGGATAAAAGGCAGAGCACGAAAGCACACTCTGAGCAAGGTAAAACACACGAGGAAGCAAAGGTTTAGAGATGGCGGTTTATGAGGAGAAAGGGGCCAGAAAGGTTTGCAAGGAGGGAATTGCCCGTGGCCTTTTCCAAGGAAGACCGCTACTTTCAAAAACCCTCATGGATAAGAAACATAATACCGGGAATTGGAAACTACAGAAATGTGCCTTGTGTGTGGAAAGTATCTGGGACTCTCCTGCATCGATAGCCGAGGCGGGGAGGAGCGATTGCCGCCATGGTACTGTTCTTGGGCTCCCACATCAAAGCCATTCCAGTAAAGTCAGCATAGCCGGTGAGTCGGAAGACCGAAAGACTGGCCTGTGTTAGAATCAAGGTTGCAAGCGGCAACAATACATGAAGAAATCTGCAAAGAACCGATTTCAAAACGCCTGTGATGAGCGACGCAAGTATAATGGAATATCGAAGGAATGACAACGTTTGAAACCAATGTAGATGCCATATACAGAGTGGTCCGGCACTACGTGCGTGCTCATTCAAAGGACTTTGTTAGGCATCCAACTGAGCGTGTACAATTGTGTACCGTAAAGTTGAATTGGTCCTGTAACGAGTTAAGCCAAGTCCTGTACACATTCGAAAGTCTTCAGTTAGTAAATACAAATTGTAATTGGTCTGCGCCCGGCTGAGTGAGGCTAACTGTGGAAAAGGGATTTGAGCCAGACTAAGGGGGATCCCGGGTGAATAGTAAATCACCTTATGTGAATATCCGCAAAATAATTTTTTGTTTGATTCATCAAGCCTTCTGAAGCAAGAGACCCTATGTAATCTGATAGACTTGGGCGTAGAAGGCCCTGGTGCATTTGATAGAACTGTGTCCTTGTGTATAAGCCCAGGAGTGTGCTGTGCTCGAGTGACCCACTTTGTCCCGTGCTGAAAACGTGGGGAAAGGAGGCCAAGGGCCTACACATCCTGACTTATCATTTTGTGAACACTTGTTTCTTTTTCATGAACATTTCTCCACATTATTTGTAAACTTGGCGGTAAGGATTGGCAATAGACTTTTTAGTATAGGCCCTTTTATTTTTGACCAAGACTCCAATAGGACTGTATTATTATTTTGATAGTCGTAGCTTGCTCCCATCTAAGTCTTAGGTTTAGATGGACATTTATCACCCCCTTGAAAAAAGTTCAATAAACACCCTTGAACAGTGATCAGTTGCGTCTGTCTTACTTTGATACCATGCCTTCCCTCAGTTGAGGATGTGGTGGTCGCAGTGCATGCTGCTTTTGGGTGAATGCTATGCTCCGGTCACTGCATGCCAAAAATGAAGAGTATTTAGATACAGGATGCCAATCCCAGCAGAAAGAGGTAATGGGGGAGGTTAGGAACACTAACCTCACCAGGCGTTGCAATGAGCTTCAATGACAGCTCTCAAGAGAGAAAAGGGGCTGTGCTGAGCTCAAGCAAAGGCCAGGAGAGAGTAAACCACCACCTACTCACTCTTATATGGCCATGAACAGGCAGAGTCTGTAGGATGAGTGGAACCGCAGTCACTCTCAAAGGAGGGGCAGCTTTGCACTGTGGCTTTCTCTCCAAGCAATGCCATAGACCAGGTTGAAGGGAAGTTCTTGAGCCTGCTAGAAGATGTAGTGTGATGGCTGTAATGGTGGTTCAGGCGGTGCATTTCTGGGAGATCCCTATAGACCAGCTTTCTCCACACAGTTACATTTTCCTGGCAGGAGAGAGCAACAGGGTGATCTTTGGTCACACCCCAGTATCAATTTAACACCAACCCTTTCTACTCTACTGCATCTTTCAGCAGGCCGGCATAATTTAATTACACTCGGGACCAGGCTACTATGTCAAGGCAGCACCATTTTGCAGACTAAAATGTTCACATTCAACACTTAAAACGTGGCTTTTCGAGGAGTGCTTATAACATATGGTCAAGAGACATTTACAGGGACGGTTAGTGCTGAGGGGCAACGTGTTGCACCCATACACAGAGGAAAACACGAACGCATAGCAAAGCACACAATGGGCATAGGAAAGCAGAACAACACATTTAACTGTACATAGCATAACAAAATATGCTATAAAAAAGAACAATGCATATCATACCATACCACAGATAGGTGTACACCATACTATTATTAAATGCCATTTTTAAAGCAGCCAGCTACCAGCGGTATGCCTTAAGTACTTTGGGTTGTGCGTGTTTAGCGTTGAACAGCTATGGGTTCCAGGTGTGCACTTGTCTACCATTGCATAACAAATGACAGTACTTGCATACATTGCAGATTGTTGGACACATCACACATTCTTCACACTATGTTTCCTGGCATGTAGTTGCACAGCGTAATTTAGCACAGAAAGATAACGTGGAATACTACGACATAAAATAGCGTAACAAAACATAACAGTCCAAGCCAAAAAGCATAAGAATCCCATAACAAAATTGCTTAGTACACCATAGCAGATTCATAGCACACACAACAATAGCCATCAACATATCCTAATAACATTAACATAATATATACACTAGCATAAGATTACTTGGCATAGCAGTAATACACAAGACGACTTGGAAATGCATACCAGAAGGGTACAGCGAGGCCATACTACACGTGGTGGCATGTGTGATAGAAATGTTTAATCTGCAGGAGGAGATGTGTTTGTTACATGCGTGTCACTGCATAGGCCCTTTTATGTGCAGGCATGATTGAAGGTTATTTCGGCAATCATTAAAGCAAAAGAAAACATAGGTTTATGTGGTAGGCGCGTACAACTGCACAGAGAGGTGTGTGCAGGAACGCAATAGTGGTGCAAGTCAAACGAAGCAGAAGCTCAATGTTTTGTAGGAGTGTAATTTCACAGTTGTATGCAAGCCAGATGGATGTTACGGCACCATTATCATGCGTGTTGTAAGAACAGGACTGCACATAGAAGAACACATTATTTGCCTCTCAGCAATGTTCTTTCTGAGGGTTTATTCCTTTTCCCACAGTATCCTTATGTTACATCTATAATTTCCAGCCCATTTTATTCTGTTTAAGTAATGGCTGTACCTGCATGAGAGCCAGTTTAACAAATGAAGAGCTGCTCATCCTTTGATGTTCCTCATCTGAGAGGCATCCCTGCAGAGAGCCTTCAGAGATCGAGGGGATGAAAGCTCTCCTCTACCTTGGCGCCCAGTTACCTCTGGGTGTGGTGTGCGGTACAAATAAAGAAAATAAACGAAAGTATTGCAGATGGGTGAGCTGGGGGATAGAAAACCGGAAGAGGAATCTCCCGAGAAAGATGGAAATGCAACACAACCTTAGGAAAAAAAGGTCAGATGTACTCTCAGGCATTTTCTCATTTGAGAATCCATGCAAAGAGGTTTCACCGAAATAACCTATCATTCATTCACCCACCTAACGGAAGTGGCATCTACAATGAAGATCACCACAAGGATGAGCAATCTGAAAGAACAGGTACGAAGGTGCTAAAACTGAGACGCCATCAAGAAGGTCAACACCAGATTTAAGTCCCACATCACAAGAAAAGGCATGGGGAAAACTGGCTACTCAATTCCCACAAGAACTGCATAACAGAGGGGAGGGTAAAAGATAAGCCCTTCGCAAGGACTTCTTAAAAACAGGTATACAGGCCAGGTAGCCATTCACAGCACCAATCTGCAGGCTGTGGTAGGTTGGACACAGGAGACTAATAAATGTGAGGCTCTTTAAAAAAATCCCAGTTGTCAAAGTCAAAGAAACCAGCTCGCCTAGAGCTCGTTCTAACGTGGTGGTTCTCTAGTCTACAAAATAATAAAAGGGTGCTCGTCAGAACGTCTTACATAAATCACCCTCGTCCTCCGTCCAAACATATGCTAACCTGCTAGCTTCCGCTACTACTAACAAAGGAAACAAAAGGATTTAGTCTAGAGAAGTGTTCTTACTCCCCTTTCGTGGCTTGTGCTGGTTGGTGCATGAGCCCCTCCCCACATGTCTCTCTTGTATCCTCTTCTCTTGGGTTTTCCCAGGCCCTTAGCTAGCTCATACAATTAAAAAACAAAGGGAAAATGTCTGTTTTCTCTCCTGGTTCCCTGACATATGTCTATTTGTACAGTTCACAAGAAAGTTCCTTGATTTTCTACACAGAAGGGGCCTGCTGACTGCCCAACGTAAAGCCTTGTTCAAGAGAAAATGTCCCAACAATGTACATTAAGACCCTGTAGGTTTAGCCCCTCGGGGCGTTTGGCTTGCCTTCTGCTCTCCGATACCCTCTCATGTTTTGTAACGATCAGGTTCATCCCCCTCTGGGCAATTCTCACGCTTTCCAATTCTCTAGTAACCCCTCATATATTATTGGTTTCAGACTCACCCCCTCAGGTGTTTCACATGATTTCTGTTTTCTGGTAACCCCTCATGGGTTATTGGGTTCATGTTCACCACCTTGCGTTGTTTCTCGTGCTTTTCACTCTCTAATAACCCCTCACAGGTTACTGAGTTCAGACTCACCCCCTCAGGGAGTTTCTTGTTCTTTTGGTTCTCTGGTAACAACTGCTGGGTTATTGGGTTCAGGTTCACCCCTCGAGGGGTGTTTATCGTGCTTTCTGGTCTCTAGCAACTCCTTGTGGAGTCTGGGGTTCAGGTTCACCCCTTTACTATGTTGCTCATGCTTTATACTCCCTGGTAACCCCTTGTGGGGTATTGGGTTCAGGTTTACCCCCTCTGGGCCTTTTTATTACTCTCAGGGTTCTTATAGCTCCTCACACCTTTACTCCCCCCAACCCCTCAAAAGGGTCCTCAGTTACGCTATCTGGCTTCTCCTTACTATTACTCACTTCCAGAGTTTTGCGCAGTTCGACCACTCTCTGTACCTGCTTTCTTGCAGTGTTCTTCTATGGGGGAAGCTGTCACTCCAGCAGCATGGGTAACGTGCTTTTCGGGTTGTTGGTTCTCTGGTTGTGTTTCTTCATCCGGTCAAGCTGGTATGCTGGTTCGGTCTCCTGTGTCAAAGACCTCAGTGTCACAGGCTTTCAGGCCTTCTAGGCTGGGCAGTGTTCCGCAGGCTCTCTACCCACTACGTATGTGACGTGGTCCCGCCTTCAGGATGTCCTAGCGCTTCGCTGTCGTGCATGTTACGGTGGGGTTCCTTGGTCCGACTTCTTCCTCGGGTCTGGTATGCTGCACAGCGGCTCCTCTCCTTCAGTAAAGGGATTCAGCGCTTTGACATCCGTCTCTTGTGACGATCCTTCTGATGGCGTCACTTCTCCCCAGGAGGGAGTCCCTTTCCATGAGGCTAGGGAGGTGCGGCCGCTACCAAATAATCCACCTAAGGGTGGTTTAATGCGGGAGGATCTTATGGTGAGGGAGTACCCTTCTGGAACAAGGACGAACACCCAGGGTACATCCTGTTGAGCTATGTCACACCCTCCCACCAACATTCCCTGGCCACCCCTTCCACACCTGGCCATTTCATCGAGAGCAAGTCCAGGTTTTTTAGCAGCACATGGGATATAGCCAGAACCTACTGAGACAAGGAAGAGCACAACAACCATGAAGAATATCCAACTCCAAAGTACCACCACGAGGTGGCTCACTGGTGGCATGAGGAATGCCAAAGAGGGCCACAACGTAATGTCCCTCACCCCAGTGGCATCTATAGGGCTATTGGGGAACAGAACTGTGTAGAGTGAAAACGGGAGGATCTCCCTCGTCCCAGTGGTAACAAAGTAGCTACTGGACACTGGCAGATTGAACCAATGATCTGAAGAGAACTTCCTTGTCGCAGTGGCAGCAAGAAGTCCACTGAGCACCAGGGAAGGGTCTGGGACTCTAACCAGAGTGAACCAAGCATCCGAGGAGACCGTCCTTGTTGCAGTGGCAAACATAAGCCCACTGACCACCAGAGAAGGGCCTGGACCCAAACAAAAGGAATCTGAGAATCCGAGGAGCACTTCCTCGGTGGAGTGGCAAAGGTAAGTTCATTGACCAGCAAGAAGGGTTTTGGACTTTGCTAATATCGAGAAAGAGTGGCAAAATATACATCGAAATTAAATACCTGAAAAATAACTTTCCATTTACCAGGAGAAGAGAGTCATTCTCCTGGAGACAACAGAAAAGCCCCTGGATCATAATCAAGAGATGCCAGGGGAAGGGAGTAATTTCCCCTAGCCTTATTGTGAACTGTACAAACCAGTACCAGGACATGGGAGTCATTTTCCTGGTCCAGAAAGTGAAGTGTATAAAGATTGGTTGGAACCCGCAACCAAAAAGACAGGAGTCATTCCCACTGGCAACCTTTTTGCAAAAGAGCATTCTTTTGAACACCACAGGAATGTCAGGGGAAAGGGGTCATTCTCCTGGAGAAGGAACTTTCTGTTGTATTAGTCTTCAGCTGCAGTTTAAGGGATATAAGTAGGTCGTGACACAGCAAAGTGGAGTTTCATTTTGATGGATATTCCAGCAGATCCTTTAGTTTTAGCAGGAACACCCCTCTTTGATGGTGGGGATAGTGAGGACTTTGCCCCTAAATAAATGTTCTTTAACCCCCACCATAAAACCTTTGCGTCAGCTTCCTTCTTTGACACCCGTACACTCAGTAGCGAGAGACAACAACCTTTGGTCCTGACTTTTGGTCATCTGGGAATGGTCAGCAACAAAACCAAGCACATTTAAAGGGCCCTGTATATTGGTATCGTGATTAGCCCCCATTCATTGAATAAAGGCTTGTGACTCTAAGTTTAAGGGAGAGGTTATACAATGGTCAACTGGGGATTCCTTGTCCGATAAGCGGCACCCCCAGTGAGATCTCACTAGGGAGTATTTATGTGGCGGGCTCACCTCCTTAGTCCAAAGGGGGTGGCTCCCTGGATTTGACACAAGGCCCAGCCGGGCAAAGAGGGCAGAAAGCCCAGAAAAGGTAGGACAAGCCAAGGGGTTAGGCCATGCCAATATAAAACTTACACCACCTGCAAGCATAACATGACTTGGTGGCATGCATGTTGGTGAAAAACAGTACATCCAGGATGCCCTCTGACAAATCCCATTCATTGTACCTCAGCCTCTCTGTAGCCAAGCATGAAGGTAAAGGCTGCAGAGTTTCGAATGGCGGTCAAAACCCCTCAACTGGGAGAGCAGGTCCACACTTGCCAGAAGGCATCAGGGAGGAAAGAAGGACACAGTGGAGTCAAACTTGTGTGGTCTCCGTACAACGAGCGGAATGACTAGAAACTGTCAAAAAAACATGAAAGTAGAGCGTACTTTCATTCGACAATCAATATGTCCCCACAGAGATCGCCACAGGGGACAATCCCTGGATCAGAACTGATGCGTCTTAATGACACTGGAAGAGAAGAGGTCTGGTCTACTTGAGGGGGTCACCCAAGGGAACCAAGATCTCATCCAGAACTTCCTAACAGAGCACTCACTCCTGTTGGGGAAATGCATGGTTATCATGTGGTTCCTCAGGATCAGGACACTTTCCCTTGCAGAGAGGGAAGGAATGCTACCAGTGGCTAGCATGATGGATCCTAGTTCTGTAGGTTGATCAGTTCTTTTGCCTTGGCAGGGAACCACAGACCTCTCACACTGTTCATCCAGATGGGTGCCCCATTCTTTCAACAAGGTAAATGTATGTGATCACTGTCAGGTGAGGCTAACGGTCCTGTAGAAGCTCTTCCCTTCAGCAGAGTTTCTCTGGGGCTGCCAAAAAGTCCTCCGATACACCGGTCTGCCACGTGCAATAGGTCCATCATGTTACCCTGATACGAAGACCACTAAGAAAGAAACAGCCACTGAAGTGATCTTATGCGCAACTGAGCCACAGGCACCACGAAGAGGCAGAATGCAATGAGACACGGAAGACACAGAAAGGCTGAGACCACGTCCAACCTCGGGAATAGCAGAGAACACACTTCTAAGAATGCATGTTGCAGGTAGGTTTCATTAAAACAGTGACTGGGATTGGGTCACCCAGGACTTCCTGAAGTTCAGTGGATTCTATGTGAAAATATCCCCAGGAAAATGTAGCCATGTGAAAATGTATCCAGCAAAAAGTATTTTTTTTTTTTAAATGTAGTCATTTAATACAATCAATGCAAAGTGTGGAAATGTTGCCAGTAATAGGGTCGCCAAAAACATTTAAATAAAACAAAAGTACAAGTCTGTAACCCTAATAATGTCCCAAATCTCCACAAAGAAAACCTCCACAATCACCCTAACTCTGTTCCTCAACCTTCCCCTAACTCCAATTACTACCCTGAACGCTTACAGGACACTAAGCCTTCAGTGAGCTAAAGCATTTTATTAGCATATTGCTCAATACAAAATCAATGGAAAATAAACATTGAAAGTAACTAACCCCATCACCAGCTCTCCACAAATGGCATATCCCTTGCCATAACTCACACCTTTGCTCTAATCATAACCTTAGCATTACTCTAACTGCAACTCTAACATTTACCCTAATGCATACTTTGCTCTAACCACTAGGCTTATCTTAATCCCTATCCAACGCCAACCCTCCGCAGCTTCCTTATCCCTCTAACACGTACCCAAACCATTAATCTAGTAGCCCTAGCCTTGCCATAACCCTTACCCAACACTTGTCATGCCACTTAATCTACCCAAATGACTAACCAACCCCCAACATCAACAGCCCTGCAGTCACTCCCTTGACCCTAACTTTCCCTAATTCTAAACAAAATCTTTACTCTAACCCTAACCCCTATCCTAACTCTAAACCATGCAAATACAAGCTCCCAAAACTCTCCCAACAATTACCCTAACAGCGCTATATTTTTGACTACTTTTCAGCTGCATGCGACTACTTTTTGCTTGGCAACTTTTTCACTGCAGAGGTATTTACACCACAAAGTTATCACAAACTACATTTTTGCTAGCAACATTTCCGATCAGGCAGAATCCCAAAATGGATAGCAGATGGCAGGTGTGGTGCAGGTGGGCTGACACCAGATCTGGCGTGTGGCATCAAACAAGTCAATTGTCCATGTAGGGAAAGATGTGAACTTTGTCTCTACTGAGACATGCAGCCACCACACAAGGTTTTAGGCATAATGTAGTAAAGGGTTTTCTGGCTGCCGAGTATGTAGGCCAAGCTCTATATAAACTGCTCACCTATCTTAGCTTCATAAAATCCGGCCAATGTTGACAACTAAGCAGAGGTCAAAGTGGGAGGGAACTAAAGGGTACGACATTAAATATCTGAAAACACGCACTGGCAATGGCAACAGTTTGGGCTTTTGTGCAGGCATGGGAAAAGGCACTTGCCAGGTACTGCAGCTGTGGTATTAACTGGCTATTGATGGTCGCAGTTATAAAATGGTGAGAGTACAAGGGCATCCAATAGCAGTGACTGGTAAATGCCTAATACTTATTGTGACAAATCTTCGGATATTGTCCATTCTCCACTAGGGGAAGCCCCTTCTCATGATGCCCAGGAGGTGAGGCCGCTAACTCATAGTCCCCCTTAGGGTGGTACTGAGTGGGAGGATTCCATGGGTAGGGACCCCCCTATGGGACACGGGACGACTATCGAAAGAGGATGTGGTATCCATGCCAATCACCTAACCCTAGAACCCCCTTCCTACAACCCTAACAACCCCTTCCCTAACAGGGTCATGAGTTATTGTCACCCTACCATTCCCCTAGAAAGTAATGGAAAGAGGAAAAATAGGAATGACCCAAGTGAAGATCCCTTTCCCAGTACGGAGACGAAGGAGAGTCCAACTGACTCACTAGGAGTCCTCAAGATCAGTACTGAGATGAGGAGGAGGTGAAGAAGCATAGAGAGCACCTCTGTGAATCATGCTGAGCAGTCAAGAGTTTGTGGATTTCCTATTGGTCAAGACAAGAATGAAATAGAAGGGGGAGATTCGAACTCAGTGAGAGATCCTCCCTGGAGGAGCCGGGAGCTGAGGAACCAGCGGTCAGGAGTTGAGCGAAGCAACCACAGACGGGATGCTTACCAGTCAGCTGAGATGCTCTGAGAGCTTCACCATGGTCAGGTCGTGTCTGGAAGAAGGGAACCGAAGCACCAGCTGAGCGAGAGAGCTGGAGAGGGTGGTCATCCTGGGACGTGACTCAGGAAAGTATGAAGCTGCTATAGAGCAGCTGCAGAACTCGAGCACAAGAGGAGGTCTCCGAATCGGGGTGAGAGGCCCAGAAGCAGACGGAGACCGGTGAGTAACAAGAGAAGGGTTGGAAAACCAAGAAACTTGCTGGGAACATCAAGAGACTATACTGCATTGGGACACGGGTCGGAACCCGCATCCACTAAGGAGTGCTCTCCAAAGCCATCTTTTTGTGGCAAACCCTGAGGGCGTGAAAGACCAGGGATGCCCAGATCAAGAGAACAAGAGGCCAAAGGGGTTTGAGACCCGAGGGCAGGAAACCAAAGGGGTCTGGTACCCAAAAGAGAAGGACGCCAATGCCGCAAGGGTCTGGGACCAGACAATAAGAATACATGGCAGGATAGTGAACCAGGTACAAAGCCGAAGGCGCTTGGAACCCGAAAGCAAGAAACAAAAGGGGTCTGGGACGCAAGAGAAGAAAGCCAATACTACTGGGGTCTGGAACTCTACAATAAGAATACCTGGCAGGAGAGTGAACCGGGTAAAAAGCCAAGGGAGTCTGGGACCCGAGAGCAGGAAACCGAAGGGGTCTGATACCCAAAAGAGATGGAAGCCAATACTGCAATCATCTGGGTCCTGACAATAAGAATACATGGCATGATAGTGAACCAGGTACAAAGCCGAAGGGGTCTGGGACCCGAAAGCAAATAACCAAAGAGGTTGGGTACCCAAGTGAGAGAAGGCGATACCACAGGGGTCTGGCACCTGACAACAAGAAAACCTGGTAGGATAGTGAACCGGGTACAAACTTAAGAACCAGGAAAAGTCAAGAAGGATCTGGAATCCACAGCCAATAAAAAAACAAATCACACGTAAAACCTTTGTAATAGTCACAGTGACGGGCAGGAAAGTGAACCAGGTAGGTTGTGAACACAGTGAACATTGTGGAATAGATCTGGGGTAGGGATCCCACCCCCCATGTATGTATTTTTGGACATTATAGAAGGAATCTAGAAGGGGGTCCTTCTCTTGACATTGTGAAGATACGAGACTCTTGTTTATGTGCCTTTTTGGAACCTCAAGCCAATGAACCTTTTATTAGACTATTTCTATCCCTTAAGAAGAACATTTCATTTTGAATCACCCAGAAGTGAACTTTGGGCTATCATCCCGAAGAAAGAAACCTTTCTTCTGAATCAAGAAGAGCACCCCCTTTCTTTATTTGAATATAGTCTAAGGGTTTGGAAATAGGTCTTTGGACACAGGATGGTGAACTCTTTGCTTTAGTTTAGACCGACACACTGACACATTCGTTAGCATTATTTGAGACAGGGAAACCCCTCTCAAAACTAGGATATTCTCTTTTGCTTTACCACCAATACAAGTCTATAACCAGAAGCATGCCTCCTGTATGTCGGTTTCCTCTTTCCAAACCCTACATTATACACAAGCCTTGTTTTGAACAGGACTTCAGTTAACGACACGCATAGTCCATGGTTAATGCATTTTTGTTACACCAGTAGCACGTTTACAGTTTCAATTAAGACATTAACTGTCAGAAGACTGCTTTGAAAAAACACTGATAGGCACTTGAGTGCAATGTTTGATGGTAAGGCTTGAATAAAGCGAGCTCAAAGTGCTCCCATGAGGAGGTGTTTTGGGTTGGGAGGGGGCAGGAACTGGGTGGGAATGGCCATAAGGATTAGCATGCCCATGAGCAGACGGTGGGTGGCCAAATAACCAAACACCTACAAGCGTTGTGTTCCTCTTCATATGCAGGTTCTCCCTATATGTACCCTAATGCAATAGTTTCGGTTTATAGCGACACCTACTAGCCCAAATTAAAAGGATGTCCGTAGGTATAAGAAGAAAGTTGGCTGCCAGGAAGTATTCTTTAGGTTATAACAAAAGAGCTCAAAAACTTTTAGATTGTTTTTTTTCAGTGCACACTCTTAGGTCCTCAGCATTAAGCACCCACGCGCTTAAGTGGATACAGAGTCTCCCCAATTGGTGGTTGTCCTATAAGGTAATTTGACTTATGCTCTCAAGCAACACTGTGAGGCACATGTAAAACAGCTTTGTCTTATTGTCCATCCTTTTATCAGTGGCAGATTACAAATGCATTGACTAGCTACACTAAATGCGTGCATTGGCTATACACAATCCGACTTGGAACACACATTACTTGTGATCCTCTTGAAACTGTCCTGAATGGCAAGCATTCTTTTCTGTTTCACATTAACGGCGATACTGGAGGCGACACTGCGGCCTACGATGTGGCGGCCATTATGGGGTCACCAGGTGTGCCCTTAGCGTTACCTACGGTTGGACATGTTCGGCATCGTGGCTGCCCTTGGCCCAGGAAATAATGTCATGGGCTAAAAGGGGCCCTGCATGCTGCGCACACCCTTATAAGGGCTCGATTTGCCAGGGAGCAGCCTCGCCACTACTCACAGTACACAATTATTCACACCCACCCATTGCACTTGCTGTGGTACTGCAATTATTTTTTAGGAAGGGTGTTTGTCAATATTACATATGTATATTATTGTGGTGCATACAACTGATTTTTACAACAAATGCTATTGAAATGTTTACCAGTTTACTTGTCTAATGAAATGTGGCGAATATTATGATGTGTTGCAAACTCAGGTTTATGACTAAGACTTTGGAAATGTCTACCAGTTCATTCATCCAATGGAAGCACTATAATTGTCGCATTCATGGTCTGTATTGCAAGTTTTGACAGGGACCCAAACAGTTTTGGTTACATCATAGTGCCCTAATGTGTTGCAGTGGTAATCTTGATGTTTTCCCTAGCTGTGGGCGAGGCTGTGGTCACCTGTCCTGTACGCCCAAAGGCAGGGACAGTGGGGTTGGAACCCTGGTTGCCCATGGAGGTAGGGGCAGGTTCTGGGGCACTCGGAACCACCCTCGTTTGCCTCATATTTTTGGGATCTCATATCTGAACATTATAAGATCTGTCTCGGGTACACCTGCGGGTTTTCTGGGGCGTGGGATGTACGTCCGGGTCATGGCAAGTACTTCTGAGTCATGGACAATGTTGAAGGAGGACCCCGGAAGCGGTCCCCGTCAATACTACAGAGATTGTTTGAATTATATATATTTTTTATCAACACCAAATAAATGCGGCCGGTTAACACCCAGATCCGTGTTGCATCAAATTCTTACGTGCTGGTCTTGGAACTAAGGGCTATGCGTGAGTCTCCCTTAAGGGCTTTATGAGTTAGGCCCTATTCTCAGACGGACGTGTGCAAAGTTGCTGGGACTTCTTGCTTCCCTTCATCCATGGATTCATTTTACTGTATGTAAATTAAATTGAACACTTGCATTCTAGACTTGTTTTGTCAGTCGATGTGCATGCGCGAATCAAATATTGCAAGAGGGGCAATTTTTCTAATTCACCGTCTTTGTTTTTTCAAATTCCTTTGTCGTTTTGCTGACACATTATCATCTGTATCATGCAACTCAGCATTATTTGACCATTTGAGCATTGACAATTCCTGACGATGTCAACTTAATTACGGTTCTGTAGCGGAATATTCAAATACGATGCAATTAAAACGGAGTGGTTTACAGCCAGAGAAGGGCCACTCTGTCTTGTTGCCATGGTATAAGTAAGGAAGACCGGCTACAGCAACTAAAAACAGTCTTCCACTGATGCAACTTTTTTTGTAATTCATGCCATTCTCCTAGCCTTCAAATGACACTATCCTGTCCAAATCAACATGTACCATGCAAGAGAGAAAGCTTGCCAGCACCACGCACTCTGCACACTGGAAGAGGTCATGCAAGCAAGTGGCTCTCCGAAATGAGGTTCCTGCAGCCAACCTCGTGCATGGCACACTTAGCAGTGCACATGCCAAGCCTATATCACTGATCTGAGGTGACAAGTCATGAAGGATCCCCCAAGGAAGGGAAGGCATCTCACACTAAGTGGCCGGGAAATCCCCCACAATCCCCTATGTGCGAGCAGCTATAATTTACTCCTCCAGCAGCCTCCTCCATGACCCAACCCTGTCAGTGGGTATTGTTTGCTACTCCCTCTATTACCCACACCTGGGAATGACAATGTACTACTCCAGCAACCTCCTCCGTAACCCAACCCTGGGAGTGGCTACAATGTATTACTCCTCCTGCTCGTCTCTCTATAACCAACACCTGGTGGCAGATACAGTTTAATACAACTCCAGCAGCCTCCCTCATAACCCACCCCTGGGAGTGGGTATAGTTTGCTGCCCCTCCAGCAGCTCACTATAACCCACGGCTGGGAGTGGCTAAAATGTACTAATCCTCCAGCAGCCTCTTTGCATCAGAGTAAGATAACTTATTTACAGTCGAGGGCTTTCCTAAGCACGCTGTTGATTTGGCAGCACGGCAAAAGCAAGCAAAGGGCTATTGGACCTTAAGATTGCATAACCATCAATAAACTTGCCCTGACATTAGAAAGGAATAACCTGATGAACGGCATTAAGAACTGTAGCAACGAGCCACCGTGCAAATGTAGAACACCATGCCATGAATGTGTGGATGTCCAGAAATTGTATTTTCAATGAAAGGTAGGTCACTTCTTTCTAGCCAATATGAAAAAGGAAAAAAGTAATTGTTTTGTTACTCCCATGTAGAAATAGCATTCCATCTTAATGTAACATCAAATATTCCTAGCTTTGCTTGACTAGAAAAGTGGGCACTGGAGGAAAATGCTTTTATGTCATTCTTCGTTTAAGTTTAGCTTCATTAAGAAATAAATGCAGAAAGACATACCGAAATAATCACAATAATTGAAATACTCACTGTAGTGACTAGAGTACTCAGTCTACAGTCCCCTAGCCTCCATCCCTGTGGGGCGTCCCCCAAAATGGGGACATTACGAGGACCTTTAGCAGTGAAAAATTGAGCTTCCCCCCTTAAATTTAGTACAGTGCTCAAGGGCGCAGCCTCGGGTGTGGGAACGCCCCGCCGAGGCCCTGCCCTCCGGCACCTCATTTCAGTACCCTTTTAACAAGGTGGGTGGAAAGTATGGAGGGAATGGGAAAATGCACTGGAGTACTCTAGTCACTACGGTGATTACTCATACGTCCCGTCCCCTTTCCTCCATCCTTGTGGGTTGATTCCACCGAACAAGACCATAGGGTGGAGCCGTGGCAACCTGCCTCTTATCTAGGAAGAAGCAAAAAGGTTCTTCAGAACTGCCTGACCGAACTCTGCATCGTGCCTGGAGCTGCTATCCAGGGAATAGTGCCCACAGAAGGCCGACGGAGTGGCCCAAGTAGCCGCCTTGCTGATGACATTCCAAGAAGCAGGTCTCAAGCACGATGGCCGTAGCCTTGGATCTGACCGCATGTGCATGAATCCTCTCAGGAACTGGTTTGCCCATGGCCGTGTACACCTCCGAGATGGCCTGAACCATACAATGGGCAAAGGAAGCATTGGAAGCCTGAGAGCCGGGATAGCAGCCCCCAAAAATAACAAACAATGCCTCAAACTTCTTGAAGGATTTTGTCTGAGGGGTAAAACTTGAGGTCCAAGGAATTAGGCCCCTCTCTGCCTCTGACTGCGGGTTCGCGAAGAACAACGGCAGGCAGATCTCTTGATTCAGATGAAATGGAGAGACCGCCTTGGGCAAGAAGTTTGGGTGAGTGTGCAAGATGACCTTGTCGTTGTGAAACGTGGTGAAGGGCTCACACAAAGACCACGCCTCCAGCTCCCTGGCCCTGTGCGCAGAGGTGAGAGCCATCAGTAGAACTGTCTTTAGCATTACCAGCTGGATATCCACTGAGGCAATTGGCTTGAAGGGTTTGCCCTGCAAAGCTGCCAGCACCACATTGAGGTCCCAGACCGGATGCCTCTGTTGGGGATCGGAAGGTGGACGGGACACTGGGAGCACAACTGCAGCAGATCCAAAAACCAGGCTGTTGAAGGCCAGTGGGGTGCAATCAGGATGAAGCTGCAGCCCACCGAAGCCTGGAACTTGCAGAGGGTCAGCTGGAGCAGAGGGGGAGGCAGGAACGCAGGAGGAGGGGGTTATGAACGGTTGCCAACCTGCTTGTTTAGGTAAAACATCGTAGTAGAGTTGTCTGTCCGGACCAGAACAGGCCTGCCCCTGGTGAGGGGCAGAAAACACATTGAGGGCCAAGCCCACTGCCCTGAGTTCAAGCAGATTGCTATGCAAGAGGGCTTCTGCCCTGGACCATGCGCCATGAATCACGTAGCCCTCCAGAGTAGTCCCCCCACAGCCCAACAGAGAGGAACCCATCATCACCACCAGGGCAAGCTCCGGTTGGGTGAACGGGGCTGCCACAGAAACACTGCCGTCCATCAACCACCAGCGAAGATCGGGCAGGAGGAGCTGGGGTATTGGGATCCAGCCTGACTAAGACCCAGTCTCCTGATCCCAATTTGCCACCAGGTGGGGCTGGAGGTGCCTCATCTTGAGGCAAACATGCTGTACAGTGAGCACGCAAGAGGCCATCACAGCCTCAGAATGGGCTCGAAGCCCCATGCTGAGGTGGTCGAGTTGGCCAGAAAGTGCCCCATTGCCTTGCGAGCGAAGGGAGAGGAGCCTCTCACACTTGGGGAACACCCACAGAATAGCTGTGTTCCAATGCACCAGATCCTGGGAGGGGCACAACTGACTTCCTAATATCTGCCAATCTCTAGCAGGAGTGTATCACGCCCTCGGGAGAACTCGCTCTCACCAGCCAGTCATCCAGATAGGGGTATAGGTGATGGCCCTCCAAGCAGCGACCCGCCCCTGCATTCATCAACTTCATGAAGACCTGAGGGGCCGAGTTCAGGCTGAAAGGCAGTACCTTGTACTGGCAGTGGTACGACAATCGTGAACCGCATAAACCTTCGATGCGGTTGGTAGATGGGCACATGCAGGTAGGCATCCTTGAGGTCAAGGGAACACATCCACTCCCCTGCACACACAGACTGCTATGTGCGTGGGAGCAATTATCTTGAAGCGTTCTAGCTGTAAAGGCAGATTGAGAAATAACAGGTCCAGGACAACCCTCAGGCCAGCCTAGTTGTTCTTGGGTACTGCAAAAATCCTGGAGTAGAAAGCAAAGCCCCCGTCTGATTGAGGAAACGGTTCTACCACCTGCATCTCCAAGAGCGAAAGGACCTCCCATAAAAGAGCTGGGGACCTGATCTGACAAAGAGAAGGAGGATGGGAGGGAAAGACCGAAGCTCGCAGAAACTATGGATAGGATCCAAGGGCTATTGAAAAGACACTTCCAGTTACCCTGAAAGGAGCCAATCAACCCCTCCCGACCCCTGCAGAGCTGTGTTACCCGACCTTGATGTCACAGTTTCTTGGTTTCGGAGTTGGGCAGGAGGGGAGAGAAAAACCCACACAAAGTCCTCTGCTGCATCCTCCTGTTGTAGTTGGGCTCTTGTCACAGCTCTGTGTACCTCGGTCCGGGAAGCCCTTGAAGCCAGTGAAAGCGCAGGGTTTGAATTCGGTCCTGCCCTGAGACTGAGGGAAGGACTTCAGCCCTGGCTTTGTCAGGATGGCCAAGCACTTGGTGGTTTGAGTGGAGATTTTCTTTGTCAACTCGTCATTGGTTGACAAATAAAAGAGGTCCATGCCCTCTTGGGGCAGATCTAGGATGGGGTCTTGCACGTCAGATGAAAACTTAGTGGTATCCTTCCTCGCCGTCCTTCTCATCTCGACACCCAGGCACAGCCCTCTGCTGGATGTGTCGATGTGGAAGACCAAAGACTCCATGAGGTCCTGCGCAACAGCTCGGGCATCTGCCAGACCAGCCTTGAAGGAGGCCTACCTCTCCAAAGGGAGGCCAGGGAGAAACTTCCCAAGCTCCCGCCAAAGTTTCTGGTTAGCCGCGGCTAATATGGTGACTGAATTGGCTTGTCACAGATGCAGTCCTGAAATGGCATAACAGTGTTTGCCCAAAGACTCGAGGACCTTGTCCTCCTTGGAAAGACAACTGGAGTCTGCTCCCATAGAAGAAGCAGCCTGAACCTGCTGTCCAACTTCTTCATCTGGGCGTTGGCCCTGGGCTTCTCTTAGACCTTTCTCACCACTAGCAGGACATCCTTCTGGAGAGGGATGGTGGTGCGCTTGCCCAAAACCTCTGCTAGCACTCCCACCTCCTGGGAGGCGTACTCGGGCAGAGGGCCCCCCCCCAAGAACTCTGCAGGGCCCTTTTTTTTTACAGAACGAGGGGAGACCAGGCACTGGGACACAGGTGCTGGCGGGATCCTACCTAGATCTTGAGCCGAATATAGATCCAACGGCTATTGAGAGGGGAGGCATTGGTGGTACAGGAGGTGGAAGCATCTGAACAACCAGTTGGGCCTGGACCGGGGGAGGGACTCGCACTGGCACTGATGGCACTGGAGAAACAGGCAGAGGACCAGAGGAGGAAGCCGGGGAGGCACCACCTGCAGGATTACCTCCTTCACTATATCCTTCAGGAGCCCCGTCATGTGAGGGGAACGCATCAGGAGGAGGAATCGCTCACAGAAGCGGTCCTCGCCAGTCGCCGGATCCCTAGGGGTCTGGCCCTCCGAGGCATTGGGTCTCCGCTCCTGGTCAAAACGCTGAGGCGCCCGATGTTGTTTCCATTAGGCTGCAAAGAGTAGATGTACTCCTGAGGAGACCAGATACCGGCACCACACAGTCCACTGCCGCTTCCAGAGGGAAGGGGACCGAAACCTTCTTGCAAGGCCCATTCAATGGGCAAGAGCACAGGCAGGTCCTGAGTCAAATCCAAAAAGGCCCGCGGCCTAGCAGGCGCCGTCACATGCCTATCCGCTCATTTGGGACATTGTGCCATGCCTTGGGCGGGAGGGCGCAAAGGCTCCGAGCCACGGGAGGATACAGCTTGGGTTACACTCGAAGCAGAAGGGTTGACCTCAGAGATCACTCCAGTAAGCGCTGAGCTCTCAACCAGATGACGGTAGTCGTAACGCCCTGACTCACGACCTTAGAGCGCGCTCCCGTAGGCTGTGCACCCTCGGCACCTGTGCCGGTAGTCATGCTGGATCATGCCGAGGAATGTCTTTTGGAGGTGGCACCCGATGATCCTTTTCCCCTTGGGGTCGAAGAAGAGGACAAACTTGAACGCCCTCCTGAGGGCAGCCCGGTAGGGCCCCTCGGCTTGGGAGCCGGTAGCCAGAGAGGTCTCCGGCCTGCCAGAACCTGAATCCAAAGAACCCTTGCCTGTGGGAACCTTGGGAAGGAGTTGCTGTGCTGAGGAGCCGTGCTGAACAGAGGGCCTACCCTTCTTGACCAAAAGTCCTGGAAACGAAGTCCTTAAGGAGCACTAGAGGAGAAGTGGAGAATATTTCATTCCAACGCGACAACCCTTCAATGCCCTGTGACCTAGAGCACTGCATGTTGCACACGCTCCCAGCGATGGTCTGGCCCCAGGCACTCAAGGTAGAGTGCATGAGGGTTTCAGGTTGGCAACAAGCGGTCGTACGCAACACATCTCGCGAATCCTCCTGCTGCCGACATGCGACGGTGGAGGCGTGGCACTGAAGGGAGGTTAAATAAGATTGAAATACAAAGAAGGGGAGCAGGCGGAAAGTCAAGAAAGTCTCTGCGCTGGCTGCCAGGTCCGATACCGTCCGTGCAGAAAAAGTTACTGATGTGAGTCGCCAGAGGGCGGGGCCTCAGCGGGGCGTTCTCGCGCTTCAGTCTGCACCCCAGCACGCTGTACTAAATTTAAAGGGGAAGCTCAATTTTTTGCTGCCAAAGGTTCTGGCACCATCCCCATGTTGGGGGACGCACACAATGATGGAAGAAAGGGGATGGGACGTACGAGTATAAATGTATCTGGGAGTGTTTGGAATTGTTGCAAAAAGTATATAAACTGCCAAATGATGTTGTTTTGTTGAGACTTGGGTTAGTTTGGTCCTGCAACACCATCTAACCGCTCCCCAGAGCTTATGTACATTGAACTTGCTTTATGTACAACTGTGCACTCGCCTAAGTAGTGGGCCTTTCTTGAGTTAAGGTGACTAAAGGTCCACCCAGACACTGCTCTGTAGGGATGCCAACAGTTTCAAAATACCTCTAACTATGAAGGACATTTTTCAACAGAAGGTTATTGTTGCATTTTTTTAAAGCAAGAAATGTATGCAAACACATAAAAATAAACAAATGGGAAGTTTGCACGTTGAAAAATCTCCATAAATCTTTGTTTTTTCTTACGTTCCAGACATGTCAAACCAAAGTGCTCATATATATTATAACAAGCATTGGCAATGCCAACAGTTTGGGCTTTTGTGTAGGCATGGCAGAAAGTATTTCCCAGGCACTGCCGTAGTGGCAATTACTGACCACCGATGGGAGCAGCTGCAAGAAGGTGCTAGTACCTGGGCATATAAAATTGCCTGGCACAGGACTAATACTTACACACAAGCCAAAATTGAAAACTTTGTCAAAGCTTGTTTTTAATTGTACTTCAGTGAAGGACAAGCATAGTGCTTATAGATTGAGTGGCTGAAGGCAGGCCTGGTTTATGACATTTCTATTACACTAGTAGCAACCTTTACAGCTCCAATTAAGTCATTAACTGTCAGAAGGCTGCTTCAAAAAGACACGGGCATGCATTACAAGCTCAAAGTCTGACTGTAAGGCTTGATAAACCTAGCTCAAAGAGATCCTAGGATGATGTGTTTTGGGCAGGAGGGGCAGGAACTGGGTGGGAATGGCCATAGGGATTAACATGGCCATAGGCAGTCAATGAGTGGGTAAATCACCAATAAAGACCTACAAGATTTGCATCCCTCCTCATATATTTTTCTAGCTGTAATCTAATGCAATAGTTTGAGTTTACACCTAATAGCAAAACTAAAAAGAGATGCTAATAGCTATCAAATGGACATGCAGGACGCAGGACTCACCGGGGCAAAAAAATAAAAGAAATCAGTCCGGATCGGCAGTATTGCAATTAGCTACTGTAAGCACACATGCCAACTCTCACGATTTGGGCGGGAGGGGAGACTCGTTTTTTCTTTAAAAAATGTTGCTATTTTATACTTTCTCCCTCCTAAAAAAATATTGAAACTCCAATGCAGTCCCATAGGGAATATTCAATTCTCTCTTTTTTCTTGAGAATACCTCCCACCCAGGTGCACCAAAATGTTGGCATATATGTGTTCGTGAAGCGTACAAAGTTTACTTTCACAATATACAGCCGACACCCAGTGTTAAACAAAAATCCATGCAACCACTTAATAGACGTTAATGGGCAATCGCTCGATCGCTTCCAGAATCCCACACTGGGGTAAAAGAGGTTTCAATCCTACAGGGACACGAGAGCAGCGCTCCTTTCTCAATTGCCTCCACGGGCTGTAATTCCGCTAATAGGCCCTGAATCCACAAGATGCTAATTGTCACTATGCCCTCGATCTTAAGGTCTGTGAACAATTAACTACACCAACACTCATAAAGCAACTGACACAACAAAAATGGAGCCTGCGAGGTAGGCTACCGAGGCCCGAACCCATAAAGCTAAAGACTCAGCAGCGCGCGCTTCATTACACGGCTGCAATGAGACGCGCGCGACTCGAAGCCAATGGGAAGGCAGGTCTAGGGCATGATTAGGGAGCAGATGGCGTTCCAAACCGCTCATCGAAAAGAAAGCGCGGGAAAGCGGCGAAACTTCATTAATTTCCCGTCCCACGGAAGAAACTACTCTGCTGTTTTGGAGGGACATTAGATAAAATGCCAAAAACGCAAACAAACTCCAGGAGACCGTTTTTTATAATGACTTACGGAAAGGGTTGCCAAATTTGCTTAAAGAAAAAAAAACGTACTTTTAGCACCAACCTCATTTTAGAAGACCCGCTCCTTGACACACCCCTTTCCTAGAGTCAGAAACGGCAGTACAACAGCAAGGGAGAATACAAAAATCATGCAGTTATTTATTCAATAGACCTATATTTGTTATTTGTATTAAACATGGTGCCTTTGCCCTTCCTCAGGGTAAAAAGGGGTGGGTGTAATAACCCACACACTCATGCCAACATGTTTAACTATTTAGAAAAAAAAATGAACACTAGTAACTTATAGTCGTCATCACTTTTATTTCATCTGGGCAAATATAAATATATAATCTTCCTCCGTTTTATTCAAAACGGGGCGTATGTAGTTCCCATTAGATGCGCCACATTTCAGGCACAGAAGGATAAACTGATTTGCCGAGGATCACAGACTTTATGAAGCTAGGACTTGAGACCAGTCCACCACTTGGGGACTTGATCTCATATTGTACGTGTGAGCTAGAAACATTAATCTCTGAGCTGATGACAGTGCATTGCACAGGTTGGATTTCCAGTTGGGGATTCAAGCTCAATAGCTTTATTCCCCTACCCTGACTGAGATGGCTGTGCACCAGAAACCTGCAGGTCTCCTCCTTTCCCCAGAGACCCACAGTCCCAGGCCCAATCCTGGATGCTAGGCAGGTCTGTATCAAGCTGTGCATTAGATGACACTGATCATTTAATTTATAAAAATAAAAAGTTATTTATTTTAAAACCAGCTCTAAGATCATTACTACAAGATTTATTTTAAGCTTTGAAAATCAGAAAATCCTTTGATTAGCACAGTGAGTTAAGAACCAGCAGGACAACTCTAGCTGCAAGTTTCACATAAATCACCTCAGCGGGCACGTTAACCCACCAAGCCAACATTCCAAAAGAAATTCAGAGGCAGAAAAGGCAAAAGCAATTCTTTAACCATTTCATAAAGCGCACACCAATAACAGAATGGTCTGTTTATATTTTTAATAAATATTGTCAATATTGCCCAACTAAATTAATTTGTTAGGAGCAAGGACGTTCAAAAGCTGATTTAGGCACATCTAACATTAAGCCGTCTATTCACAACCCCAGCCAACCTTTTAGAGCCATATAGGCCAGTCAGAAAATCTGGGCAGATGATATCTTCCACCAGAAGCGTATTCATTTTGTCAGATGTGATAAGAGGCTGAGCCGGATACACTGACTTGCGACTGTCTTCTCCTCGTTCCTCCTAACCTTTCACAGAAACTGGCTGGTTATTAAATCTCCCCATTTTATCCTTGTTGTTACACCTGTTAAGAATATCGCACAGCAATATTATAGGTAACTTGCTCCTTTTTTAACAGCATTGAAGGTCACTTTTCCCAAAGGAAATGCAGATCTACAAGTAGCAGCTTGAAGGTTGATGTGGGCCTGGGGGCCAGAATGGTGCAACTCTCTCTGGAAATTGGTTAGCTGGATAGATCTAGATAGGGGGACGACACTGAAACAAAGTTTTATGTTTTGAGAAGTGGTTTGATAGCATGTCTGACAGTCTCATCCAGCCCTGGTTGTTCATTCAGCAGTGGTTTTCATTCTGGGACACACAAGTTAGCTTTTCCCAAATGAAACACAAAATAGACAGGCTAAAAAGCAAAGCCTGTGCACCAGTCAGGTTCTCTCTCGCAGCTGCCACCTTGCTCTGCCTCCTTGCTCTGCCTCCTTGCTCTGCCTCCTTGCTCTGTATGGCAGTTGTGAAGCAGAGATGCATATTCCCTCGCATGATGCCTGTCAGGTGTGAGTGGGACACCCTGTGCAGAGTGGGTCTCTGCCTTCTGCTATTCATAGTTTTGCTTTTCATTCGTCTTTGCGGAGATGTGACAGAATGCAAAAAAAGGACACAGTTCGGAATGCCCTTTTCACACATGACACTGCAAGAACTGGAGCAGTCTCAAGTCTACTATGGGTTGGGTGCACTATTAATAAACATTGCTTGCTTATCTCATTTTTGAAAACAGGCATCCCGCAAATAATTTTGAAAAATTGTATATAAAATGTGCAGTTCGAACTATTTGATTTGTCATAGAATACTTCAATTGTCTATTTATATAAATGTACAAGAATGCCTACTTGTTTGAAAGCGCAAAACAAATACTTTTTTTCAGAGACCTGTTGTCTGGACTTGCCTTGACAATGCATATGCTCCATCAAAAGTAACAGCCCCAACATTAGCACTTTGCATGCAGAGCTGGTATTTTGCACATGAAAAGGTCACTGAATGTGAACTGCCATCATGACCAAGTTTCAATGAAATGCACCCGAGGGGTTGAGGTTGGGGGGCATCCCTTAACTTACTAAGGAGTTGTAAAACACAGCTCCAGGAACACTGCAGGAAGTCCATTCAGCTCTGACTGACACACCCTAAGACCTCACAGGGAGCTCTTGCTGCAACATCCCTCCCTTCTGAGTCTTGAAACTCAGACTTCTGCTGTCCCAGGAGACAGATAAAATCAGGATGTATTGCATGTAAAGCAGTCAGAGGTCGAAAAATGCTGTCATTCCTGACGAAATCCGGGTATGATATATGATATATTTTATTTCTATCGCGCTCATACACAAGTGTTTCAGAGCGCGACAAGGCAAAGGAGGTGAACAGGGGAGAACAAAACAGCGATCTTACTAGGCCCAGTGACATTGAGAACGCGCAAGTGCATGGCAGAGGGGGAGGGGAAAAGTGCATGGAAGGGGGAGAAGTGGAAAGTGCAAAGCAGAGGAGAAACAGATCAATAACAATAAATAAATAATATAGGCAACAAACAGTTTTAGTGCAGCCAGCAATTTGCAAGTGCTAGGTTTAAGGCAGCAGACAGGGTAGGTCTGATAAGTGTAGGAAGAAAAGGGGGGCGCTGTATGGGTACAGATACAGACCCCAGTGCAAGGGGTGGCCCGGAGGCAGTGCGGGAGGGTGGCAGGGTGAGCAGGTACCTGGGCCCAGAAGACAGAGGGTGGCCAGGTGCAAGGTGCCAAGAGAGAACAGATCAGGAGGGGAGAAGGGGAGCGAAGGCAGAAGAAAAAAGGAAGGTCTTGAGGTGCTTCCGGAACCGGAGATGGTTCTCCTCAAGTTTTAGAGTGGCAGAGAGGCTGTTCCAGAGGGAGGCCCCAGCCGAAGACAGAGATCTACCCCCAGCTTGTTTCTTTGAAAAACGACTGACCCTGAGGGAGTTGGAGGTAGAGGAGCGAAGAGCTCGAGAGGGGAGGTATTTGCGGAGGGATAGCTGAAGGTATTTCAGACCCAGGCCCCAGAAAGCCTTGTGGACAATGCAGAGGGTTTTGAATTTAATCCTTGCATCGACTGGGAGCCAATGGAGTGATTTCAGGGCTGGAGAGATACGATCCCAGGGCTTGAGGCCAAGGACAAGTCTCGCAGTCCTGTTCTGGATTAGTTGCAGAGGGCAGAGTAGAGGCAGGTAGATTTAGAAAGAGGCTGTTTCAAGCTTGAGAGAACCAGAGCTTGGGATACCATGAGCTTCTAGGGGAAGGAGAGGAAAGGCAGAGTACCTCTGAGGTGGTGTAGTCGGAAATTTGACTTTTTAGAGACCTCAGAGATGTGGGCGGAGAAGGAAAGGGTGGAGTCAAAGATGACCCCGAGGTTCTTAGCCTCGCAGGTGGGGGTAGGAGGGCGGCCAAGGGAGGCGGGCCAGAGAGTGAGGTGGCAATTCTACTTATGGGGTCTACAGGCAATGCATGTTGTACACCCAGTATTTTAGAAGAGCAGTTGGTTTCCAGGTATATTATATCATTCACGCATTAAATGGGGAAACCAATTTTGATGACAAAAGGCAGCTGGCAGGACCCATCTCTTTAGTGGATTTTTCTCAACTATGCAGACTCAACTTATTTATATTTTCTTATATAAATATACTACACCTTTTCTTCCTTCCTACCATTTGGATTATGCCCTTTTATGATTTGTTTTTTAATGGTTCTTTTACAAACGTTTTTAGTTCTTTCCTGCCAACATCAGGATTTAAAAAAAAATTGTATCTGGTTTATTTCAAACCTTTCCAAAATTAAAAAAAACAATGTAATAGTAACAAAGGTATCACAATTTCATACATTAGATTAAGAAGAGCGCAAGTACAACAGTCTTCTATTAGAACATAACAATAAAAACAATTTGATCAACTATTAAATGGAAACACAAAGTAAGAATTATAGATACATCCATTCATCAAGTTCTATTGCAACCACATGATCTATGATTCAATCAAATTTAGTTTATAAATACGCAACTAAGACAAAAAAACAATTACACAACTATCAAACAATTCATGTAACAGTGCCTCGATGCCCGCAGGCTGTGAGAGTGCTTTAAAAATGTAAATAAAAAAATATTAAAAAATATCAGAGCAGAGTTCTCGCCCCCACATCAATCTGCACCAGAGAAGATCTTGTGCATGTCTGAGCTCTCGATTTAGGCGAAATCGCATGTAAAGTGCTTGTGCTTTCTGCTGCAACATACGTTACAATTCACTAGACCCGCTGGGACTGTCCCCCATTCCGTCTGACTGTTATCTCTGGCTCTCTCAACCAATATTTGCCCAGTGATCCAGTATCGGTCACCTGTGAAAATATGACTTCCCTCTGGAGCCATCTATGATTCCTGCTGTGTTATAAGGCCTAGTTCCACCAGACAAGGGGACAAGCAGAATTACATCCAGGTCTTGGGTATTTTCAATCTGCACCCATCAACACCCCAGGTTTTGCATCTGCCTCTACCAACATAACACCCACACAAATTGCAGAAGGGTGCTATGTAATGCCTCTTTACATGTTACTACTGAAAGAAAATACTTTTGGAAAAAAGAGTTGATAATCAGGACCAGAAAAGCCGCAGACTCATTATCCTGGGTGTCCAAGGAGCAGGAAATACTAATGTGGGGGCCTGCTTTTGGCAGAGCAACAGATTTGCAGCTATGCTGCAGATGCGCCTTTGCAGACTTGGACTAGCTCTGCAAGCAATCGTGGAGCAATGCGTGCTGAGTCTTTCACTTACCCACCACAAGAAAAGAGGAAGCATTCACGTTGCCAGCGAGAAACAACCACATCAGGACAGAATATATATCCAAGATGGCCAAACATATTGAAATACACACTATAAGCAGGGCCATGCTCGGGCTTCTAGAAAGTTAACATCAGTTTACAGTTCTGTAGTTTCATTAGAGGCAAGCGAATTACCACACACGCTCACACGGTCTGCAAACCTGAGAAACCTAGAGCAAGAGGCTCTATGCGGTATGTCCCGTATCTGCAGAAAGAGGCACAGGAGAGACCATGGAGTGAGCGTCAGGAATTGGGAGCGCGGAGTGAAAGACAGTGAGCGACAGAGCTACAACAAGAAAAGCTGCAGAGAGGAAATGAGCTGGAGGATTGAAAAAGGCAAACGAGAGAGCAGGTATAGGGAGGTACTAAGGAGGACAGGTTAAGATCAAGGAGAAAGCAGGGGATCAGATCAAGAAGAAAAGCAGATCAAGAGAGGAGGTGAAGAAGAGCATTAAGGTGGTAGAGGGAGAAGCTCAATGAGTTGAAGAGCCTTGTGGGGGTGAGAATATCACAGAGAAAGGAGGTGAACAAGAGTGAGGAGAGGGGGGGAGAATTGGAGAGGAGGAAAAGCGGTGGAACACATCAAGAGGGGGAGAGATTGAAGACTTGAGGAGGCAAATCTATCCAAACTAGTGCCCCTAGGAATCGAGGCAATCACCAAGGCCTACGGCGCAGGTATTAGTGCTGCTGCTGACTAGGCCGGTGCAGTCGACGGATGTCTAGGTGGCAGGGCCACTCTGGGAGTGTTAGTAGCAGTTGTGGCAACAGTGACTGCTGTGGACCAGGCAGCAGTCTTCGTGGATTAAGTTGTTGATGGGATAGTCGTCAACAGAGTAACGGCCTTGGTGGAAGAGGTCATCAGAGTTCTAGCTGCGGACGGGTCCCTTGACGAGGCCTGTGATGACTAAGCTTTGTAAGAAAATCATTGACACCTGCTTTGAAGCACAGACGGGGCCTGTCTGCTCAATGGTAGACTACCCATTGACGGGGAGGGTGACTACAACAGTGCCCTTCAGACGAAAGCTCTGCAACCGCGGTGCCCTTCGATGAAGTCAGGAGCATGTGACGACTTAGCCTTTTTTGGTATCTTCCTCCAGGAAGTGTCTTAAAAGGATCTTGACCTCTGGCCAGAGGGAGCACGCTCTCGTCTCGGGAGGATAGCTCAGGGGCAAAGCACTCACCTTGGAATCCCCGGGCCTGCTCTTAGAAACCTCCCAGTATTAAGTGCGTTATAACTAACCAATTATAATTATATTTAGGGCCTACCAACCCTGTAAGAGACATGACTGTGCATGGAGGCCGAATCAGAGGCCCTCTCTTCCTCAATCCATGCCACGAACCTTCGATGGCTGTCTTTCTGCATCTTGGAAGAGAAGGCCTGGCAGATGGAGCATCCGTCTGCGTCTGGTCTGGATGCAAGCAGTAGATGCACTTGAGATGCTGATCCTCAATGAAGATGTTTTTCAGGCCAAGTTTCGAGCAGTCCTTGAAGAGGCTTTTTCTCGAGAGGTCCGGCCTGGTGCGTGTAAAAAGGCCCAAGCTTGGGCCAGCGGCCTCACACTGTCTGGAGATCAGACGATGAACTGGATCTCGTCCGGCAATGTGGGACTACCCTACCAGCGGTAGTCACACAGTGACTGAAGAATGAAAAAACGTGAGCCGATTTTTCACAAAGATAGGAAAGTTATCGATATTTCGAGGAGCGAAACACAAGGGCTCCCAACACGAAAAAGTGCAGTAAAAATATAAAGATGGCCACCAGGGGTGGATCTTAGGAGGACGAATGTTTTTGGCTGGGGCAGTATGACCCAAAGTGACAGGAATGGGCTACAACGAGCAGTTCTTAGCTTTAAAGCCAAACTGCTTTAATACTACTGAGGATTCCCAGCCTGGCGACGGGGAATAATCATGAGCATGTGAATCCATGCAAGACACCATGCTGGAGAAAGGGGAGAGCATTATCTTAATGGGGGACAAAGGCAAAACTACAAAAGAAAGGGTTGGCAGAGGTGCGGTTTAAAGCAAAGTAGGGACAGTAGTTGGGGGAAGAGGGTGGTAGTAGTAGGCGGGAACAGGGTGGTAGTGGGAGCAGGAGGGTGGCAGCAGTGGGAAGAAGAGAGTGGTGGTGGCAGTGGGAAGAAGAGAGTGGTGGCGGCAGTGGGAGGAAGAGTACTGGTGGCAGCAGTGGAGGAAGAGGGTGGTGGTGGTGGCAGTGGAGGAAGAGTGGTGGTGGCAGTGGAGGGGAGAGGGTGGAGGTGGCAGTGGAAGGGAGAGGGTGGAGGTGGCATGGAAGGGAGAGGGTGGAGGTGGCAGTGAAATGAAGAGTGGTGGTGGCAGTGAAAGGAAGAGTGGTGGTGGCAGTGGGAGGAAGTGAGTGGTGGTGGCAGTGGGAGGAAGAGGGTGGTGGTGGCAGTGGAGGGTGGAGGTGGCAGTGGAAGGGAGAGAGTGGAGGTGGCATGGAAGGGAGAGGGTGGAGGTGGCAGTGAAAGGAAGAGTGGTGGTGGCAGTGGGAGGAAGAGTGGTGGCGGCAGTGGAAGGAAGAGGGTAGTGGTGGCAGTGGAAGGAAGAGGGTAGTGGTGGCAGTGGAAGGGAGAAGATGGTGTGGCACTGGAAGGGAGAAGATGGGGTGGCAGTGGAAGGGAGAAGATGGGGTGGCAGTGGAAGGGAGAAGAAGGGGTGGCAGTGGAAGGGAGAAGAAGGGGTGGCAGTGGAAGGGAGAAGAAGGGGTGGCAGTGGAAGGGAGAAGAAGGTGGTGGTAGTGAGAGGAAGAAGGTGCTGGTAGTGAGAGGAAGAAGGTGCTGGTAGTGAGAGGAAGAAGGTGGTGGTGGCAGTGGGAGGAAGAAGGTGGTGGTGGTGGTGGTGGGAGGAAGAGGCTGGCTGTGGCAGTGGGAGGAAGAGGCTGGTGGTGGGTGCAGAGTGGTGGTGACGGGTGCAGAGTGGTGGCGAAGAGTGGTGGTGGGAGGAGTGGTGGTGGTTGTGGGAGGAGTGGTGGTGGTTGTGGGAGGATGATTATCAGGATGTTGGCGGCACGGCGGATCGCCAAGCTCTCACGTCTACATCACACAGCTGCTCAGCAGCACAGAGGAGGAAAGCTTAACGAGAAACATATAATGGAGGGTGGAAGGAGCTCGTTTGAAAAGAAGCCTTTAGTAAGAAGAAGAGGGAGGGAAGGAAGGAAGGACCGGGAAAGCAGGATGAGTAAATAACCACTGGAGGAGTGGTTAGGTGGATGGAAAGAAAACAACCAGAGCGAAGTTGGGGTGAGGTGGAAAGATTATTCGAGTGTCAGTGGTGAATTAGAACTACTGTAGAGTGTGGCAGGTTCTGTGACTGGACCCTGTCAGGGGGGGAACAAGGACCCCTCCCAATCAGATGCAGGGGACCAACCAGGGTGAAAGCCAGGCCTCCTACAGAGGCTCGGGTGGGAGTTAGCGGGGGGGGGGGCAGCCCAGGCCAGGGGTGGAGGGAGGGGGTAGCGGCCCAGCCCCTGAAAATCCCCAAAGTGCCATGAATGTCACTACCGGTACCAATGTCCGTCACACAATGACTCCTAGTACTTGTACTGGCTAATGTTTCATCCTTTGAGTTTCAGAACCACAAGTACCAGAATCCCTTGCAGCACTAAACGAGAAAAACAAAAAAGAAAATAATGCCGCGCGTATAGAGCTGGCACAAGTCCTCCAAGAATCAACTCCCAACACGACAACGAAGCAAACAAACTACTATGATGAAAGAAAAATGAAACGCCAGACCCACGACATGCCAGAGAAACAGCAGAGGCTGCAGCTAGACCTGTGGAGGGCAAGGGGACAGACCTAAGAGGGCGTGTTGAAGTATTGCACCAAGCCCCTTGGCAAAGAATATCTACAGATTGACCCTTTGAGTCATATGACTGCTGGAGAGGAGCAGGAGAGCGGGGAGAGGGGTGTGGAGAGGGATGTGGAGAGGGATGTGTAGAGAGGAGAGGGATCTGCACAGAGGTGATGCAAAGGCGTGGACATGAGAGGCACAGAAATGGAGAGGGTGAGGAGAGGATGAAGCTCAGAGTGTGGGGGAGAAGGGAGAGAGTCGCGAGTGAGATTAGAGCGAAGGGTGAGGTAGAAATTGTAGTTCGATCAGGGAGAGAGCGCGTGTGTGATAAAATGGGCCAGGTTGTCGGTTACCAGCACAAGAAAAACATTTACATTGAATAATCCTGGGGTATTTTAAATTAGGGACCCCTTAGAAGATCCCCAGAGGGAGTCACCCAGATAAGGCTTTGGCCCTCAGACACGCATCTGTAGTTAGCAGGGGTTACTGATCACTAGTTGGTAAACCTGGGGTTATGGAAGCCTGGGTTCTGGAGGTGGAAGCTCCAGGGAGGTCAAGGTATTTTCGAAATAAAACCCCTTGAACCATCTTTCGGAGTCTGGCAGATAGTGAGGCCATCCATGACATGAGGAGGTGGGTAGGAAGAGAAAACCTAGAGTACGCAAGAGGAGGAGGTGGAGAAAGATTAGTGGGGTAAAAGGCAAACAGACCAATCCCTCGGCTGGCTAAACCAGCGAGGCATAAGAGTAAGCAAAGCATAGAAATTAGAGGGTTGGCTGTGGCACCAGTGGAACAAGCAATCACAAGACTAAGGAAGCTCAGCCAAGATTGTTCAAGGCCTGGGTGGAAGAGGGAAAACTCAGAAGAACAAGCAAAGCAGTTAAACCCAACCTAACCTGGTGGGAGTGGCAAGTCCCAGAATAAAATACGTCTCAGTAATTTACTTTCTGGTGGAGTAGTCTTTCCTCCTACAGATTCCTCACCTTTGCTATACATCTCCTAGTGCCAGCAGCTTTCTGAAACTTTTTAGCCACTGGAACCATATGCAGCTCTGCTCTGCTCAACTATGTGGCACACCCTTGATCCTGCATGTGATGTCCAGGGTTACATACATGCAGCTATTTGTGCCCGGTGACCTCAGCTCTGCCTTTTTCTGTTAACACTCAGAAATTGAAGTAACCCATAACAGTATGAGGTGAAGAAGCTATCAAACATGAAGGGTAGGCTAGAGGGCAATTTGGAATCTGTAGAAGGAAGGAAGAATCCATCAAAAATAACATTGCAGAAGGTTAGGTAATTTGTTCTTCTAATGGATTCCTTCTTCCTACAGAATCCTTGACTTAGACAAGACTCCCACAGCACGAAAGAACTCATGTGGAGAGAGGATAGCAAGAAACACTAGCTACACCAGAATACTCCAGAGCACCACATGACCAAAGCTGGCAACCATATCAGATAAGGCATCAAGGCAGTAGTGTTTTGCAAACATGTGCAAAGGTGAACAAGTGGTCACGTAGCAGATTAAGGCAGACGCCCCTCTGTACAGCCGAAGGGCCTGCCAAGTGCCTGGTTCAATCAGCTTTGAGTTCCTCAAGCACCTCCTTCCCAGCCATATCCTAGCACTGTGAACAGGAAATGATAATCCATCTGGGCAGGGCCTCTTTGCCAACTGCCTTGAGCATTCAGGCTCCAGAGTAGCCAACATAAAGCTAGTCATCCTTCCTGGGGTCCTTCTACTAGAGCGACATAGTAGCGGAAGGGCCTTCTTGCGGTGCAAACAGTGCAACTTCTCTTCCACCCGAGATGTATGAGGGGTAGAACCGACGATTAATCTTCTGTGAGAGGTGGAAATTTGAAGGAAGGTCAGTCTCTCCTTCAGAGTCAACTTCTCCTTAGAAAAGAACAGGTACAGAGGGTTCACCAAAGGAGCCTGGCTCAGAACATATGATATGATATATGGCATTTACAACGCACCTATACACAAGTGTTTCATAGTGGTTCTCCAAGTAGTGGATCAGGAGAGGAGAGAACTGCACAAGATGCAAACAGTCTGCTTCATTAGAAAACGCACTTGCTTGGTTGTAGTGAGGGGCACAGATACAGGGTGTTGGGAGACTTTGCTTAAGGAGACAAGTTTTGAGGGAGATCTAGGTTATCTGTGGCAGGGGTTCTGGAGATGTTGAGGGGTCCAGTGAAGGAAGAAAAAAGCGGGAGTCAGTTGAGGCATACTAGGTCAGGCGAGTCAGGCATGAATTGGGGCGCACCCTACCCAAACCCTGGGAGTGGGTGCAATTAAGAGTGCTTGAAAAGTCCTGTCTCATGGGGCAAAATAATACAAAACGTTGAGTTGTGAATAGTTAATGAAAGATTCCAGTATTGAAACCACAGTTTCATAAAATCGTAATCGCAGAAGTAATCAGCTCCTTTCTCACTAAACAAATGTGTAGTTTTTTTTCATCACCCCACATTTTAACAAGTGGGTGAGCAAGCAAGCACACTACAACGCATTGTGCAGCTCAGATGGGTCTGAAATTGAGTGAATGCCAACAGCAGACAAGGATATAAGAGCTGTCAGTTTATATTGAAGAGGGTTATATCTTTAGAGATCAAAATGGGCCAATAAAAAGGCATTTGAAATGTTGCCAGCTTGCACCGCAATGTGCTTTCCAGCTACCGTGAAGTTTAAATGTACTGCAACAAACATGGCCAGCTCTGCAAATCTCAGTGCCCTTTCATAGGTATACCAGTGCACCAGATTAGCAAGCATCTTGCTGCATATGTGGGCTGAAGAGCTATGCTGCCCTTTAAAAGCAGGCGGTGTAGACATCCCCGGGTATCTGATGCACAGTCTCTGCAATTTCCATGTAGAACACATGCAATGGAAGACTGGAGAATATGTGCACTACGAAGAAGGGAAGTAAGGAGACAATCACAGAGAGCAACTTGCTACCATGTGCCTTGATGCTTGCTGTATATAATGTCCTCTATTCATTGCCTGTACTGGGCCAGCTGACAAAGTAAACCGACTGAACATACGCAAGATCAGCCCCACCTCACTTCCTGCTCTCCTAAACTCTGGTGCCCAGTCCTCATGCTCTAGATTCCTCCTAGGCCTTCATTGCTACTCTTTTGATCCACTCATTAAGTTAACTTTGCCCATATAGCACTTATTGCATAGCTATAGAAATGGTATAAGGTGGTAATGGAACACAGGTATTTACTGGACGTTATGATTTGAGAATTCCTTCATACAGAGAATGGCAACACTGGCCCCTCTTCAAATTCCTCCTCCTTGTAACTGGATCTATTCCTTGGTCCTCGCCCACTCCTAACCTTGGCTAACTTGGTCTTCGTTTACAACCAACCTGTCACCTAGTGATCGCAAGCTATGCTCAACCTGTCAGCCGTCCCCATGCCCAGGCTGGCTCCTGCTTCCATTTCTTGCTTCCACCATTGGAACTCCAAACATTAGGATGCCCAGTTACCACGCGGGTCCTCAGGAGTGCTGCCGAAAAGCACCTCTTTTACAGGAAAGAGGCACAGGAGCCTTACTGTGCCCTCACCCCAAGCCCCCAACCGTACCTTGCATGGCACATAGATTTAATAAACTGTATGTAAAGTATGACATGCACTGCACATGAGGGATCTCCCCGTCCCGAGTCTACTCCTATCTCCCCCCTCCACCACCTTTGTTACATTCTGCTCACTAATCACTCTTACTGCAGAGCACCCAGAAAGGGGACTGCTCCGCCTACGGAAAGGGGAATGCTCCATGCCCGGTTTTGCTTCAGTACGATTCTGATTGACGTGCTCATTTTTCCAATCAATAAATAAATCAAACCCCCAAAGCCTGTTCGTTACAAACTCAGCTCAAGAAAGGATGAATCCCTTTCTATGGCTGCCACGAATGATCGTTGTAATCAGAAAGCACTTTCCACTCCTTGACTGACGTGCGCCGCCTGAATCCTTTTCGTGTGCATGTTATTCGTCATCTCTATATACTTCCGCACAATTAAATGAGGGGAAAGCAGCGAGTGCTAGAGAACCTACAGGGAGAAGGCCCAGATGGGGTTAACAAACGGGAAGTTTGAATGAGAAGAAGAGTTAAATGAAGATTTTTTAAAATAGAGAAGCGACAACAGTAGGGCGAGTTTAATGCCTGGCTACAGAAAACAGAATATTTGATAATTTATGCAAAAAACAAATAGACCGAACAAAGGCAACTCCTGAAAAGAGTGACTGAAGGTAATAACATTCAGGAACCCATCGACGATCAAGGGGAAAGAGCAGGCGGCAACAATGGGTGAGCTGCTGCTGCGCATGCACCCTTTTACCTGCTGTCTCTGAATCACATGAAGGCTGTTATGGACGACTTACGTCCCGTGAGCGCGGTGACGTATGGCGCCCATTAATAAAGCGCCCACCGCGCCGTAAGTGACGGGAGTTCTGGGTACAACTCAGATCACGCGTGTTGTGCATGTGTTTAGCTCCTCCGCCAGGGCTCCTACGGAGGCCCTGACACGTTCTCCCTTCAGCCGGCTCCCCGGCAGAGAGGAACGTAACACTGGTGTACAGGGACGGACATAGTAAACATGAGGAAAAGAAGCCATAACTCGGCCCACAAGCCCTCGGCAAGGGCACATTTTTGGAGACACGGTGGGGGAGCCATCCCCCACCCAAAACAAAAGATAACATAATACAATACTCCAATCTTTTCCTGCAATGCATTAATACTCGGTGAGCACAGGAAAACAAAGCTCATCAAGGCAGATGAGAACTTTTTTGGCTCGCCTGTAAATCAACCCACAAGCCAGGTGATGCAGAAAGCGCTACAGCACCACCTACTACAAAGGAGAAGACCTGGTGGGGACTTCAGTGCCCCACTGGCACAAAGGTGGTGAAGGTGAGGTGCGACCCATTGGACACACATCAACCGTGGCACCGGAACAATATGGCGACAGGCCTATCCACACTGAGGCCCACGCCGTCAAGGTTTGCAGCATCATTGTCACCCGCAGCACCATCCCCTCGGCCTCATGGTGGGACTACAGTGGCGCTGGGGTTGTTTGACCACTACACTAACCCATCATCAGTGGGCCCCCAATCGATGCTGACGATCTAGAAGTTTGAGATGGCCATGGACTGCAAAGACATCACAACGCCCAGGAAGATAAAGTCACACCTTCTGCTCAACATGGGTGACGACATCCTGCGCATCTTCAACACGCTAGTCATCGGCGATGGCGCAGACATCTACCAACTAGCCAAAAAAGCTCTCACAGCACATTTTATGCCACAGCTGAACCCGGACTACAAAACCTTAATCTTTTGCACCACGAATCAGATGTAGGAGCAAACACTCGACGCCTACCACACAAGACTCAAGAAATGTGCACTCTTGCCTGAATTTAATAATGTCGAGAAGGAGGTAAGGCGCCAGATCATCAATGGCATGCACTCTGAAAAACTGTGCAGAATGGTGTTAGGCAAGAAAGGCATTCCCCTAGCCAGGATCCTTGAATATGGGTGTCAAAGAGAACTGTCGCACACAAAGGCGGCGCATATGGGCACCACATTGCAGAAGCTCCAACTAACGCCGAAAACAACAATAGCTCAAAAATCGCTAACTGCCAACCACAGAGGGAGGAATTCAGCGAGGCAAACAACTCACCATGGTGGCAACCAAGGATCCCGGGGCCTACGCAGTGTGGATGGTGCGGAGGTGCATATCACAGAAGAAGAAACTGCCCAGCACAAAGAACCACGTGCGGAGCATGTGGCCGGAAGGACCACTATGCGCATGTCGGCAGATCATCAGGGCAATCGCAACGACCCCAACCGCAACAAGACAAAGGCACACCCAAGAGGAATAAAGAGGCTAACACCCGCAACGTAGAGCCTGCCAACTAGTCAACCGACGAATTTGGTGACAACGATGGTGACCCAGCGAAAGATGCAGGAAGTGGACAGACGAGAAGGAAAGTCTACTTGGTTCCGGCACTTGAACACAGAGGCTTGGAGGCGGCGAAAAGACAGAAGACGCAAATGCCTAGTGTCCATACAGGGTCAGGAGACGCAAATGACAACTGACACTGGAGCATCAGTAAATGTGATGACGGCAACAATGTTAAAAAAAAAAAAAAAAGGGGTGATCAAGTCCTCCTGTCAAAGGTATATGTCGTCAATGCGGGAATCAAATGCATACTCAGTGGGGATGCAGTGGAAGACTTGGGATTAATCTGTTTCATCTGCGACGTCACAGACTCAATGGACATCGCCAGCCTCCTAGGGAAGTACCCAGGGATCCTAAAGGGCATTGGATGCCTAAAAGGAAAACTTGTAAAGCTCTACAACGACCAATCAGTGCAGCCCCGGGCAGTAAGCCACAGAAGGACCTCATTCCACATGAGGAACCTCGTTGAAAAGTAACTGCGAGAACTTGAAAAAGCAGGAATCATAGAAGCGGTCACAGGGCCGACGCCGTGGGCGTCACCCATGGTAGTGACAAAGAAGCCGAAGCATCTGGGGAAAGTGAGAATCTGCATTGACATGTGCCCCCCGAATGCGGCAATCAAACGAGAACGACACATCACCCCCACGCTCGATGAAATCATTACGGACATTACAGGGTCGAAAGTGTTTTCGGAAATTTACCTCAACGCTGGGTACCATCAGTTAAAACTGCATCGTGACTCAAGATACATCACTACTTTCTCCACGCACATGGGCCAACGCCGATACAAGAGACTGAGTTTTGGCATCTCCTCAGCAGCAGAGATTTTCCAGCAGGCCATTCATGAGGTAATACAGGGCATCCCAGGAGTGCTGAACGTCAGCGATGACATCCTCATCCACGCCAGCGACAGGCACAAACAAGTACGTCGCCTAGAAATGGTACTCAGCAGGTTAGAGGCCGCAGGCCTGACCATCCACCGGGAAAAGTGTGAGTTCCTTAAGGAGGAAATCACATTCTTCGGATACGTGTTCAACAGCGCAGGAGTGTCAGCTGACCCACAAAAAGTTGCGGACATAAAGGAGGCCCCCCCCCCAACAACACCCACAGAGATACGCAGCTTTTTGGGAATGGCGACATACTGCGGGAGGTTCATCCCCCAACCTGGCAACGATGTCTGAGCGGTTGTATACTAATTGACCTTTTCACAATTGACCTCGGGAGAATTTACCTAATTTAGAAGGTCATTTAGGACATATATGCGGGGGGGAAACCCCCCGCAATCCCCCACCCAATCCAAAAACCCCCGCAATCCACCACCCAATCACCTTATATTATTTTTAATCCAAAACCAACCCAATACATATATAAAATAACTCAAATAGTATAGAGGTCAAGTATCTCGAACAGGGGAAACGAAGCCCAACGCCTACGCATCCCACGCCCTCACACCGAAGGAACAACGGTACTCGAACATCGAGAAGGAGGCCATTTCAGTGTTGTGGGGATGCTGCCATTTCCACATCTACCTCTACGGACGGAAGTTCAGGGCTTACACAGACCACAAGCCCTTCATCCCGATATTCACAGGGTCATCTTCACACCCCCCGGCCAGAATAGGGAAGTGGCTGCTTCACCTGCAACGATACGTGTTTGAGTTGACCTACCAAGCAGGCACCGATAACCCAGCAGACTTCCTATCCAGGCACCCGAGGGATAGCCACCCTCGGAGAAGTGAGTGAGGCAGAAGAAACGGAAGAGCACATATGCCAAATCATCCACACTATGAAGCCCAAAGCAGTCAGCATCGAGGACATCGTAGAAGCCACCCAAACCGACCCCTGCTGTGACCTGATCAAGAACACCATCATATCGGGCGAGTGGAACTCTTTCCTCCGCCATGTACACAACTGCACGCCGGCGGCCAGGGACTTCCTCACGGGCATGGCCCCAGTACGACAAAATCTGTCAGTCACTAGCGAAGGGTTAATCCTGAGAGGGGCCCGGATCGTAATCCTCAGCAGTCTACAGGGCACAATTGTGGCGCTGGCACACTAAGGTCACCAAGGAATGGAATGGAAAAAAGCCAGGATCCGACACTGAGTGTGGTTCCCGCACACTGACACCAAGGTGGAGCAACTCATAGCAACCTGTCTCCCCTGCCAGATAACAGGTGCCCCGCCGAACCCTGAACAAGTACAGTCGGCAGAGTGTGGATCCTCAAGATGGGACGCGATCAGCATCGACTTCCGCACGGTTCAGGAAGGGACATATCGACTAGTGGCCATCGATGACTATTCAAGATACCCAGAGGTGGCGATTGTATCCTCAACAGCAGCAGAAATGGTCATACCGGCCATCAAGAAGATGTTTGCCACCCATGTCCTGCCACAACGCATCAAAAGTGACAATGAACCGCCATTCCACGGCACAGAGATCAAGAAATACCTGGGCGATCTGCACATCCAATACCACCACATCACGCTGAGGTGGCCACAAGCAAACGGCGATGTGGATATGTTCATGCAAACCGTCAACAAAGTGCTACGTTTATCTGTAGTGGATCTGTACAGATTCCAACAGAACTATTGTGTGACGCCCCACAGCTCCACAGGGCTACCACCAGCGGACCTAATGTATGGGACATTGATAAACTCGTCAATTCCGAATCACCCAAGCAGGGGCCTACATGCCTATGACAGCGATAGCACTCAACAAAGGATAGTGGCAGAAAATGAACACAAGCGTCCGGAGGCATGCATGGAAGTCGGGACACCAAGTCGGAGACCACGTGTTGGTGGTGCGAAACCCCACGAAGACCAAGATCGAAACACAGTATGATCAGGTACCGTGGACCGTGACCCGAAAGGAAGGAACAATGGTGACGGCAGCACGAGGGCACCAACTGATCACCCGAAACAAACGCCTGATGGTTAAAGAGGGTGCCCCGACAAATGTGGACTGATGGGGACCAGCAGCCCTCAGAGGAAGCAGAGCTGCCGCTGGAGGATGCAAGCCAGCAAACCGAGGGAGAGGCAACCCTGAGGTACGAGTCAGATGAACCACCCGAAGGACCTGATGAGGCATCTCCAAATGATGAAGGTGAGCCTGAATGGGGAACCGGCCCGGGGACGGCCCCTCGGCCGAGGCCAGAGTGTTATGCCTTAAGGGCAGCACTGAGGGCCCCGGTGAAGCTAAGCGACTACGAGTGGTAAAGTGACATTGCGGGGAGAACAAAACTGTGCTGGACTAGAGTGCACAGAAGAGTTAAGCTAGTTTTGTTGACATGGTTACGTGGGTTGTGAATTATTGTATTTTGTTGGAAAAAAGGGGGAATGTTATGTACGCCTTACATCCCGCGAGCGCGGTGACGTAAGGCGCTCATTAATAAAGCGCCTGCCCCGCCATAAGTGACAGCAGTTCCGGGCACAACTCAGACCACGCGTGTTGTGCATGTGTTTAGCTCCTCCGCCAGGGCTCCTACGCAGGCCCTCACACGTTCTCCCTTCAGCCAGCTCACCGGCAGGGAGGAACGTAACAAAAAGCCTGCAGCCTTCCCCACCGGGTTCTGAAACTTGATCTGAGTCACTGAAGGTGAATCATATTCATGCAGTTTTCAGAAGAAAAGGTGTGAAACTACAAAAAAAAAATGGACTAAAAATATCCTAAAAGTCAAGGCCAAACCGGTCTCTCCCACTCCACCCCCTGACATTACAAGAGTATCGCATTTACAAACCACGGTAAACGGAGCCTCTTGACGGAGGTTTATGTCATATGGAAATATAGGCTCAAATCATCCTGGGATGGGGCACTCCTTGCGCAGTGCTGCCATTATTAAAATAACCACCACACGCTTTCCTCTAGTCTTGGCCAAAATGCTCCTCTCATTTATTTGTTTGCGGCAACCGTTATTAACTTCCTTGGTTTTCTACCCATTTTGTAGTAGAACAACATGCCCTACTCCAAGCACCCGCCTTTTAACAGAGCATCCAAGCATAGGTTGTCATGATAATAAAGCATGCCCCAGTGCTGTCATCTTTCAGAGTGAAAGGAACGGGCAAACCTATTTTAACAAAGTCATGTGCGTGTTTGGATCCTACCTACGGTTACTTTGGCCATATTCGTGGCCAGAACATATTCAAGAATTTATCAAAAAATAAAGTCGCCACAAGTCACGTTATTAATTTCTCTGTGAATGGACCCAAGTTCCACAAATAGATTATGATTTACAACGGAAAACGTTAGAGGCCGCTAAAGGCCCGAATGGAAGCGACGGTATTATCACGTATGCTGCGCTATTTATAGGTCGCGATGGAATTCCTCACTTATTGCACAGAAATGTCGAAAGAAACTCCACTGGGTCATTATCGCTGAAATCTGATCCACTGCTTTAGGCATTAGGGGTCTGCAACCTGCAGATCTCCAGATATTGTGTAGTATTAATCCCATGGCAACTCCCTGTTGGCTATACTGGGTAGGGTTAATGATAGTTGCAGTACCAAACATCTGGAGGACCAAAGGTTGCAGTGCATACATTAGGTTTACTTTTTAACCGCTGTGCACATGACTCGTCGTGCATTTGGCTAAGGATGCCTGAAATACATGCCAAGCAATACTGAATAGCAGGAAGAATATCTGTTAAATACCTTGTCCAAGGAAATACAGGCTATATTGCAACATTTGAAGTGACAGATGCACATCAAAGTCATCAGCAGGCAAGGGCCAGTGTCTTTAAGTAGGAAGTCCATGTACTTGGGCGCTGCGGGGAAGGTAGGTTGCGCCATAGGCCTATTGAAGACTGACGCACACAAATCGAGAAAAACCCAACGACCAAATGAAGACTATTCAGGCTATGGAACTGTGAGGATTATGGGGGGAGGGGACTAGCAACATCTCTGTGGGAGTTGAGGAACTGGGGAAGGAGTTTTCTAAGTGTTTTTAGGTGGATACAACAGGGATTAGAGCCAAGGCTTAATCTGATGGATGAAATATACATATTCTTTCATAAAGACTCCCAAAGTTAAGACTAGCATTACAGAAAGCATACATCGTAATCTGCTCCCTATGATCAGAATCTCCGGGGTCTGTATCACTCAAATCAGCTTGCATGAGATTTCAATCACACTGGCTTGCAAGATGGTTGGTGATGAGCAACAATATAAGTGGCATTTTCTTTAGCTAGCTTCTTTGAAAGTCAGCCACTAAAAGTGACGACTCATCCTTGCTCATAATGCACACTACCTCACTGCACCATTCTGGCGTTATTGTAATACTAACAAACCAAAATGTAGGTGTTTCTCCATGTCCTGTTGAATCTCTGAGCGGGCACCCTAACAACAAAGTGCCATCAATGGTAGCAAGGTATGTCTAATATACCACTCCACTGGCCGCAGGCACAGGCGCGCGCACACACACACACACACAAAGGACTATGGCCAAATCTGGTCACGTTGTGCACATAAACTCCCTGCATATTTACACCATGTTTCAACACCTTTGATAGCAGAATGCAGCACAGACCTAGGATAAATGGGGGTATGCTTAACACATAGCCAACCCACCTCCTCTCAGCACCCATCAACATGCCCAACCACATGGGTTGCTTCTCTACCGGAGCCTGGCCAGAACTGGCCAAGCCTTTTTCGGCCAAATACACACACACATCATATTTGTGCTCCATGACCTCCAACACTCTGGACTTCGGTCCTCAGAGGGCGGAACCCACTAATAGCGCATTGAGACTATAATAATGGTAACATTGGCGCTATACAAATGACAATACAAAGGAAATATCAGACATAGGTAATGTGGACTACAAAGCTTAAAGTAGTGATCCATATTTTTAAATAAGCAAATTACTTGAAAAAAGAAGGAACAGCAGAATGAATATTCAGTGCTCTTAAAACGTTTAACCTGGCAAAAAGTGTCAAATATTCACATATAATGCACCTTTTTCTAGGTTATTCGCCCACACCTCGCTGGGCACGAACAACTTCAAAAGGGTCAATTAACAAGTGTTCTTGACGGAATGCATGGTCAATAACCCCATATTAACTCCAGTAAATCTAAAGAATTGAAATTCCCTGTGGACTGGGAACCAAGTCATCAGCCTAGGCCCAATTGAAGAAGCAAGTAACCCCTCCCCCCCCCCCCCCCAAGCCCCACCCCGCCTCCAAACAATGGGAACTGCAAAAATACTTCATACTTCAGAGGGACCACCATTCTTTGATCTGCACGTCAATGACTGAAGAATCTGATGAGCACGAAGACAAGTACTGAACATATTATTGGCATGTTCCTTCAACAAAGCAAGGCACAAATGTACTCATAGCGCACCGGTTTTGGGCTGCAGATTTCTTCTTGGTTCTTCAGGGCCCTCGATGGGTTGCTCAGCCAGGAAGACCCGAGCTTGATCTACCGTGTTCAAAATGGTCTGCTCTTTTTCCTTCAACTCCCTTCTCAGGACCTTCGGTGACAGAGAAAGTGAATTAATGCATCATTTAAAAACAAACAGGCATTAATATACAACATGGGGATACAAATAATACACGCTCCAAAACACCACACCCCCACACATTTCCCCTAAGTGCCCAACTAAAGATGTAACACTAAAGTAATTATAGAAGAAATTGAAAAGAAACAGTTGTATCTACTATATGAAGAAAAACAAGAAGGCAATGGCATAAATAAACCGTTAAATTTTGTAAATTAATAGTGCACTGAACACTAGGTACTACTTTGATAAAATGAGCACCACTGAATTTCGTCAGACTACAAAGGATGAAAGTCGAGAAGTGCTTGCCTGGAATTGATCATATGGTCATCGTATCACTCAAAAAGGTCTACAGAGTAGATAACCAAATATATGTGCATGAAGGTATGTCTACATTGTCGATGGTACAGTAAGTAAATCAAAAGGAATTATAGAAGGCACTTTAAAATTTGGAAAAACAGTACAGAGATGACTAACTCCAACTCCTACTACACACTGATCAGTTTACTGCGCAGGAACCTATCAATGTACCCAATCCTTCAGTGCAATGTCCAGGCCGACCCATACGACCCACTGTTCTTTCATTAAAGAGTTTCAGTAAGGATCAAGTTACTTACCTGTAACTCATGTTCTCCAGCATGGGTCTGGCATGGATTGACATGCTCATGAATATTCTCTGTCAGTCTGGGAATACTCGGTAAAAGAAAAAACAGTTTCGCTTTAGCTTGAAAAAACTGTATTTCTGCTTTAAACCAATCACTGTCCTTTGGGTGATACTGCCCCTGTTCAATGACAGTCCTCTCCCTAAACTCCACCTACGGAGGCCATCTTCAGATTTGGTAGCATGTTAAGTGGCAGTATGACCCAAGAAGAGCCACAGAGGGGAAGACAGGAGGGTTCGCATGTGAATCCATGCCAGACCCATGCTCGAGAACAGGAGTTACAGGTAAGTAACTTGATCCTTCTCCAGCATGGTGTCTGGCATGCACTCACATGCTCATGAATAAAGATTACACAGCAATATATATATTATCAGGTGAGTCTGGAACAGACTCACCTCAAGTGAACAGGTTGTGTAGCACCACTTGGCTAACCTGGGACTCCTCCCTGGAATCCCTGTCGACACAGTAGCACCTTGTGAAGGTGTGCGTGGACCTCCACGTAGTAGCCCTGCAGATGTCGAGCAGGTGCACACCAGACAGAAACGCTGCCGTTGATGCAATGGCTCAGGTGGAATGGGCGCTCGGCCATCCTGGAAGGGGGCCTGTTAGCCAGCCGATGACAGTGCATGATGTAGCCATAGAGCCACCTGGCGATGGAAGCCTTCGACAAGGCCTACCCGTGATTCATAAGTCCAAAATTGCTGAAAAATTGAGAAGTATTCCGAAACCCCTTCTTGAGGGCCACATAAAACTTCAAGGCAAGAGCAACGTCCAGCGAATGCAAGGTCCTCTGCGCTGGCGAACGGATTTGGGAAGACCACCAGCAACACCAACGGCTCGTTGAGGTGCGACTACGACAGCACTTTCGGCATAAAGGTGGTACCACCCTTGAAACGTGGAAGGACAAGTACGGCTGCTTGCAAAACAGGGCCTGAATCTTCCCGACCCACCTTGCCGAGGTGAGTGCCACAAGGAAAGTAGTCTTCCACAAAAGAAACTTAAGCAGTGCTTGATGCATTGGCTCAAGGAGCAACCCCCATGAATGTATTCAAGACCACATTGAGTTCCCAAGCTGGGGCAGGAGCCTTCACCAGCGGAAATGTCCTGAAGAGACCTTTGAGGACCTCATTGAGGGGTATGTGCGACCACAGGAGAGGCCTACCCGGTGTCCTGGTGTAACGGCATATGGCGGCCAGGTGCACCTTGATAGAGGCATGAGCCAGTCCAGCCTTATCCAAAGAAAGCAGGTATTCTAGGAGCTGCAGGGTTGTGACACGCACAGGGGTAATCTTCTGAGTCAGGCACCACACAGAGAAACGTTTCCAATTATGGCCATACCATGTCAACGTTGAAGAGGGTCTGGCCTTGGCCAGGATGTCCTTAAACTCTGCAGGTAAAGAATAATGTCCAAAGTCTAGGCTGCAGAAGCCAGGCCCTGAGGTTCAGCAATGCTAGGTCGTGGTGCAGAACCGCCCCTCTCTTTCTGGAGCGAAGATTGGGAAGTAGTGGCAGCCAGACGTAGCAGGTCTGGATACCAGATTTGTCGCAGCCACGCTGGAGCGATGAGTATTATCCTGCAGTGACACTGAATGTGTTGATCACACATCAGCGAAATGTGTGATAAGCGTATAGGAAAAGTCCCTCCCATGGGAACGAGAACGCATCCTCCATAATCCTTGTCTGCGGGAACATGCAGGTGAACTTCTGACACTTTAATGTCATCACTGTTGCGAAAAAGGTCGATCTGGCGTTGACCCTATTCATGGAAAAGAAGATCCACTTGGTCCTGGTGAAGCACCCACTAGTAGCAAGAACTTAGTTCCCTGCTGAGCAGGTCTGCAATGGTATTCACCCACCAGGTGAAAAGGGACGAGAAACATGTCCTGACGAATCGTCCAGTGCCACAGATCCTGGGCCTCCCTGGAGAGAGCCGGAGAGCGCGTCCCGCCCTGCTTCCCGATGTAGAACATGGTCATTGAGTTGTCCGTGAAGATCCTCACCACCTTGCCCCTCAGTGACGGCAGTAAGAACTTGAGGGCACAGAAGACAGTTCGGAGCTCCAAGACGTTGATGTGAAGAGCATTGTCTTTTGGCAGCCAGTGGCCTCTGGCGTGAAACTGTCCAGTGTGAGCTCCCCAGCCTTCCAGAGAAGCAACCATGGTGATGGTCTCCTGGTAAGGAGGGACTTGGAATGATATATGATAGGATAGTTTCTTTATATAGCGCCTATACACAATGTGTTTCAAAGCGCTTCAAGGCAAGGGAGGGAACAAGGTAAAATACAATTACATTCTTACAGGCCATGAACAGTAAGGATGTGAAATTGACTATTGTACTTGGCCTGACGACATTTCAGATAGTGCAAGAACTAAGACATAGATAAGGAAGGGAGGGGGAGAGTGGGAAGGAAATGGAAACAGACAGGTGACTACTGGTACTAGGCCTGACATTTCTGGTAGAGCCCGAGAAAACAAAAAGTGAGGGAGAGGAGTGCAGAAAGGTCGGGGAGAAACAAAACAAGCGACTATCGTACTAGGCCTGATGACATTCCTGATAGTGCTGGTGGGGGGTGAGGGCGAGAAGGGGAACAAGGAGTCGGGAGGAGACAGACAAGGTTGCTATCATAATAGGTCCAGGGACAATTCTGATAGAGTAAGTTCATAGAAGAAAGTAAGGGGATGAGGGGAGGATATAGGAAAAGGGAGAAAGGGAGAGGAGGAGAGAATAGAACAGAGTAAGTAGTCAAAATGATTGGAGAAGCAAGAGGGCAGAGTGAATACAATTGCAGAAGTCAGTTGTAAGTAACACATAATGTTGCAAGCCTGGATACAAGATGACGATGGGAACAGCATGATTCAGGGCCACCGTGAGTACAAGATGCAAATGAAATCCAGCATGGGAGTTGTGAAGTCCATAAAAGTAAATTTCAGCATTGGCCACCAGACAGTGATGGTGAAACCAGAATGTATCAGCACAGAGTCCTGCAGAAGTAGGCTGAAGGGGGGCAGGCTAGAAGAATCAAGCAAAACAGGCAACACCTGTGTGCGAGAAGTGGGGGCACAAGGGAACATCATGGGAGGACCAGAGGAGGTGGGGATGGCCTGTGGGGACAGAGGGGGTAAACGCATGTTGGTGCATGCTAACCTGTTGTCTGAGCATCCCATGGGGCGAAACCCATCAGCCAAACCCCATCCCACACACTTTAATCCTCTGGTGTCAAGCTGTAAGGCGGAACACAGATTTCTAAAAGCACACAGCCAAAATCTGTCCGAGCAGGTCTTTGAAAAAAGGGGCTGCAGTCTAGAGATGGGGAAGGCTATCTAGTTTTTGAGAAGGCTAGAGGGTGGAGTGTAGACAGGAGAATGAGCCCAGGATTTGGAAGAAAAAGGCAAGGAGCAAAGATGTGGCCAAAGATAGTAAACAGGAATGGGAGGGAGATGTTCATTAGAAAGAGTGGAAGGATGATACATGGGATCATCAGTGGAGAGTTCAGGGGAACAGCAGTAAAGATTGCTAAAGCAGAAGTGGTTAAACGTCAGGAGGAAGCTGGTGTAGTCGGACAGGAGGTCGGTGTGGTCTGCCAGAAAGAGGTGGTGATGTTGATCAGAGACTTGTAAATAGAGCGAGAGGAAAGGTGAACATCAGGAGCTGGAAAGACAGATGTTCAAGGGGTGAACACAAGTGCCCAGTGGGCTGAATTAAGAGGAGAAGTTAAGAGAAAATGAGAATCAGGAGGCAGGTGCCCGAATGAGTAGAGGCCAAGAGCTGTTTGGAGGTTGTGGTAGTGTCCAGAATGGCAGAGTGTAAATGGGATAAAGAAGACAGAAAAGAGATACTTTGATGAGAGGTTAGTGCCCAATGAGTCAAAAAAGATGGAACAGAGATCAGAGCGAAGGGGGACAAAGCTGAAAGTGATGAAGCGTGGTCAAGGTAGAAGGGGGTCCGTAAGGGGAGACCGAGTAACCTGTGTGGCAATGAGTCTGAATCCCTCCCGTGTGCTTGATTAGTCACCCATGAGTATATTCCTTTGACTCCTTACAGGAAGGCTTTTACCACCTAAACCTTCCACAATGGAACCTTATGTTGTGAGATAGTTTAGGCGGCTGGCACGGTCAAATGCACTTTTAGAGAAATAAACACGAGGACTGAGAAGCAGGTGTACTGGATAAGTAACCATAACAAATGCAGAGCACTGAATTCAATGCATTTCCTACACAACATGGCATACCTCTTGGCCTTAGGTAGCATACGCACGTGTTAGGTGTGCATGCTTCTTTAATGCACCGATGTGATACCTGCAAATGGCCAAACTCTGACTTCAGGAGCCAGGCTGCCAAATTGAGGCACTCTTGGTTTCATTGTGTGAAGCAATGCTGCTGTTGCGTTATAGACTGTAAGGTGGATGCAGCTCGATCAGTGGTGGCACCACCATACGATGTACATGTTGGGCACCACATGTTGCGCACATGTGGATGCAATTGGGATTAGAATCAGATTCTCATTTAGTAACCTTTGCACCAGTTTGTGTTAGAGGGGTTTTGGGGGAAGAGTGTACGCAAACGCCCCTTGACATGTCCACAATGCACTCCCAGGTGACTATGTTCTGGGTACTTGGATGGAAAGTTGTTGTATTTTGCCTTTGCACTTTTGTCAAGTAAAAGTATGCCAACAGAATCCCATACCCTAAAAAACTGGATGAACTTGTGCTTGGTTCCCACTCGCATTCTGGGAGTACCTGCTGTGAGATTGTCTGCTAGTGAATGTCCCACGCGTGGCACAGGCTGGGCTTGCAGATCTATTTTTCTCTATATGCACCAGTGCAAAACGAGCTGCTCCACTTAAGACAGCGCCTCAGTGGCATCTTGTTTATGAAAAACATAGCTGTGGTATTGTCCGACTTTATACAAGTCTTCCCTTTTATTCATAGAAGGCTACAGCATTACATTTTAAAGAAAAAGGCCTTCACCTCCAAGACCGTGATATGCAGCCTTGTCACCGGACTATGCTTTTAGCCTTGAACATTGAAGAATTTGAGGTGCGCTCTTTACCCCATCATGGAGGTGTCTTTTGTGATGGGTGGTGACTTGCGCAGGGGATTTCCAAAGTGGTGTCAATGTTTTTCACATTCCTCCACTGAAGCGATCCGATGAGCTTTTTAGACCAGATCTTCCCAATTACCTGTTGCTTGTGGGCATTGTGTTGGGGGCCACGCTTGAAACGTTCTCGTGTGCAGCCTGGCTTATAGGATCAGATAGATGGAACAAGTGATGTTCCCCAGCAGCGTCATAACCTTGCATACTCTAGACAGTATTTGTGGGATGAAAAGGGGGAATTTTTGCGAGGAAAGAATGCACCCTTGCTGGTGATGGGAAGGCTAGAGCTGCTCCGAGTCCAGATCTGCCACTGAGAAACACTTGGCTTTTGTAGGGTTTCAGTTTAACTTTGCTGTATTGATTGGCTGCTTGGCTATCCTTTCTGCGATGCTCGTAGTTAGGGTTGGAAATTGGGCCGGAACAAGACTGATTGGAGCCCCGCAATGTTTGCCTTGCTGGAGTGCTGCCAGAGCTCTGCTCTGCCCCAAAAGCCAGGGGCAAGCACAGGAAACGCCCATATCTTTCCCCAAGCTGAGCTGGAGCAGCCCGTGCTTCAGAAAACTTGGAACGGGAGACTGAATGCAGGACAGTCAAAGCCTAACACGCTGCTAGAGGCTGCCCAAATTGGATTGTGTGTCTTGGAATTTACAGATATCTTTTGCTAAGGGGAAGTATTGTGACAAATAAAAAAGAGTTCAGTCCAATATCCATTACTCGCTCAAAAGGGTTTCTTATTGACTCATGTTCACAGACATAGTTCACATTTACAATTGTTGACTTTCTTGTGGCCAAACTGATCTTTGCTTTTATGCAAATTCAACAAGCCTGGCATTCACAAAGAGATTTAACCTAGCCTGGGGCCCTGCCCCTCTGACCGGCCTCTTCCCCACCACTGCCAAATCGGAGAGGGGGTGGGGAGCAGAGTAAACGGTTTCCTGTTGTAAACCAGTCTCGGTAAGGGACTGCACAAGTGCACTGCGACCATAGATAACATCTTTGCGATCCTAAAGGGAATGACTTTAAATTGGGAGCGCGGACCAGATACCTTTAACCAGAGATCTTTTATGCCTCAGGATATGAAAATATCAAAGTATGCATCTTTTATGTGCAGCTTTGCTCTGAGGTCTGCTTGGTTATGTAGCAAGATCAATTCCTGCATCAGGTTATTCTGAAATTGTACAGCTTTTCTTTTTTTAACAACTTCATTTAACATTGCACACAGATTAAGCAGTTACATTTGAGACATTCAATTTCGGTGAGCACATAAGATATATCGGCTGGTTTTACGTTACATTTAAGTCAACAGGGGCAGATGAATCCGCCAGGTATTGCTTGTACCGTGCCCATATATTCCTAGGTTTAGAGGCGGCCATCACCGAGTCTATGTACAGTTCTTCGGTGTGGTTAGCCCACAACATGTCATTGTTCCAGTCCTCTACTGTTGGCGGCCGAGCATTTTTCCACCTCATCAATATGACCCTTTTTGCTAATAGCAGACTTAAATTGAGCAGTTTTCGCCAAGTTGGGTTCATTTTCCCAATCGCACCTAATATACACAACTGCGGTGTCCATTTGACCGGTTGGTCCGCCATCTTATCTAGAACTCCGCAGACCCCGGCCCAATATTGCCTCAGTTCTACACAGTCCACAGCATATGGTATATGTTAGCATTTTCAGAGTTACATCTTGGGCAGTTGCCAGAGAGAGCAGGGTATAGACACTTGAGTTTCACCGGCGTGTAGTGGGTTCTATGGATAATTTTATAATGGATCAATTTGAATCTAGAGTTGCATGATATCAGCTTAGTCAGTGCACAGATCTGGGACCAATCCTGTTCTTCTATCGGCTGGTCCAGATCCCGCTCCCAACTGGCCTTTGCAGCGTGGGGTGGTTTCGGGCGTGTTTGCATTATGGTTTTGTAGAGAGTGGAGGCCGTGACCTTCTGAGTCCCCCCCGTGAATATGTACCCAAGTCCCATGTTTATTTCGGGTTCATTCGGAAATTATGGGTAAATCCGTTGTGTGGTTGCTGCAACCTTGTCGAACTGCTGTCTGTGTGTGTTTCCTACTGTGTCTTTAATCTCATCCCACTTCAAAAAGTGTTTATCCCGGAACATCTGTCCCCATTGTGTGATGCCTCTGGCACTCCAGTGCATTGCCACTGCACTATCTACGGGGAAGGGTGTGTGGGGGTCACCCCATATTGGCATGCTCGGGTGGTATAGCTTGCTGGCCCCAAACAGATCAGTTATTTTGGCCCATGCAGTGATTGTGACATTGGATGGGTGTATTGTGTTATATCATTTAGGTGTGGGCCTAGTGATTTTCTGTAGAGCCAGTATCGCCTCCTGTTCTCTCGCAGGAGGGGGTGGGGGCCAGGGTTGAGGAAGCCTGTAGCCCAGTCGGCAGCATATTGCGCCTGCACTGCCAGGTAGTACAATTCCACGTCGGGGGCCATTAGGCCGCCTCTGGTATACGCATCTGTTAGCACCCTCCAGCTCAGCCTCGAGTGACCTCCCCATACAAACGCCATGCATGCACTATTGATTCTGGATAATAGTGCGCGACCCGGCCACACCTGTACTGTACTGAACAGATAGAAAAGCTTAGGCAAAATGATAATTTTAATTAATGCTATCCTCCCCATCATTGATATAGGAAGGGCATTGCAGCGCTTTATTTTGGTGCAAAGTGCATCTGCCAGTGAACTGTAGTTCAGTGTTCGGGACAGTTGAGCGGATCTACCCGACAGCAGCGCCTAGGTAAACAATGTGAACTGGGCTCCATATGAGACCGTGGAGGTTTTGGGGCTGCGTGGTGGCATCTGTGAGCGGGAATATCTCCGACTTATTGGGATTTAGGCGAAGACCTGAATATTCACCGAACTCTTTCACTGCAGCCAGCAGCTTGCCCAATGTGCGGTCTGGGTTCTTCAGGTATAACAAAATATCATCCGCATAAAGCGTTATAATATGTGGTTTACCTTCAAGCCATATCCCGAATGTGCTATAACGGGATCTGAGTATGTCCGCAAGGGGTTCTATAACTATGGCGAAGAGTAGCGGGGAGAGAGGGCAGCCCTGCCTGGTGCCCCCCAGTAATTCAAGTATGTCCGTGAAAGACCCATTAATTCTGATCTTAGCGTATGGCCGCGTGTAAAGAATTTGGACCCACTTTATGAAGTTTGGGTCAAAGCCATAGTTTCGAAGCACCCCGAACAGGAATGACCATGAGACAGTGTCGAATGCTTTCCGCAAGTCTAGAGAGACCGCTATTCCTTGGGTTTCTGGGGGTATTGTGGCAATGATTTGGTGGCATCGCCTTATATTCGTTGCCGTAGATCTGCCAAATATAAACCCAGCCTGATCCTCATGTATCATATATGGCATCAGTGGTGTAAGCCTTGTTGCTATTATTTTGGCCAGGATCTTGGCATCCGTGTTTATTAGGAATAGAGGTCGGTATGACCCACAGTCCCCAGGGGGCTTCCCTGATTTCAGCAGGAGTGTAATTATAGCTTCCCTGGTGGTTTCGGGGAGTTCTCCTGTGTCCAGTGCCTCCATCCATACAGCGTGGAGCCTGGGAGCTAGTTCACTACTGAACTCTTTATAGAACTCAGCACCTAGCCTGTCTGAGCCCAGCGCTTTCCCGTTGGGGAGAGCTTTTCTTGCTTCAAGTATTTCGGGTTCGGTGATGGGTGCCTCCAGTGATTCCCTAGTGGTATCCGCTAAAAGGGATGTGGGTATCTGGGCTAGGTAGCTCTCTATCCCGGCATCCGTTACAGTGCTTTGCGGGGAGTATAGGTCTTTGTAATAAGCATAGAAGGTCTCCTTCAGTTTGTCCTGGTCAGTGGATACCGTGGCGCCAGGCATCTGTATGCAGGGTATGGTTGTGGGGCCATTCTCTACACGTACTCACGGACTGTTCTACTAATAATTTCCCCGGGAGTTCCCCTTCCCCATATCTACGGGCTGCAGCTGGTTGATCAAAGTATCTGACCTCTTGATCTGCGGTCTCGGTGTATTCGTCTAATTTGGGCTTTAATTCAGAGCTGAGCTGGGGTGGCGGGGAGGATGCGTACTGTGATTGCAGGGACAATATTTGAGTTTCTAGTCCAATTAACCTATTCCTAATGTCTTTGAGGAATCCGCCCTGCACGGATGTTGAGTGACCTCTGATGCAGACTTTGAACGCCTGCCATAGTATAGACTGGGTCGAGACAGAGTGTTCATTGTTATCGAAGTAGTCCTGTATATATTGTTTCATCGAGCTGTTATAAACCAGGTCTTTCAAGGCCGCAGGCTTGAATCTCCAAGGTGGTCTGGTGTTGACCCTCCCAGGGATTCTTAGTGTCAGTTGTATCGGTGAGTGGTCCGAGTACGTTCTTGGGTGTATATGGGAGTCTGTGACCCATGCCATGCTGTCTCCGTCTATTAGCCATAAATCTATCCTGGAGTGCATGGCATGGACTGTGGAGTAGTAGGTGTATTCCCTACTGATAGGATTCAATGTTCTCCAGGCGTCTTTTAGTTGTAGATCTGCCATATGTAGGTGTATTGCTTGCGCTGCTTTAGTCAGTGTTCTAATTTGCGTAGTACATCTAATATTGTGTTAAAGTCCCCACCACATATCACCCGGGCTGTTGGGTATCTTGCCAATTTTTCCAACACTGAGGCATAGAAGTCTGGTTAATCAATATTCGGAACATACAAGTTCAGAAAGACAATTCTTTATCATATAGATTGCCATGAAGCATGACATATCTCCCCCCGGGTCACACTCAACATCAATACATTCAAAGGACAGCATTTTATGAATCAGAATTGCTACCCCTCTCGCGCCCGGCTGGAGTATGTTGTGAAATACTGATGTGAGCCCCAATTTGGCATCAGTTGTCCTCCTTGTCGCGGTCCAGAGTGCGTTTCCTGTAAGATGATTACCCTGGCAGCATGCCTATTGAGGTAGGCCAGGATCTTCCTCCTCTTAATCCTAGATCCCAGACCCCTTACATTCCAGCTAAGCATATTAATGTTGCCTTTGTCTAAGTTAGCCATTGTCAATGGGGTGTTCACAGACATGTGGCCTCTTATAATCTGCCATTGTGAGTTGGAATGTAGACATGTCTGATATCGGTGTGCTTTTTCTTTTATAACAAAACCCCGTAACTCCCGTGTAAGGCCTTCCCCCCCACCCTCACAGTTCCCCTAACTTTAACTGTGCCATTAGATATCCATCCCTCCCCACCCAACAACATCTCGTGCACCTGCTACAGGGTGGGCTGCGGCGTCTCCAGTGCCCAAGCCAGCTTTACTTACAGGTATCGTGTCCGGTTTATGCACGTTGCTCTCTCACATCCTAACGACTTTTGGGACGGTGTTTCCATTGCAGATTAAACATATACATTCTACTTTAACATCCCCGATGCGGGCCTCCAGGGTGGAAGCCTCTGGCGTTGCTGTTCCTTTTCACTTCAAGAACGGGGTGCTAGTATTTAGGCCTCAGTCTTGTTCAAATCGCCCACACTTTAGGTCTGTCCCATGTTTGGAGGAATATGCGCGTTTCTATAAAGTTCGCCGCTTCTTTGGGAAATGTGAAAAAATAGGTCTTCTTTTGGTGTTGGATTTTGAGCCTGGCGGGGTAGAGCATTGCGTATTGCACTTGCCGTTCGCGTAGCATTTTCTTGACTCCTGTAAATAGCTTCCTTTCCTGTTGGACCGCCAGGGTAAAGTCTGGAAAGATGCGGATAACATTTGCCTCCCATCTGAGCTCCCGTTTTTCTCTGGCGGTTTTAAGGATCAAGTCTCTATCCCTGTAATTTATCATGCACGCTATGATGGGCCTGGGGTTTGCCCCGGGTTTTGGCTTCGGGCCCAGTGATCTGTGCACCCTCTCGACTATGAACATCGGTGACCATCCAGGATCACCCAATAGTGTGCGGAGGAGGTCTTCTACTGCCTTCTCCATTGATCCTTTCATGGCCCCTTCCGGAACGCCAATAATGCGGATGTTGTTTCTCCGGGATCTTGCCTCCAAATCTTCACATTTGGACTTCACTGTTCCAAGTTCAATAGCCATTGTGGATACCGTGCTTTTCAGGGCCTCTAAAGCGTCCTCAGTGCCAGATATCCTAGATTCCTCCTCTGTCATGCGAGTGGTTGTCTTGTCAAGTTGTGTTTTAATATTGGCGACACTTGCCGTGATCCCATCCAACTTGTCCGCGAGTGTAGCGAAGCCCTGTTGCATCACCTGAAAAACGTTTCGTATGCCTAACCTCATTTCATTCCTCGTTCATCAAAGGGTTGATGTTGGCCCCAGCTTGGACAAAACCCAGAATTTGTCAGAGTGGGATTTGGCCAGTTGAGATACTCGCCCTCCTCTTCATAATCACCCTCTTCATAGAGAAAAACGGACTCCTCTATGCCGCTGGTATGCAAGGAGTTGGAGAGCGCCCCCTGTCCCGGTGTTTGGCCCATGGACTTTATGACCACCTATGTTAATGTGCATTTGAAAAGCGATGTGATAGATGGGTCTTTGGTTGTGCTCAATGTTGAAACAATGGCTTCCTGATCTAAGGGTTATGTGCCATATTCAATTTGATGTGTTCCCCGTTTTGATACTTCTCGAAGAAAACGGCCTGGGGGTCCATCATTGTAGCCGGGGGTGTCTGCTTCTCATGCACCAGCGTTTCCAGGTCCTTTTCGGGCTCAGTTTCCCTCTGCATCGCGGTCGTGTATTTCTCGATGGTTCCTCTGCCTTTCTTCGAGGCAAAGTTCTTGGGCATCGTCTCCGGAATGGGAGATGTGGGTTATCGAGACGCTCAATGGGAAGGCCGTGTTAGTTCCACCACAATTCGCTCTTCGTTATATCTTCGCGCCGCCTCTGGTGCCCCGGCGGTGGAATCGGTGCCCAGCCGTAGCTTTATAAGTAGGGTCTGACGTTTCTTCCAGATCTGTCATATATGGACGAGTGGAGCGCTAGTTTCGGCGCGCAGACGGTCAACAGTTCCAGGGATCGAGGCCTGCGCAGGCGGTACAGAGAGGCCCTCCTGCGTCCCGCCGATAAGTGAAGCACCAAGCTCTTAATAAGTTGAGTTTTTAACTGCCTGTCCCGCAGTCCCTGAGCTCGCATGGGATAGCAGGGTGGCTCGCTGGTTGTGCAGCGTGAGTGGATTTACACGCTGGGAGCAGGAAGGGCCTACCTCTTCAAATATGGTCCGATCTCAGAGCACGCCGTCAACCGTCCGGGCTTCCGAGGCGAAGAAGGCGGCAGGGGGCCAGCAGGAGGCCCACGATGTCCGGGGCAGCCGCGGCTCTCCCCCGCTGGATGGATGGCAGGAGCAGCCTGATGCCACTGCACCCGCCGCTACGGGGCGGGGCTCCTCTCTCCTCCCGCCGGTCGCCAACTCCCGGGCCGCCCGCGGACCATCCGGGCCCCTATCTCTGGAATCTCTGCACCGATCAGCCTGAAATTTCGTGTGGGCAGTCTGAAGATATTGTTACCCGTTCTCTGCAAAAATCGCGGATAACCGGTGCCTGCAAATGATCTTTTCTGGCTTTGCGGCCCTGGGTCTAGCCGGAGCTCACACGGGAGCCACCATTTTCTCTCGTGCGCAACAGCGCCCCCAATTGTACAGCTTTTCTAACTTGCTTGCATGTCTTAAATTAAGTACAGGCAACAGTGTCTTGTTCACTTTGGGGACTACATAGTCATTTGGGTATAGAGCTTTCTTTCTATCTAGCTGTGGTACCTGCCCAATAGCTGCATATTGTAGCAGCGCTGTCATCTCTAAATGGAGATGCTATAGATGTGCTTGCTTCCAATGAGATTTGCGTGGAGGGATATTTCACGGTGGCATTAGAATCTCTAAACAGTGCCCATATTGCAGTTTGTCTACCTGGTCAGTGATAACTGCCTCCTATTAGAGGACACATTGTTGTAGTTTTTCCCCTACGGGATAAGTCAGGGAGAGCATGAGGTCTATGAAGTCAATTACGGAGAGGTTGTTTCAACTTCGGCAAGAATCCACCTTGCACATCCTCTTCCTTGCCTTTGCTGTCGATATTGTCCTTGATGGAACCGAGCAAGTAGCCCTGCTATCCTTGAGGAGATATTAAACACCCTAGTAAGGCTCTAGGTAAGATCGTGCATGTTGAGCCCTACATAGCAGTTTGGTGTTGGCGGATCCATGTTGCGACACCGATAGAAGAGTAATTGGTTTCATGGTTTTGTGCTTTTTTTTCGGTTTCTCAAAAGCTTCATCTGCAGATTTCCTAAATAAATGTTCTCCATTTAGTTAATTTATGAGTGTTATCTGCATCTCTGGCCAAAAATGTGTTATGCTCAGCGATGAATATAACCTTAGGACAGCTGTATTGTCTGCCTGTAGTTCCAGCTATACCAATGCTCTTGATAGCCGTAATTCCCCCCCCCCTGCCTCCCCTTTCGTATGCCTAACCTTATTTGATTCCTGGTTCATCAAAGGGTTGATGTTGCCCCCAGCTTTGTCAGAGTGGGATTTGGCCAGTTGAGATACTCTGACTCCTCTATGCCGCTGGTATGCAAGGAGTTGGAGAGCGCCCCCTGTCCCGGTGTTTGGCCCACGGACTTTATGACCATCTATGTTAAAGTGCATTTGAGAAGCGATGTGATAGATGGGTCTTTGGTTGTGCTCAATGTTGAAACAATGGCTTCCTGATCTAAGGGTTATGTGCCATATTCAATTTGATGTGTTCCCCGTTTTGATACTTCTCGAAGACGAGGGCTTCAGTGCTGGATTTTCCGGTGCAGACTCTCTTTGTGCCATGTTTTTCGGTGGCGGATGTCTTGGCGGCATGTGCCTGGGTTTTTACTTTTTGCATGCAGTGTTTAAATCCACTGAGTTATGGCATCACTATAATCTTCACCGCGCTTTAATGGGGTAGACTCCCGCCCCTGCTGTGCGTCTTGGAAATGGGCCGAAGCACCTTTCTTGGGTGGTGGTTTAACGCCGGCGGCCTTTATTTGATTTAGGCCGTGATTTGGGTGTCATTTTGCCTCAGGGTTATGCGCGCCACCTGCTGATTTCTGGACTGCCCTCTGGGAGCTTGGCGGTGATGTGGCAGCTGACGAGGCACCTTTGGCAGTCCTTTCTGAGCCTGGGGTGACTGTCCTCTGGGCCTGACGTTTCCTCTTCCACACGGCATTGCGACCCAAACTATGTCACCAACCCCCTTTGGGAGGCAGTCACTTCGGCATCCTCCCAAGCACACAGTTTTCTGCTCAGTGCTGCCGTTTCCTACTCTTAAGAGACTTTGGTTTCAATGTTTTACAGGGTGTACATGTACCCTCTTGCGTGGTCACTGATGACACAGTGTTGCTCACCTTATGGGTGCCCAGCAGGAAAACGTACGATTGCCTTTTGAGCAGAACTAAAGGGATTTTCCTCCACTGGGGCCATCGATGCTGGGGATTTGACTGCACAATAGTAAACAGGATTATGTACAGTTGAAGACAGATAAGAAGGGGTTGTAATGTTTGCCTATACTTCTGTACTATTTATAATTTGTTGTACTTCTCTATTACAATATGGACTTCCCCGGCCATTTTATTGCTTTATGTAAAGAGCCTAGTTATAGAATTCATCTGTACTGAGCGTGAGTTAAGGTGATTCTAGAATTCATCTGTACTGAGCGTGAGTTAAGGTGATTCTGATCACAGCACGCCATCCTCTTTCAAATGAATACTAGCCAGAAAAGAATTCCCAAGCTCCAGCATTCAACACTAAGCTGTTTATTGCAGTCAGCAACATGGCACGCCCACGGGGGTTCTCGGATGGGATAATGTCGAACGTGCGTATGTATGTGTATACTAAGCGGGTGTAGTGCACAATACCCGCAAGTGGGTCTCTCGGAGCTATAGCCAGAGGGCAACCAATAACGTGAAGAATGTCAAACCAAACGTTCTAAACCAGCCAACAGCCAAGGGATGAAAGCCAAGAGAGAAATTGAGTTACAGAAGTTACATGACAAGACCTCAGAAAAAAGCAATGGCTTAAGTCATGTACAAGTGATGTACAAGTGATGCGTCACTTAACACATCTCACGCACACACACAAGCGCGCTCCCTTTGTTCTATTTTCTAAAACAAGAAACAAACTAAATCATGTGGAAGTCCATCAAAATGACAGAAAACACACAGTGTTAGAACAGAAAGCCTCCAATTATCCACACATATTTTCATGCTACTTGGTTTTCCAACAGATTAAGTATTTCATATGATTTGTTGTGCCGTGCCCAATGTAATGACTATTGGCGGGCGTCATTGTCCCCTGCTGCTGTTCCACTCCAAACAATGTCGCTTCTACCCCTAAACAGTAAGTGACTGTGGGCGCTCTCGCTGGGGACAGACTCGCGGTTGCTGTATCAGCAAAAGGCAACTTTGTGCTTCCCTATGAGAACATCCATAAGGCCCCCAGCTTCGTGACATCTCTGTCGATATTTGTACAGGTTTTTCCTTAATTACAGATTCATAGCGAGAACAAATTTGACTGCGCTGGCTTGGCAACCTTTGGCAACTTGGATCTATACCCTTGCCGTAGAGTTCCAATTTGTCACGGTGGTCAGGAGAACAGCAGAACACTGCCTTTGCTGCCAATTGTAACCATAGGGAGGCAACTGCTGTCAACATGCAAGAAGCCAAAATCAAAAGATTGAAAGTGCAAGCATTGCGACAAAGTCACTGGGGCCCAACCCAGGGGTGGACTGGGAAATAAAAGGAGGCCATGGAAATAAAGTTAAACGTGGCCCCATATGACACATTTTCAGCAAGCCCAATGTTTTTCCTATGAGAACATTTGGAAAAACCACACAAAAGAGGTCCAGGGTGCAGAGGCCCGCCGGGAAACCCCCAGAGTTCCCTATAGGCCAGTCCACCCCTGGCCCAACCAGAAATGGGACTCTAAGGGCCAATGAGAGTTACCCGCTCTGTGAGGCGACTCTGCAAAGGTGGTAAAAAGGGGGATCCTCGAGAGCATCCCCCATCCTCTCAATGCGGGCAGAAGAGACCTAGAACCGATGCGTATCCGACAGATGAACAGATTAGAATTAAATTGTCTGTTGAAAGGGAGGGATCAGGGAAGAGCAAGCCAGTTCCCCGCAAACTATCCAGGCACAGTGTGGGCATGGAAGACCCAGATCCTCAAACCTCCCAGGCAGATGACTGGTTCAGGATATTTCTGCCTGACCCTTAGATGGTGGACACAAGCTACACCAGTAGAACTCTCTGCTCACTTGGAGTTAAAAGCAGGGAGCAGTTACCCACAAGAGGAGGTGGGTACAAATGGACAGGGTAACCCAAAAAGCAACTGGCGAGCCAATTAAAACCTTTTTTTACTCAATCACGCTGATAGCCACAGTTTAAAAGGCAGTCAATCTCCACTAGCTAGGGAAGAGGGGGCGGATTGAGGGGCAGAGGACAGCATTCTTGAGAGCTGCTGCCAAAGAAAAGGATAGTTGGCAAGAGGCTTAAGGAGGGGTGAAAGGGAGAGGTTTTAGGAGACGGGAGAGCGGGAGGTGGAGGAGTAATAGCTGAAACATGTGGTGGCCAGAGAAGTGAGACAAGCTGGAGAATACAACTTAGGAAGGTCACCAAGAGCAGAGGCAAGGGTGTCTGCTCCAGTTGACTCCACTCATCCATTACCCAGCAGGGAATCTGCGAGAAGGCTGGAGGCCTGCGGGGCAGCTGGGGAAGGAGGGATCTCAGCACTAGGAAGATCGCTGAAGCGAACCAGGGGGGCTATATTCCCTTCATTAGCAGTATTGTGTTCACACTACGGTGGCAGCGAGCAGGCCATCAGCACTGCCCCAGGAGCCTCGAGCTAGCACCTGGGAGACAGAGGTAGAGAAGCTCCTATGCAGCCCAGCCCAGGTGCCAGGGAGGCGGGGGTAGAGGTCTTGCTCTCCAGGCCAGGAGGGCACACAACAACACCTGCCAAGGTCAGATGCCAGAGGGGGTCCAACCACCACCAGAGCCCATCACAAGTGCGCAAGCACAGATCCTGAACTACGGCTAGTTTCCTGGAGCACTAGAGCCCAAATGTCCAAAGAGGTGCACAGAGAAACATATCGCTAAGAGTCATTTTTTCAGGTACTATCCTATAAGAGGACCTTCGGGAAACTTTCCTTCTGGAATAGTGCCTGGACGTTTGGACTCCAGAACTTTGGCCCATATAGAGGAAGGGATACACGAATATTTGGCAAGTTCTTATACGTTAGTTGATCTTGGTCTGTTGCCCTTTTGTTTTACCTTCCCTGGTGGCCATTACTCCACTTCCCACATCTTTAAAAAAAACAGTGAAGATCATAGTATAGAAGTGAGTTTTCAGTGACTAAAAGCATATAGGCACACCCATGGCACATGCTCCCCTCTAGATGTCACTACTCCTAATCACTGCAATGACTGTTAAAGACAAGGTTCAGCGTTTGTATCAAATGCATGCATTAAGGTATGTAGCATCTTAAATCTAACAATATGAATCTATTGCTGGAGCACTTCAGACTGAACACCATGTCCTCCAGGACAAACAATCCAAAAGAAAGGTTCTAGATCACAAATGCTCCTTCGTAAAACAGTGAATCGTTTATCATAAAATGTGTGCCACCAACTGCGCATCTAAGAGTGATGAAATACCAGTCTGAGAGAGCTAGCTGTTTGGTGAAGCGCTAAAAAAAGTTACATTGTTTTATTTAGAAATGAAAGTTTTGACATGTATTCTGGGTTAGACTGGAAGACAGTGGAGTGCTTGGAGGGCCAATCACTAACATTCGCACCAGGGGAAGGCTGCTTAGCCAACCTGGTGGGTGGGACAGCGCGCGAGAATACACATTGTACCGTACTGTTTCTATTCATGTGTAAGCGCTTCCATGTTTGCCTGATAAGGAAACTGCAGTACAAGCATGTGTCCACGATCACAAAATGTAGCCCTAGGGGAACATAGGAATATAATCTACGTGTTCTTGCTCCAAAAGCTACAGTATAACAACAAAACCACATCCCTCCAATCTCGGCCAGTCTTTTTGATTTAATAACTGGACTTTGTTCATTGCAAGTCTTACTTGTATGAACACCTACATTTAGCAAAGAAGGAAACAAAGATCGGGAGATAATCTGCCCAAGATCACATCTTTTCTGTCAAGTGGAGAATCCAGGGTTAAAACTCAAACCGTCTACTTTTCCTTCAACTTCCTTTCCCAACTTCTCTTACCTCCAATCCTTGCGGCTGTGGTGAGTGGAACGATGAGGGAATGTTTGACATGAACCTTTGGGAATATTAATTTAAGGTAGCATTTTGTGTGGACGGATTGAGGACTAGATGGACATTGAGGAGGTGTCTGAAAGGGATACATTTGAAACTCGTGTGTGAGTGATAGCGTGGGGGCGTGCCCGCTTGGCTGTCCACTATCATTATTGCTGATGTCAAACGGCTGATCCGTATTTAGGCTCGAGGAACCTTATTCTAATTCTGCCTGATGTCATTGTTGCTCTATAAACGGCAGTGGGTGTGGCGCACTTCTAAAATGCACCAGACATGTAGTATGGGTCCAAATTTGGAACCCACCTTGCTGGGAACTCCTCACATTGCATGAAAAAGGGGTTAAGCTTGTTTGGGGACTCCATACTGAACTGTCTAAAAGTGGGAAGCATTTCACAGTCCTCCATGGTTTGTGGGAAATGTCTTCTTTGGCTGGAGGCTTTGCATGGCTGTGACACAGCACTTCATGATACCACCCCTCCTGACCACCAACCAATCAAAAATAACATTTCCTTTATTCTCCTAACCCTCCATCTGTAACAGTGCATTAAATGGCGAGTGTGAACAAATGGATGGGACTGTGACATTACGTTTTGGTACTCAGTCAACATCGTGGTCAAATTCTTGAGGAATTCATGAATAGGAAGTTGGCTTCTGGGATGGAGGGTGTGTCCTTTGTTATTTTGATACAGGTTTCATTAAGAAAACACATTTTTTAGGAAGTGTGAATACGCCAAAAATACTGTACAATTATATTTCTTTAAGTGATTGGCCAAGAAAGTTGTCTCTCATTGTACTTTTCTATCAAGATGTGTTAGAAAGCTACCTAAATATGGATGGTGCTGTTGTCCAGTGTAGGCTGATGGATCTGCTGCACTGCCTCTGGGCGATGAAGTGTAAAATGCACCAATGTTGTCAGGCGAATTGCTCTACAGTGGCTGGCTGCTCACTTAATTCCAGAGATGATTAATGGCCTCCCCAAAATAGCATCGCAGGTGGGCGTCTTCCCCTTCGAACAAGATTGAGCGGTGTTCCATTTCCTATCCTGTGCACATCATGGAGTTAAAGTTGGGAATCGGGCGGCTCCACTTGTTCTGCTTTAAAGGAAAAAGTTCTCATTGAGGACATATGTTTTGAGGGGATGGGCCAAGCTGAAATGAGCAGCTCGCTAATGGGTAAAGACTTGCAGGGTGACCCTTGGTATTTTAGAGATATCTTAAGTTCCTGCACACATTGTAGCTTCGCGGACGTATAATGCAATAGGATAGATTTGTCCAATAGAATGTTTACCCTGCATTTAGATTTCACATTAACATTTTGTTCACAATCATCTAGAATAGTGGCAATGATGCCTGTAAAAGCAGAACGCTTTTCACATGTTCACATTATTTTATTGTGTTTCCTAAGGTGCCAGCGTGTCACCTTGCGGCCCCTTCAGAAGTGCCAGTTAAAAAAGCATTACTGGAATAGATGGATGAGGACCCCCTTTCTTGGTGTACCAGAGGTGTAGAGGCCAGAGTGTTTATCGAAAACTGTACGTCTGCATGCTGAAAAAGGGCTCCAGTCCCTCTCAGTTGAAAGGTTCCCTCAACAGGGCATTCTCAAGAGCACTTTGGAAAGAGGAGATGCGATGCTGGGCTTGGATCTTTGGGTTCCAGCTGCTCCAGGGAATTCCCTGGCATACACAGTTTTGCCCCCATGCATCTCTCTTCTGCACGAGGCCTATAGCTGGCAGATCTGATGTTACTCCTTAGAATACAATGCAGAGTTAGTGACTGGAGGTGATCCGGAACTTTTTTCTCTCTAGCCCTTGTGATGAATCCAGAGGTATTGTCACTGCTTTAGATGGGGAAGCACCTTTGCATGAGGCCAGGGAGGTGAGCCCGCTACCCGATAGTCTCCCTGGGGGTGGTACTCAGCGGGAGGATCTCATGGGGAGGGAGAACTCCATTGAGAGTAGTGACCACTTTTTGGGAGAATGTGGTATCCCTTTCACCCTCCCACATTCTCTCAAAACCCTTCTCCTAGCCCCCACCAGATGCCCCAATGTATTGTTGCTCTACATCACAGGTGGAAACCACTGGGAAGGAAAACTCCCATCAGGTACCCAATGGCAGTACTACGACGGGGAAGAGGGCAAGAGCAAAATGGATCAATACCAAGAATCAACACATGCGGTCTAGTTGTTCGCTTCAGCTGTTTGGCCAGCTGTCATTGAAAGTAGGAGGGGGAACGGAGCAATGGGCTCTTCCATCTCACAGCACCAACTGGGAGCTCGCAAGCCAGCCAAAGGGGATCCTCTCCAGGGGAGCTGGGAGTGCAGTGAAAGCTCGCTGCAGGACCTGTCGGCAGGACACGCCGGAGGAGCAGAAGGCTGGAGTCTGGCTCGCGAGGATGCTAGCAGCATCATGCGGCAGAGACAAGCAGTTGAGTGGTTAAGGACCAGTCAGGTTTAGACGCAAGCCGCGGACAGACACCAGAGGAAGCTGCGAGAGCTCCACTGAGCCAGTGTGTTCCCAGGAAGCCAGCGACTGCCCGGAAGACAAACACCAAGTCCCCACAGGTACCAGGGTGGCCAAGTCCGAGGTTGGGGGTCCCCAGAGAGCACCGCAGTAGCCAGAGGCCTTGAGGCATGGGAAGTGGGAAGGGAGAGTTCTGTTTGAACCCCTTTCCCCAGAAACACAGATACCAAGAATATAGGGTGTGCTGCCTGCATGGGGAAAACATAGCCCAAAGAGCATGAAGAGGAAATATGAACATTGCACTTCCAATTGACACCCACAGACCTTGGCAGGGGAGTAAACCAAGGCTGTGGCATCGAGAAACATCAGATAAAGTGAACAGTGAGTTTGACTAAGAAAAGGGGTTCTGGGAGCCACACTGGGAAGGTGCACCCCGTTCACTGACAAGAGAAATACCAACCTTACGTGCACAAGGGACACTCAAAGACCTTGGCAAGAGAGTAAACCAAGGCTGTGGGTGGAAGTGAAACCAGGGAGAGGGACTAATGAGAATAAGACCGTTGATCACAGGGGGGGGGGTGTTGAGAAAACAGGGTCAGGGACCCTCAACACAATCTCGGAAAGGGAGCCAGGCTATTCTTACTGTTTCAGTAGCCTGGAACGTACTGGGTATTGCACAAAAAGGGCCTGAAACCGTCCAAACAGCTTGGAAAAGGTATTGTCACACGGGCTGGGAGGCAAGTCTGCCAAACATAGATAAGGACATATCTTGAGCCTTGAAGAGACAGCACTTTGGATGTAGCTGGAAGGACTCTGGGGAGAGGGGGAATCCACCCCTTGAGTCTTGTGGAACTTTTGTTTGCTTTTCTACACCTTTCTGGAACTTTTGTTTTGAACTGCAAAGCTGGGCTGCAGGTCGGCAGCCAAAAAGACATTTCCCGTGTCACATTACATTAGGTTTAGCTTGTGAGGGATAGGTTAGGATTTGGACACAGGACGGCGAACTTTACGTTTGACATTCGGACACAGACAGTTTCATTAGCTGGCTTTGTTGAGGCAGGGAAACCCCCCTAAGGATGTAGGGCTAGTTGGGATTTCCTCCAACTGCCACCACTTTTTGTTGTTAATAGAAGTCTTTCTACATGCCACCCTTGTGTCCGCCTCTTACTCCTAGACCCTCACAAGTCTTAAATATGGCACAAAAAGTTGGGAACGTAATCCTTTTATCTACATCTACTCCTTAATCTGGGGCGACCTTAAGACCTTGCTGACTCTAAATGTATAGCTTTTTCAAGAACAGCATGTTTTTCTGTATTAAACCCAGAAGTGGAAGTTCACTTTTTGCGTATCTTTTACGTTGTCTTTCATGTGATTCAAGACATTTCCAAATGGCCCCTTTCACATTATCAAGAGCAGTTGCAATGTGAAAGAGGCTGGATAGCTGCACTGCCACCAACCATGCCTTGGGAGAGCAGTGTGTGCGATTACTCACACCCCTCTTCACACACCCAAACAATAGTTAGGCAAGAACAGTGCTACCACCAAAGGTAGCTTGCTTTAATAGTTTACTTAACAAGCCTAAGCAGGACTAAATCTAGTGGATATACTGAAGAACAGTCACCATAAGCCATCTTTGCAAAGGCGCTTATCGGCTTACCCTGCTCAGCACCAGGACCTTCTCGTGTGTGACATTTCACCGACTTTTCAGAAGGTGATGATTCAGAATAGTAGATGCAGATTTTAAGTTTCACGCAATGGCAACCAAGAATGATGTGGTGAAGACTGGGTGGGATACCAATTGCCTGTCACCTTGACTCGACTTAGCCGCATATCTAGGTACTCAAAGCAGATAACTGCTTTGGGGAGTAAATGCTTTCCACCTCTAACCATTCAGGTTTCCACAATGGATAGTAACACTGGATGCACAACATGCAAACCATTTTGCTGTACCACGGCTGCTGGAGCACTCCAGACAGCAGAACTATTTTCCCCCAGGCTTGGTGCTCAATCATAGAGGGGATACCCAAGTGGGGAGTGGAACGCATCCGGGAGGGCTCATTTTCTTCACTGTGCGCATTCTTTGTCATCCCATCACTGCCAGTCCATTGCTACAACAGCAGCTGGTCTGTTGAGCTATCCACCAGGGTATTTTCCCTCCTGCTCCAAACATTTGTCAGAAACTCTGCTGTTGATTTGTAAGAAGCGCTGCTAGAAAAGAAAAATGCATGCCAGTGGAATGAAGGCTTCGAAAAATAAATATGATAAAAGAATTGACAACCGGCTGCTCGGAAACAGATGTGCTGGCTTTGGATGAATTACACCCACGAGGCTTATTATACATTATTTACTAATGTTTGTCGTTGTACAAAGTTCAGAAAGTACAGCAAGGTGACTCAGAAAACAGAATCTCTTATTTACTAGCCTGAATAGATAATGTACATGGAGCATGCCAAAATCCCCCACTTGACAATCATGCACGACTAGCTGTGCAAAATGCAATGATCGCCCCCGGTCAGTGAAAAGCTATGCATTTTGGCAGATAGTGAGACTCGGAAAATGAGCAGTCAAGAATTAAGAGTACTGTACGATTAAGGGAGAAGTAAAGAGAACTACAATGTGCCTTTTTTCAAACGACAATTAGCACAAGACCAAACAGTTTGCCACTGCCAGTGGGTTCTGCAGGATCCAAGAGGAATGTTACACTCTGCAACCCACTGATCAAACCGTGAATCTTGGCTCCTAACCAGGGTTCAAGTCGACGGTACATGCGGGCGGATGCAGTAGCCCCACTTTTTTCAGAGGGCACCCTAATATGCTGATTTCTGGTGTTGTCACATTCAATTGGTATCTTAAGTAGTCCCCACAATTGACCTGTGCACCTAATAGACATGGCACAGCAGCAGGGCGCCCACCAAGTACTGTCCCATGGTGGCCTCACTGCCCCGCTTCCTCCGTCAGTAAGTCCCCGCAACTGCCAGTACTTGCCCTTTTCTCCATCCTGGTCTGGCCCTGCATCTCTGCCGCTCTGAGGCAGCCTTTACACCACCTTTTCTATTTTCCCTGCCTGTCATCTTTCTTTGTTCTTCAATAAAAGAAAAAAAATCCCAAACTCGGGAGTTTTTTTAATAAAAGAAAAATGTTGCCATTAGCATCCCACAAGCCTTGTTCAAGGCATTTGCGACTCTTAGGCGACTTGTAGGGTTTTTAACTCGGTCGGGTCATTTCCACGGTGCACGATCCAGGTGCATTTACGTTTTGCAGTACGAGGAAGGTCCGCTCAGACACCAAGATTAATGCAATGCCGAATTTGTCAGAAGGAAGACTGGAGAAAGGCCAAATTCAAAGTTACAATGTATGCACCAATTATGTACACGTGGATCCCAAAAACAGGTGCTAGAGTAGGGAAAAAAGAAAGTGTTTGTAGGGAGATACAGAGTAGTACAGTTAATCGTGTTACAATTTTTTAAGCAAGGATTAAATGAATTACAATGCAAAGAGCGACAGCGTGGGTCTGATTTCAAGCCAAGCTTAAATCAATTAAACAGGGACTGGATGAAATTGAACGTGGTGCATGCTAGCCGACAGCCCTCCTCTTCAGTGGTAGTGGTCTACTTTGCCTATGTGCACCCCGGCCAAAGAACTCCTCAGCTGAAAGCTGCATGAAGAGCATCTGTATGTACTACAGGGAGAAGACCACCAGGAAAGAGGGAGGGTGACCGGGATCAGAGGGAAGAGAATGAGATTAAGGGATAAGCAAGCTGCGGGTAATGATCTTGGCGAATTCTGTAAGAGGCTCGAAAGAAGGCCAGGAATTTGCAATAGCCAGATACAATGTCATCATCCCCACCACCAACACAAAAAAGGGTTTTCCTGACCACAGGAGCAAGTGCATTAATTTGAGATGTTCATTACTCGCACTTCTCATTAATTTCACACTGTAAAATTAGAGGCATCAATCTCCCTCATCACTCGCCCGCCTCGCGCCTCAGCAAGGGAGGATGAGGAATACAAATTGGAATCGATGAGTGAAGGGGTCATATGGAAGGGCTGAGTGTGGGGAGTGATTCAGGAGGCATTTCATTATAATTGTACAGAAAAACAAGGTAAGAATGATCTACTTTAAGAGAAAACGTGATCTTGCTGCATCAATTGGACCAGAGAAACAAGTTCCTTTTCAGAAAGGGGAATGAATTAAAACTGCATACATTGAGGAAAAGAATGAACGAGTTCACCCAAGACTTGCACCGAGAGGTGATGGGCCCCTAAACAGGTCGTAGACATGCATTGGCATGGTCTGTGCACCGACGCCTGGCCACTTAAACTGCAAGTACATGATAACTGTGCTCTTTTTAGGGGTCCGTTTCTGTGGGCCTGCGTATGCGCCCTGTTGATCTATTCAAGATACAAAGCCTTTCTCCCAAGAAAAACCGCGTGCCCTTATCCGTAACCAGAAAAACAAGCAGCCAAATCTGTAACCTATAGTAAATAATCAAAATTTTAGAATGTACTACTGAAATTTGCTTATGGCCAATTGTGACCCAACCCACCTTTCCACTTTGCCGTTGTCCTTTCTCAGTTAAAGCACACAGCTTAGAATAACAAAATATATGCAGCCGTTGTTGTATTCTACCGAGGACATGCAACAAGGCTTTCCAAGCATTTGTCCATATGACAAACTTTTTTTGTTTTGTACTTCACACACGTTCAACCAAGGCATCTTGGCGCTGGAATAGAGAAAGGAAGAGTGTGCACACTACAACAGATGAGTTTTTAGAGCCTTTCTGAAGTCAAGGTGGTTTTTCAGATTTTTTTAGATGCAGTGGCAGACCATACCAAAATCGGGGTGCGGCAACAGCGAAGGCCCGCCCACCACATCGTGAACGGCGAAAGGCAGGAACAACAAGTAGGCCATTTGAGGCCGACCGCAGAGACAGCGATGGGACATAGCGTAGGAATTTAGCACACTTATATTCCAGCCCCAGGGACTGGAGGGCACGATGAACCAAGCATAGAGTTTAAAAAATAATGCAACGGGCAACCGGCAATCAATGAAGGGTCTGCAACACCGGGGAGATGTGAGCACCATAAGGGGAGCCGGTGGCAACCCGAGCAGCCATATTCTGTAACTGTTGCAGACGCTGAAAGAGTCCCTTAGGTGCGGATAAATAAAGGGAGTTACAGTAGTCTAAACGACTAAGCACAAGAGCGGCTACAACAGGCAGATGGAGATGAGTGGGAACAATGGGGAGCACCTTCCTAAGAATACGCAGGTGAAAATGCCCTGCTTTGCATACAGCGGAAACTGGGGCTCCATGGAGAGAGTGGGCGAGATTACCCCCAAATTCCTAACCTTATCGGCAGGGATCGGAAGGGGACCCAAAGAAGAAGGCCAGAAAGTAGACACCCAAAGTGAGGGATCAGGGGGGAATCCCACCACCAGCACCTCAGTCTTATCCCCATTCAACTTCGGCCAATTGTGGCTCATCTAATCTCCGTCGGCAGTCAGACATATCCTCAAGCACAATGACATCTCAGCCTGATCTATATCCAATCGGATCGGGATCTGAGTGTCGTCGGCATACGAGTAACATCTGACACCGAAGGAGCGGATGAGACACACAAGAGGCCAGATGTAAATATTGAAGAGAATGGGGGACAGGACACAACCTTGAGGGACACCACAAAGAAGAGAAAAAATAGAGAGAAATGGGGTAAGTGAAAGAGCCTATGTACTGTCGGCCAGGAAGGAGGCAAACCTACTTGTCAACATATACTGAGCGCAGCCATGACTGACCCCTGTATAACAATTCAGAACCCTGGTCCCTTCCTTCCTGCAGTCCTCCTAAAATGCAGAGTGGTTGAGATGAGCCCCACGCAAATTTTAGTCAAAGCTACAAAAAGGCAACTTGCTGCAGAGTGCGATACTGTAAGGAGTCAAAATAAACAAAAACAACCATGGACATTAATATGTCTTGGAAACAGCGGCGCTTTAAACAAATCCTCCATTTAGAATCCTCATAAGGACATCAAACACAAAGACGCACATTCCTTCCACCCCACTGACAGAAATAATGCGGATTCAAGGGGTGTGCTTGCATGCTAACGACTGCTTAAACCCATCCAAGGCTTTGCTGCAGAGTCAGTGCTCCAGTGGGAATACATAAAACATATACAATGAAGACAGTGGGTAGAGGGGGCTTGGGGTGGTTTGCCTGGTTTTCAGTTTTTCTGCTTTTTGGAAATTGGAGCACACTAATAATTCCCATGAACATGTGGGAGCAATTGAGCACAGCAGGGAGTTCGAGGGGTTCCCACACAAGAAAATGTATACAATGGGTTAAAATTATGCATTTTACATTACACTTTCAGTACAAAAGTTGGGCACACAGTTTACAATCCGTTCTGTAAGGTAGCACATGAAAAAAATCCAACAGTGCAAAGGAGCATTTTCTGGTCCATTTATCTTGTTGCCTTTGCCCACAATAGATGGCAGTATTCTGCGGGCCTAAAAAACACTTTCAAGCTTGCTGTGCCCAAGCATGTCCAAGCATGCCAGCTGCACCGATATATGCCAGTGTCCAAACAAACACATACTCAGGTTTGCTTTGCCCATAATGTCAGTTATTCTATAAGAAAACCTGACCATGCTGGCTGCCCCAGTATATGACAGTGTTTCTGCATAACAAACTTCAGATGGCTTGTCTTATAATGCTAGTGAAAAGTGCCATGCCATTGTAAGAAAACACTGGTGGAGACAGCATGTATATAACACCCCCCCTCACATAATACAATTAAAATGTTATTGCCACTGAAAGATACACTGGTTGCATCAATGAACATTCCTCAGATAGGAAAACACATCATGTGAGTTGCGGGTAAAACAATGCCATGCCATTGTCAGAAAACAAGTTGATACCGGTTGCACCAGTGCAGGCCAGTATGGCCACTCATGGCGGCTTTGTTCATATTAATGCCAGTAAAAAATACCATACCATGGAAAGAAAACATGCCCATACTGCCTGCACCAATGAGTCTCACAGCCCCATCCAAAGGCTGTTGCTGGTTGGTCTGCACGCACGTCCATTCGAACACACACACACAAGCTTATTCACATGCACCCAAAAGACAGACACTGCATTCACATTTGATGATCCCAAAAAAAACTCACATCCATGCATACAGACTTTTGTTTAGCAGTGCCCTTGTCCGGACTGCGGAGGCTGACTCAGCCTCATGCCACCTCCCATAAAGGCTCTCCAGCACTCGTGCAACACACAAACAGGAAGCAAATAGAGTTTGCTGGTTCCTGAACATGCACTGTAGAGCTGGAGCGCCACCGTTTTACCACCCAATCCAGGGAGACGCAGGAACACCACTTGGTACATATGGCCCTTCAGTTGCCCTAAATGCATACTCAAAGGACCACAAGTGCAATATTAGGTAGAGTAAGGAAGGCTTGATTTTAATTGTTTTATTAGCTCCATGTCACTGCTGATTTTCACCACCCTAAACATCAACTTTCTTGCCTGGCAAGAGAAAACTACGAAACCACAAAATGGTGGCCTTCCTGTGAACATTGGCCATAACATAATTGTCACAGTGGGTAGCTTCTGTGTCCCAATAATTCAACACCACATTTGGTCACCATATAGCCGTCAATGGAAATATATCTCGTGTGCAGAATCTTTTGAGGCAAGTGGGGTGGGTTTGGGTCTAGCAAGGGCTGACTGCACCCAAGAGTTTAAGAAAAAACCTGTATAGGTGAGCACCTCGTCCTCTAATCCCTTGTGGGGAATGGTGTGTTTTAATGTTGTTAATAAACAAATGAAAATATTCTGTAGTCCTGCCAAACCCGATAAGAGAACTTAATCCTAAAGTAGCAATTCAGCATATTGTGTAGGAAAGCCAAAGCAGCCTTCTACATCTATATGGGAACCTGTTTTAAAGGATTATGAAATGTGCCTTCAGCGATGACTGAGCATGAGGCGTCTACGACATATGATCTCAGCATGAAAATGGTAAAAGGTAACACAATATGGACTCCATCTGCGGAAGGAAGAACTGATATTAGGACTCCCTATCAAATCAGGCTCATAAGTCAGAAAAGGGCAACAGCCGAGCCAAGCATTTTCTTAAAACCCTTGAGACCTCTGGGAAGTGCATTTATGACCTAACACTACTAATTAAGATACATATGTATTCCAAATATTACATACCTGTAATTGTTTTTCTGATGCTTGTATAGGCCGACATCTAGCGGTTGGTGCGGAGTAGTGCATGACTTGTTTTTTGAAATTAGAAAAGGGATGTCGACAGGTCATGTGTGTAATACTACTATCCCTAGTGTAACGTGTACTGTATCAAGGTCATTCACACATCGCGGTCCTCAGATTGTTTTGTTTCTGACATGAGGGAGCATGCAGTCTGTATGTGAATACAGGAAGGTGAAGAAAGGTTTAAGTTGTCCATGTACCTTCACTCCAAGAAGGGAAGCAGGGTGGGTGCATTTGAATCTATGCAGATACAAGCATCAGAAAGATGATTACAGGTATGTAGGTTTGTCTTCTAAGGCTTGTGGATCTGATTAGAATAACATGCTTTGCATAGACTAGACAGCAGTACCTGGAGAAGGAGGTGGTTTGTTAGAAGGTAGAGAGGCAAAAATATGCCTTAGCACCACTTGAACTTGGGAATCTGCTCTTGTATGAGTATCCAACAGTATTGTTGCGTGAAAGTGTGAATTGCTTCCAAGAGTACATTTGCAATGAATGCTAGAGTAGCCCCAGTGTCTCGAGCTCTCTGTGCCCTGAGCGCGAATGGTAACGTTTTCTTTGACAGAGAACAGCAGAGTGAAAATTCAATGTACAATCCATCTGGAAATTGCTGATTTAGAGCCAGGATATTCTGGAGAACCCTGCGGACCCTGCACTAGAACCCTGTCTAAAGTCTCCTCCCAAGTGGCCGGGAGAGGAGACACTTCCTGATCCCAATCCTGGGGGCTGTGTCCCGAGGGACGTTTGATAGTCAGCCTCCCAATTCGATGCAGAATGGCGGCACCGTCATAGGCCAGTTCTGGCCTGCTTTAGCATCTGCATCCTGGATGTGGCACAACGACACTGGGTGCCAATGCCATAGGCCTGGAAGCTAACCCCTATAATCCTCCCGAGTGGTGGTGCGGGAGGGCTGACGATAGGGGGTGGTGTAGCTCTTGGAAGATCTGGGGACTCTCCCATTTGGGGAATAAAAGGACAGCCTCCTCTGCTGCAGGGTCCCCAGAGAAGGTGTCGTCTCTGTCCGTCTTGATGGCCTCCAGTGTCATCGACCGCCATGTTGGTGAACTTGGTCTGCACATCCGTGCGGAAATTCGTGGCTTTAGTCAACCTTGGCATCAAAGAGCCACACCATTCCCCATCTGGTGGAAGCAAGAGTCCGCTATGTCGAGCGCGACAGTGATGGCGTGGTGGGAAGCCACTTCCCCTTCCTGGAACAGGGTGCCAGGCTCTGGCCTTATTAGGAAGGAAGGAAGTAAAGAATGGGTTCTAGCTTGCACCACAGCTTCCTGTCGTATCTTGACATGATGGTGAGGGCGTTTGGCGGCCTTGATGGTGGAAGCTGCTGTGGTGGTGATGATGATGAGCTTTACTGCAGCATTAAGCTTTTTGCCCTTCTGGTCTGAAGGTACCATAGACGATGAAGAGGGGTTGGAGGACATCTTTCTGGTGGCGGGCAATACCACAGAGTCTGGTGAAGGCTGGGGCCTGAGGCACTTAGAGGCTTAGTCTGGAACCCGATACTTCTTCTCCGACCAGTCACGCTTGGCAGGCGTGGTATTAGGAGCTTTCAGGATTGCCAAGCCATCCTCTTATGTGTCATCCAGCAAAGGAATCAATACTATGATCTTCTTGGAGGACTCCCACCGTTCAAAAAAGAACTGTGGAGCGGCCTGGCAGGCTCACTGACATCCGGAGGTTCCCGTCTGTGGGAATGTAGTCAACCTCATCTGTAGGAGTACTGGTGGTGTTAGTGTTTGTGCCAGTGTCCGTATGAACTGGCTCCTCCGCTACATAAGGCAGAGCTCCTGGCACAGGCGCAGGAGCAGTGGCAAGTTACTGCTGAATTTCCACCACCCGAGTATCCAGGGTGGTTGAGATGTCCAAGGAAATGTCTTGCAAGAGTAGGTGCAGCCGGTACAGCAGGAACTGGGCCTGAGCCCCTTGGAGGGCTAAATAGCTCGGAAGTCCTACAGGTCTGTGAGCCCAGATGAGGCATAGGCAGAATGGGGTCTGGTTCCCCTTGGCCCCCTTCCTGATCCGAATGAAAATCTTCTAGCAGGTCCTCTTCAGAGCTGGTGTATGTGGCTGGTGACCTTCTGGGGGATCCCATAGGAGTCAGGGTAAAGAGTGGCACTGGTGGGCCTGGGCAGGAATTCCAGAGTGGCAGGCATGTCTCACCAAATCGGAGCCCTTTGGAAAAGAGGTGACAACTGGATCAGGAATGGCTTCCGTCGTCGTCGTTGGAACTGCTGACGGAGGTTTAGGGGGCAGATACACACTGGGCATGGTGACTGTTGAAGAGGTAAAGGTGGACGTCATTGACGAACCCTTCGGGGTAGCAACTGTGAAAGGAAGACGACTTCATAGACTTTGCAGACTGAATCGTTGACGGGATGGTCGTTGCCAGGGCGGCAGTCTGAATGGATGAAGTTGTTGATGAGGTTCGTTTAGACGACAGCAGAACCGGCTCCATAGATGACTTGCTAGTCTTTGACAACAACCTGCTCTTGGATGACGAGGTCAACGTTTTTTTTGCGGTCAGAGGTATCCCACCAGCCTAACCGTTGAGGGAGTCAGTGTTTGACCATTCTCAGAACCGTCTCCCGTAGGCAGGCGACCATTGACGAGGAAGGTCATGGACCGCAGGATTTTGCCTTCTTTTGGATCTTTGCCATGGAAGCATCCTTCAAGGACCTCAACCTCTTTTTCCTCAAAGGGCATGTGCTAGTGGACCTACCGGCCATGGAAGGGGCATGACTACACCGGAAGCTGTGTCAGAGGCCTTCCCCTTCCTTGATCCATGCCACCAATGAGGCTTTTCTTTGTGGAATGGGCCCATGCCTGGCCTGTAGCGCCACAGGCTGAAGATCCGAAGGTGGAATGAAATCTTTGTCAACCACGGGTCTCCGCTGCAGGTAGTCGTCACCACATGACGGTTGACTAAGGGTTGGAGAATTACAGCAAAAATCTATTAATTTTTGAGGAGCAAAGCGCAAGGACTCCCCAACACTAGTAACGTGCTGTAAAATCTGAAGATGGCCACCAGGGGTGGATCTTAGGACAAGTGTCATTGGCTGGAGGCAGTATGACCCAAAGGACACTATAGAGGACACTAGCAGTTTTAGCTTAAAGCTAAACTGCATTCTTTTTAGAGGATTCTCATCCTGACAATGGGGAATATTCATGAGCAAGTGAATCCATGCAAGACCCCATGCCGGAGAAGATCAAAGCTACTCCCCCCACCATGTGCATTGTTTCTGTATAGGCAGTGAACATTGAGTCGAGAAGGTGTTACCGTGTCTAGGCAGGTTGCGCAGTTGTTGACAAATCTTTTTTCAGTGATGCCTAGAGCAAGCTAAGATCATGATTAGCTAGCTATATATTGGCTGCAAGTTTTATAGATGACCTAATGTTGATCAGGCCTAAAATGAGATTAGTCTACTTAGGGATGTTGAAAACATATTTTATACTTTGAGTATTGTTTTAGGTGTTGTATGCAATGTTCCCCCTAAGGAGTGTTGTGTTTTTGTTGCAAATTTGTTCTCACCATCCAGTATTAGACACATGAGCTTATATTGCCCTAGAGTTTCTGTAATGGCGACTCTGTTTCATGTGCATACAGATACATGGCTCATCAGAGATGTGGGCGGTAGGCTCTATATCCAGACAGAGCAGCTAGAAAAGAAGGGGATGAAACCTTATGCATTAGGTAAAGGCACCATTTACATCTGTTGATTGGGTTATTGCATTTCCCATTAGGGCATGTTGTAAAAGCTTTGGAGCGGCTAGCCCTGCACCTGGTGCATTTACCAAACACATTAATGATACATAGAAGGATCCACTCATGCAGAGGTGAACACTTCATAATAGAATTCCATTTTGCAGTGCTCTGAAGTGGCTCTAAGACTTCATGCACAGTGCTTTATAGGTAAAAGACCGAAAGTAAATAATACAGAAGGGAAACCTCATCCCGTCAGCAAGATTTGTGTGAAAGAGGTTAAGATCCGATTATAGTGTGTGCACCATTGCCATAATTGGAAAACCCACAACATTCTGAACAGGAAATCTATTGCCGATTATGGATTCTCTGGGCAAGAAACCTAATAGGTTAAATGGGAAGCGAAAACTGAATTTGAAGGTGTACCCAAGATGAGACTGCCCTTACTTAGAAAGGTTCAAAGCCTTCAAATATAACGTGGAAGGTCTCATATTTGTGGAAAATGTATGTTGCCATCTTCAATTCAGTTGACAAAAACAAATGATAGCAATGGCAACCCCAAATCTAAAAGTGTCTTTACTGTTTAAAGTTAGACAGCACTGCAGCGGTCAATCTCTAAGGTAAGCTCATTGGTGAAGGCTGCAGGCTGTTCTTTTAGGTAATGGGCCAGCAGCCCGAGTTAGCAGGCTGGAGAGAGTCAAGCACATTAAACAAGGTCTGTGGTGCAGCTACAATCCGGCACTGCCTTCAAATTATGGCAATTTTGCAAATCAACAAGCACAGCATATCCAATCATTGTGATTTATGAACAATTGGCAGCTTTGGAGGTAGTTATTTTCCGAAATGGAAACCTACACCCAATTTGAACTGGCTGGCCATTTAAAAAAAAAAGGGAGCTCAAAAAAGAGCCCCTTTTCTGTTTTTGAGGGATGTTTAAGCAAAGGGCAGCAGAAACATGATGAAAAGGTAAACCGGCTTTGGTTTTATTAAATCTGACAGTAGGGGGTGTAAGGAAGGCATGGTATCAAACAGTGAAGACAGACAAGTGATCACAGTTCAAGGGTGTTTATTGAACTTTAATGGGTTGGTTGAATGCATATCTAAACCTAAATCTAAGGATGTGAGAAAGCTACGACCATCAAATAATAATAACGCAGTCGTAGTGGAGCTTGTCAAAATTAAAAGGGCCTATACAAAAAAAAACATTGCTAATTCTTACCTCTAATAACAAATGGTGTGGGAAGATGTATGTAAAAGAAAAGTGTTCAAGAAACAATACATCAGGATAACTGAACACTTGGCTTCCCTTCCCCACGATTTCAGCACGTGACATAGTGGCACACTCAATCTTCGAACACACTCTGGCTTCTCTTAGCAGGAGGATGCAGTTCAAAACACAAATATCCGGGACTTTTGGGACAAAGTTTCTTTTCCAATAAAAGTCTCTGGTGTTTGTTTTGTTACTCTAGACATTCTATGAACCAAAGTTCCTCTCTGGTTAAGTTTCTCACCTTACAAAGTCTTTGGGTGTACTGTTCACCCCAGGTCTCCCTCAGCCGGGCTCGGACCCCCTTTTCACAATTTCACAATGAGTCTCCTTGAGTGCTCTAGTGCGGGAGGACGGCATGTATCTCGAACGCCAAACCCAGGATTCATAGGCTTCACTTCTTATTTCAAAAGTTGAAAGGTTTTGGACGTCATGTCCCAGAATGCACCAGTCTTTTCTGCTTTTCCCTTGCTTGCTCCCCTAAAACAGCATGTTCCTTGTTTTGGGAGCAGCAGGAGCCCAAGAAGATTATGTTGTGAGGTTGGGGTCTTACCACCTGCCCCTCAAAGGCCTGGGTCTACTTTTCTCAACCTGGGGTGGGTTATTGCTTCCTCTCCACACTGCAGTCTCCCTTGTGCACTCAGGTTCAGTGTTTGGGTAGCCCTCCTTTCTCCAGGCCTTCCAGGTTTCTTCCAGCTCAATGTGTCTCTCTCTCTGGCTTCTCTGCATCCTCCAGCAACCCAGGCTCACTCAGAGTGTGTTCCTGTGCTCTGCTTTTTATACTGGTAGGGAGGTTTAACCAGTTTCAGGTGTGGGTGGGTGAAAAATGAGGCCTGACTCTGCCTGTCCTCGTTAATGGGAAAAGATGGAGACGGTCCACAGGAATCCATGGTATATTGGTTTCTATGGGCAATCTTAATTGCTCTGTTCCTCTTCTTTGGCCCAGTGCTTTTTGAAAAAAGGCAATGGGGAGGAAGTATGGGCGTTGTAGTTGTCGCTAATGATGGAGGGAAAATTCTCTAAGTGTTTGTTAGGGTGAAGGGGGCAGATGTATGGTTGTAGGTGAATCTTCTTTAGACAATAATGTCCCATATTAACTGAGGGGATGTTGAATAGGGATATATTTCTTATCCTATGCCTCCCTTTAATGTTGGTACCTGTTGGGGTAATGGGACAGGATTCAAAAAAATCTATAAAGGTGAAGGAATACCACATCTTGCCATTAGATGTCTCATCCTCACTGCCCAAGGCCCTTCACCCAGGTGATTCCCCCCGGCACTTGACCGCCCCAGGGTCTGGATCCAAGGGTGATGGCCGTGCCCTGGCCACCTGAGCAAGAAAACCCTGGGGTTCAGACAGTGAGACACCCTAAGGTTGCTCACGGATGGGGTCGGGGGGACAAGTAGCACTGAGAATTCTCAGAATGTTCCACCCAATCTCAATGGTTGCCCCCCCCAGGTGTTAAAGAATAAGACGGTCCATTACCTTCTATTTGAGAGGACAGAAAGAAAAAGAATTGGAGTGTCCAATGATATCCACAGATTTGAAGTATTGTTTGAACAAAGGTAAGATGAAGAAATGCTACAACATTCAGACATGGTGGAATGAACAGTGTGCATACAACAAAGATTTGATCAGCCTTCCACGGGGGACTACTACACCTTTTCAACCGACGCTGCTAAAAAGAGATTCTCCCTGAGGAGGGAGCGCGTTTGAGCGATCTACCATCTACCGCGTGAGAGTGTCCTGCAGCAGTATTGAAGAACACCATTTATCACCAAGCCGACTTGCATCGCGTCCGCAGTAAATCATAAGCAGAGGCAGCAGCAGAGATGTGCCACGCATCAAACCGCTAATAGAAGGTTTATAAATATAGATTCTGTCTTGGCGATTTGTTAAAATCTGTATCATGAATCAATGTGTCCCCACAATAAAGGGTCTGGCATTGTATCCCGAAAATTATTTTGGAGAGTTAAATCCACACAAGACTATATAAAAGGAGAGAGCCGGTTCAAACATTCCTCTGCATCTCTCACGATGTTGCTGCACCTTCTCAGAGGCGCTACTATCGTAGCGAACATTTTGAAGATCCCATGATCATCAAAACCAGTAAACCGAAGTGGCATTTTTCTCTGGAGAAATTTTTCAGACACAAAAAAAGAAGCCACCTAATAGGGTTTCAGATCTTGAGTCCTTCGGAGTAGATGGCATCAGAAAAGATGTTTGATTGCACTGGCTCCTCGCCCACCTTAGTGCTTCATCAGGCTTACATAAAGCAGAGAGACATGCACAGCATTGGGGTTTATTCAGAATGAAGAAAATAAATATTTAGCAGCAAAACACTTTTTACTGGAAGCCAATGGCAACTCTTACATAAGCAATTGAACATCTCCTTGATCGTGACAAACCTATGTAATCTCCTTTGCAGCGATAGTTGTAATGAACCTCTTCCTTCTTATGAATTCAGCAGAGGCTGCAGTGCTCAGACCAACAGGAATTGCCACTGTTTGCAACACTGATGCCCTGAACGGTATCGCTCACTAATCTAAATGCGTTCCATGCCGCAGACTATTACCTATACTTCCAACTCCTAAACACAATTCTGATTCCACCATTTCACAAAGATCAAAATAAAAAGCGGAGGGCAGCTTTGCTTTTCTGCCCCGCACCTAATGCCATTTGCTGACACATGCCTACTTCTGCCTTGCAAAGAGGTTTTCCTGTTTTGGACATCTGTCATGCACCTACATGGGTTCCCTTGAACATGTTTCCCAAGCACTGCTTTCTGGATTCCTTGTCTGGTTAGCACATGCCTTTAGGGCAGGTCGTTGTGCCAGAGTTTTCTGGCCTATCTGGTGGTTCTCGCTGTCCTCTCTTTTCCAGGGTTCTATAATCCCATAGAAGTACAAGCTGAGGAATCTGTGGGAGGTAGGAATCCATAAGAAGAAACAATTACATATCTCTTATTAATGTTCTTTCTGTTGGAGGAGTCCTTTCTTTCAGATTCTTCAGACAATCTATCCTACAACTCATGTTGGGCACCTCATTCACCTCTTGTTGTTCTGTGGCCACTCAGCTGAGTGATAGGAAAAAAGGCGGAACCGTGGTTATTGGGCTGTAATGGCACCATATCTACTGCCCATGTCGTCGTCACAGGCATGCATTGAAATCAAGCAGAGCTGCATACTCCCTCCTGTAGCTGAAAAATGTTCAGCTGACACTTGGAACTGGAAGATATATATCTTAGAGGAGGAATCTGTAGAAGGATGAATCGGGCAGAAAAAAAATGACTGCAGTGTAAGTAATTTGTTAATGCTATTTATATTATGCTTGAGGCAGAATTAAACTTCTAGAGCAGCCGAATAAGAATACTGTATTGTATGGCGAGGCATGCTCTTGGTGATAATCTTGGGTCCACATGAAACTCATACACTAGTCTGTTATGCAGCGATTTGTTTAATTCGATCCTCCACAGAACTTAATACCTTCCTCTTCCAGCTATTCCTTCCTTTCTGCTATTGCCCACCTGCTATCTCAAATTCACTTCTACCTCATATGGACTTTTATTCGTATTCCCCACTTTAAATCTTTAATCCCTTCCACATCATTCCTATTATGAATTAAAGTTAGTGTATTCATTATTATGCTCAAGTGTATCAAATAAATTACAGGTCACTCACTGAAGTGACTAACGTAGTCCATAGTGCCCTTTCCTCCATACTGTACGGGAGTCCATCGTGAGGGACAGGAACTGAACCTTTTTTCCAGAAAAAATGATCTTTCCCTTTAAATTTAGAGACGCGCAGGGGCGTGGCCCCAGGAGCGTACACTCCCCTGAGCCTGCCCACCGGTACCACACCTCAATCCCCTTTTAAACGTCGGCTGCTTTAATTTGCCTATGGGCGCTTCTATATTTTACGGGGAAGAATGGTGGGACGTATGGAGGAAAGGGGACTATGGACTAGAGTACGTTAGTCACCCTGGTGAGTATCTTGTAATTACTCCTACGTCTCGTCCCCTTTCCTCCATCCTGTATAGGCGGTTACCACTGAATAGAAGCCTTGGGGAGGAGTACCGTTGCTATTCTTATGCGAACAGGTTTCACAGCACCGCGTGGCCAAAAGCTGCATCAGACCACAAACTGGCATCCAAGCAATAATGTTTGCAGAAGGCTGATGGGGTAGCCATTGTGGCCGCCCTGCTGATGGTTTGCCATGGTACATGTCTTGGGAAAGCGACCGCTTTTGCCTTGGCTCCGACTGTATGAGTGAGCATGTTCTTAGAAAACTCTCTACGCTGCACGCTGTATGCTTCCGGAATGGGCGAGACCATCCATCTGGCTACAGAAACCTTGTACGCTTGCCCGCCTTACCTAGATCTTCCGAATGTGACAAAGAGAGACTCTGACTTGCAGAGATTCTTGGTCCTACCCAGGTAGAATTTCAATGCTCGCCTAACGTCAAGACAGTGAAGCACCTTCTCTGCCTCATCCGTAGGACTAAGGAAAAAGTTCGGAAGTCCGATTTCCTCGATGTGCAATGAGGAGACCACCTTAGGGAGAAATGCAGGATGAGTGCGGAGAACCACCTTGTCTCGATGAAATGTAGTGTATGGTTCTGTCGCCATCAGAGCCTGAATTTCGCCGATTCTGCGTGCCGACAGGAGTACCACAAGGAGCGCTGTTTTGATTGTAACCAACCTGATGTCTACAGCCCCCATGGGCTCGAATGGTTTATGCACCGAGGACTACATTGAGGGCCCAGACTGGGTGCGGGCGTCTGACCGGCGGGAACAGCCTTGTCAACCCCATAAGATGTCTTTTCACCACAGGTTTGGACGCAGAAAAATAATATGTATCCAAGCTTCTATGGGTGCCTATGCCCGCCAGGTATGTCTGGCAAGTGTTACCTGGACCCCTATTTAGCTAGATGCGCTGAGAATGAAAGTAGCTGCTCGAGAGTGCACATTAGTGTATCCACTCCTGCATCTCTGGCCAAGAAGCAGAACCTGCTCCATTTGCTCTTGTATTGCTTGCGTGTAGCCTGGCTCTTGGCCCCTTGGATGAATGCAAGGTGATCCTGAGACAGATGGAGGTGCTGGAGAGTTATCTGCTCGGGGACCAGACAGCTAGCACTAACCTCTCCGGGGAAGCTGCATCAGGAGAGGTTCTGGCCCAAAGGGAAGATGCACCATCTGTTGAAGGTCCGAGAACCCGGGCCTGGCTGGACACTTGGATTAGCTGCAGAAGCCCAGGCAGTCGGAGGGAACGCAGAGGCCCACATTCCATCCCACTGCATTAGCAATGCGTTCCCCATGGAGCCTTGGCCCCGGTCCCCCAAGGAGGTGAACTGTTAGCATGTCCGGTTATTCTCATACGCAAATGTGAGGGTGTTCCTAGCTTCTGAAAATGCCCTGAAGGACCTCCTTTTTGAGCTGCCACTTGTAATTGTCGGAACCCGGTCTGCTGAGTCTGTCCGCCTTCAGGTTGGACTCTCCGAGAGATGGACTGCTGAGATCCATACTCTGAGCAATGGCCCACTCCCAAATGCTGATGGCAAGCCTGCCCCCTTGTTTGTTGAGGTAGTACATGCAGGTGGATCTGTCCGTCTGAATGCACACTGCACTGCTCTTGACTATTGGAAGAAACGCCTTGAGCGTGAGCCAGATGGCCATCATTTCCAACCAGTTGACAAGATGGCTGCTGCGGGAAGCTCCCCAACATCGGAGGGAAGAGTCTGTCGTAAACGTATGGGCCGGCTTCGGTTGTCTGAACTGCCTGCCTGCCATGAGGGTGGCGTCCTGCCTCCACCATTGGAGGTCCTGGTGCAGGTGAGGCGGTATGGAAATCAGCGCTGACTGTGCCGCAGTCTCCCGAGTCCAAGAGGCTGAACAATGTAGCTGTACTCTCCTCATTTTCAGCCTGGCTTGAGGATCCACCAGGAGACATGCAGCCATTATCCCCAACTTGTGCTGATACCACCAGGCCATGGTCACTGTTTTGCTGAGGAAGTGCCTGATTGCCGCCTTGAGAGCCAACACTTTTTCCTCCATGGGGAATATTTTTTGTCTTTGTGTATCCCACAGGAGACTCAAGAACACCAGGGTTTGTGTAGGCTGTAGCTGTGATTTCTGGAAGTTGATGGAGAACCCCTGGTCATAGAGTGTCCTCATGAGCCTGTGTACCTGACCTGCTCTGGCGTTTCCACTCTGACCAACCAATCGTTGAGATATGGACATGAAGGCCCACCGTGTTCATAAGCCTCACTAAGACCCTTTGTGCTGAGTTGAGGCCAAACAGCAACACCTTGTACTGGAAGTGAAAGCCCATGACCTGAAACCTGAGGAACGATCGTCCTTCAGAGTCAGGTAGCACGTCCAGTCTCTCACACCCAGAAATTCTGCCAAAAGACCTGGCATAAACATTTTCAATTTCTGCAGGGGCAGGTACATGTTTAAGAAGGATAGAGCTAGGACCACTTGCAGGCCTGCCCGTTTCTTCTTTTGAATAGCGAAGATGCAGGAGTAAACTCCTAACCCATGCAAAGGAATTGGGACCTACTCTACCACTTTGCTCGTGACGTGCGAGAATATCTCCGCTAGGAATGATGGTGTCCTGATCTGTGGGAGGGAGTGACGGGGGCAGGGAATGGGAAGCCGGAAGTCCTGAGAGACCACCGAAACCAACCAAGGGTCCGAAAACAGTGTTCGCCAGGACTGACTGTGGCGGGCCAACCTGCCCCCCAATGGGGTGCTGTGGATCTGACACAACTTGTCATTGTTTCTAGGCCCCTGAGGCTGAGGACTGGAAGAACCCCTTGTGCAATGGCTTATGTTTTTTCCACCAATGATGACTGGGGGAATCGGCCTGGCTGCCTGGCCAGATGGTCTTGGATCGCAAACATTTGGTGGTATTCAGGGATTCCATCAGTCCGACCCTGCTCTTGCCCAAAGTTCTTGGCTGCTGGCTTGGTGAGAATAGCCAGAGATTTGGTCATCTGGGAGCTGCTTTTCTTTTTGTCTAGCTCCTCTATTCTATGGTAGAGTGAAAGAAGACACCACCCTCAAATGGAAGATCCAGAATGATTTGCTGGACATCCCGATTGAATCTAGTGGCCCAAAGCTAGGCCGACCATCTCATGTTCGTTGCTATGGCTCTACTTGCCGTATCAATGTGAGCTACTGGGCTTCCATGAGGTCTTGTGCCACTATCTTGGCCTCTGCAAACCGGGCACTGAATGAGGCTTCCCTGTGGGTGTGGATGTCCGGGAGGAAGTCAACGATTTCCCACCACAACCTTTGATTCGCTGCGGCCAAAATGATTGTTGGCATCTGCCTGCCTGAGGTGAAGCCCTGCGTTCAAGTAAACCTTCTTGCCATAGGCGTCTAGGTCCTTTTCATCTTTGCCCAACAGCGCTGAAGTGGAAGTGCTGGCCGATGACCGCTGTGGCTTGGAGTACAAGGACGCGGCCGCGATTACGAATGATAGCGGCCGAAGGTGGACAGACAAGATAAGCCCAAACTTGGCATCTAGTTGCTAACTGGCTGTGTGGAGTGTGGCTTAACCAATCCTTTTTTAGCCAGGGCCTCCACATCCGTCTGCAGAGGTATACCAGATCTGGAGTCTGTGAGGATGGTGAGGAACTCCACCAGGACACCTGGTTCTGGCTGTGCCTTTTGTGGCTGAAGGATGCCCAGGCATTCTGCGAGGCCAGCGATACGGTCACTAAACGCTCTTGCTAAGGAAGGCGTGTCCTGTTCCTCTTCAACAGTGTCTTGCTGATCTCCCAAGTGTGTAGGGTCTGTGGGGACCACTGGCGGAGTGTCTTTTGCCATGGGCAGCGGGGTGGTTAGCGAAGGAGGCGGCGTGGCAGGTGGCAACGAAGGCTGAGGGAGTGGGGTGCTTCCACTGGGTGCCTGCGGCTTTACTGGCCTTAATGTGGTCCGGTGGAGACCTGGCAAACAGCTCCCTCAACTGTGCCAACCGGTTCTTTAAGGACCGTGCAGTAAGTGTGTTGCACGCCGAGCAGCCGTCCCATATGTGGTCTTCTCCAAGGCACGGGAGGCAGAGGACGAGCGGGTCTGATGTAGGAAATAAACCGTCGCAAGACGGGCACCTACTGAAGCCTGCCGCGGCCGACATGCGCTGGGGACGGGCGAAGCACCCGTGGATGCTGCGTCTAACAAAATATATGTTAATATAGTTTTAGAATGACGCAGAAAAAGAGGATTGAAGTGTGCGGTCGGTGAGCAGGGTCAGGGGAGTTTATGCTCCTGGGGTAATGCCCCCACGCATGTCTAAATTAAAAGGGAAAGACCATTTTGTCTGGAGAAAAGCTTCTGGCCCCATCCCTCACTGGAGGACAGGGGACGGGATGTAGGAGTATTGCAGGTTCCCATCTCTGTTCTTATGTCCAACCTTGGAAGTGCTTCTAATGGAATGTAAATTTGCCCTGCAGAAATATTGTATCATCTGTGCTAAAGGAAAATGCCTGCATTAAGTACCGTAAAGATTACTTTGCTGGACAATGTGTGTCCTGATTAAGGGTGCCCAGTGGCTCTTACTAGCAGACGGGAATAAAATATGTGCTAAAGCACAACATTATCTTGTCAACCTGCCAAGCGGAAATTCTACATCTAGTACTTCTGGTAGTCTGTTCAAATGATGGATTCCAGGCAGTGGACTGGTGTATATCAATTTGACTAGTTCCATAGACTCTGAATACTATTTTGTGAGGTCCGTCCAGAATCATTGGCTTTTTCCACATATAAATCAGAAAACTCTCCTAGGGTAGTAGGGCCTATATTTGTACCATTATGCTGAAGGTCATCCTCAAGTTGAACTGGCTTCACCCTACACACACCCACGCTAGTGTGAATCTACTGGTTCTGGAACATGGCCAGAATTATAATGTGGCGTTAGTACCCCGTTGCAAGGTCTGGAATGGGGGTAACGGCCTGGCAGCCCGAGTTAACAGCCGAGCGAAGCGGTAACCCGGGGTGCTAAAGAATTCACGTTTTTTCATTCATTGAATGGGACGCCGGGTGCATCTTGTTCAATGAATGAAAGGTTTAAGTTACTTACCTTAATTCTTGTTCTCCAGCATGGTTATAGCATGGATTCACATGCTCATGAATCCCCGTCGTCAGGCTGGGAATCCTCAGTAAAAAGAAAAAACCTTTGCTTTAGCTTGAAAACTGCATTTCTCCTCTAAACCAATCACTGTCTTCTAGGCCATACTGCCCCCATCCAATGACAGTCCTCACCCCTGGAGGCCATCTTCAGATTTGGTAAGCAAGTAAAAGTCAGTATGAACCAAGAAGATACACAGTAGGGAGGGTTTGCATGCCAGACCATGCTGGAGAACAAGAGTTACAGGTAAGTAACACACCTTTTCCAGCATGGGGTCTGGCATGGATTCACATGCTCATGAATAATGATTACACAGCAGTACAAATACACAACTACAGGGAGGTGGGCAGGCTCAACAGATGTAACTACACGCACCACTGGAACAGAGTCCCTGCAAGTTAACAAGTTGCATAGCACCACTTGGCCGACCCAGGACTCCTCCCTGGAATCCTGGTCGACGCAGAAGAACCATGTGAAGGTGTGCGTGGACTTCCACGTAGCAGCCCTGCAGATGTCAAGAAGGGGCACACCAGAGAAAAATGCTGTTGCTGCATTGGCTCTGGTGGAGTGGGCTCTTGGCCGGCCTTTAAGCGGTCAGTTAGCCAGACAATGACAGTGCACGATGCAGCCGGAGAGCAACCTGGCAATGGAAGCCTTCGACATGGCCTTTCCACTATTCAAATGTCCAAAATTGACAAACTGAGAAGTCTTCCGAAAGCTGTGTCTGTTGGCAAGTAAAACTTCAAGGCATGAGCGACGTCCAGCGAATGCAACGCCGTCTCTGCTGGCGATGATAGATTCGAGAAGAAGACCGGCAACACCAAAGGCTCGTTGAGGTGGAACTCAGATGGCACCTTAGGCATAAAGGTGGGGTGTATACGCAGTAACACACTTTTAGCATGGAAGGATAAGTATGGATGTATGCAAGACCACGCCTGGATCTCGCCACTCGCTTAGCCGAGGTAATCGCCACGAGGAAAGCCATCTTCCACGAGAGGAACTTTAGAGGGGCCTGATGCATCGGTTCAAAGGGGGCCCCCATAAGCTTTGTCAAGACCACATTGAGTTTCCACGCTGGGGCCTGAGTCTTCATTGCCGTAAAAGTCCTGAAGAGGCCCTTGAGGAACTCCTTCACGAGTCTGTGCGACCACAGGGAAGGTTTACCTTGTGTCCTGGTGTAACGGGATATGGCGACCAGGTGTACCTTGACAGAGGAGTGAGCCAGTCCAGCATTGGCTAAGGAAAGCAGATATGGTAGGAGCTGCAGGGTTGTGACATGCAGGAGTAATCTTCTGAGCCCGGCACCACACTGAGAAGCGCTTCCACTTATGGCCGTAGCACATCAACATTGAAGATGCTCTGGCCTTGGCCAGGATGTTCTTACATTCTGATGGGAACAAATAAGGTCCAAACTCTAGGGCTGCAGGAGCCAGGCCCTGAGGTTCAGCGACGCCGGGTTGTGGTGTAGAATCGCCCCTACTTCTCTGGCGAGATGATCGGGAAGCAGAGGTAGGCTGATGTATGGGGCCGCGGACAGACATGGAAGATCTGGATACCAGTTTTGTCACAGCCATGCCGGAGTGACTAGTATCATTCTGCAGCGACACTGTCTGATTGTGTTGATCACTCGTAGCAGGATTGGGAACGGAGGAAAAGCATATAGGAAAAGAGCCTCCCACGGGAATGAGAAAGCATAAAACAATGCCCCTCGGCTGCCGGAATCTGCTGGTGAACTTCTGACACTTGGATTTTGTTGCCGTCGCGCAGAGGTCGATCTGGGGCTGACCTTATTCATGAAATAGAAGATCCATTTGCTCCTGGCAAAGCTCCCACTCATGGTCAGAACGTAGCTCCTTCCTCAGTGAGTCTGCAATGGTGTTCTTGTTGCCCGACAGGTGAAAAGGAATGAGAAACATGTCCTGACGAATGGCCCACTACCACATGTCCTGGGCCTCTCCTTGGAGAGAGCTGGAGAGTGCGTCCTGCCCTGCTTCTGGATTTAGAACATGGTAGTGGTGTTGTCTGTGAAGATCCCCACCCCCTTGCCCTTTAGTGACGGCAGGAAAGACCCGAGGGCCCAGAATACCAGGCTCCAGGACATTATGTGAAGGGTCTTTTCTTCTGTAAACCAGAGGCCTCTGGCGTGCAACTGTCCGGTGTGGGCTCCCCAACCTTCCTGGGAAGCATCCTTTATGACCAGCTCCTGGTACGGAGGGACTTGGAGTGGAGCCCCTTGCATAAGTTGAGGACGCTCCACTGGATCGCTTGTCGGAACTCTTCGTTGAGGGTGATCTTGTCCGTCCAAGAACCTGAGACTTGCAGCCACGTTGAATCTTGAAACTCCTGGAGAGGCCTCATCTGTAGTCTGCAAAGACGGATGAGGTTGATGCAGGAGGACATCATGCCCAGCAGTGACTTGACGCTCGTAGACGACCGCACCGATGATCGGCACCGTACCTTCCCCAGGATAGCCATCACTCTTTCCTCTGAGGGAGACGCCAGGCAAGTTACTGTTTGATTCGGGCAACCAGAAACGCAGCGTTCTGCGATGGCTCCAAGCAGGACTTAGGATAATTTATGGAAAATTCCGTATCCGTCAGTAGACTTACAATCCTTGTCATGTGTTGGCTCGCCAGTGCGTGGGAGCGGAATTGGACGAGCCAATTGTTCAGAAAAGGGTAGACGTGAATGCCCTCGAGACCAAGATGCGCCGCCACCGTAGCCAAGCACTTTGTTAAAATCCTTGGTGACGATTTCAAGCCGAAGGGTAGCGCCTTGAACTGATAGTGTCCAAACCACAGGAACTTACAGTGCTTCCGGTGGATGGGGACAACATACACAACGTCCTCCAGATCCAGCAATGCCAGGAAGTCGTCTTCCTCCAGCTAATGAAATGATACTTTATTTATATTGCGCTCGTACACAAGTGTTTCAGAGCGCGACCAGGTAAAAAGAGAGGGGAACAAGGGAGAAAAAACAGAAAAACCGCGATCTTACTAGGCCCAGTGACATTTAAGAAAGCGCAAGTGCATGGGATAGGAAAATGGGGGAAAAGTGCATGAAAGGGGGGGTGTAAAATGCGAGGCAGAGGAGAGAAAACATAAATAGAATAAATAATAAATAAGGGCAATAAACCATGGCAGTGCAACCAGCAAGTGGCAGGTGAAAGTTGGTCAGACAGGTATATCTGATCAGTGCAGAAGAAACGTGGGAGGGGTACACATACAAAACCCTAGTGCAGATGGTGGCCTGGAGACCATGCAGGAGGGTGGCAGGGTGAGCAGGTACCTGGGTCCGAAAGAACAGAGGGTGGCCAGGTGCAGAGTGCCAAGAGAAGAAACAGATCAACAGGGGAGAAGGGGGACGAAGGCAGAGGGAAAGAGGAATATCTGGAGAAGTTTCCGGAACCGAGGATGTTTTTCCTCAAGTTTCAAGGTGATCGGGAGGCTGTTCCAAAGGGAGGCACCAGCCGAAGACAGATATACCCCCAGCTCGTTTTTTTGCAAAACGACTAACCCTGGGGGAGTTGGAAGTAGAGGAGCGAAGGGCTTGAGAGGGGAGGTATTTACGGAGGGATACTTGGAGAGATATAATCCCAGGGCTTGAGGCCAAGGACAAGTCTTGCAGTCCTGTTCTGGATTAGTTGTAGGGGGCGGAGAGTGGAGGCAGGTAGATTTAGAAAGAGGCCGTTATAGTAATCCGGTCTGGAAAGAACCACAGCTTGGGAGACAGTGAGCCTTTGAGGGAAGGAGAGGAAAGGCAGAGTAACTCTAAGGAGGTGAAGTAAAAACTTTGATTTTTTGGAGACATCAGAGATGTGTGCGGAGAAGGAAAGTGTAGAGTCAAAGATAACTCCAAGGTTCTTAGCCGCGCAGGTGGGTGTGGCAGGAGGGCCAAGGGAGGTTGACCAGAGAGTGAGATGAAAGGATGGAGATGGTGTACCAATAAGGACGATCTCAGTCTGTTGGCATTTAGACATAGATCATTGGCGGCACACCAATTTTGAATGGCGACTAGACAATCGGAGATGAGGGAAGAAGAGGAGGAGGCTGAAGGAAGCCTGAAAATGAGTTGGGTGTCATCAGCATAGCAATGGAAAGTGGAGGAGTACATTGAGATGCAGTAAGGGAGAGTTTCCAGGTATTAGTTGAAAAGCCGGGGCGAGAGGATAGACCCCTGGGGGAAACCACGTGTGGAGAGCGAGATAGGAAGGACCCAAGTTGTACCTGGGAGGGTCGATCAGAGAGAAAAAAAAAAGATCAACCAAGCCAGAGCCTGATCAGTGATCCCGAGGTTGTCACGAAGATGATTGAGCAGGGTGGTATGGTTGACTGTCGAATGTAGAGGAGATATCAAGTAGGATGAGGACAGAGGGAATGTTAGAATGGAGGTTGGAGAGCAGGGTTTCACAGATGTTCAGGAGAGCAGTTTCCATACTTCTGGCAGCTCTGAAGCCAGATTGGTGGTCATGGAGGGAGCCAACAGAGTCGGCATGTAGATTAATCTGAGAGATGGCCAGCTTTTCCAGGAGCTTATCCAAAAAGGGAGTAATGGAAATTGGGCGGTAGTTTGCCAGACATGATGGATCGGCAGTGGATTTCTTGAGGAGAGGATGCACAAGGGAGTGTTTAAGAGGGGAAGGGAATGAGCCAGAGGCAAAGGAGAGGTTGCAGAAATCAGCAAGGGCTGGCGCAAGGGTGTCAATGTGGTCCTTAACAGTTTTAGGGGAACAGGGATGGACCCGTTTTGATGAGGTTTTCATAGATCAGACTTGTCTAGATATCTCATCAGGGGAGAAAAGAGGAAAGGAGGAGAAAGGGGGGTGAGGGGTAGCTGAAGGTCAGCAGGCTGGGAAGGAAAGGGAGGAGGAGGGGGAGCGGAGGAGAGGGAGGACAGGATGTCCTGAGTTTTAGAGATAAAGTGAGAGGCAATGGCATTGCAAAGATCCTGGGAGGTGAGAGGAGGGGTGGAGACTGCAGCAGGGTTGGCCAGATCCTTGCAGACTTTGAAAAGTTTGTCCGAGTTGTTAGATTCCGCAGAGACGTAGGCTTTTATGTGGACTCTCTTCTTAGTGCGGACAGCAAGTCGATATTGCCTTTGGAGCAGGCGGCAGGGCAGTTTGTCAGAGGATGAGCAAGAAGCCCTCCATTTCCTCTCCGCCGCCCTACACTTCCGTTTAAGTGTAGCTAGGTCAGAGTCATACCAAGAATTACACTTGGCTTTGGACTTCAAACAGATCCTCATGACAGGGGCAAGAGTATAAAGAGTAGCACAAATAGAGGAGTAGATAAGAGAGAGGGCTGTGTCAGAGTGTGAATCAGCCTGGGGTGGGGGACGGGGGGAGACTGACCGAGGTTGTGCTGCAACATGACCGTCCTGAACTTCTGGGACTTCCAAGTACTTGAGGCATTGCAGGTCCACTATCGGCCTCCACCCTCATGTCTTCTGTTGGACAAGATAGTATCTTGACTACACTCAGGCAGTCCACTTTTTTAACATATTGTGGACCTCCTGCAGCAGCTGCGTCACGTGTTGCTCTTGTCGGGCCACAAGGGCAGTACGAGGACATCTGCGTTGGAACTCCAAGGCATGCCCCTTTTCGGGAGCGTCCAGAACCCATCTGTCAGTGGTGATGGTCTTCCACGCGCTGACAAACCTCAGCAGCTGGCCTCCTACTGGTGTGCACAAGTGGGGGCCGAGTCCATGGCCGTTCAAGCCTGGTTAGGGACTGAACTGCTGCCGTACGCCTGTGTGTGACTTCTGTAAGCCTCTTGGGTCGTGGAGCGGGAAGGGTGCCAATAAGGGGTGGTATATTCCTTGGAGGACCTGCCAGACTTTCTTCTCGAGGAACCAAAGGACCATTGATGCTACTGTAGGGTACCAAGCGAACCTGCCACCTCTGTGTCTGTTTTGATAATTTGCAGAGACTCGTTGATCTTGCCAAAGAGGTTCTCTCCATCAAATGGCATGTCCAACACTTTGTACTGAAAGTCTGGTCTGAAGTTGGTGGCTTTGAGACATCCCCGTCGATGAAGAGACACTCCATTGCCCATTGGTCGGAACCCTGTGTCCGCGACGTCCACCACCACTGTAATGACATGGTCCAAGGCCTCTTCCCCCTCCTGGAAAAGTGTTTCTTTTCCCCATCGTGTCCAGCTTTTTCCTATCTTGGTCCGTGGGAACCATGGACGAGGATGACAGGTTCGCAGAGCGCATCCGGGCAGCGGCCCAGACCACAGAGTCGGATGAAGGCTGGGACCTCAGGCTTTAGGGGGCAGAGTCCAGGCCTCTGAATTTCTTCTCAGGTCTATTCCGCTTGGGTAGAGCAGTGCTCAGAGTCTTCATTAGGGCCAAGCCATCTTCCCAGATATCGTCCAGGAAGGGAACGGACATGATGGTCTTCCGTCTGGACTAACATGGTTTATTAAAGAAATCCTTCCTTTTTAGTCTCCTCATGTATGTCCTGGACATCATAGCGTGAAAAGAGCCAACCTCACCAGGAGGAGAGGCCCTGTGGGGTTCATCCACGCCCAATGGTTCCCGGTCAGCTGGTACAAAGTCATCGGCCAAGTCAGTGTCCGTCGCCATAGTAGCCATATCCGTGCTAGTGTGTGGCACCGACTCCCGAGTCAGAGTCAAATCCCGATGTGGAGGTGGCGCTGGAGGGGTCGGTTGAAGCCTCTGACCAGCCAGGTCCTTTAACTTATGCTTTTGCCTGGGTGGACTCACGGGCGGCAGCCTTGTGGGGCTCCTAGATGGGGCAGGGCCCAGTGTGGGGGGTAGTGTGTTGGATTTATTAAATTAGCGTGTGCAGCGTTGTCAGAATGTCCAAAGACATGGCCCTTGGTTGAGGCGTGAAAGGAGTCGGCGGTGGAGGTTCCGGACTGATGTGCCTCCTTTGGTGAGGGGGGAGGGGTGAAGAGGGCTCAGACCTTGCATCCCTCCTCATCATGGTCAAGGTGTAGGCAATACAGACATTTATGTTGTCGATCTTCGATGTAAACATTCCTCAATCCACACTTTGTGCAGAGTTTGAAGAGGCACCTCTTCTCCTCGGCCATGGCGGAGACGTGCAAAGTCAGCCCAAGCCTGGCCTTCTCGAAACACGATGGAAGATCTGTGATGTAGTATGATTTTTGCCGAGAGCGGGTCCCTGTTGCCGGTAATTGACCTCTGGTCAAACAATGAGTCAAGAATCGGTCGAAAAGGTTTCCAAAATGTGCCGAAAAAACTCAAAATATGATAATATAGTTTGAGAGCAGGAAGAGGACTCCCAACACTGAAGATGGCAGTAAAAATTCAAAGATGCCCAGCAGGGGTGGAGCCTAGGGCGAGGACTGTCATTGGATGGGGGTAGTATGACCCAGAGCACAGCGTTTGGTTTAGATGAGAAGTGTAGTTTTCAAGCTGAGGCTAAACAGTTTTTTTATTCTATTGAGGATTCCCAGCCAACGACAGGGTATTTTCCTGAGCATGTGAATCCATGCGAGACCTCATTCTGGAGAAATACTTATTCAAAACGGCTGTCATGGTTGTATAAGGCGGGGCTTGGTACAGAGCCCAATTTCTATTACTATGGAGGCTGGAAAAGCAAGGAGGGAAGCTGCTGCAGAGGTGGTGGGTGCTGATGATGCAACAGTCGGGTTTGTGGGATTCTGGAAAGGGGTTGGGGGAAAAAATAATAAAGGAGGGTGGGGGAAGATGGCGGCACGCGGTGGGGGAAGCAGTCTGCAGGTTCCATAGAACGCAGGCTGAAATTAGCGGATTCAGCCTGCGTTTCATGGAAACCGACTGGCTGCTCCCATCGCTCAGGGTGCTAATGTGGTATCATCCTTGATTAAAGACCGTTTGGGTCACCTGTTCTTGATCAGGGGTCTATAGGGTTCAAGTTATAAAAGTCACACTGCATTACTTCTAGTCATGAATAAGAAGGCCCTTTCCAGAGGCTGTACGTACACTGCCAACAGGTGTGGGGACTACCCGGAGGGTCCCATTTGAACTTTATTTATGTCTACAGTTATTTCATTGGCTTACCTAGTTTACGTAGGTGCATTTTATTTTGAGATGGGTAGATCTCATCCTCCAATTGGCTATTCTTAATTTAAATACCTCTGGTGATATCTTAAATGATAACGTGTTACTTTTGCTGCCAATAATCCACCTGGATTTGCCATTTCATTGCTGTATACCTGTGAACTTGATTCTCTATTCTGCACCCATCCCCATAATTTTCAGCACAATGACTGGTTGATTGTTTTGTGTAAGCGGGTTGTTAGCTTTCCTGTTCACAATCCCATTGAACCTGTAAAGTCCTGTTGACTCTTCTACAGCTAGTCCAGATTCTCAGTTATGTCATATTTAATTTTATTTTCCTGTATGTCCTGCTCGGTATGCGTAATGTAAGTCCTCAAAAGCTTCATAAATCCCAGGCCTTGATTGCTTGCTCTGCACATGGCATCCGTGTATAACCCTCCTGCACGTTTGCTATGCCTGTGCTGGGGCCTAGGTTCGAAGTAAAGAATGTCATCTGATACTGTGACCTTCAACACTATATCTGCCAATATATCTCAATTAAATTCTGATTTGAACTGTTTGTATTGTTTTACACTCGCTCCCAGTGGCTGCAAGGATCCATTTCAAGACCCTCCATCGTCCACAAGGCTTTCTGGGGCACGGGCCCGCACTATATCCAACTCTTTCCAAAATACCTTTCTTTTCGAGCCCTTCACTCAACTGCCTCCAACTCTCTGAGGGTTAAACACTTCTCCAGGGAGAGAGTGTGGGGGTAGACCTATCTCTCCTCTCTGCTGCAGTTGACTCCCTCTGGAATAGCCTCCATGCCCCTCTCAAACTTGACCCAGACCACGTGAAGTTCCGGAAGCAATTGAAGACCTTCCTTTTCTCCTCTGCTTTTTCTCTCTCCCGCCCCTGCTGACCCACCTGTAAGCTGCGCGGATTGGTTGTTTGGCTACCCTCAGTGTCTCACTGGGTACCTTGCTCCTCCATGATCAGTTTCCCCTGCATTACCTGCTTGCCTACTGCGCATTTAGGGGGCTGTAACTGTAACATCTACAGTCCCTTACCTCCTTGTACTTACCCAGAGCCGCGCTGCACTTAATCAGAACTATGCTACCCTGATTGCACTTCCCCTTCCCTCTCCCTGGCACTTCCCCCTGCCATTTCCCCTGCACTTTTCACTTTCGCAGTTGCACAATCTGAATGACACAAGGCCTAGTAAGATCGCTTGTCTTGTCGTCCCTCCATCTACCCTCCCTTGTCTTGTCGCGCTAAAGAAACACTTGTGTACAGGCTCGTTATGAATGACTTAGCCTTCCCTTTTTGAAAGGGTAGGAATAGTTCCACAGTAAATAAAAAGGATGTGCGGTTTGACAAACTGTAGCAATTGTTTTGCAACTGACTCTACACTTGACACATTATGCGCAGTCGTTTAATATGTTACATCAGACCCCTGAGGGTGCCTGTCGTGTGTACATAGACGGTTCTGTAAAAATCACTTAAGCATTTCACCTTGTATACAGTTCTGGCTAAATATATTGAAGCCTCGGTCTGGTCTAGGACTATAAATCTTTTGAAGCCTGAATCCTTTTGCTCTTGATCATTAAACTAAATATAGCAGCCATGACCTGCCACAAATCCTACCCTCCCTACACTGAGATGTGTTTCTATAGAATTCCAATTTCACTTCTTGCCTGTTTATTGTACGCAATTGCTTTCTGAGTCTCATACTATTAAGAGCCATGACAACCCAAATTTTGATCTGGACATCGACAGTAGCTATATTTTAATTATCTCCATCTCATATTTAGTTATCTTAGTGATTTCACTAGCAAAAATTTACCAATCACGTGCTCTATGAATTGAAGTTCCTTGATTGTTTCTGCCCCTTAGGCATAGACTTATCAGAATTTGTAGTTTGCATCATCTAATGAGAACATTATAAAGTATCTTCAGCGCTCCAAAATGTTATTAGAGCCATATTGCATGCTTCTCCTTTTCCCCTTAGCCAATGGAAGGGGTGCAAGAGATCAACAATGCTGAATATTGCCAATAAGACTAGGTTGTTCATGAGCATAGCTGCATCCCCATGTGCTATTCAGGGAGCATTGCATAAATTAAAGTTACTAAATGTAGTGAGTAGAGTACTCCTAGTCCTTAGTCCCCTTTCCTCCATCCTTGTGGGTGTCCGCCAACATGGGGACGGTACCGGAACCTTTGGTTGTGAAAATTTGAGCTTCCCCTTTACATTTTGTCCAGTGCGTGGGAGCGCAGCCCTTGGCGTGGGAACGCCCCCATTGTCCTGCACTCTGGCGTCTCACCTCAGTACCCTTTTTAACACATCATATTCCTTAATGCCTGGGTATACTGAATACTTTTGCCCCAGGTGGGTGGGACGTATGGAGGAAAGGGGACCAATGACTGAGTACTCTAGTCACTACAGTGAGTAACTTTAATTACTCATATGTCCTGTCCTCTTTCCTTCATCCGTGAGTCATTCCACCGAACAAGACAATAGGATGGCGCTGTGACAATCTGCCTCATTTATGGGATGAAGAACCGCCTGACCGAACTCTGCATCTCGCCTGGAGCTCATATCCAGGGAATAGTGCTTACAGAACACTGATGGAGTGGCCCAAGTACCCGTCTTGCTGATGGCATTCCAGGAACCAGGTGTCTGAAACGCAGTGGCTGCAGCTTTAGCACCAACCACATGGGCATGAATCCCCTCAGGAACTGGTTTGCCCATGGCTGTATACACCTCCGAAATGGCCTGGACCATCCAACGGCCGATAAAAGATTTGGAATCCTAGGTGCCGGGAGATGTGCCCTCAACGTAATAAACCATGCCTCAGCCTTCCTGAAAGATTTTGTCATAGAGAGGTAGAACTTGAGGACTCTTGAGGTCCAAGGAATGCAAATCTCTTTCAGCATCCCACTGCGGGTTCGGGAAGAATACCGTTAGGCAGATCTCCTGATTCAAATGGAATGGAGTGACCACTTTTGGCAAATAATTTTGATGGGTGTGCAAGAAGTGAGCACCACCAGCAACACTGTATTCAGTGTCACTAGCCCGATGTCCCCAGAGTCCATCAAAGGGCCTGAGAAAGCACATTAAGGTACTAGACCGGATGAGGCCTGTGTACCAGAGGAAAAAGCTTGGTCAACCCCTTGAGGTGGGCCTTAACCACTAGGTTGGCAGCTGAAAAAACACACTCTGGGGAATTCTTGTATGCCGCAATGGCCGCTAGATGGGTGCGGCAGGTATCGACCTGACCGGCGGAATGAGCCAGATGTGCGGAAAAAGCCAACACGTCGTCCAGGGAGCAGGTAAGAGGGTCAAGACCCTTTTCGTGAGCCCAGTGGCAACATGTGTACATTTACTCTTGTACTGGGCTTGCGTAGACGGCCGCCTGAATGATGTCCCAGTTGTCCTCAGAGAACTGAGCATGGAGAGGTCTAAGCTGGTCAGGAACCAGGACGCTAGGGCCAGCCTGGCCGGGCCCGGGAGCTACACCAACCCGCCCCTGCTGCAGATCAGAAGGTGGCCCAATCCGTGATAGCACAACTGCAATAGGTCCAAGAAACAAGCCATTGGTGGACATTGCTGGGTGAAGAGGATGAGGCTGCGGCCCACCGATGACCAAAATGTACGCAGGGTCCACTGGAGTAACAGTGGAGGAAGAAACTCATAACACCTGCAGCCATGCCAGTAGAGCTGGAATGTGCCTCCTACAGAGCTCTGACCTGGGCCACCCAAGAGACAAACCCAGGGGACTTGGAATTCGGATGCAAATAAGTCCAGATCCGGAAACCCCCATCTCTGGAACAGGGGCAACAAGGAGTGGATGTTTAACTCCACTCGTAGGTGTTGAAGCCCAAGCAGCCGAGTCGGTGTGCTTCTGCATTGCTGTCCCCCGTGATGTGGACCGAGGAAAGCCAAATCCCTTCCGTAAGGGCCCATTCCCAGATCGCCACCGCCTCCATGCACAGGAGGGGGGGGGGGGAAACAGGTGCCACCCTGCTTGTTCAGGTAGAACATTGTCCTTGAATTGTCAGTCCTGCCCGGTGTCCCTGATGAGAGGCAGAAAAGCCTTGAGCTCCAGGCACACCGCTCTCAGTTCAAGCAGATAGATATGCAGGAAGGTCTGCGCCCTGGACCATGCACCATGAATGGAGTAGCCCTCCAGAGTAGCCCTGCCAGCCCGAAAGCGAGGAATCCGTTGCCACCACCAGAGTTAGATCTGGCTGGGTAAAGGTGGCTTCCACTGCCACATTGCCGTCCATCAACCACCAGCGCAGGTCAGAGAGAAGGAGCGTGGGTATTGGGACCAGGAGACGGGCTCTGTCGGATAGGATCCCAATTGGCCGCCAGGTGGAGCTGGAGGCGTCTCATCTTGAGGCAGGCGTGCTGAACCGTGAGCATGCAAGATGCCATCAGCCCCAGAAGGTGCTGGAACCACCATGCCCAAGGTGGTTGAGTTGGCTGGAAAGTGCCCCATCGCCTTATGGAGGGAAAGGAGCTTCTCGGGAGTGGGGAACACCCGATGCACCGCCGTGTCCCAGCGAATTCCAAGGAAAACCAGATCCTGGGCGGGAGGCAGCAGCGACTTCCGCCGGTTCAGGGAAAAGCCTAGCTGGTGAAGAACATCCGCTAGCCATTGGCAGGACTGCACCGCCCCCTCCGGCGGGATGGCCCTGATCCGGCAGTCATCCAGGTAAGGGTATTAGTGGTGGCCCTCCAAGTGGAGGAGACTAGCCACCGCATTCATCAGCTTCGTGAACACACAAGGAGCTGAATTGAGGCCAAACTGCAGCACTTTGGTCACTATTATGTCGTCCCTCTTCCAGTACACAGACATTTCCGATGCAGCTGGTAGATGGGAACATGAAGGTACACATCCTTGGGGTCTAGGGAACACATCCAGTCCCCTGCACACAGAGACCCTGCTATCTGTGCGGGAGTAATCATCTTGAAGTGCTTGAGCGGCAAAAACAGGTTGAGAAACAACATGTCCGAGTCTACCCACATGCCAGCATGTTTGTTATTGGGTGCCACAAAAATTCTAGAGTAGAAGCCAGAGCCCCTGTCTGACCAAGGAACCGGTTCCACTGTCTGCATCTCAAAAAGAGAAAGGATCTCCCGTAAAAGGATGTAGAGGAGGAGATGATAGAGGAAAAGAAAGAGAAGACTGAAGTCCGTGGAGACTATAGAAAGGATCCAAGGACTCTCGAAATAACGCTTCCAGATGTCCTGGAAGAGAGCCAGCCGGCATCCTACAGGCGAGCTGTGTTCATGGACCGTTAAATCACTGCTTCTTGACTTCTGAGGCACAAGCAAAGGAGGGGCTGTGGAAACAAACAATAAAATCCTCAGCTGCTTCCTCCTGTGGTCACTGGGCGACCTCTTAGCCTCCATACACTACAGTCTTGAAACCCCTCGAAGCCGGTGAAAGCGAAGGGCTTGAAGTACATCCTGCCCTGAGACTGAGGGAAGGACTTCTGCAGTGGCCTGGCTTAGTAAGGAAGGCTAAGGACTTGGTGGTCTGTGTAGAGGTTGTCTTTGTCAACTCGTCATCGGTGGACGAATGAAAAAGGTCTGATATGTCAAAGGGAAGATCCAGGATCCGCTCTTGCACATCGGATGAGAATTTAGTGGCATGTATCCACGCCGTCCATCTCATCACGACCCCCAGGCACAGCTCTCTGCTGGCTGTGTCGATGTGGGAGACCGGAAACTCCATGAGGTACTGTGCAACCCTCTGACATCCGCCAGTCTGGCCTTAAATGAAGCATGCCTCTCCAGAGGGAGATCAGGCAGAAACTCCCCGAGCTCTCATCACAGCCTCTGAGATGACACAGCAACCTTTTCCAAACGACATCCTTGGACAGACAACTGGAGGTGGCTACTGCAGAGGAAGATGACGAAGACGATGGTTTCGAATACAGCAAGGCCGCAGCCGCCACTGAAGAGTGAGGATGGGGGTGTGAGGCCAGGAGGACTGGCTCCCCACCCACAAGCATGAACCTGCTGTCCAATTTCATGTTCATCTGGGTGTTGGCCGTGGGATTCTCCCAGACCTTTCTCGCCACCTGCGGGACATCCTTCTGGAGCAGAATGCCTGTTCCCTAATCACAGAGGACAGTCTAAGCTGTAGAAGAACACAAATGGGGGAAGCACTTTTGATTCCATTCGTATTGAACTGAGGGAACAAAGAATGGCCACGGGCATATTAGGAATTGGAAAGAGATGCTGTCAATTGTCAAGCAGCACCATTGAAATCAGTGCAACCTCCTACCACAACAATGTTCCGTTTATAGGAACCAAGTCTCCGTATCCACTGCTCCCTTGAACCAATGCAGCCCCATTGGGGAAAAGACTTGAGGGAGCCATCAATGGGAGCGGAATTATTGCCCATCTTAATAGATTCTAACTGACCCATAGACCGGTTAGTTCAGGCTGTGCTGCAGGGTTGTAATCATGGCAGACATTGCCATATGGCATGGAGGTTTGACGGGCAATTTGAGTAATTGTTATTGTATGTAAGAGATGTGTTATGTTTATGATGTATATGTGTACTTTGATGGCCTTCTGGCTGAATCAAGTTATGATGATTGAATCTATATATCTTTGTGAAAGTTTGTAAATAAAAGTGAGGACAAGGGCACTAATCGATCCATATATACTGCCCAGGACATAATGCTCAGCATCATGGGCATGGATTGGAGTCGAGCGGAGACTATGCAGAGTCACATGGAACTCCCTGATGTCTAAATACGTTTCTCCCTGAAGGTAGCAGGCACTGGAAGGTATATATCCAAGATAAGGATTCAAAGGAAAGTGAGGGTTATATTCGATGTAGCTGTTTTATAAAACAGTTCAAGAAATCTAGAGCATAATTTCCAACCATCTGAATATAGAACATTCAGGGAAAATGACTACTTATAAGAGGTTTGAGAGGGGGCATTTTCACCAACTTTCCTAGCAGGAAGTGAAGAACAGTTGCCACAAAAATGTCAGAGGCCCTATTAAAGACTGAAATTTACAATAAAAGTGGCACTGGCCATACTAAAGAGTGACTCTACGGAGGCATCATCACCAGAATGTCAAATGGCACTCATTAATCTAAATCTTGTCTTGTATTTTGTAAATGTTGAAGGATACAAAAACCTGTTATGAACACTGGCTAAAAAACAGAGCGGGGAATTAGGACCCAATGGAGAGCAAACTGGAATGGAGAACACCATGTCTTTACTGCCTGTTCCTGCAGGTAATACAGGCTGTGTGACTATAAGCCAGACTTACAGGCCCATGTGCAGAAAAGATGCACAAAGAAGGGGTTAAGGTGCAGAACTGACCATTTTGCAAATGCAGGAATGGGCAATGTTATTGGCATATAGCGCAAAAAGCCTGGATGCTTGGTCTTGTGTCAATTTTGTACCAAAAACAACACGAGGGAAGCATTCAGCCGCTCCAAGATGGCCATCAACCAACAAATACTCAGCAGCCTGGGGGACATTGACGTCCTTGCATACTGGTGCCTGACCTGGTGTATGGGAGCACCAAAGCGGACTGGGTCAGGGAGTCAGCAGCTTTAAGGAGCAATGGTGAGGATGATCGCAGGACTAGCAGCCAAAGATAGGAGTGAGGTAGGGTGTGTGGAAGCTGATAGCACTAATCATTGTGAGTGGAATCCTAGGAGCCATCAGGATCCAGGGCTAAACCGGAGACTAATGCTCAGATGGTCTGGATGTTAATTGGCGCTCAGGTTTCTGGGGTCTCAGTCAAAGTATGGAAATAACTTTTATGTTTAGTTTACCCTCATTCAGTACCTGCTTAAGGCAACTGCAAAGCACCAGGGAACCACTTCTGCAACATCCTGAAACTTCTAATCATGGGTTCAGACTTACCAGTGTCTGTAGCCCAAGAAGGCCGGACGATGGTAAAGGGAGCAGAAAAGAAAAAAGTTTAATGTATGCCAAGGAAAACTATTGTCCCCTCTTGTACATTCACTTCAGTGAGATACCTTTCCCCAAAGATCTAATTTTTCTTTATATGTTCCTCTTATTCTCGGCTGCTTAATCCCACATTCTAATTTGTAATGCCCTTGTACAAGTTATGGTGGTGTGAGGCCTCTGCCACCATCCCAAAAGTCATCAGTGTATACCGATAGCAGTTACTTTTCCTGCCTCCCACTCATGAAACAGGCTCAGGTCCCAAAATAAAATGAGCTGGGCTTTGTTTATCATATATTTGACAGATATGAATCTACTAACCCATGCTCGTCCACTAGATTTCCAGCTTCTCGCGGGTTTACCAACATGCGTAGCATCCTCTTACTGTTATATTGCACATGCCAGAGTTATGGTCTCCAAGGTTTTGATAAGATTGTGGACAAGACCAGAGGAATACGTCACCATAACAGTAACAAGCGACATATTTTAGAATGGTTGTATGAAGGTAGTTTTAACATCACCACAAAAGTCTGTTGTAAATGTATGTACTTAAATTTGGCAAGCTGAGAACCTGATTAAATTAACAACAATTTTGCAAATTAGGTTTCCTGTCATAAAAAGGGTTACCTAGGTTGCAGAGGAAGCAACAACCTAACAGTGAAAATATGTTGGAATTATAGTGAATTCCACAGGACTATGCAAAGTGAAAAGAAACTTAAATGCTATACCCCCATCCTTCATATAATTGACAGAAAAGCTTCAAAACGTACCAGTGAATAATTCCTTGAAATGAGGAATGAAACTCCAAGATGAAAGCCTTAAGGACTGACCCCTTGCGTGTTGAGGTAATGCATGGCCACTGTGTTGTCTGTTATAATTAGTACATATTTCCCCTGAGGAACGGCGTAAAAGCCATCAGGGCTAGCTAGATGGCAGGCAGGTCCAGCAGATTTATGTTCCAGCAGTGTGGGACTGTAAGGAACTCAGGATGACAACAGCAAAGACAGACATAAGTGATCACCAGTTCAAGGGTGTTTATTAAACTGTAAATGCAGCGTAGAAAAACGCCTAACCTAAATCTAAGATGGGAGCAAGCGTCGGCCATCAAATGAAAAATAAAGCAGTCCTTATCAAAGTAAAAAGCCTATACTAAAAAACCTATTGCCAAATCCTTACAATTAATTACAGAACAAGTGGTGGATAAGGTATTCAAATAAAGAAAAAGGTTTTCACAAATAACAAGACAGGATGTGATTGTCTTGAGGTTTCCCTTCCCCACGTTTTTAGCACGGGGCAAGGTGGGACTTGGAGCACAGCACAAGCTCTAGCCTTCCCAGTACAAGCTAACAGTTCTTAATCAGCTATCAGGAACTTTGATGGCTAAGTCTCTTTTCAAAAAAACTGTCACCTTCGAGGCCTGATGCTCTCAACAAACACAAAGTTCTGTTTTACGAACACTTTGGGTGATGGCTTCACCGCTGGGTCCCCCTTTTTTGGGCGCAGACCCCTCAGAAGTTTTATTAAACATATTAACAAGACGGTTCCTTTCTCAGTGAACTTTGGGTGATAAATGTCCACCCCTGGATCTCCCTCGGTCAGGTTCTGTACTCATATGACAAGGGGGCACTGGCTTTTCCCTCGTCTTGCAATACTTCTCACTTTCACAAATCTTAATGTCTGTTTAAACTGTTTTTCGGGCTTTGCTCCTGGTTGTCTGCTTCCCTCTGCCGGGTTCACTCTCACTGACTTTCGTAACACACTGTTCATGTACTAATCTTCACCATGTGTGATTCACCACCCTTAGCTTTCACACTCATCGGTCCATCAAAGACTTTCGATGGTACAGAAGATTTTACAAGACCCCTGTATGACCACTTTGACCTTTCTTCGTCTCTGCCCAAGGCCTTCTGATTACGGTAGGCTCTACTGTTGGGTAATCGCCCAGAGTTGCCTGCGTGAGCACCCACGTGGCGTCCCTCTTTCTTTGCTAATATCTTTAGCTTCTCAAAGTTCAACTTATCCTTCAACTACTTTTCGTTTAACGCAGTTAGTAGGTTTCTTTTCAACACTCCCCTCGTCTCACCGGCTGTGATGAACTACTTGGCTTTCTTTCTCCTCGGAGTCAGGATTGGTACCACAGAGACAAGCGTCTCACCCCGGCTTGGCAATCAGCAGAGGAGGGTCCCGTGTACTGTTGACATCTGTTACAGTACATGATGGCTATCATTGCTTCTGCGGAGGTTCCACAGGACTTAGTCGGAAAGGGCATGGCCGACACTCTCCTCACCCTCTCGGTCTGCGCAATCTTTCTCCTCTTCTTGAACTGCCATGCTGAGTTAGCTCGTACATCGTGTGGTCTGCCTTGCTAGTCTTGTGCTCTTGCGCTACACCTTTTATCCCTGTGGTGAAGGAAAGCGCTGTCAGGTGTGTGTGATTCTGGTCAACTGCCTGACCCTGGTATTGGGACACGTCAGGTAAACGGCTCTGGTGTTAGTCTTGTCTTTCGCGTTGTGCAAAAGTGTTCGTGTGGAAAAAGGGGTGGGGCAGTGTTTTGGAATATCCTACGTGGTAAGATGGGGAAAATGTGTTAAAAGAAGGGGGAAACCGTGTCTCGCCCGTCGGTGTCCCATTCCCCAAGGCCCCCCCCCCACCCCCAATTCAGGTGATCCTCCCTCACTGGTCCACCCCCAGGAATTGGATCCAATTGAGATGGCTGTGTCCAGGCCACCCAGATGACAGATTCCAGGGGACTAGCTAGGGAGACAACTTAAGGTTTCTCACAGGGACCAAAGACCGTTCACCTTCAGTTCTCCACAGTGAGCACCCCCGCCCTTCAGGGACGCATCTCTGAACATTTAGTGTCTCGGCTAAAGTGGCCAAAAGGTTTCCCCACCATCATGTTCTTACTGTCGGTCGACCAGGAGAGGACACTGGCCACTGTCCTTGATATTCCGCGGACATCCTTCATGGAGTACTGAGGCCATTGGCGTCTCAGAAGCCACAGTAGGCATGGCATCTACAGCATGGCTTCTGGCTCCAGGAATATGAAGGAGGCCAAGAAACACAAAAAAGGCAGTGGAAGGAAGCTTCTCGGACCATCTGACTGATGCTGGTGACTCTCGCATCGGGGCGTGGTAGGCCATCCCCACCTGTGTGTTCAGAAGGGCCCTGATAATTTGGAGCTTCTGCCTTGGTGTAATCTGGGACTTCTGGCAGTTCAGGGAGAAGCCCAAGCTGCGAACCAGGGAGCAGGTGTACTTGAGATGCCTCAATACTTGCTCTGGGCACCTCCTTAGGATCAACCAGTAATCCAGGTAAGGGAAAACACGGATGCTAGATCTCTTGAGGTGAGCTGCCACCACCACCATCATAATCAGCTTGGTGAAGACTTTGAACCGATGAGCTCCCCCAATGAGGAACCTTAGGAATCTACTGTGCTTCCAATGGATTGCCATAGGAAAATGGGCATTGTTAAGGTCCAGGAACACCAAGCAATCCTCGAGTTGTAGAGCCTGGAGAATTTCTCTCAACGTCAAAATCCTGAACTTGTCCTTGCTCGAAAACCTGTTCAAGGTCCTGAGGTCCAGGATGGGATGGCGTCCTCCCCCTTTCCCGATGCGCAGTCCTTGGCTGGCAACTCCTCCACTGCACCCTTCAAAAGTAGGGTTTTCAGCTCTTCCTGGAGCTCTGGTACCAGCTGCTGAGGGCAAGGTGGAGGTCTGGCTGATGGTCTCTTGATTAAGGGGAGACAATATCCCACTTGATGAGCTGAAGGGCAGAGGCATCGGAAGTTATTCTTCTACAACCAGTGCTCTGGAACCCTATCATCCAACCAGAGAAACATGTAGGGAGAACTCAAAGTGGTTCAGCGTGCACGAACACACCCCGGATGTTGAATCTGAAGTCGACTGATACTTTGTATCCCCTCTGCGGGGGGTGGGAGAATTGCCTCTGGCCCTACATTGCTTGTGGAAGCTGAGACATAATCACGAAAGGGGCACAGCGCCTGTAGCTCCTTCCTCTTGATCCAACCGAAAATGATTGTTTGGCGGGCTGCTGAACCGCCAGGCCCAACGGTTTCGCTGCGAGCATCGACTCTGAAGCGCTCAGCAGATTTGTCAGCCTTCAGCCCATAGAGGTGCGTGTCATTGAAGGGCATATCAAGCGGTTTTGCTCGCACATTCCGGGAGAACCCACATCAATAGAGGTAGGATGCCCTCCGGAGCACTGCAGATGTTCCCATTAAGCAGCTGACACAATGCATGGTTTTGAGACCCACCCTGAGGGCTTAGCATGCCACTTCCTTGCCTTTGCTGACTATGTCGAGGAACCCACCACTCACCTGACCAGTTGGGAGATGGTTTTCCGCCTCCAAAATCATTCTCCATAAAACCGGAGGATACTTAGCAATGGCACAGACTGCATTAATGGCCATCTCTTCCTCAGGTATGTGTTCTGCCGCATTACCCACTGTGGACCACAGACCAAAAGAATACGTTTGGCAGGGTGCAAGAGGTGTTGATTGCATGGAGGGCAAGGCTACCCGATGCAAAACCCTTCTCCTCCCAGGCATCCAGTCTCTTACTCCGACCTGTCAGGGGCAGGGGAAGATGTATGGTTTTAGGTTTGCAGTTGTAGCCTGTACCACTAATCTCTCGGTGGAGGCATGTGTGTTCAAGAAGGCTGGATCTGAAGGGGCAGGATGTTGCTTACTAGCCATTTCCCTGCCAACTGCAGGCTCAGGCATTTCTCACAACTCCTGAAAGGGGGCCTCCACTGTTACAATGAAAGGCAGCAGGGTCTCTTTATTTGGGGGCCTTCATCCAAGATATCTGTTAACTCTAACTGAATCTGAGGTCTGAATGGGTCAGAGAGCCCCGGGTATCATCCACCTTAGCCATTGGTCTCTGGAAGAATGCCTAAGGCTTACAAGGGGTGGAGGTTGGAATGATTTCCAGCTCAGAGATGGTCAGAGGCCAGCCCCTGCACATCCTCGTCTTCTCCATACAACTCCTCTGGAAAGCCTCATCTTTGGAGACTAAAAGTTCCAAACTAAAGGGCACCTGTTCTCCCTCTTCATCATAGATTTCCTACGTCTTTGACATGAAGGGATTCATGGGAAGAAGAGCATATTCCAGGAGGACTCTGGCATCCATGACATCGAGGACGAAGTCGGAGCCAGCAGTAAGACTTCGATGCCCGAAGGCACAGTCTGCAGGTGGACTTCTCCCTTTTAGGGCCCGGGACCATAGGCATGCAGGAGTGATCCCATGACGTGACCGCCATCGGCACCTAGGCTGAAGCCGATGCCTTGGAAAAATCATCAAGCATCTTGACCGAGAATTCTCCCATTTCTCTGGGGTGGAGGATTGGGTCTGAAAAGTACCAGAGCCGCCTCCTCGGTGGATTCCCTTTGAGGGCTGGCTTCTTCTCAAAGGAAGAAAAGAAATGCTGGTGTGAGGATCTGCTCGGGGAGCGTGACCTCTTGCAATGATGATTCTTCTCTTTCTCCTTTTCCTTTGCATGGATTGATCCCTCCTCGGATCGACGTTCCGTGCTACGTTACCTCAAATGCGCACGAGCTCACCCTTAGTCTTTTAGATTTTAGCCACCCTTTCCCATTGGAACTTCGGCTGCATGCAGATGCATGACCCGCAGTCCTGGGTGTCGTGGTCCTCGATCAAGCAGTAAAGACAAATCCTGTGGGGATCCGATACTGACATCTGCTGGCCGTATTCCGCGCAGGGTTTAAATTCCAAAGACGTTGCTGAATTGGGCTTGACGACAAATAAAATGTTGAAAAATCAAAATGTGTTTTCCCAAAACTAACCGAGTGCGCAGAAAAAAGGTACTGAGAACACGGCGTGTGGCACCTCAATGTACAATGTCCCCGAAGTCACATCTAGGTCGGGGCACGTGGGGTGGAGCCATACCGCGCCCTCGGGTCTTGGAAAAGTTTCTGATGAACAGCTGCACTATGGATAGAATATCATAGATGAGGAATCCATGGCAGGATGGAATCCATTCGAAATAAATATATAGGCCTCTAAGAGGGCACAACAGACACTTTTTTCCACAAGAACGTGATTTTGATCCCCAATGCAAATAAGATTGCCTACATAGTCGGGAACTCTTTTCTTTGTTGAGTTTAGCAAGGCTTTGTTCAGCCGTTACTTTAAACAAGCGAGCAAACACTCAAATGAAGAAATACAATGGTACTTTTGGCACCCACTTCATAACAGAGTTGAATCCATTTTGATAAAGATGTGCAAATCCAAGCTGACTTGAACATACAAATTGATCACATCTGGAAGAAGAAAAAAAAATCACTTTGTATCACCCGTATATTTTTTTTTTAACACTCTGATCTACATAACTCCTCCTTAGGCTGCAGGGCAAAACGTGGCACCAATCATTTTAAATTGTTGGTGGCATAGGTCAGAGAGGAAATATTCCTGTAACTGGGAGGCTTAATGTCATGCTCTGTAAAAATGTAGCTGTTTTCATATGGAGCATGGAACATATTGCACTCATTAGCCAGGGTAAAGTGCTTAAGAAACTATGCCAAAAAGGAACATGACAGGCGATAGACCACCGTTTCAAAAATGACTAATTATTTACAATTTCGGAGGAGGGATTAGGGCCATATGGCGGTCGCATCTTTCATTTCTTTGAACAATCCTTTATAAGAAATTAATGTTTTCCCTGGAAACACGTTTTGTGGAACACGTGCCAGTACAAATACTTGTTGAACAGTTGGATAAAACAGTTTCATTTATTCAGGTTCCCCTCGTATACGTGGTTCATCTTCTATACCGAGCCATTTAAAAATACTAGGACTGCTGAATAATTGGTACTCACTTGTTTGCTTTTCAGTTGAACCACATTAAATGCAACGAGGGTCACTCCGAGTTTGACAGTATTCCTATAGAAATTGTCAAATGTGGTTATAGTCATTTCGCCTGTTGTATTATGTCCGTTTAATCCACAGTTTTCCAGTCTAGGATTTAGAGGAATTACCATGTGTGGTAAACTTGAAAGTTTTTACGTTAAAGTGGCGGCATTACCATTAGCACCGTGCTGTAGGTAAATACTCCACTTCTATGAGAAAGTCGGAATTTGGTAGTGCATTAAAAAAACGTGGTCGGTCCATTACTGCCAAAATAAATTTTTGTAACGGAATTAGCACCATTTGTTTACTGCACCCCTGGCAAAATAGACGTAGAATTCTACTGAAGTGCTGTTCTTTAATGAATTATCCTTTGTTAATGCTAACTTTCCATCACCAAGCACAAAACCAAGTTTTAATTTCAAGCCTTCACACTTTCAGAGGCATTTGTACATAAAACATTGTACAGGCAATACAACACAAGCACGCACTCAATTAAATTATCGCCATGGATTAGTTTGAAACAAACGGTTTGAAAGTAGGGGGCCCAAGGATATCACAAGTTAACTTTTTCGGGTTATGTAGGGTGGATGTCTCTTTAAAAGCCTTGGGAAAGAGTAGACTCTGAAGGGCGGAAAATGAAACGCCCTGCACTCGGTACTTCAATGCTGCTCCCGTAACAAATTCCCGACTGACACAGGAGCGGGGATGCAAGAGGATGGCCCACAGCAACCAGACAGAGAGAGAGAGAGAGAGAATGTAGACTCCTCCCTGGAAGGAAACCAGCCATCACCCTGATGCACCCCTGGGATAGTATAACATCCTTGTTGGAGGTGTGGGCGGGGGAGAAAACTGGGTCACCTGTCGTAGGGCTTTTGTGACATTCATGTGCACTCCTCAATAGTGGTACTCCATGATGGGGTGTGTTCCACTGACTTCCCTGCAAGGACTGAGCAGACACAGTCCAGGAAGTGTGGTGAGTCAGGTAGGAGTGCTTGAGATGCCTGTGGTCCTGGGAGTAGCGAGACTCCAAGTGAGGGCCATTTCCTGCAATTCCCTGTGATCTGAGAGAGGTGAAACTCCCAGAAAAAAGCTTGGGGACTTCCCCCGATATACCATTGTGAACCACAACATAACACCCAGGGGTGGGGAATGCTTTCCAGATAGCTCAATGCCCCGTCCCAAACCCCGACGAGCATACGGCACCTTTAGAAAGGGGAGTCATTTTTGGTTACAGTCCAAACATTGCATGCAGTTGCCAGTGTCTAATAAAGACTGTCCTGCTGTTTGTTCAATGTCCCGGCACACATATAACATCTGTTTCTGAGTGAATCGTTGTCCCCCAAACCACAAGCTACCAATAATTTCACACCAACAAAGACACACAAGGAGGATAGCTCAGCAGCAACCTGTCGCTTTGGAAGCAAGACGAAACAGAGCAACACGGGTTTGTTCGATCTCCGGGTCGCGATTTGTAACCTCTGGGTATTAAGCGCGTTATAAATAATCAATCATATCATATATCAATTCCATGGCCTTTTCTGGAAAGGACAACTCTTAGATAGGTTGAATCTTTAAAAAAAAAAAAAAAAAAAAATTATATATATATATATATATATATATATATATTCTACAACTAAAACATCAAAGGCTGGCCAGTGGAGGCAACCAAGGTGAACTACTTTCCAAAGGGCTGCAATAAGTGTTCTACTTCAGCGCCTTACATCTCAATTTGTTCAGGTATTTATTTAAAGGGAGGAACAATACTCTTGATCACACAAAAAACATACAGTAGATAAGAAATCAGATTTGCAGGAAGCAGTGAGCTTCTTACAATGGGGCGAGTTTGAGTGACATTCTGAGCAGATTCTGAAGGGGTCAAAATGGCACAGTCACCGGGACAATCCATGGGTGGACATACATAGATTAAGGACAACCACCATTGGCCATTTTTAAGTGCTGGTAGGCGGTACGGCCATCTGCGTTAGGGATGTGACCATGATGGATGAAATGCTAGAGTGGAAGCAGTAGAAAGTGATGGACAGAGGCAGAGTAGAGGGAAGGGGAACATGTTAGCTAGAGGGCAGATGAGGGGTGGGTTAAGAGGGTAACTCGGAGTACTGTATGAACAGACGAAATGGGTGATAAAGTAGCATAATGTAACCCCTTAGCTTTGTACTGAAAAGAGTTGTGGCCCTATTCAAATTGTGTAGTTGGCATTAAAGAAATTTTAAGCTTTTGTAAACGCCATACTTGTCAGACATAAAAATAACACAACTTACAACCTGTATGCCCATGAAAATAAAGGCCTCCTTGCGGCCTATGTTTATTATTTACATAACCTGCACAACTTCCTGCTATGTTACCAAATCTATCCATTAATGAAGACACTCCTGCTTTATGTGAAATTTAGGCATGAATAATCTGATGTTACACTTTCAACTACATTTCACATTGGCGAGACCTACATTTAAATACAGGACGGAATCATGTTTGCATCCAAGTGCACCGATGTTTGAGAGACGAGACGGGCACTTACCAGTAAAGTCTATCAAAACCTCCATCCTCCTATCATCAAGTGGCTGGCCTTTGAGCTGTCCAGGTTATGGAATAAAGTATTTCCCATGTGTCCACTGGATATTGAGCGAGTGCTTGACGATACCCTTAGGAGAGGCTCGAATAGCCGACTTCAGAAAGCTTCCAAAGCCTTGGGGGATCATTCAATTGCGAGTGGAGGGTGGCCATCTACAGCAGGCCTTTATTGCTCCCCCGCCCCCTAAAAGGTACTCCAAAGCAAAGTCACTCGCATGTTATTCCACATTTACAGGCGTAATTGTATAGCCTTTGTGAATAGGACCAATTGGATGGTTAAGCTCCGACAGGCCTGAGCTATAACATGGTACTTTCTGCAGACCTATGTCTCATATCCAGTAGTGAGTTACAACCAAGCAATCTTTTTCAAGGTAAAAACACATGCAACCTTAAAAAGAACACAAAACATTTTCCAAGACACAAAGTTTATATAAAACTTGAGCGAAATTGGCATATCGCAAGTCTTCGGACTGCCAGCAAACACTACAATGGCCCCATATCATCCACATGAAAACTCAGGGCCCAATTCACAGAACGTTTCCCAATGGGGTTTGGCCATTATAAACCTCTTCTGTGAATAGGGCCCTCAATCTCAATTCTGGCACCTGGAAGACTTGGCAATGTAAGGTTACATTGCCTTACACAAGACAGAAATAAATTGGTGCATTTTGTTATGTGCTAAATGGCTACCTTTTTATCAAGTATGTACTATTATTTTTTCAATTGATAACAGAATCGTAACATAACCAGGCAACCCAAAAATATGATGTGGATGTTAGTTTCTTGCCTTACAGAAACACAATTTGCATAGAAAGGTCTATTGAAAAATTCTTTTTTTGGGGCGAAAATGCCAATAACACCATTACGTACATGGCACGATCGGAAAAAAAAGTTTACATTAGGTAGATTACATGGACCATGACTAATTCAACACATGGGTGGTATGGAACGCTCTTCAGTGGTGGGGGCTACCGCTGGGTGGTCCATGGCATCCATTTCATAGACCCAACAATATGGGAAATTAGCTGGCCGCTGCATGTGAAACAGGCCAAGAAATAGAGGATGGAAACCTGCCTTCTAATTCACCCCAAATCCTGCCCTAGCAGTCATTCTATTGCCTACTTTTGTACAGTTAGTAGGATGTTACGCAACTATGCTTTACTTATGCAAAAAAAGACCACACAAACTAGGACAGATAATAAATCAATGGAGTGCAGAGCAAACTGATAACGAAATACGAAATAATTGAAAATGGAAATTCAGATGGTAAAGAAGGACCGTCATCTTAAGTGTGTGAGATTTGCTCCAATCAGCACCAAAGTAGAAGGAATTTAGCCGTGTGGTAGAGAAAAAGGAATAGCCAGTCTTGGCACTGCTGAAAAATAACAAATAACGGGGAGACACCTGCCTACTAATAGCTCTACTTGACACAGATTTTAAAATACTTTTGAAAATACGGCCAAGAAGACAGTCCGCCAAGCAATAGGGAAATATCAACGGGGGTTGTAGGAAGAAGTAATGTCGCTTAGCAGATGTGTATGCTGTTAATGTGAGCGGATATACATACTACAGCATAACTGCTACTGGCAGTCATGAGTGTGGAGGATGAGAAAGCCTACGATTGGGAGGGGTACACAATTCTATGTTAAGTGTTGGAGATTATAATATAGCACTGTTAGGGAGGTGCAGATGATCAGTTAGGGAAAATACTCAATGATGGAGGACTCAGGTGCACGTCAAAATCAAGCTTTTTTCAAACAAAAAATCCAAGCTCGGACAGCATACAAGCATTTCCTTTCATAGCGCTCATTATCTAACAATCTCAAGCGAGATTTGTTACAGATTTACATCAGAAATTATGTCACATTACACTTCTCATTTTACAAAACCTATGGGGAAATGGGGTTGGTTAACGGCTCAAACTATGTTTATGATACATAGGGGGTAACGCAATTAGTGCCTGATGGCTCCACCTGGGCCCATCCTACTACAACTGCTATTTAATGATCATAAGGACAGCTAATTGGTCAACACTATCTGGGATAGGCACTGTGGCAAGGGAACTTTCCATTGGTTGACATCTATCCTACCGACCATGGGCACCTTTGAAGAGACGTCCAGATACGAACGAGACATAAGAGGGGGGCTGGGGAGGGGGAAGAGCACTGTAGTGGACTATATTTCCAATTAAATAATACTCCGAATCATCCTGAGGCTACGAGGCCTTACCGATCCTTTGAAGGTAACCTTGGGTGCTGTCTGGTGTCTGTATGTATGCTGAGGGAGTTCTGCACACACCCAACCTTTGTTTTGTTTAAAATGAATGACTAATGTTTTCCATATCTGGGTCACATGTTAGGATATCGTGTTTGAGTGTGGATTTAGTTAATTCTAATGTGCACGTTGTGTTCTTTGGGGCCACTCATGGCGCTAGTCAATTACTTTCTACTAGGTCTTTTGGCTTACTGCTCTCGTGCACCTGGACACCAGTGGTTTGTTTGTGCTCTTATTAAAATTGATTAACTGGAGAGTCTAACGCTACTCGTCCTGGGAACTGTTATCTCATGCCTGCATTTCGTTCACCCACAACTCCCGTCCTAGTTCCTGACCTTGGCTATGATCGTATGCTACTGATTGTGCTCCGCAGGAGATTCTCGAATACACATTTCTGTAAATTCAGCACTTTGAGTTCTGAGGCCTTGCTACTTTTGAAACTTGCTGCAGCTTCTGCATTTAGGAAAAGGGCTGCGCTATGGTTAATTCTTCATCATATTGTGTCTTGCATCTCGTACATGCTAAGGCATTTAGGGGCTTCATATACACGTGTGTATGTTCTTTGCATCCACATGCATATATCCTTCATGTCTGCGTGCATATGTCCTTCATGTCTTTTTGTACTTGCGTCTACGTGTACTTTGTGTGTACATGTATAATCATTTAGCCGTTCTCTATCTGTATATATAGTAACAACTACCCATCACCCTGTCTGTCACACCATCTATTCTATTCATAACAACTTGATAGTCTTAGTTGGTTTTGTCTTCCACCCCAAGACTCTTGAGAGGGCAGGGCTGTATCAGCTGGTATCGCTTCTCACCTGGACGGTATTGGTGAGGGGCAGGGTTTGGAATTTGTACTTAAATACTCATCTGAGATGGGGCAGTGGGTATTATCTGTGTATTCATCTGCCCCATTACACCACCAACCCTGAAAAATATGTCGTTTAAGAAGATATATGGGCCGCCAAAAGCTAGAGTTGCAAAACGTGACAAAGTGTAGGATAGATTGAAGGTAAGCAAAGCAGCGGTTTGCAACCAGCGGTTTTGCAGATTTGGACCATGACCCGCATGACCCCTCACCACGGACTGTGCTTGATAGGGATGATGGTAGTTGTAGTCCAAAATAAATGGAGAGACAAATCTTGCAGGCCTTGTAAAAAGAGAAGAGGCAGAAGGTAAAGTTATCTGACCCCACCAGTTCTATTTCATTTTCAAACGGATCTCTTTGATGGAGCTAAAAGACAAGAGAAGAAGAAACATAGAATCTTTGTGTGCGTAGACTGCTCCAAGTAAGAATAAAGTAATGAGGATAATTTGGTTTTCTTATCCATAAACTATTTAGCTAGAAAGGAAATGACAGATGGGTTTGTAGGTGGATATGCAAACGTTTCCCGATTAAAAATCAATGAGCTGAAAACAAAGATTATTGCATGTAAGAAGTTGGGTTACAGCCTACTGATACTTTGAATGGGAGCAATCTAGGAATAAGGGTTGAAAGGAAAAGAGGATATTTTAGCCAACTGAGCTATGAAGAGTAAATGGCAAAAAGGAATCTTTTGAAGGGCTGGTCCAATATTTTTTTTTTAAAAAGGCAAAACACTGGTGGTTAAAATGATCATTTAGGCTTTCTTTTCAATCACTACTTGTTGCAGTCACTGACAATTATTACGTTTAAAGTCTATGATATTGGCTGTTATGCAGGAAGAGAGAAAATGGTTGATTAACTGGCAGACAGTGGGTAGTAGGAGGTAAGTGACTGTCACATCAGTCACCCAGTCACCCAGTATTATACCTTAAAGTTAAAGATTGGTGGATTAAGAGATACGAGATGGGAGCACAATGGTTTAGGACCCCATTTGTGAGTAAGGATAAACAATCAAAGTATCAACTGTTATGCTTTTAAATACTCCAATCCAATTATGAGACAAGGAATACAATAAAACGGTTATGCTGTTACTCACAGCATGGCATGTGGCCTGAAAGAATGTGTGACTAAAAAATTGGGTATTTAACCTCTATGGGAAAAAACAAACGTCCACGCATTGTTAAAAGAAAATAGATGCAGGAGGGTGATATTCCACATCAATGAACAAGACGAGTGAATTGCTGAAGAGGTTATTGTTGATCGATAAATGCTAAAGAAGAAACAGTTTCCCATCCAAACAATCATTCAGAGAAGGCCAATGTTAAGTGCGTTGAGAGGGAGAGTATTGTAGATAAAGCAGTATGGTGCCGTGGAGGAGGGATAGAGGGATATAGTTTGATAGTGTTTTGTGTGGGGCAATGACGAGCAAGGTTCGAAATGAAGATCCGATGAGCAGGAGCAGAAACCAACTCCTGGGTGTCAGGCATCATCCAGTAGGCAGGAGCTACTTCTGGGGAACCAGGAGCAAGAAGCCAGCACACTGAGAACGTAGATGTGTCCTAAGTCGTCTTTATTAGAATTCTCAAATACTCCAAGTTAATATTATGTATGCATGTTTGTAAAACACCAATTGCCTGGGGAGTCAAAAGTAGCTCCTGGTAGCTGTTGCATCCAAGCTAACCAGGCTCTCCTTGGCCAAAAGATGGCACTAAATAGCTCATAGCCCCCCTCAATTTCGAACCCTGGACAAGTGTTTAGAAGATAGTGGTAGGATCCACAAAATTAGCACACAGGTAGTATGTCAATAAGGATAAATTACACTACGAGCAGAATTACAAGTTCAAACAGAGGGGATGACAGTTTTTAGATGCTCGTAAGAGGGTAATGTGTGCAATAAAATTGCTCTACATCAGTTGCTGTGTGTACTTTGGATTTAGTATCTGAAATCATACAGATATATCTGTAAATGGACAATGCAGTCTACTCAAAACTAAGAAAAATAATCAGTATAAAAAAATCCATAGGAGGATAGAACCTCCTCCCAACTAAGTTTTTTCTTTATATGCTATAGTACAATTCATGGATAACCATCTTGCTGACTAACACTACTTTCCAGGTGAACCCAGCATTTTCTGTTGACCTGCCTCTGTGCTAAGTCACCTTTGGCTTCCCGACCACATTTATTACACACAACTTCCGCTGCATTAGCCTTACATGGCCACTTCATACTCCATCTTCATGAATTAATTCTGTCCCAACAGGCATGCTTGAACAAGCCTAATGACAGGCTTATTGAGAGCTTGAAACCTATTTCGGGAGACTTTAAATACAAAATGGTGGTGAGTTGACCTAGTATTTCTTTTCTCATATGGTAATGATATGCCATAATGGAGTCAACACATCAATGACACGGAGTCTCTCCATTACTATAGACAATTAATGATGAGAGTGCCGAGGCGTTCACCATATAATCTTAACTAAGATAGAATCCAACATATCATGTTGAAAAGTGTATTTATCACATTCCTCTGGTGACACATTCATGTCAACTGACAATGATTTGTGAACAAGAATTGTGACAGTACGATTACCTATTTCTTCCCTGTTTTATTCTTTCTCCCTTTGTGTGCCATCCTCTGAATCCCCTTTCCTCATACCTCTTCAGTATTAATATTTGTATCAACGTTGTAAAGTTTTGGACACAACTTTGAAATGTAACTAGAATAGTTTCAACAATGTATGTTCATTTTGGAGGCAGCTCTTCTTTATATCCCTCAATCACTTACTAATGCCACTTGCCTCACCCATGAATTCATGCTCATAATGGTTTCATGCATCAGACTCAAGCATAAGAAATTTCAATTTTAATAATTATCAATTTATGTACTTGTGTGTCTGTTTTGGGGTAGACTTTTCGGTATATTTGAATAAAGGAGAGAATACAATAAAATGCAATTTCACATGAAACTGGGTAATGCGTTTCATTTTTGTTACAGATTTCGACAGTTGCACTCCTAAGTCACTGAAGAATTATTCAAAGTCCTTGTGACTATTATAGGTGGTCTCAGATTTTCATTTAATCAAACAGTACCGATAACACTTTAACGATTAACTTGCAAAAACAAAGAGCTAATACTGAAAAGCAATGTATTTGGTCTAACAAATATTGAGGAAAAAGTCAGATAGTAGTTCAACCGATTAGCAAGAAGAACAAGTTACTTCTTACCTTGTAACGTTCTTTCGACGGGATGTTCCTCAGACGTATTCCTCATCTTAGATATCTCCTTCCAGCTCTGCTGGCCTCGGAAATTTTTCTCTCTCTAGAGGGCGCTGCGTGTCGACGTCCTTCGAGTCGATGTCCCTCGACAGCCGCCGTATCGACGCCGACGTCATCCTGGCTATAAAGGCCGCGCGCAGCGCCCTTTGCTCAGTTCCGTTTTGTAGCCCACAATAATGCTTTCTGGACTAAACTAATCACCCTGAAGGAGCGTAAGCTGCAACAACAAGGGAAGTAGAACTGCGGGGATGGATGGGAGGGTCGATGAGGAATATGTCGGAGGAACATCCCGTCGAAAGAACGTTACAAGGTAAGAAGTAACTTGTTCTTCGAAGGGATTGTGTCCTCCGACGTATACCTCATCTTAGATATGCTCCCATAGCAGTATTCTATTATTGGAGGACGGAGTACTGACTTCATGCTGTCTTCTATTGATGAATAGAATGCAGTACAGCCCTTCCAAACCTAGTCTCTTGACTGGAGGAGGAATCCAAATTGTAAAATCGTGTAAAGGTATGGACAGACGACCATGTAGCGGCCGCACAGATGTCTTTAACCGGCACACCTCTTTTGAGGGCCGATGAAGCTGCAATACCTCTGGTCGAATGAGCCCTAAGGTTTTGAGGGGGCTCTTTTCCTGCCAATTTGTAACATTCCAGAATGGCTAGAATGATCCATCTGGAAATGGTCTGCTTAGTTATTGGTAACCCCAGCTTGTGACCTGTGTAACCTACAAACAGCTGGTCTGCCTGTGTTATCCTGGCTAGTCTACTGATGTAAAAACTTAAAGCCCTTCTAGGGTCTAGCCTGTGTAACCTCTCTTCCTCTTCCCCGGGTGAGGAGGAGGATAGAAAGATGGTAGGGTAATCTTCTGAGTGATATGGAATTCAGAAACCACCTTTGGGAGGAAATTAGGCTTCACTTGCAGGACAACTTTGTCTTTGTGAAAGATAGTGTGAGGGGGTTTACAAGAAAGAGCTTGTAATTCGCTCACCCTTCTAGCAGATGTAAGTGCTATTAATAAAACAGTTTTAAGGGTAAGGAATCTTAACGAACAAGAATGGAGTGGTTCGAAAGGTGTGCACATCAGGAAAGTTAGGACTAAGTTTAAATCCCATAGGGGAACTTGGAATGGTCTTGGGGGATAAACATTGGTTAACCCCTTAAGAAATTATATTACCAAGGGTAACTTGAAATAGGATGGTTCTTCCGCAGTGCGCTTAAAGATGGATAGCGCTGCGAGATAGCCCTTAATAGTGCCAACTTGAAGGCCTGAATTTGCCAAATATAGTAGGAAGGACAAAACCATTGGTGTACCACATGAAAAAGGGTCGATATTCTGTTCTCTACACCAGCTGCAAAATCTGTTCCAGAGGGTTTTGATGTCTGGATGGAGAACCTGACCTCCCTTCTGTGAGAGTAGGTTCTCTCTGAGTGGAAGTCGAATTGGAGGGCAGATGGACAAGTCTAGAAGGTCCGGGTACCACGTTCTCCTGGCACAATCCGGGGCAATTAGGATCATGGTTCTCCGCAATCTTCTCAACCTCCTGATCATTTGAGGAATGACAGGGACCGGTGGGAACGCGTACAGAAGCAGAAACTCCCAATCCACTATGAACTCGTCTCCCAGAGCTCCTCTCGGGGGAAATTCCCTTGAGCAGAACAGATCGCATTTCCTGTTGAGACTGGTGGCGAACAGATCTACCTGAGGGGTTCCCCAAAGGGCGAAGATCTCTTGAAGGACTTCCTGAGCTAGCTCCCACTCGTGGGAGACTGTGCTCTGCCTGCTCAGAGCGTCCGCTGTCAAGTTCTTCTCTCCGGCTAGGTGAACTGCCGATAGAGAGATTCCTTCTTGGATTGCCCAAAACCAGAGCTGCATCGCCTCTCTGCACAGGGGTAGTGATCCTACGCCTCCTCTTTTGTTGAGGTAATGCATGGCCACCGTCTAGTCCGTCATTATCAAGACGTTTTTCCCTTGTACAGCTGGCAGGAACGCCTTCAGCGCACGTCTGATGGCTCTCAGCTCTAACAGGTTGATATGTAGTCTGGACTCCGATGGAGACCAACGACCGCTGATGGTCAAGTCGTTGGCGTGGGCTCCCCACCCCGTGAGTGAGGCATTCGTGACTACTGTTATCTCCGGCCAGGGTTGCCAAAACTGTTCTCCTTTCAGAATGTTCTCCTGATAGGCCCACCACTGAAGGTCTTGAGCTACTCTGTCGGGAACCTGAAGAAGATCTGTCATTCTCCCTGAGAATTGTGACCACTGAGTCCTCAGTGCCCACTGGAGGGATCTCATTCTCAGGCGAGCCTCTGGCACTAGGAAAATGCAGGATGCCATGAGGCCTAGCAACCTCAAAAAGTCGAAGGCTGGGAGACGTTGGGCATGTTGGAACTTGGTAACCATCTGTAGAATATCTTGAGCCCTCACCTCTGGTGGCGAGGCTTTTCCCAGGGAAGTATCCAGGATCGCTCCTATGAACTGGAGTCTCTCCGATGGTATCATTTGTGACTTCTTTAAATTGAGGGAGAAGCCCAGTCTGTGAAGGGAGTGGCACACGTGTTTTAGCTGGATCTGAGCTTGTTCCGAAGAAACAGCCCTGATCAACCAATCGTCCAGGTAGGGGTAGACGTGAATCCCTTCCCTCCTTACACTTGCCGCCACTACCGACATTAACTTGGTGAAGACCCTCGGGGCGGAGGTCAGCCCAAATGGCAGCACTCGAAATTGATAGTGAGAGTTGCCAATTGCGAACCTCAGGTATTTCCTGTGTTTGAGATGGATAGGCACATGGAAATAAGCGTCCTGAAGGTCCAGAGATACCAACCAGTCCTGGAACTGAAGGGCCTGGAGGATCTGAGAAAGAGTGACTATCTTGAATTTGTCTTTCCTGAGGAATTTGTTCAATTCTCGCAAGTCCAAGATGGGTCTCAGTCCTCCGTCTTTCTTCGGAATGAGAAAGTAAGGGGAGTACCAGCCCTTGTTCCTCTCCGCTACAGGTACCGGTTCTATGGCACCTTTCTCTAGCAGGTCTAAAATTTTCTGCAAGAGGAGCGGATCTGGAGCTTTCTGAGAGCTGATCCCCGGTGGATGACTGAGGTATACGCAGGAAAGGTAGGCAGTAACCTTGGGCAACTGTTTCCAATGCCCAAGCATCTGACGTGATAGCCTGCCATACCGCCAGATGTTGAGTCAACCTGCCTCCTACAGGTGTCCTGTGAGGGAAGTCCTCAGAGTGGTTTTGGGGCGGCTGATGCAGATGGTAAAGAGGCACCTGCTGTTGCTGCGGCTTTTGAATATCTACCTCGTCCACCTCGGTAGTTCTTATTTGTCCCCTTTGAGCCGGTCGCCCTCTACCTCTTCCGAATGCGGAGTAGAAGCGAAAGGACTTGCCCCTCGCAGAGGTTCCTGTGGGACGAAAAGGTGTCTGACGGATTGCAGCTCCTAGGGATTTTGCTGCTGCTTTTGAAGTTTGCAGTTTCTCTAAACTGTCATCCGCCTTTTTCCCGAACAAAGAAGAGCCATCGAATGGCATGTTCAAGAGCCTGGCTTGCACATATGGGGCAAAACCAGCCTTTCTCAACCAAGCGAATCTCCTGGTTGTTGTACTTGCCGCCATTGCTCTGCTGATACTGTCAGCCGAATCAATGCCCGTCTGGAGGGATTCGCACATAGCGTCTTTACCGTCCAGTATAATATTCAGGAACGCATACCTTTCTTCTCCCTCCGGGATGCAGTCAGCCGCTGTAGAAGCACACTCCCAAAGAGTATGGCTGAATCTAGCAAGGGTGCAAGTAGCATTAACAGATTAAACGCCATGCTACATGCCGTAAAGACTTTCTTTGCCATAGCATCATATTTTTTATCGTCCCTGTCCTGTGGGACGGTAGGATAAGCCGTCTTAACATCGGTAGAGGATGCTGCCTGTACCACCAGACTTTCTGGGGATGGGTGTTTAGACAAAAACTCTGGGTCTGTAGAGGATACCCTGTACTTTGTAGACAGTTTTTTTATTTACTGCTGGTATGACATCTGGGGTTTCCCAGTTTGTCATGATCTTCCTCTGAAGAGCTTTATGAAAAGGCAGCACAGGATCCTCCTGTGGGCCTTAGTCAAGAATATCTGTGAGGTCATCTTGTTGGAAAGATTGTGAAGGTGCAGACCACCCCATAAACTCTGTGATCCTGGCCATTAAGGCTCTATAGGGGGTTTCAGCATGCTCCCCCGGGTCTGGCCTAGCAAACTCCACCTCAGGGGAGGTGTCTAAACCACTTGCCTCATGTAAGGAATCATGAAGATCCTTTAACCTGCGTTCTTCAGAGGAAAATTCCTCTGTAATTGGGGTTACAGGTCCCTGCAACTCAAATGTGTCTTCCTGTTCAGACAATTCACCCTCTTCCAATATTGAGGACATAGTTCTCAATTGTTCTGAACTCATAAAGGGTGTAAACCCCATTTCCAAGGCAGAGGGTGCCGAACTTGTTATAATCGGCCTCGAAAACGTCGATGTCGACGTCGAAGGCTTCGAGCATGGCGTCGAAAACAAAGGCGGAGGCCTCGAAAACCTCGACAAAATTGGGATTCTACTCGACAATCTCGAAGCCATCGACGTCGAGGACCTGGGGATAGACACTGGGTGTGTCGTAACCGTGACTTTTCTTGGCGTCGACACCGGTGTCGAAGCTGGCGTCGGGTCGACAGACTCCTGTGTCGAAGGTCCCTTCGACAACGGCGTCGAAGACATCGACCTCGACGTCACTTTCGTCGACGGCGTCGACGGAACCTTCGAGGAAGGTTTGGAGGTCATAGTCCTGCTCGAGAGTTCGTGACGCGCTCGAGGTTTCCTTCGCCGGGTACTGCGACTCGCGGCGTTTTTGACCTTCGGGTCTTTCGACCAGAGCATCGCTCTCGGCAGTCTTCGAGGGGGTCGAGGCCGCTTTCTCGAAGACGCTCATCATGTTTTTGCGGAATTCCTCCCATTCAGCCCGAAAACAGAGGAAGAGGAAGACGGAGAAGGGGATCTTCGACGTCTCCTCTTCGAGTGCTTCGATCTCGAGGAGTGATGAGACCCACTCCGAGATCTAGAGCGCGAATGGTAACGAGGAGACGAATGTCTCGACTTCGTCGACGAAGAAGAAGCTTTAAAAGTCTTACCTTTCTCCAGCTTCCCCCTACGCTCCTTCAGGGCCTTAGATGTCATGGACATACAGTCCTCGCACTCCGAACAATGGTGTTCAGCTCCCAAACACCACAGACAAACTCTGTGAGGGCCAGTCAGCGACATCTTTTTCCCACAATCTCGGCATTTTTTGAAGCCGGATCGAGGAGTTGTTGGTTCCGACGAAGAAGCCATCGAGTACGGATCGAATAACTCGAGGTAAATAGGTTTAACCTGACAAAAACTGAGCAACGGTATTCCGAGGCACTGAGTACGCGCGGAAAAACGGAACTGAGCAACGGGCGCTGCGCGAAGCCTTTATATCCAGGATGACGTCGGCGTCGATACGGCGGCTGTCGAGGGACATCGACTCAAAGGACGTCGACGTGCAGCGCCCTCTATAGAGAAAAAAATTTCCGAGGCCAGCAGAGCTGGAAGGAGATATCTAAGATGAGGAATACGTCGGAGGACACAATCCCTTCGAAAGTATGCTTCTATGGTGCCAATGGAACATCTGAACAATAAACAGAAGGCAATCTGTTAGCTAATTATTTATGAATTCAAAGATCTTTATTTCAAGTTCCTCCCTTTAGGTCAACGAGCGAAGACTAAGTCTTACCTATTGATTGTGTGGACAAAAACACTTATGTCTATACAAATGTATATGCCGACAATATACAATCAGAAGAGACTGCCATAGTTTAAGAGCTTGCAGAGAAAATGGAGCAGAGATCTAGTGGCGGAAAACGTCTATGCATTGCCTCATTCTTATAAGGGTTTCAACATTCGATGTTTTGCAAGTTGACATCGCAACCGTTCTGACAACTTTGGATGCCCACCTGGGTCACCTAAAACGGAAATCCTTATCCTCTTAATCGTTCTTCTACCCTTTCTAGCCTCCAAATAAAACATATCTGCTTCCGGGCAGGTAACACTTACTTACTCTTTCTTTTCAGAAATCTTTTTGCCATAGAAAAAAGTATTTAAGTGGGATTTAACAAGGAGACCAACGTATTTGTAAGAAAATAAATCCAGGTTCAAATAACGTGATAGTAAAAGCATGGAAATAATCAACAGAAACTGTTTACGTTTTACGTCAACAAACTGAAGCAAAGACGAGTTCATTTAAAAAATCACAAAGGTAACTTCAAAGCAAAAAGCTAGTTTGCAAAGAAGCTGCACAAATTAGGTATTTCCTAACAAATGCAAACAATTAGTGGACAGTGCTCTTACTGATTACAACCCTACAAGCCCCTCCACACTAAAGCCACTCTGCACAACCCTTAAGCACCCAGATGTGTCAACAGTAGGGAAAGAACCACTCTCCTCCCCTTTCATGCCAGAGGGAGAAGGTACACCACCACCCAACTTTGATCCTTTGCAATGCATATAACAATAGACCATGTCTGGGCAGTCCTGAGGTTTTTTGTGTGGAAAATGTTAGAAAATGAAAGGAAATCTTTTTTAAAAAACATGCCCCTTTTATCTGTATAGAGACTAGCAGTCTTCGCTGCAACGTCAGTTTGAAGGCAAAAAGAAGGCATGAAAATGGTGTTGGTATTTTATTGTTAGAAAATACAGGCTGTTGTCAGGTAATTATCCTCTCAAGTGACAGAAAAATGTGTCATCTGGTTGGTACATCTCCTTTAAATAGTGCCATATGTGCCGAATCCAACATTATTAACTTTGACAGAACCAGCACGGGCCCGTAGTGCCTGCCATTTTAAGGTGATATCCGAGCAGTGATTGTTATATGTATAAGCACTTAAAAGAGGTTACAGAAGGAATTTACAGAAGATTACTTTTATTTCCGTCTTATAGCTTTAAGAAACATGAAATGGTGTAGGTATAGAGATGAAGTAACGCTTTCCCATTCCAGGATTACTGAGATAAACCAATAACTAGGCTCAGTTCAAATCTAATATTTCTTCCCACACACTTTCGGATTTCTTATTTGACGCACGTTTTCTCTTTCTGCCTGCTCCTGTGCATTAGAGGGAGGGAAAGGTTAAGGGGAGGAACTGGAGGCAGGGAGACATGACAGAAGAGGCAGTTAGGAACTTAGTCTAGCTTCACTGGACATCATGCACTCTGGTACTAATCTGATTGAAATGAGGTGCATTTGAGCCACACGCGGAGCTAGATCGAGGGCACCCACACAATGAGTCTGTGCAGGATAATCTGCATACTCCACAATCGCACAGTCCGGCTCTCGTATTGTCTGGGACAGAGGATTGCCCGGCACAGCCTGGAGATCCTTTCAATGACCCTTTGAAGGGTCACACAAACATGGTTGACTGATCTCACGGGTGTCAGAGGGCAACACAGCCCCTGAAATGAAGACAGACCATTTCAGGCTAAAGAGTAAGCCGTGTTAAAGGGTCAAAGACTTTGACGACAGACCAAACAATGAGGGCCTGAGTGAGCGAGCGTGGAGGGTCCAAAGACAGGGGTTCAGGGGAGATGCGATCTGCACAGGGACCTCATGAAAATGCCATGACTGAGGAGGAAATGTGTGTGAGGAGGTCACAGAGAGTGCAGAAGAGGTTCAGAGGTCTGGCCCCAGCATGCCATGTGTTACACCCTGCTGCTAATCACTTCATCCACACCAGTGGTGTGCCCTGCCTTGACACGCCTAAATAAAATCACTCTGCCTCATTGCAACCTCTCCTAGGCTACATCCTTGTGGAAGCCTGCGCTCCCGCCCATGGCAGGTTTTCTGTTTTCGTGCTGCTCGGGCTCTCTTCGTGCCCACCAAACTCGACTTGCGCATTGTGTAAATGCTTGGTCACTTCTTACTCATGTAAGCCCCATTATCCTTCGTTCCTGTCCGTTCAGGGAGACAAGAGCCAGAGACCCAATGCAGCCGACAAAGACTGGGGCACGGACGTGCTTCACGAAACGCCTGGGACTAAAATATAGGGCTGTTAAACTACCCCTAAACAAAGGTGAACCCCGAACAAAAATGGCCTCTCAGGGCTGAGTGCTCAGGCCATGGGAGCTGTGTACAAAATATTTGGAAAAGGGGATCTTTGTTCCCACAATCTTGAGAAGGCACACCCAGGTTACAGAAGGGCCAGGCTAGGGAATAAGATGGGAGTGCTGCATCTAGTGGTTAATGGAAAAAGTAGGGCTGGCCATAAGCAGGGAATATAGTGAGAAAATGGAGCGGAGGGGGGATATAGCAGGAAAAGGAGAGGAGATGTAGAAGCCACCCCTCTCTCTCACACGGGGGTCAGTGAGGGCAGGAAGGTGCACAGCTTACAATGGAGGAAAAACAAGGGCTGTGTGCAAGCATGTTTGGGTACAATGTGGAAAATACATAGAAGGCAGAAAGAGGGCACTATGCAGTGATTGCCCAATGTGTCTTCCATGAGTAACCTACTATGCACCCGACACATCAACAAGGCCAAGGCTGGCGGGATCGGATTCCCATACCAAGCCACCAAACTGTGGAACTCTCTCCCCACAGCCCTCAGAGCAGAGAACTCCCTCATGGCCTTCAGAAAAAAACGGAAAACCTCCCGTTTCAACTAACCCTACCTACACCCATCTGCTGTACAAGTTGCACTGTATATACATTGTGTTACATGCACTTCTCATATGTACATTGTGTTACATGCACTTCTCACGTTTCCTGCCACTCTGCGCTCCTGCCGAGCACTGTATGTATATCCTCATCTGTACAACAACAAAAAAATGTAAAAATGTATTATTCCTGCAACTAAGCTTTTTTCTGTACAAGCGCCACGATGCCCCCGGGCTGTTTGCATGCTAAACAAATGCAAATATATAAATATGTTTGATGAAGAAGAGGAGGGCCATTGGTAATCGGCCTATTACAAAGTCATACCTGTTCTGTAAAGAACGGCATCTAATTGGCCTTGGTACGGTCATGACCCTGGGGCTGGATTTGAATTGGAAAAGCATAGAGCAAATAACCCATGAACCAGCTTGACATGACACTAGTGGAATAAGGAGTATGTTGTCTCAGACATATATATGGCTACTGTAGAAGTATCATAGGTCTGACACAACATACTACCTTGTAAATGTATCATTGTCTCAAGCAGTAGCTTTTCTTGCTGTACGCTCTCTTAAGAGAAGACAGGTACAAAAGAAAGTATCTGGGGCATGGAGAGAGACAGAGAGAGAGAGAGAGAGATATGCCCAGGGGGTAGCGACAGTGGTATGAAGGCACACAGTGAAATAGCGAAGAGACCGACACGCGTATACTAACACATATAGATGTGGGACATAGAGCTGGAGGAGAAACACACACGAGGTCCTGCAAAACTCCAGTATTTCTTTCTAGTGGTGTTAAGTTTACAAACACTCAAAAATGTTGAAAAATACATAAATAAAATGCGTGCTGTAGACGTTTGCCTCTTTTCCGTTATCAAGAAAATGTCCAGCATACTGCAATAGGAAATACTGCAGGCCTGTGCTTTTGATTCCAGAGATCTGCCCCGCCTCCATTATATTAGAGGAAGATGAAAGTTTGAGTGCATTAAAAAGTGAGGAAATACAAAAGAAAATACACAACAAAAACCTCCTTCAGACACTGAGCCCGATTCTTTTAAAATCCAGAAGCATTAAATGCTTCAGAAAAGTCCCATTGTACATAGACAATAAAAAGCAGCCTGCTGAGGGTTATGGCGCATTTTGAGACGCCCTATACTACTTGGTAAACACTCTCCAACTTAAACGTCCGTGCTGAAAGAGCACGTCTGGCTGATCACAAGCTTTATCGCTCTGAACAATTCTCTATAAAGCAGAAAGCTCAAATGGACCTCTGACTCATCCCGGCCTCCAAGGACTACCTCACACACAAGAAATAATGGAGATAAGTGCTTTTGAAAAGGTATGCCTGCAGGCTTCGGAAAAGGAGAGGAGTATATCACCGTGAACTGTAAATCCTACTTTATGTGCAATGAAGGACTGGATGCATTTCTTATAACTTCATAGGATTCCTTCATTAGCGCAGTTTCTTCTTATTCCAGTTAAAGCAGGAGGTGGTACGATATGTTCTTGCGCAGCAGAGATGTTTTTCAAAGCCATTTAGCAGCAAACTGTTGATAACTTTTATATACCAGTATTTTTTTCTCCAAGAAAGACACAATCGTAAAATAACTTTTTAAAAAAGACTAGGCAACGCCAATACAGGTCTAACAGTTTTACAAATCAAACTTAGTTTGTTGATGGATCCGTTTATGCGAGTGGTTCTGTGAATTAATTGGTGGATGGGTGAATTTGTGTACATGAACGGTTTACTGAGTGAATGTATGAATGATTGGTTGAGTGGTAGGGGTGTGGGTGAGTGAAAGTGTGGACGTGTGTGTGTGGGTGAGTGTGTGTGTGTGTGTGTGGACGTGTGTGTGGACATGTGTGTGTGTGCGTGTGTGTGAGATTACGTTGATGGGTTAGTGGATTGATGGATAATCGGACAGTTTGCGAGTGTGCAGTTTTGCCAATGGGCTGATGTAGCGATGGTGGGTGGCTGAATGAATGAGTGTGCGGGAAGGAGTCCCTGGGTTTTGGGCTTGGAGTGATTTTTCATGAGTGGTGGTGGCCCTGATGAATGTGAACATGCCGGCTTTGCACAGTCCTTTGCACAGTCCTTCTCCACGTGCGTCTTGTCCTCATGAAGGCAGTAAAGGCAGAAAGAGTGTTCGTCCTCCTTAAAGACGTTCTGCAGCTGGCATCCAGGGCAGACCCTGAACAGCTTTCCGGGCGTCGAGCTTCCCTTCTCCTGGGCCATCTCCGAGACCGGGCCTGAGAAGCTTCTGGAGTCCTCCGAAGTGTAGCTCGACGAAATCTTCACCCTTGAGGGGCGCAGACGAATCCGACACGGGTCCCCGTTGATCGGATGTAGGATCGGTGGAGCTTGAGGCTCTTTTGACCGAAAGAATCGAGTTTTTGTGAAAAAACGCGAAAAAATAGCACTAACGCTCGAGAGCAATAGCACGAGGATCCCAACACATGAACGTGCGGTAAAAATCTGAAGATGGCTGCCAGAGGCGGTGCTTAGGTAGAGGGCAGTCATTGGCTGTGGTCAGTATGACGCAGAGACCAGTGATTGGTTATTACTACGAAAGACAGATCAGAAACGAAACTGATACTGGTTTTTTCTTTACCGAGGATTCCCAGCCTGACGACGGGGAATATTCATGAGCATGTGAATCCATGCCAGACCCCATGCTGGAGAACCTTCATTATTTTAGCAAAGATTTGCAGACGTGTTAGCCAGATGGAAGCATCACCAGAGTCAAAACAGGTCAGCTTTTGAGGATCAGTAAGTCTTGTGAAAAAACCCCACAGAATATGTACAATGGTTTAAGGAATGTGAACAATATAACTCATTTCAGTACTTCCTGGTAAGTGCTAGAAATTGCCCACACATGTATACGCTCGTTCACAGGAGCATTAAAGCATTTGTCCCTTGCTGATCATCACTGGAAGGAAACCGCAAGCTTAATCACCTGGTAAAGCCCTCGGAGTAACTAATCAGCCTGGGGACAGAGCAGGATGGAGGTACTAACAAATAATAAAAGTATACTTGGAGTAGAGAAGTTAACACCTCCGCCGAACGATCAGCGGAGTCGTTTCACGCAGGTGACATTACCTCTGTCACAGTGAGGCAGGGAGCCCCTAAAGGGTAATCGTGGATCAGTTGGACAAGAAGGGACGAACAACGGTGAAAAAAACTATTTCCCCAACCTTTTCATTTTTCATGTCAAAAAATTAAAGCATAAAAAAGGTAATAATGAAAATCTGTGAAAATTAATGCATCATAAGGGCGATGCAGGTTACAGCTGATTTACCCTGGCTTCCTCTGGCAGTAACATAAATCAATTCACTCTGACATTTGCCTGCCCGTCAGGCTGTTCATTTTGGAACAGCTTACAGAAAGCAAGTCCCTCGCTCAGCTGCCAGCATGACTAGGGTTTCTGACAAATGACAAAGCTGTTGTTGGGAAAAAGATCTACGAAGAAAAGATGGCGTGACCAACCAGGGTGCAGAGCAGCACCCGGGAGATGCGGCATAATGATCACACATGTTTGATGGAAACGCAGAGAAAAGGTGATATTAAACCCATGAAGGATAAAGGGAAAGGGTGCTCCCATGACCTGAAGTTAAATGGGTTGAACAGTGAAGATTGCAAAGAAAGCCTACCATGCAGAGTAGAAATACCATATCAATTTGTTTAAAATTAATTGAACATTTTGAGGCTAACTGTCGTGGAAGCAAAGAGCGCTGGAGATCTATCACTGTATCAATGTAGCTAGTCCATAGTTCTACCTTTACACCTCTACCTACTACCCTAGACATTTCAAATTCAGTCTTGTTGCTTGGTCAGAGTGGCAGAGTGGGGTGGTCTCATTGTATTAGTCAAGCAAGCATGATACTAAAACAAAAAAGGCGACAAGAATTTGCACACACAGTGCTTTTGGCATTTTCTTTCTGCAAACTAAAGAGCCTATTGCATTGAGACAATGAGACAATCTAGAACACAAGGGCGCAGTGAACTTACCTTGCAGTGGTCATGCTGTTGCTGCACCGCTGGAACGTCCCCCGCAACGGGCATCTGTTTTTTTAGCTCCTGATCTTTCATGTTCAGCCATTTAATTAGCTCTTCCAACATTGCCAGCAACCTGTTCCACTTCTCTGCACCAGCCTCCAAGTGGGACCTAAAATCAACAAAAAGGGGTGGCAGAGAGGTTTAGGTCAAGCTCCATGGAACTCTGCGGCCTTCTCCCAAGATGATGCGGATGATGGTCAATGCAAACAAAATGGGTTCAATTCCCTCTATTGCTGCACAATGTGAAGCAATACAACTGTATAGGCTCATGGCACAAACTCCCTTTAAAACGCTGCACTAATATTTGAGGTTAGCTGGCAATAATGTTCAAACTGAAAATGCTGATGGGCTTCCCCCATTGTTAAACTTTTTTAATAAGAAGTCAATGGGGCCCAAATTGGCCAGCACAATGCAATGTCATCCAAATGATTATTGAGACTTCCTGTTTTATCAACTGGACACACAGATTTCTTCAATATCCCCAATTCACAAATCAATCAGTTTGGTTTAAAACCTCCAGATTGAGAACCGGTTGGAGGGTTCAAAAATAAAAAAAAAGACAAGCAGCATTTCTCTACGTATCGGGATTACAAACTCACGAGGACAATGTGATGAATACTTGCCATCAAAAAATCCCAAACATCTCAGAACAAGCCAGATTGCGCCCTGCAGTAGCCCTCTACACAAGCCCATACATCCAAGTGCCTCACACTCCCCTGCGCCGCCCACTGGAGAGGCTCATGCCAAACTCATGGGCACAACTCCAGAGCGTACAAGGCTCTTACAAAGTTACCTGTACAGTACAACACATTTGCGATTTCCAACTGCTTCTAAACTCTAAAATGTGCAAGTTAAAACTCTATTTACAGGGATATTCTATGCACCGTTAATTTTCAATGTTTTTCAACCACTGCAGTAAGAATATAGTCTGGCTGTAAAAAAAAAAAAAGCAGTGCCGAAGGTTTAATGATCAAGGCATCAGGAGACGTGTCATGAAAGCAATTAACACAACTGATGCGCACTATTGCTTTAACGCCAGAATCTTTCTGTACAAAAGTTCTTTCAATGCAGTTATCAATTCCAGGTGAGTGATTGGAGCAAATCTCCGGTATACAGCCTATGCTACTGATATCTATAGTGTCTCGGCTGGAACCTACACGTCACACCAAGTCCCAACACAGAAAATAACAGAAGTTATGTCACTGTCTCAAAGGAAAGAGCTCATTGCCCGCGTCCGTTCCAAGACCACTGAATGCGAAAGTAAGAACAATGTTCAAGGATTCCATCTTAATTATTCATTTTTTTTATTTATATACAGGAGGAACAATGCTCTTTTGATCGCAAAGAATGTACAATAAGGAACAAGTTACTTACCTGTAACTGTTGTTCTCCAGCATGGGTCTGGCATGGATTCACATGCTCAAGAATATTCCCCGTCGTCAGGCCGGGAATCCTCGGTATAGAAAAAAAAAATCAGTATCAGTTTCGTTTCTGATCTGTCTTTCTTGGGTCATACTGCCCCCAGCCAATGACTGCCCTCTCCCTAAGCCCCGCCTCCGGCAGCCATCCTCAGATTTGGTAGCACGTAAAGTGGCAGTATGACCAAGTGAAGAGCCGCAGAGGGGTAGGCGGGAGGGTTCGCATGTGAATCCATGCCAGACCCATGCTGGAGAACAACAGTTACAGGTAAGTAACTTGTTCCTTCTCCAGCATGGGGTCTGGCATGGATTCACATGCTCATGAATAAGAGAACACATAGCAGTACACACATGCATAACCACGGGAGGTGGCAACAGGCTCAACATTAAGCAATACAACAACTCAACATTAAGCAACTCTTACCTCCTCACCAGGCTCACCTTAGGCGAACAGGTTGCGCAGCACTGCTTGGCCGACCCTGGACTCCTCCCTGGAGTCCCGATCGACGAAGTAGAATCTTGTGAAGGTGTGCGTCGACCTCCACGTCGCAGCCCTGCAGATGTCCAACAGGGGCACACCAGACAGGAACGCCGTGGTAGCATCGATCGCTCTGGTCAAATGGGCTCTCGGATGGCCGGGCAGCTGTCTGTTTGCCAACCGGTGACAGTGCATGATGCAGCCGGAGAGCCATCTGGAAATGGAAGTCTTCGAGAGAGCCTTCCCTTGATTCACAGTCCCAAAGTTAACAAACAGCTGTGACGTCTTCCGAAAACTCTTCGTGCGGTCCACGTAGAACTTCAGCCCTCTAGCTACATCCAGCGAGTGCAAAGTCCTCTCGGCCGGCGACGAAGGGACGGGAAGAAAACTGGCAACACCAAGGGCTTGTTGAGGTGGAAGTCCGACGGCACCTTGGGCATAAAGGATGGGTGTGTCCTCAGCACCACCCTCGTGTCATGAAAAGTCAAGTATGGAGGCTTGCAAGATAGGGCCTGGATCTCTCCCACTCGCCGTGCGGAGGTGATGGCCACGAGGAAAGCTGTCTTCCATGACAGGAACTTCAAAGGCGCCGAATGCATAGGCTCGAATGGGGCCCCCATGAGCTTGGTCAGTACCACACTAAGCTCCCATGCCGGGGCAGAAGCCTTCACCAGTGGGAATGATCGGAATAGTCCCTTCATGAATTCTTTCACCAGGCGATGAGACCACAAGGACGCCCGTCCCGTCGTCCTGGTATATCGGGATATTGCAGCCAGATGTATTTTGATGGAGGCGTGAGCCAGTCCAGCTTTGGCCAGCGACAGTAGGTACGGCCGCCTCCTTCTCTGGAGAGAAGGTCTGCGTCCGTCGGCAGCTTGACAAGTCCAGAAGGTCCGGGAACCAGATCTGTCTCGGCCACGCTGGTGCGACGAGGATCATCCTGCACCGGGACCTCTTGAGCTGGTTGATGAGCTGGAGCAGCAACGGCAGCGGAGGGAACGCATAAAGAAATAGGCCGTCCCAGGGGAACGAGAAAGCATCGCCCATGCTCCTCGGCTGGGGGAACCTGCATGCAAACCTCCAGCACTTGGAATTCGTCGCCGTCGCAAAGAGATCAATTTGGGGCTCACCCCATCGTCGGAAGAGTTGATCCACTTGATCCTGGCATAGTTCCCACTCGTGGCACGAGCGCAGCACCCTGCTGAATGAGTCGGCGATCGTGTTTTTTATTCCTGCCAGATGAAGAGGCACCAGAAACATCCCTTGGGCGACGGCCCAATGCCACAGATCTTGGGCTTCCTTGGATAGGGCTGGGGACCTGGTTCCGCCCTGCTTCCGGATGAAGAACATTGTGGTGGTGTTGTCGGTGAAGATCCTCACCACCTTGCCCTTGAGGGACGGAAGAAAAGACCTGAGGGCCCAGAACACCGCACGGAGCTCCAAGATGTTGATATGGAGAGACTTCTCCTCCGGGAGCCAAAGGCCTCTCGCGTGAAGATCTCCGGAGTGTGCTCCCCAACCTTCCCGGGAGGCGTCCGTCATCACCGTCACCTGGTGAGCTGGGGTGTGAAAGTCCGTGCCCGCCGACAGATGGGAGTGGGTACCCCACCACCGGATCGCCTGACGGAACGTCTCGTTGAGAGGGATCCTGTCCTCGAAGCTGCCCGTCGACTGGATCCAGCGGGCGTCGAGGAACTCCTGTAAGGGTCTCATCCGAAGCCTGCAAAGGCGGACCAGAAAAATGCAGGAGGACATCATCCGAGGAGGGACTTGATAGATCTTACCCTGGCCATGTCCGTGGCCAGCAGACGCTGCACCTTGCCCAGAATGGTCCTGGTCCTTTCCTCCGACGGCGAGGCCAGCCGCGCCACTGTGTCGAGCTTGGCTCCCAGAAACAGGGCGACTTGCGACGGAACCAGGTGGGATTTTGGAAAGTTGATGGAGAATCCCAGGTCCGTGAGCAGCTGGACGGTCTTCGCAGTGTGCTCCACGGCGAGCTCCCTTGTCCTTGCCCGGATGAGCCAGTCGTCCAGGTAGGGGTAGACGTGGATCCCCTGTAGGCGCAGCCGCGCCGCCACCGGTGCGAGGCACTTGGTGAAAACCCTAGGTGCCGACTTCAATCCAAACGGGAGGGCCTTGAACTGGTAGTGCTGCCCTTGGACCACAAACCTGAGGAACTTTCGGTGTCTTTGTAGAATGGGGATGTGGAAGTAGGCATCCTCCAAGTCCAACGACGACAGGAAATCGCCCTCCTCCAGCTGTCCCAGCACATGCTGGAGGGTGACCATACGGAACTTCTGTGCCTTGATGTACTTGTTCAGTCAACGTAGGTCCAGGATGGGGCGCCATCCTCCTGTCTTCTTTTTTACGAGGAAGTACCTTGAGTAAACTCCGGAGCCCCGAAGCCTCTTTGGGATGAGCTCGATGGCACCCTTCTTGAGCATCGCCCTTACTTCCAATAGTAGTTGTGGGACGTGATTTTCCTTCCTGGCCACGGGTGGAACACGAGGGCACTTCTTCTGAAACTCGAGGGCGTGCCCTTGGGCCAGAGCGTCCAGCACCCAAAGGTCGGTGGAGATGGACTCCCACACGCTGACGAATCTCGCCAGCCGGCCTCCCACCGGGGTGCTTCGGCGGGGGCCCAAACCCAGGGTCGGTTCAATCTTGTTTGGAGGCCACCTTGCCTCCTTGATGACGGGCACCACCTGACTTTGCCCGTCCCCTGTAGGCTTCCTGGGACGAAGATCTTGCCGCTTGGCGAGCCACTGCCGGATCCCTTGGAGGCACCTTGTCTGCCTCCAGAGCTACGAAAGGACGGCCATCGTTGTTGGAGCACTCCCAGTGCCCGGGCAGTCTCTGTCTGTCTTGATGGCCTGAAGGGACTCATCAACCGCCTTCCCAAACATGTTGTTCCCGTCAAAGGGCATGTCCAAAACCTTGGTTTGTACGTCCTGGCGGAAATCGGTGGCCTTGAGCCATCCTCATGCTCTAAAGCAAACGCCGTTGCCCAACTGACGGAAACCGGTGTCGGCGATGTCCGTTGCCTCCGTGATCCGAAGCTATCTCCCCCTCCTGTAGGATTTCAAGGGCCTCAGCCCTTTTGGCGTCCGGAAGGAAGTCTAACAGAGGGGCGATTTTGAACCACAACTCCCTGTCGTAGCGGGCTACGATAGCCAGGGCGTTGCCGCCTTAATAGTCGTCGCTGCGGATGAGATGATCCGTCGTCCCATCGTGTCCAACTTCCTGCCCTCGCCGTCCGGCGGGGAAGTTGATGTCGAGGCCGATGCCCCCCCAGCTTTCTTCTTTGCCGCCGCCGAGACGACCGAATCCGTGGTAGGTTGTGCCCGAAGGCACAAGGGGGCAGCGTCGGGGACCCGGTACTTCTTCTCGTACCGGTCCCTCATTGCCGGCGCCGTGGCAGGGTTCTTGAGGAGGGCGAGCCCCTCATCCCAGATGTCATCAAGAAGCGGTACGGCGAGGACCGTCTTCTTTTTAGCCTCGCGCCGTTGGTAAAGGAAGCCTTCTTTCTTCTTTTCTTCTGGGCAGAGCTGAAAAAGCTCGGATGCCCTGGAAATCATGGCATGAAAGGATCCAATCTCGTTGGGCGGGGACGCCCGAGCAGGGGGTGACGGGGGACACGTCCCATCGTCGCCTCCGTCGTCATCTGTACCTGTCGTAGCCGTGTGCGTGCCTGTATCATCCCCGTGGGTAGTAGACCGGGGGGAAGGCAGAGCAGGCCGCAGAGGTGGGAGAGGTGGCGTAGGATGCGTCGTCCTCCTCTTATGTGGTGGACTCTCCGAGGGTCCTGGCTCCGGTTCCCCCGTCGGGTCTGGCTCAGGTACCTCCGTCGGGGGAAGGGGCAATCTTGTCCTTATCTCCGAGCATAAGGACTGAATCGCTGACAAAATGGCCGCCGAGGTGTCCTGCGGCACCGGAAACGACGGGCGCGAGGGCTCTTGAGGAGCCTTGTCGGTGACACTGTCGCTCTCGGCGTCGCCCTCGTCGGGATCCCTCCAGATGGGCTGGACCTCTTCCACGACTTCGATGAGCTCTTCTTCAGAGGTCGTGTCCGTATCCATGATGGCCACCAGCCCCTCCCCCACCTTTTCCAACGAGGACTTCGTGGGGGTCTTCTCAATGGGCCTGAAAGACGACTCCCTCTGCGGTGGCATGGAGACTCTGAGTCCTGAGGGCGCCTCCACTGGTGTAGCCTCCCCAGGCTGAGCCAGGGCAGCGGCGACATCCTCAATCGAGGTCTTAGCAGGGTGAATTAAGGCCATCGTCACCTTCTGGACGCCTGGGGCCTTCACCTTGGGGGGAGGGTCCGAGCCTCGCTCCCCCTCTGCCGCGGGGCTTAGGGAGAGGGCAGTCATTGGCTGGGGGCAGTATGACCCAGAGACCAGTGATTGGTTACTACTAAGAAAGACAGATCAGAAACAAAACTGATACCGATTTTTTTTCTATACCGAGGATTCCCGGCCTGACGACGGGGAATATTCTTGAGCATGTGAATCCATGCCAGACCGCATGCTGGAGAAATAAGAAAACAGTGAGCTTGTTACAATGGGGTGAGTTTGAGAGATATTCTAAGCAGGTTGTGGAGGGGAGTAAATGTAACAGTACCCGGGGACCATACAAAAGCAACACAACATTTACCTGTAACTCCTATTCTTCCGCATGTGTCTTGCATTGATTCACATGCTCACGAATATTTCCTGTCATAAGGCTGGGAATCGTCGATAAAAGGAAAGCCGCTTTGCTTTAAACTGAAAAGTGCTCGTCTCCTCTATAGCCAATGATTGTCATTTGGGTCATCCTGCCCACAGCCAATAAAACTCGTTCTCCTAAGCTCCAGCCCGAGTGGCCATCTTCAGATTTAGTAGAACATGTAAAGTGGAAGTATGAACCAAGAGGAGCCATAGAGGGGAAGGAAGGAGGGTTCACATGTGAATCCATGCCAGAGCCATGCTGGAGAACAGGAGTTACAATTAAGTAACTTGTTCCTTCTCCAGCATGGGGTCTTGCATGGATTCACATGCTCATGAATATGATTACACAGCAGTACATATACACAACCACAGGAGGTGGCAAGGAATAGTGCCAGAACTCTAGGGCTGCAGGAGCCAGGCCGTCAGCCTCAGCAATGCTGGATCGCGGTGCAGTATTGCTCGGTTTTCTCTGGAGAGAAGGTCCGGAAGTGGAGGGAGCCGGATGGACGGAGCCACTGACAGATGGAGCAGGACCGGGTACCAGATCTGCCGCAGCCAAGCCAGAGTGATGAGAATCATCCTAAAATGGCAGCATCTGAGTGTGTTGATCACACGTAGCAGGAGCAGAATCTGAGGGAAGGCATACACAAAGAGCCTGTCCCACAGGAATGAGAAGGCGTCCCCTAGACTCCTCAACTGAAGGTACCAGCTGGCGAATTTATGGCACTTGGAGTTGGCTGCTGTTGCGAACAGGTCGATCTGGGGGGAACCCCACCTGCTGAAGAGCTGAGAAACCTGCGCTTGTTGAAGTTCCCACTCGTGGCAGGACAGCAGCTCTGGTTTTCTTGGTGCATGACTATCTGCACCACCTTCCCCTGTAGCTGCGGCTGGAAGGATTGGAGGGCCCGGAATTCCAGGACATTTATGTGCACGTCTGTCTCCTTTGGGAGCCATAGGCCTCTGGCCTGAGACAGCCCTGTGTGGGCTCCCCACCTCTGCAGGGAGGCGTTCGCAGTGACTGTCTTCGTACAAAGCACTCTGGAAGGAGGCTCTCTGAGTGAGATGTTGGTGCCCTCCCCACCACTGTAGAGCCTGCAGGAATTCCCGATTGAGTGCAATTTTTCCCTTCCAATTGCCTGATACCTGCTGCCACCTGGCATCTAAGAATTCCTGGAGAGGCCGCATCTGGAGCCTGCAAAAGGGAACCAGATGGATGCAGGAAGACATCATGCCCAACAGCGACTTGATGGACCGGACTGTTGAAATGGACACCGACAGCCGCTGCACTGTCCCCAGGATGGCCTTCACCCTCTCCTCCCAGGGGGTTGCCAGACAAACAACAGCATGGAGGAGGGTGCCCAAGAACAAAGCGTTCTGCAATGGCACCACACTGGACTTCAGATTGTTGATGGAGAATCAGAATGAAGTCAGAAGGTGTATGGTCTCTGCCATGTGCTGGGTTGCCAGGGTGTGAGAGTGGGAGCAAATGAGCTATTTGTCCCCACAAGGGTAGACGTGCATACCCTTGTGGCGTAGGTGCACAGCTACCAGGGCCAAGCTTTTTGTGAAAACTTTGGAGCCAATTGCAGGCCGAAGGGCAGGGCCCTGAACTGGTAGTGCCGCCCCAGGACTACAAAACACAGGGATTTTTGATATTTTCGATGAATGGGGATGTGAAAGTATGCATCCTCCAGGTCCAGAGTTGCAAGAAAATCCTCTTCCTCCAGCTGATCGAGCATGTGCTGCAACGTGACCATCCTGAACTTTTTGGGACTTTAAGTACTTGTTTAGGCGGATGGGCCGCCAACCCACGAATGTCTTCCGTACCAGAAAATATCTGGAGTATACAGGATGCGCTGAGGGACAGGCTCTATTGCCCCTTTTCTTAACATGGCTTGAACCTCCTGTAGCAGTTGTGCCATATGAAGTTCTTGACGCGCTACCAGAGGATTGCAAGGGCACCTGTGTTGAAATTATAAGGTGTGCCCTTGCTGAAGAACGTTCAGCACCCATTTGTCTGTGGTGAAGTGACTCCACTGTTCGCCAAAGTTCGATAGGCAGCCTCCAACGGGGCATCCTGGCCTGTTGACGACACTGGCCTTTGCTGGCGAAGGCCTGGGGGCAGCTCCTGTAGGCTTTCTGGGTGGTGGAGTGAGAGGACTGACTATAGGGGGTAGTGTACCCATTGGAAGACCTGGAGACTCTCCGCCGTGGGGAATGAAGGAACTCCTCCTCTGTTGCAGGGTGCTCAGAGCATGTGCCATCTGTCAGTTTTGATAGCCTGGAGAGTCTCATCCACTGGCTTCACAAAAAGGTCGTCTCCATCAAACTACATGTGCACGTCTGCTTGAAAGTTCCTGGCCTTCAGCAACGCCTGGCGCCGAAGGGCCATGCCAGTCCCCATCTGGCTGAACCCCGAGCCGGCTATGTCCAGTGCCACTGTAATGGCGTGATCCGATGCCACCCGGCCCTCCTGGAATAGGGCCATTGCCTCTGCCTTTTTGTCATCAGGAAGGAAATGCGGTATCGGCCAGAGCTTGTACCAAAGCTCCCTGTTGTAATACGACAGGATGGCGAGGGCATTGGCACCCTCTATGGTGGAAGCCCTGGTGTAGATGATGCGTTTGCCAACTGCATCTATCTTCTTGCCCTCCTGGTCTGGGGGCACCATGGACCCCAGCGACGGATTGAATGAGCGCTTCCTGGTGGGGGGCGACACCACTGAGTCCTGAGAAGGATGCGACTTGACACCTGGGAGCAGAGCCCAGGAGCCAGTATTTCTTCTCCAGCCTCTTCCGCTTTGAAGGAGTGGTACTTGGGGTCTTCATAAACGCCAATCCTTGAGGACTCACGCCTTTGAAAAAGGAAATCCTCCATTTTTGTTCTCCTCCGGCACCAGACTGAAGAGTTTAGACGCCTTTGAGATGATGGCGTGGGAGGAGCCAATTTAGTTTGTCGGGCTCGTCAGCACCCGGAGGCTCCCCATCAGCGGTAACAATCTTTCCACTCAGTATGAGTAGCTCTGGTAACTGTCTGTGTGCACTGGTTCCGCTTTCTCTGGAGCCAATGGTCCAGGTACGACAGGCACCCTTCGGTGCGGGGTCAGCCAGCACCTTGGTCTAGGAAGACACCTGGCTGGTGGCTTTGGAGTGGAGAACTTTGGGATGGATCAGGCACAGGAGGAGCAAGTAGCCTTTGCTGAATTTCCGCCAACCAAAGTGTGCAGGGTATTGAGAATGTCCAGAGACATGTCCCTGGGTGCCGGCAGGGAGGTAGGCAAATGGTGCAGCCTGGTGAGGGCGGGGTAGGGAAGTCGGGCTGAAACCCCTGATGGGGCAAACAGCTGGTCTGGCTCAATGCATGGAGATCACTCCTGGGACAGGGGTTGCTGGCCCCTTTATGGTCTGAGTAAATGTGAGGAGATTTTCTCAGCGACCCCATGGGGGCTGAAGCAGACTTCCCCCGTTGGCCTAGAAAGGAAGTCTGATGGATGCACCAACTCCCACATCCTATCCAAGTCCTTGGTGAAGGAAGCAATGATGGGGATCTGCACAATGGGTGCAGCCGACGACAAGGCCGTGGTTGGCATCACCGACGGAGGTCTCAGAGGCAAAGAGACCCTTCGAGTCATCATCCTAGTGAAGGTGGAAACGACAGTCGTTGCTGCCGAACATTTTGTCGATGGCCGAGGAGCGGTCTTCATCGACGGGTCATTAACGAGGGGGGTGGAGGGTGGTCGCTGAGTAAGCGATCTTCGATGGCACTGTGGTCATTAACGAAGAGGCTGTCGACAACGGTCCTGGTAGATGAGTATGTCATCGATGGGGCTCTTAACCAAGACAAGGGAGCAGCCGATGGGCCCCCCGTTCTCCTTCAAAGAAGACTTGGGTTTAGGAGTCCGTGACTTCTTCTGAGACAGCGTTATCCCAGCAGCTGGCAGGCTAACTATTGACAGAGCAGGCGACGACGTGCACCCTTTTCCTGAACTTGATCCAGCAGCTGCGGCTACGTTTGACAGAGCAGATAGACCATGGTGCTTCTCCTTCTTTTGGATCCCCTTGGAAGGAGCTTCCTCAAAGGACCTCAACTACTACTACTTGGGGGAGCACGCTCATGGAACCTGCCGGTCCTGGATGAGGCATGACTGCACCCAGAGGCTGCGTCAGAGGCCTTCCCCTGGTTGATCCAAGCCACTAACCTCCGATAGCAATCCTGTTTGGTTTTTAATGAGAAGCCATGGCAAATCCTGCATCCATCAGCATCATGGTCCGGGGAAGACTATATATATTTTTTTATTGGATATTTGTAAGGCGCCTATACAACAAATGGTGTGTCAAGGTGCCACAAGACGAAAAAAGGGGGATGACCAAGGGAGAAAGATACAATAACGGTCCTACTGGGCCTCGTGACATTTGGATCATGCAAGTGCAGAACAAGATGTGCAAGGGGAGGGGTAATGAAGGACTGCCGGTCTGCACAACATGCAAAGTGCTAGGGTGGGAAGGGAAATACAGGGTAACTAGGAGAAGATGCAAGTGCTAAGGGGAGGCCGGGAAGGCAAGTGCCAGGGAATGCAGGAGTGCAGGGGATGAGGGTCCCCATGCTACGTGCGAGGAGGGGGGGACTGGGTGAGGGGGCTGGTGCCCTGTTGCACACAGAGGGAACCAGGCACCCAGTCACTGCAGCAGAAGGAAGATGTTTTCAGAGGAGGGGGGAAGGGAAGAGGAGAAAAGGAGGGTCTTGAGGAGCTTCCAGAACTTAAGGAGATCCGGCTCAAGCTTGAGAGGGGCAGGGAGATTGTTACAGAGGGAGGCACCTGCGGAGGACAGAGCTCTACCCCCACTCTCTGCTTAGAGAAGTGTTTGATCTACAAATAGTTGGAGGCTAGCAGACCGAAGGGCTCTAAGAGGGAGGTATTTAGGGAGAGAGAGTTGGATGTAGCGTACACGTCCGGCGAGCTTTTCTTCCCCCGCTTTGTATGGCCTATTGGCGAGGCAGGCAGGGGTAATGTAGGCCACAATGTGCGACCGTGCACTCCGGTATCCTCCCCCACATCCAGAGTCCAAGGGGCAGCGAGATTGAGACACTCTGGCTCCACCACGCAAATGCAGAAGCCACGAAACACACTGTGCTTCCTGGTTCCTCTTGTATGCTGTGTGGGAGCTAGTGGGTTTTCAATGCAGTGGGCAGCATAAGGCAGAGAGAACCGATATCTGAAACAGGGCATGTATCATGGACGACGGTATCATAAAAAGGAGTTGGAAAATACTCGGCAATGTTGGTGACTTGTTGCATCTATTGGATTTTTACGTGTGTTACTCTACAAAACCTATTGCAAACTGGCTTTTTGCCCAAATTTCAAAGAAAGGGTGCTGAAATTGCACGATTTTAACCCAATATCTTAAGCATGTTCTAAGGGGGAGAAGCACCTCGGAACCTCCTTTGAGTGTTTTGTGCTCCCTCGCTACGCTCGGTCACTGCACATATTCAGGAAAAACATGTACGCCCCTCCAATTAAAAAATTAACCAGTCACCAATGTGCAAGACCCTCTGCTTATGTGATTAGAGAATAACAGTCGGCAAAGAACACCGTTTACCTGGGGTAGATTGTTAACCATGCAACTGTTAGAATTTCACAAACAGTTTAAATATGTGTAGTGGAAACCATGATAGCATTCCTAAATCAATGAACATCAAAAGCGTCATGGGGTGAAGCACTGAGCAATTTAAAGCTGCTGGGGGCGACAGCAATAGCATGCTGCACTTTAATTTGACTGAACCAAGTGCTTGTCTTTGGAAGTGTAACAGATTCGGCACCCCTAAAAATACGCTCTTTCCACAAAGTCTCGAAAACCAACCCAAGACAAAATTATTTTAAATTACATTTGCTTGAAGGCGTATATTTGCTGATGCCCATTCTACTGACATCTCTTCACACGCAACTACGTCCCAATGTATCTGCAGTTCTGCGCTGGACAATCATGTATGCATTTGCTGAATTAGCGCCTCGCTGCCAGGCAATCATCTGTCCACCCAATCTGGCACAGTCTGCTACGAAAAACCAATTAGATCCATCACAGGGAAGCGCCACAGGAAAAAAGAAATTGAACAAGATCCAAAAAAATTGTTTTCCTTTTCAACCATAGCACTTCTAGCTAAATTAAATAAATCCTTTTTATAAGGGTAGACTGAGCGTCTTCTTGAACCCATGGATCAGACAGGTTGGGCTAGTGCCGGGAGCAAGTTCTGCTAATGAAAATAGCTAACAGGATTGGAATAAAAGGGGAGACCGCAGATTGGAACTTTGCAAACTTTAATTATAGACAGTTTAAAGAGAACTATAACAACATGGTGACTGAGAATACAAAGAGTTTTGATGTACAAGATTAACCCAGCCCAAAAGCTAAAAGCCCAGCTATGTTGCAGAGAAGAAAGAAAGCGCTAGAGGAAATTTGTTTGCAATTGGTTACCGCTGTTTGGGCCTGAAGCACTTTCCTTGCTTCACAACGTGGGCCGACCAGCCTTTTCCATATTTCATTAGTGCACATTGATGATTTCTAGGCGCAGAGTTTGCAAAAAGTTCTAAGACAAAGACACGAGGAGCAATGTCTCATTGTATCTTAATGGTAAAGACCCTCCTCCTCAATCTATATCTTCTTCCTAACCAGAGGTCCACACACATTCCCAATCTAACCGGAGAGTAGGCAATCTGCTTCCCCCGCTTTCTCCCCCATTTGTTTGATGCTCCCTTACTGTTTAATTGCATGAACCCCCCCCCCCCAAATCTCTCTAATTGTTACCTCCCCACTCCCTAGTATATCTCCTTCCATCACTATGTATTTCCTCCTAGGACTTACAAAGCGCTACTTTGCGTCCCAAAGCTAGGTCGAAGCTCAATAAGGTTTAAGTTACTTACCTGTAACTATTGTTCTCTTCTCCAGCAGGGGTCTGGCATGGATTCACATGCTCATGAATATTCCCCGTTGTCAGGCTGGGAATCCTCGGTAAAAGAAAAGACAGTTTCACTTTCACCTTAAAACTGTATTTCTCCTCTAAACCAATCACTGTCCTCTGAGTCATACTTCCCCCATATAATGACAGTTATCTCCCTAAACTCCACCCGTGGTGGCCATCTTCAGATTTGGTAAGCACGTAAAGTGGCAGTATGACCCAAGAAGAAGCACATGGTGTCAGCATAGTATTTTATTGAGTCCACCATGGCTTGTTCATGGTCACACCACCATGTATTCTTCAATCAAGGTAGGGACCCCCTCAGTATTTTCAGCTTCTCTTCGTTGGCAAACATCCACAGCTGCACCTGGGCTTCTGATCTCATTGGACGCAACACATCCAATGTCCTTCTGTGAGCTTCAAAGTGGCTTGCTATGAGGTACAAAGGAGATCTCTCTCTAGGTCTCGGCCTCCTCTTCTTATTACGTCAGCGTGTCATTGAAGTCCTTCCTTTCTGTGTGACTCGTGATCTTTATTCTTCCACTGGTTATATTTGTCTCCGTTTTCCTTCACAGGCACCAACGGACGTGCTCGGGACAGAATTGTTCCCAGCGCGCCCACTCCCGAAATTGACAGAAAAGAAGGTATGTGGGGGTGGGAGTGCAGGGAGGGATTTCTATGGCTAGGGGAGGGAAAGACTTGCCTAATTCCCTGGCAAGGGGAGGTGGCGGCCGCCAGCCCTGGAGAGGCTCAGGCGGAGGGATTACCGTCCGGCAACGCCCGTGTTCTGAGCCTCCCCATTGGCTGGGAGGCCAACACTCTCCCCCCCCGCCCCTTGCCAGGTACTAATAATTAAGAACAGTGTGAAGTACACATCCTCTGCATTCTCTAGTCTGTCAAGGGCTAGGTAATGTCAGGTATAGTGGGGTAGGGAAGAGAATGTTTCAACTAAATATCTGTTGCTGCAGAATAAGTACATCACTTACAGAGAAATATAAAGAGACTGAAGGCATTACATGTAGAACCTTTTAAAAATGTGCATGTTTCTGGATAGGAAGGAATCCAATAATGTACAAGGAAAGCCACAACACACCGATGGGTGAAAGAACAAATCCTGGTTTAATTAAAGTCGCATTTGTCTCGGGAGGATAGGTCAGGGGCAACATGCTCGCCTAGGAAGCCAGATGACGCGGAGCAATACAGGTTCAATCCCCGGGTCCGTGCGTATAAACCTCTTGGTATTAAGTGATTAAGTGCGTTATAAATGACCAATCATAATTATCTACATGTCTTTAGAAAACTGTAACCACTCATGAGGGAGGGACCTAGTGTACATGTGGATTCGGAGTAGAAAATATAGACTCCCAAGGACAGTATTTGTGAATGCAAACTTGCATGTGCCAATGAAAAAAACAAGTTGCTGTTTGCATGGAAATGGCTTAACATATAGTCCTATGTTAGCCGGTCCTTGCCTGTATGTTAAGTCGCCTCTTCATAGCCAAAACATTTACTATCTTCCATGTGCACAGGGGAGTTGGTGCATAGATATTTTTGAAGTGAGTAATGTCCATTTCTCCAGCACCATACTCGTCTTGATGTCAGAGAAAATCAAATAATTTAACTCTATTTGGCTTGTGTGAAATGTCCCATTGAAATGTTAGTAATATTCACACAGAAACCCATGTAGAAGTATGTTTAGAGTTTATTAGAATATAGCAGATTTACATGGAGATTGTGGTCATTGAAAGTGAATGTCTTTGTGGATTTATAATCGTGAGATTCATACAGGCACTTAATTAGTGGGGGCTTGAGATCGGTGGGTCATGTCTGAGTGAACCACCTGACAAAAAGCAAATAAAGAAAACTACAGTATGTGATGTGTACCTCTTAGAATAGGCGCAGGAGAGCTAGGAGGAAGAGCTGCCAATCCCTCAACCTCCTTGGTTCCAAAAAGTGCTAAACCATCGAATGGCATATCGAAGAGATTGGCCTGAACATCTGGGGCAAAATTGGCAGTCTGCATTCATGAATGGCACCGCACCACAGCCCATTATCATGCGGCGGCCCCTGAAATCTGCGGTTGCATGCCAGTTTGGAAAATATTTCATTCCGTCTCCTTTCCATCATGGACCATCGACCTGTAAGAGCCATGTGATTCAAAAGGATGATACGATACCTGCTGTTTATGCTACCTCCCAAAGGGAATGGGAATATTTTGCGTCCAGCAGTTTGGATTTGCATACACTATTGCATCATGTTCCTTGGCAAAGACCTTATATCCCCCAAGCATCCAACTTCCTAGACTCCCTATCAAGAGGAGCAGTAGGGTAGAGTGTGGCTCTTGAACATTCCATAGCTGCTCCAGCAACAGGCTCGCCGGTGAGGGAATGAGACGAAAGAATCATGGGATCCGAGGAACCTGACCTGTGTTTCATAGCAGGAACTGACGAGGGTGTGTTGCACACTGCGGTCACCTTTATTTTTCGTAATGGCCCAGTAGAAGGGGATTAATGGTTGGTCCTTTTCTGTAAAATATCTGTTAGGGTGTGGCTTTGAGCCTGGTCTGAAGGAGGAGCAAGACCCAAGGTGTTCATTGCCCTAGATATCACAGCTCTAAAAGAGACAAAGGGTCCAGAGCTGTTGTGGGAGCCAACGCGGAGATGTAACCAGGTTGCTAGCCTCGCTCAATTCCCGCTGAGGCACTCGCAAGAGGGACTCCTTGGATTGGGAGCCATTACATTTTTCAGGCTCTCTGCAAGAATGTGGAAAAATGTAATTGCCCTCATCGGTACAGAATATTTCCTGTGGTGAGGCGGGCAATGACATGTGACACAGAATTTTGGTAGTTGAACAGAATTGGCTTTATACATAGAAGATGTGCAGGGTTTGATAAACACCAATAGGATGTATGGGAATAACTATAAATAATGATAGCCCTAAAGTAAACAGTCCACAGGGTATTGTCACAATGTTTTTTCCCCTCAAAAAGTGCCTAACTACCTAATTGGTTCCAATTCTAAAGACATCACATTTGTAACCTACTCTTACAAGCCTGTACCTCTTGGTGAGAAACCCTACTCTGCAAAGTAAAGTCTTGGAACTTTATTTTGGCCATCCATTCTAACGCATAATCTTAACATTTTCTTTAGCCTTCTGGCTACCATAAACTAATAACACAAAAGTCCCACCGATTTAGCCCAAAACAAATGTTCACAAACCTAGCCTTCAAAGTACAATCCTATTCTAACAAAACAAAAGAATTTTACGGCAGAGATTCTTGCGACCATTACTGTCTGGTCTCTTTTTCAGGAATCTTGGCTTTCAACTTGCTTTTCAAGGCCTCTCTAACTCCATCTCACTGGTCACAGTCCATCCCTAACTCCACTTCACTGTGGGGGACTGCGACGAGGAAGAGCAAGGTATTATCATGGAGATATATTTCTGCCTGACGTCAGGCATTCATCAAAAACTTCACTGTTAAGTAACGGGAAAAGCCTGTCCAATCACAACAAAGGAAATAGATAACGAGCATCGACTTCCTCCGGTCTGCCGTGCACAGTTTTTAAATTAAACTAATTGAGCAATTGTAAACTTTTTCAACACAACACCACAAAACCAGTACTAGTCCTCGAATACACCGTTCATGCACAGTTTGAGTTAATTTAGAAAGCAATCCTGTAATTTTCTTATTCAAAAAGGTTTTCTTCCTAAATTAACTTAAAATACACCTCTTGTCTTAACTAGCAATCACAGTGATTTCCACATATATTATAGTTTTGTAGTAATTACACTTTTTTTTGCTGTCCGTGACGAATGTCGATCTTGATTCTTAATTCGGGTAATGGCGGATTTTTCAGAAACGAAAAAGCATGGCACCTGCTATGCATCATGGAAGATATAACTAAAACAGTACCTGTGGGGGTTTTGCCAGGGCTCAGCACCTGCAGTTATTTTTGAACCATGGTACTTATTTCTGAGCTCAGTTTGATTAAGTTGTGGTATTTTGGCAACTATATTATTTTAATTGCCAATCATTCACAGTAACACAACAAGCAACAACAGTGCGGTCTAGGCTGGCAGGTCATGGCTAATTATCAGTTTTCATGAAAAACAATGAGTTGGAAGGTGACAATTGTCACTCATGCTAGCCATGCCTGCACACTGCTCCACTCAGCCTGAATGACACTGGTGCAAATTCTCTACCTTAATAACCAGCAGCGCTGCCACAGCAGGGGGGAGGAAGGGGTGCAAACAGGGCAGTCACCAGCGAACAGTCCCAAATCAGGGGCAAAGTCAGTGAAAAGGCCAATGTCAAAGAGGAGTGCCCGTCACGAGTCACAAACTATACAAGAAGAGCATACCACAGTGCTCGACAAGTAAGTTCATTAGTTCAGTAATTATTTTTCCTGTATTTTTCCATCAATTCGCCATAGGAGCAAAGCTTATTTGCTCTTTTGTCTGGGGTTAGATGGTCAATATGTTGCACTTCCCACTGACAGAATTAGAGAAAAATGTGAACGATGGCGCGTTTTCGAATACACGTATGAGATAGACCGTAGATCCCCAAGGTTCCTTCCATGTACATGCTTCTACAATTAAAGTGTGTGTAGCATAGTAGGGAAGTGGGCTGGGAATAAATATGCAGTCATGGCATTAACGCAGAGAGTGAACTGCGCGCCATGGAGCCTGCAGAACCCACAAACTGCACAGTTTCATTAGACTTGCTGGCATGAACAGCCTTTAATTCCATGCTGTCAATTTGATTAGCTGTCAAATAGCAGGAGCGTGCAATGAACCACTGCCAACGGGAGGGCTGAACACACAATTTGCTTTTCTCCATTAAACATGAACGTGAGTGCAATGTGGTGTATTGTTCACCTTGTTTTTTTGGTTAACTGCTGTTCGATGCAGGCTATCTATGACTATGCCTGCTGTAAATATAGAAATACATGCATTTGTAGACAGACTTCCCATTTGTGAAAATCGTTTTAGATGGCACGGCAGAGCCTCTTTGCACCCCCAGCCCCCACCTCTAACCATGCACCTTTTATCACACCCTGAATGATAGCTCTCCAGGCAGATGAGTGCCAGGGTAAAGAAAATGTGCATGCTGTGTTAACTAACGAAATGTGCATGCTGTGTCAACTAACAATAAGCGTAGCGCATAGGCCCCTTCACATTGCTATTCTTTGAGGGTGCTCTAGTGAGGCGAGATGACTATCTTTAAAAAGCTTTATATTTTATATTGGAAGGGGCTGTCAAAAAATAAAGTGCAGGCGTGGTTATAACTCCTCATGCTCGGAGTGTCACAGTCAAGGGCACAACGAAACCTACATTTCACGGGACGGGGGGGGGGAGGCGGATGGGGAGCTGACCCTTCAAATATTGGTAGAGGCACTAATGGCAGAGAAGGTGGGGAGCAAACTTATTTGTGTGGGGGGCATCGACCCTCTTTACACATTCTAATGAGACTATGCTAGTGCAGCTTCAATGTTACAAGCAGTTAACGCTCTCCTTTAAGTCTGAAAGCACCCACTTTAGCACTAAGAGAACGAGGTCTCCTGCCCTCGCTCAACCTTTCCAATCACTCCCCTGGCATGCACGCACTAAACCCACATCACGATTTGAATTGCCTAAAAACGTATGCATATGAATGCAGGTGCTAACCGTCAAAGGCTTTGCCGGGCCTTTGTTAACAGGGAAGCCTGTTCTGTCCGGCCACGGCTCTGTAGGTTAGCCAGGTCGAGGCAACATAGCCTAAAATTTCGGGGGGGACGGGCGGATAAAGCCCGGTCAGCTCAACGGGGTTGCGCCACTGGCCACAGCGCCTGTAGACCTTGAGCGTCATCTTACAGAAATACTGCAACAATTGCAAAAAACGCACTGAAACTATCCCGTGTTGGAACGGTGGATGCAATGCGCATGCTGGAGTGAGGCTTCAGCAAAACCTGCCTTGGAAGAACCTTGTCTGAGGTGGAACTGAATAAATGTCAGTCGTCCTCTCAATGACCCTCTTTAAAATGTCGAAGATCCCATCCGCCTATTTTGCCTACCTGCCGCTCTATAAAACTCACCTATGCACATGCGACCAGCTTCCATATGCGTAAAGTGATCGCAACATTGCAGGACATCCCGACTGCACAGGCAAAAGAGAGGCAAGGCCCGTTCTATAGGCAGTGGCTGAGGCTCGCTGTCTGATGCGGAGCGCCATTACGGAGCACTATACTGAGCAATGCAATCTGACAGTACCATAGGAAATCGGTGCTCTAGTCATCCAACCTAAGGCGTTCAACCTCGGGGGGCTCCAGGAAATACCTCAACGCAGCCTGTGATGTAGTGCGCTACCGAGGGGCCCTAGAAAAGCTATGTCCGCTCCCACCCACGCAACTCTTGCAGCAGAAGAAGCCCTTTAATGACGGTCCTCAAATAGGGAGGAGACCATTGGTCCAGCCTCCCAATGAGAAAGTGTGCGCATGTTAAAATGACTGGGCAGAACGCAGGTGCCGCTAATTAGACTTAAGGGACGAACTGCACAGTTTGAGGGAGGGAGGGGGGAGCTGCTACACCCGAATGGGTATCAGAAAATGAATTGGTAACTGACTGGTAGTGATTAAGGAAGTTTAGAGATCAGACCGAGAAGACTAAATGAAGCATGGGTGTAGTGGGCAGTGTGGACAGGGTAATCTGGGAGTGCGTAGGCTAATAGCCTGGCCTTTCTGCCTTGGCCTTGCCCAGGTGAGTGGCTGTGCTTTTGGACCCCCTTTGCCAGTGATCTTGTGGCATTTTCCATCTGAGCCCCTCCTCCAGGCCCGTGTGCAGCGTTCCTGTCTCCTTTCCACCTCTGCTATGCTCCTTCCTTCTGCCTCGCAGCCCTACCTCCAGCCCTACTAGCACTTGACCCCTGATGTCTGCAATTACCCTTGCACTTGCCACCAGCTGGCCGCACTTTTATTTATTGTATTTATCCTATGTAATGCACTGCCCCCTCCCGTCACCCCCGCACATTTCTCCTTCCCCACTCCCCTGCACTTGCACGATCTCAATTTCACCTGGCCTAGTAGGATCGTTGTCCCTGTCCTCCCTCCGTTTCCCCTCCGTTGCCTCGCGACTTGAAACACTTGCCATATCATATCATTTCCAGAACTGATTCAACAGGGCGTGAAGATGCAGCAGAACGAAATTATAGGGACTGGTTGAAAGGACTTTTCCTTGTAGCCTACACTGTGAGATAACTTTTAGACACCTGAAACTGAAACGTAGATGTTGGCCTGATTTGATGGCATGAGAATTATCTAGGAAAATTGTTAAGTTACTTGCCTGTAACTCCTGTACTGAAGCTTGGGTCTGCCATGGATTCACATGCTCATGAATATTCCCAGTTATTAAGCTGGGAATCCTCGGAAAAGAAAAATCTGTTTCACTTTAGCTTTATAACTGTAATTCTCCTCTAAACCGATCACTGCCGCTGGGCCATACTGCTGCCATCCAATGACAGTCCTCTCCCTACCACCACTGGTGGCCATCCTCAAATTTGGTAAGCAAGTAAAGTGGCAGTATGAACCAAGAAGAGCCACAGAAGGGAAGGAGGGAGGGTTTGCATGTGAATCCATGCCAGACCTATGCTTGAGAACAATAGGTAGAGCTATGTAACTTAAACCTTCTCCAGCATGGGTTCTGGCATGGATTCACATGCTCATGAATAACGATTACGCAGCAGTACAAATACACAACCACGGGAGGTGGCAAGGCTCAACGGCCGCAATAAAACATTCAGGCCTGGAACAGACTCACCTCAAGTGTACACGTTGCATAGCACCGCCTGGCTGACATGGGACTGCTGTCAACACGGTAGAATCTCGTGAAGGTGTGCCTTGACCTCCACGTAGCAGCTCTGTAGATGTCGGGCAGGGGCACATCAGAGAGGAACTCAGCCAGAGCCATCGCATCAACGACTGAGTGGGCTCTCGGCCGGCCCGGAAGAGGCCTGTTGGCCAGCCGATGATGGTGCATGATGCAGCCTGAGAGCCACCTGGAGATGGAATCCTTTGACAAGGCCTTCCTGTGATTCACAGGCACAAAACTGATGAACTGAGAGACACCCGAAAACCTTTTAGTTTGCCATGTAAAACCTCAAGGCACTAGCAGCGTCCAGCAAATGCAAAGCCCTCTCCGCTGGCGCTGATGGATTTGGGAAGAAGATGGGGAACACCAAAGGCTTGTTGAGGTGGAAGTCTGACGGCACATTCGGCATAAAGGTGAGGTGGGTACGCAGTACCATCCTCGTAGCGTGGAAGGACAAGTACGGCTGTTTGCAAGACAAGGCCTCGTCGGGATCCCCGTTCTAGCCGTGGGGCTTAGAGTGAGGACCTCTGCAAGTACCCTCATCTCTGGTTGCTCGACTTCGGGTTGAAGAAGGCCCATGTACTCTGCCAGACCTACGAGTCGTTCGAGGAAGGCCCTGGCTGGCGATGTTGTGTCTGGGTCTTCTTCCTCATCTGTGTCCACTCGGGCGTACAGCTGGTTCGGAGCAGGTGGAGGGGTGCTGGGCGCCAATGGCTGAGGTGTGGAGACCGGAGCCGGAGGCTGCAGCGGAGGCTGGTACGGAACCACCTGAACTGTGGGAGGCAGGGGAGCCGGAATCGAAGGAGCTGGTGTGGGCAGCAGGGGCTGCACCAGGGCCTACACTGGAGCCATAAGAGGAATGACTATAGGCGCGCAGGCAGAGGCAGAGGGGCCGCAGGGACCATGTACCCGATTACATCACTGAGAATGGATCCTATCTGAGGAGATCTCATGAGCATGAGGAACTTTTCAAGGAACCTGTCCTTGCAGGCCGATGGGGTGGCTGGTGATATTGACGGGATAGCGGACGGCTGCAGAGGCGGTTGCATATACTATCTAGCTATTTGCGGGGTAAACCAGCCCTTCGCTGCTGGTGGATAAGCTGTAGGCCGCGTTTGTGGTTGACACCAGTCCCACCTTGTAACTCGTTCTCCCACCTGCTCCGTTCCTCGGGCCGGTATCAGACGAGCAGTCATCTTGTCTGGTGCGGCGGCCATCTTGTCGAGCTGCATCCCACGTGCCAAAGTCGTGGTGCTTGGCTCACTGGGCCTAGCCTCCTCCAGGACTCTTGGCGATAGAGCATGAGACCTACCCTGCACCTCAAGCCGAGGCCTGGTAGGCGTGTCCCCCTCGGCTGAGTTGCCTGTAGTGCTCCGTGCAGGCACCCCCTCAGACATATTGCCGGTACAAGGGCATAGCCCCGCAGATGTACACGCAATAAAAGAACCCTGCGGTCCCTCTTCACTGTCTCCGTTAGGATCTACAGACCCCTCGGCCTGGCAGCCGGTAGCTGAACTAGCCTCGGTACCCGTGCTGCGGCAAACCTGAGAGGTTCCTCCTGTCTGGGTGTTTCCTTGGAAAAGTGTTGCCCTTGCAGTCTGTACTGGAAAAGAGCGGCCCTCCCTTGGGCCTTGACTTATGTCTGACAAAGTCCTTCAAGTCCTCTGGAGGCGACTTCTCAAAGAGTTCCCTCCACCTAGCTAGTCTGTTCTTCAGAGCATGCAAAGAAAATGTGCACGGTAGCCTAGAAGGTCAATGTTCCTGCTACAAATATCTATGCAATCAAAAGTTAATTTAATTAAAAGTAGAGTATGTTAATGCGGCTGCCATAGTTATCCATGTGCCGGCCCGGCGTCGGTGCCTTTCAACACTTTCACATGAAAGGGGCCCCACGTGGGACCGGGCAGTTGCCCCCCCCCCCATTTGCCAGTTAAAAGTTATGGCAATATATTCTTTTCATTCTGGAGCTTAAAACTCTTTGCAGCACTCTCCCCGTTTGCGTTTGCTGGAGCCCTCCGCAACATCAAAGAAACTCTGGTACACACCTTCATTGAACCAGCCAGACAGACCAACACCTTGTGGAATTTACTACTGACACAAGGCCACTACCGATGCGGCAAATGCACTGTATGCCAATTCACCGAAACTACGAAAGTATTCCTCCACAACGAGATCAAGTGGACCCTGCAAGATCACACAAACTGCAACACTAAACAGGTTATTTACATCATAACCTATCCCTGTGGACTCCTCTACGTGGGAAAAACCATGAGACCAGTCAAGACCAGAATTTGCGAGCACCGCTCGTGTATAAAAAACAAAGTACGGGACAAACCCCTCGTTGACCACTATGTCCGTAAGAATCACACCAACATGGACTTGAAGTGGGTAGTGATACAAAAGGTGTCTTCCAGCAAAGGAGGCGGTGACATTGACAAAACCCTGACCCGCCCTGAACAAAAATGGGTGCACAAATTGAACACTGTCAAGAAAGGTTTCAATATCACTGTCGAGTGGAAGCATTTCCTGTAACCCGTCCACCTTAAAGCCTTTCTGGACATGCAGCCGGCCGCAATCCACTGCACTATTCCACTACCTACTGCATGGCTTTGAGATGCATCACATCATCTTTCAGCTGTTCTGTCTCTGTTTCCGACACTGTGAGCCGCTGCATTAACTAATGACACCGGCAATGTCATTTATTGTAATGTTTGTACTATGTTGCTCCGGGGTGATGCGTATTTATACACATGTTTAATACACTGTTGCCAGCCACATGCACGTGGGTATGTGAATCTGTACTAACTAGAAACAATGGCAATGACATCTATTGTAATGTCTATACTACATTGTTCCAGGGTGATGCATATTTAGTACGCATGTTCAGCACACTCTTGGTTTTGTGAATCTTCCAATCACCACGAGTTCTTATACTCCACTGTGTCATCAACTACCTCAGTGTCATACTATAGTCGTCCAGGTCAATTGCCTGCACCGGTGTGCTACTCTTCATTATACATTAGTGCCCACGGTACAGTCATTAGATGCCCACTCGGCACAACTCGGTGTCCCTGCTGTGACATTACCTCCCTCCTAGATTCTATCTAGATCCTTGCATCACGCAGGCACCTGCATGGGCACCCCCATCTGGGAACACCCCAAAATGGCCACCTATATTTTATCCAGTCTGCAAACTCAGTGCTGACACAGTGCGCCACTTATGGGTTTCATGAATGCCTACAGACTTACCTGCTACAGCTTTCCACAGTCCGACCTCGAGGTTAGAAAATTTGGCGCACAGATTAGTCTCAGCGATACTAATCACAATGCCACACACGCGGCCATGCCCAGCATCCATCTCGTGTTTGTACATGCACGCTTGGAAACTGCCACTCATATTGCCACATCACCTATGCTTGTAATTCTTTTGAATTGATGCTAACCCCACGGGCTCCTGCACCAGGCCGAATGGCACCAGTACGCAACTCTGCACAGCAGCACACCCAATTGATAGTTGCACTTACCAGCATTCTATAGTTGCACTCACCAGCATTTTAAAGCATTTTTAATCACTAGATGGCAAGCATGTAACAACACAACCCACACTACTCCCACCCTTTCATGCCCGTTCTACCACACTGCCTCACACGGGCTCCTAGACATCCACGAGACCCTGGCGCAAAGTTTCTGAGCCTGATGTTTATTTTACCCTCAGTCTTCCACCTTGGAGGATTGACACAGCGTTACTTAAACGCCCACCTGACGCAACATCCTGCTTCAGGCCACCCATAGGTAAGTCCTTACCTACGCAGCTGCATTATTCTAAATCAGCAGACACAGGAAACTAATGCCACTTGTCCTTCCTATTTCTCACAGGAACGGGCACACCAAGGACCTCGAAATCCTTACAGTGTACTTCGACACTGCCTCCTCTCGAGCCACTGCGCTCCAAAGATCCGGTAAGCACCGGCTCTTTCCTCTTGTGAAGTCTGTCACTTTCTTACTGTTAGATCCTGCCGATTTGACTCACTCCTAAAACATTCCTGTCTGTTTACTCCAACAGACCTCAAAAGATACCTCCACCCATGGAATCATCCTGTCCTGATGAAGGCCACGCCACTAGAGCTCACTTAGCAATCCTCCTGGCAGAAACACTGTCGTGCTGACCTTTTGTATTTTGTGTGTTGTTGTTCAACCCTACATTGTTCTGACGCATTGTCCGTCGCTAAATTTGCCATCACCTCACTAAGTCCGCTGGTCTCCTTCCCACGGACACATCAGTGGACGTAGAAGCAACAGATTGATACCACAAATATTCAGCATTTGTACCCTACAAACTGGTTACTTAACCTGGAAAATGTATACCGGCTGATGTATCTTTTGTTCCAGATTATGTGTATTGAAAACACCCGCTGCAATTTAATTAAAACCCCACTGCAGCCTACAGAATTGTCTTGTCAAATATTTGTCACAACTATTGATATCAGTTTACTGCCACCACTGAAAGGTGGTTTTTATTTAGGAGTGTGTTCATCCGGCTTTCAGCAGCAAGACTCTCATGACCTTACTCAATTTTGTTCTACTCACAATATTACCTGCCTGGGCAGAGTAAGGCATTAAGCAGGTGCCCTTTTTGATAATTGCCCTCCTGGCTGTGACTTCCCTTGGAGAATGCAGACATGTTATCACCTCGTTGCCTTTAAATGACCACTGGAAAGCTACAAATCATCAGCTTCTTTGTCTTAACAGGTTAAGTGTTTCAGCTCCCGTCTCTGCGCCTCGCAATAATCTGCGGGCATCAACTTTCTGCAGTGTTTCTTTGTCTCCATTATAGTCTATGCACCTCAGACTGATTCCCTCACTAAGCAAGGTAGGCCCCCACAGATCCGTCTGTGTGACCTGGACTCATATTAGCAGGACTATGTTAGCCCTGGTGTAGCGCGTCTCTGTGTCTCTCTGTCTGTCCGTCTCCCCCGCTCTCCCTCTTCTCCTTATTCCCTCTTCTCCAACTCTCCCCTTTGCTCTCAGCCCTTAATTTTTCTCTCATCCTTCCTCTGATTCTCACTTTTTCTCATACTCTCACCCTTTCCCGCTCATATTTTCTTTTGCTCATCATCGGCACCCTTTATCAACTGCTTCCTCTGTTGCTCTAGTCCCCTTCTCATTCCATTGCACACCTTCTTGCATCCTCCTTTAAAACTACACTCTCCTCCTTGCACCCTGGTGCCTTTAAGAGCAAAATGCAAAGAACAGTAGCAACCGCCAAAACTATTGGCATTGCCAATGCTCGTTTAACATGGCGTGGACCTCCTGTAGCCGCTGCACCATGTGCTGTTCTTGCCGAGCCACAGGAGGCATACGAGGACACCTGCGTTGGAACTCCAAGATGTTCCCCTTCTTGAGAACTTCCAGCACCCATTTGTCCATGGTGATGGTCTTCCGCACACTGACGAACCTTGCCAGCCGGCCTGCCACAGGGGTGCACAAGTGGGGGCTCAAGTCCACAGGTTGTTCAGGCCTGCTTTGGCGCACTTGACTTCGGGCGGTATCAATGCTGTCCTCCGCCACTGTATGCCTGTGAGCAGCCTCTGTACGGCTTTTGAGACACTCCGTTGCCCATTTGGCAGAACCTGTGTCCCCGATGTCCAACGTCACTGTAATAGCGTGGTCAGAGGCCCCCTCGCTCTCCTGGAACAGAGCCAGGGCCTCAACTTTCTTCTGGCAGGAAGTCCAGAAAAGGGCATAATTTATACCATAGCTCTCAGTAATAGCGGGACAGAATGGCCAGAGCATTAGCAGCCTTAATGGTGGAGGCCGCGGTATACCTGATCCTCTTGCCCATCACGTCCAGCTTCTTCCCTTCCTGGATAGGGGGCAGAATGGACGCAGACGGGTTCGCAAAGCGTTTTTGGGCTGCGGCAGAGACCACAGAGTTGGGAGAAGGATGGGACCTCAAGCACTTGGGGGCCGAGTCCAGGACCTTGTACTTCTTCTCAAGTCTATCCTGCTTGGGTGGCATGGTGTTCGGAGTTTCCATCAGAGTCAAGCCCTCTAACCAGATATCCTCTAGCAAGGGAATGGATAAGATGGTCTTCGTCTGGACTTGCTTTGTTGGTAGAGGAATCCCTCCTTCTTAGTCTCCTAAGGCACCAGATGAAAGAGGTCATAACTTGAAAGGGTCGACTTCATCCATATAAGAGGCCCTGTGGGGCTTGTCAGCGTCCAACGGTTCCCTGTCAGCCGGAACAAAGTAATCAGCCTCGTCGGTGTCCGTCGCCGGCGTAGCTGGATCTTTGCGCGGTGCCGGCTCCCCAGTTGGCATCAAATTGCAGTGTGGAGGTGGTGGTGTTGCTTGATGCCTCGGGCTCGCTGGGTCCTTCGCCTTACGCTTGCGCCGGGTTGGGCTCCAGGCTGGAAGCGTTGTGGGGGGCGGGAGGTGGCTCCAAGAATGGGCAGATCCCAGTGGGAGGGTGGGACAGCCTCAAAGGACCTCAACCTCTTTTCTGGAGGAGTTATCTTGCGGGTTTCCCCGGTCAAGGGTGAGGCATGACTGTGCCCGGAAGCTGAGTCAGAGGCCTTGGCCGAATTCAGCCACGTTGCCAGCATGGTGTAGCAATCCTTCTTGGTTTTATTCCAAAACCCACAGCAGACCTTGCATTCCTCCTCATAATGGTTCAGATGCTGGCAATACAAACATTTATGTCATCGAGCCTCGGCCTACACATTCCTCAATTCACACTTCATGCAGAGTTTGAAGAGGCACCTCTTTTCCTTCGGCATAGTAGAAAGGCACATAGTAGGGCCAAGCTCGGGCCTTCTCGAAACGGAAGATTTGCGATGTAGGATTATCTTCGCTGACAGCAGGTCCCCGCTGCCGGTAATCGACTTTTGGTTGAAAGATGAATGTGTCCAAAAAATGTGAAAGAGGAAAAAACAGCTCAGAGAGCAAGAAGAGGACTCCCAACATTAAAGCATGCAGTACAAATCTGAAGATGTACACCAGGGATGGAGGTTGGGGAGAGGACTGTCATTGGATGAGGGCAGTATGACCCAGAGTAAAGTGTTTTGCATGAAAACTGCATTTCTCGTCAAAATCAAAGTGAAACTGTTTTCTTTTTTTACCAATGATTCCCAGCCTGACGACAGGGAATATTCATGAGCATGTGACTCCGTGCCAGACCCAATGCTGGACTCTTGACAGAAACACAGTGCTAAGGCCCATCAGAAACAGTAGGATCATGGACTCTGAACATGCCATTGAGGTGGAAAAAGACATGCAACCTCCTCCTCTGTATATGATAAAGAGGCCATAGACCTGTAAAAAGCACTAAAAGATCTTTAATACAAGGTTTGCAATAATGAGCCAACCACGCTGAATAACAACCTACTAGACTGGGTGGTGTCTCGTAATCTTGAAACTAAAACCATCCCATGCTTCTGGCAGGACCATTATCGTGTTGATTTTCTGATCGTACCTCAGGGCCCAGTACCAAAAGCCCAGAATTGCCACCAAAGTGTCCCAAGTATTAACTTTAGTATAATCCTCCCACCGGATAGAGCCACCTGCGTAAACTCCCTTGTAGCACAGACAACTGAAAGCGATTCTTGTGACATCTTGATTACTAACTTCACTGCCACCTTTCAAGAAATGGTGGACCCAATAGCTCCTGTTTGGTAGAAATCGGTCAGGGCCAATCCCAAGCACCAAGGATGGTTCTCCACCTCTCTTAAAATCCAAAAGAGAGAAAAAAGGAAATTAGAACTTCAGTGGTTAAAACAGCCGACACCGGAAAATAAGAGCAAATGGGAGGTAGGAACACGGTATAAATTGAATATAATGGAAACCAAAAAAAAACACTGTCAATGATCAAATTCATAAGGCATCCAACTCTGTCAGCAAGCTCTTTGAGATCCTGAGATCTCTAGAAAATCCAAGGGCATCGTCTGCCCGGCCCAACCGACCCATGCCTACTGCATAAAGCAGCAAGAGGTTTTCGAGGCAAAATTTCTCAAGGCCAGGGAAACTATTAGAGTCATTCAAGCTCAAGTCCCTCCTACACGAACTCACACGGGTGTCCAGCATAAGACACACAAAGCCGACGGCTTCATGTTCTCACCCATGATGACCATAGACATGAAGACTTTGCTGTCTACCAACCTCATGTGCGGAGAACATTCTGCCCCCTAAAATAATCCTGAAACACCAGGACCGTTTCACTTAATTTCTTACGTGTATGGTAAACTCCTCATTCAGAGACAACTATGTTCCAGAATCCATTAAGACAGTCACAGCAGCCCCTCTAATTAAGAAACCCGGACTAAACCCAAAGGACCCAAGCAATTTAAGGCCAATCACCAATTGCAATTGCAATTTTCCATTGAAAATCCTGGATAAGTGTGCCACGATACAGCTGCAAGGTTTTGCTGAAGGTAAGAACATCCTACATAAACAACTATCAGGTGTCAGGCCTGCTCATAGTACCAAGACAGCACTTATCGACTTACATACTCACATGCTGCGCATCATGGACAAGGGTAAAGCAGGTATGTTGGTCTTACTCAATTTATCCGCGGCCTTCGGTCAACTTGACCAAGAACAGCTTCTGTGGTCTTTGGAACATGTTGGTAATTGCACAAGAGGGGTGGTAAAATGGTTTCAATAATTTTTAACCAATCGAAGGTCCAAGATTCATTGGGTTGATGCCTTTTCACCTTTCGCGCCCATCAACTGTGGTGTGCCACAGGGGACAAGTCTTTCCCCCGTGTTGTTTAACCTATACCTCAGACCACTCTGCTCCCTCCTTGATGGAACTAGCATTTTATTTCCTGAGTTACGCTGACGAAACTCAGCTGGTACTGGAGCTGGGTGGCAAGTATGAGCAGGATACCAGCAATCTCTGGACAGTTTGTGACATTGTGGAGTTCTGGATGATCACGAACTGGACGTGCCTAAATGACAGTATAATGCACATCTCATGCCCATTAGGTACACTGGATTCAAGCTAAATTGCCACATTATGTCAACATCACTGTCACCCCAGCCACCAATATGGGAAGTGCAATTCAAACTTCTCTTTAGCCGTGGGACCCTTATCAACTACCCCAAGACTAGCAAGTACTTTTCACCACAAAACAAAAAGGTATTTACAATGTTTGGCGTGAATAGCAATGTGAAAGTACACGCCCTCCAGATCTAAAAGACACTAGCCAATCATCCAAGTCCTAGTTTAGAGGCGGGTGACTATCATGAACTAGAACTTTCACAGGAGCTTGTTAAGGCGTCTCTGATCTAAAATGGGTCAGACCTCTCCATCCTTCTTAGGAACCAGAGTGTTTTTGAAGAGGCCAAAGGTGTACCCAAAGATAATGACAGTGAGTTCCTAGGGTTAGACTGGCACCTTCTCCTGGCAGACTGAAACGTTCTTTGGAACTGCTAAGTATGTGACTGCTGAGTGTGGAGTCTGCCCTTACAAGGAAAGTATTAGGACTTGCATCTTCCTCTCCCTGAGGAGTAAGTGTAGGTAGAAGATCGTGCCACCACCAACCACCCCAAGCCTAGTGACTTTGCCATCTGTCCTAAGGTGTACATTTGGAGGGACTTTCGTCAGCTTTAAAAACAAGCAAGTCTAAACCATCAAGAGCCATATCTAAATGTTAAGACTGTCCATCGGCTGCAAAATAAGCAGATATGTTCATGGAATGTTGCCTTAAGGCTGCCGCAGACTCGTCGATCTCCAAACCCCATGCAATCTGTGTCATCTATTCTTGCCTGCAAAAGATGTCTTACAGTATGGTTTCCGTTTCAAGGTATCCAATGCTGAGGTCGCTCAGTGCCCCATGCTGGGGAAACGTTTTCTGTGATCAGCTGAAGCTGCAGAAATCTATCCAAAATGAGGAATCTGTGGCAGGACACAATATTTTAAAAATGTATCCTTTAGAAATGGAGTGTTCGACATTAGCCACCAATGGGAAGCTAAATTTGCTAAAGTGAAAAAACCGTCAGACTGAAGAATAGTACTGGATACAAATACTAATGCTCAGAATATGTTTCAAATAAACACTTTACACTGAAAAGCCTGTAAATTCACACAATTATGGTGTTAATTCCCCTCTGACCTACATCAAACATTTCATGTAGAGACACACTTTTCCAAACAATTGCAGGAATCACCTAAATGTTAAATGGTACTATTGCCACTCAAAGGCTAAACAATGCAGTTGTCAATGTCCTCCCTCGATTCACCACTCTCCTCACCTGATTTTTCGGAGTCAGTCTCCTTGATTTCTTGTCGGTGAGCCAGATAGTCCTTCGATTTTGATGTCTGAATCCTGTCACAAGAAGTAGCCATGGTGGATCCCAAACTGGACCACTCCACGACTACAGTCCCGGAAGCAGGAAATGTATGGGGGGAAAAAGCCAAAGGCGGAAAAAACCCCTGTGAATATCCCTCGTTGCTGGCCAACAGGTACAGAAGAATCCGAAGTCCAAGGCTACGCCGAATGTAGAACCACGTTGAAGTGGAGCCGGAGGCTGGTAGCAGTGAGAGGAAGAGAGCATAACAATGTGCGGAGCAGTGTCTGACACGAAAGTTCCACAACAGAGCGGAAAAGAATACCAAGCTGGGTCTAGCCAAGGCGATGGCAGAAAAGGAACAGAAAAAGGGTAAACAAGCTGAGCAGGTACGAGGCAAGAGGAGGAAAGAGCGGAAAACTCGCAAGGCGAGCGTGCCGAACTGAAGGGAAAAGAAGGGCAGAGAGAACAGGTACGGAAAATCAATAGAGAAAGGCAGGCTTCCGTGTGAAGCGAAAGTGGAGAAAAACTAGCTTGTGACCGTAGGAGTAGAGCTAAAACGGTTGCAACGCACAGACCGCAAAGAAAGCTGTGAAGAAATACTTCCGGCTGAGGCGAGCAGGAAAACCACTAGAACGTTACAGCAGCAACGTGAGAGGCGTGATGGCACCGAACAATGGCGGCGAAGCCGTAACCGTGGTAACCACCGCCATCCGAACGGGTCCATGACAGCAGTTCCCATTTGTCAGTGCCAGGGATGTGCATAGGCAGGAAAAAGGGCCAATAATTGTTTTGACCCTATTTTTAGATGCCAGTCATCAAATACAATCTTTCATGTTCCTCTTAGTGACTTCTCTCCATGTGCTCCACTGTATACTTAAATGTGCAACAACATTTTGCTGAGCATGACCAATTGTACTCTCATTGCTCCAACCCATGTTACTCATTATGTAGACCTGCAGATATGTTTGACTACATCTCCCATGATCCTTCACTACTGACTGTGCTGGCTATGGCTGATGATCTTGAAGCCCAAAACATCTCTACGGCCACAGTGTATAACCTTGTACTGCCATCAACATAATCGGTCCAAAAGACTTTTCTCGTCAAAGATGCGCGCAATCTTCATATAACCTATGGCAAAGCGCCATAGGCTCCAAATGTTCATAGGGTCTGAAGGACAGGTTTTCTTCACTAACTCAAATATCAGGCAGGAGGAATAACGGTAGCCCCAGAAGTCTAGTCCTTGTGCAGTTCTGACACTGACCTGATGCTGGCAGACTTTGCCTTCAAGTCGTTCCAGCGCAGGTTCATGTCATCCAGGCGATGCTGGAGCAGTGTAGCCTCCTCAGTGGTCCCCAGAGCCTTCACCATCTTCTGCCTGTTGCCATCAATGCTCTTGAAGATGTCGTTGTGAGCGTCGATCTCCGCTTGGATATCCTAATGAGCAAAACAGAAACAGTGTCACTTTTGAAAACTCCCCTTGTAAATTCTCTTTGTGGCTAGCTTGTGAATTAAATTGATGGCTGTACATTTTATTAAGGAACAGAAAGAAATCAGAATAAAACAATGTTATGTTTTCTAACCAATCCACAACGCAGTAATGCAGAATATGAAAAAGTACATTTAAAAAGTTGCATCAATGAGGCTTGAAGTTACCTATTCAGAGCATGCTTCCCACGAACTGTGCTCACTCAGTGATTGTTAAAATGAATGCGTACGGTAAGAGTCAAAGGTAGGAACATATGAAATAAAATGGAGCTTACAGCTCTCCCCTCTTGAAACTTTAACAATCAAGGTGGTGAAGGAAAGGTTTATTGCAGACCCGCCCCCAACTCAGGCATCCTAATGGCACATATTTTATTACTCCTTAATAGTGACTGACGAGTGTCATCAGGGACATCAAATCATTGGATGGCTTATGCAAGTGCTTCATACTGGCTGATGCATTTTAAATGAGAAAGTGATGTCCTTGGGTATGTCCAGGGCTATGTCACATTACGTCAATTGAGAATGCATAACCAAAGTATCCCAGCTAGGTTTAACCTGAAATGCCCCTTGACAAGGGCGTCGGATAAATTACTTACAAGTAATGTTCTTTCTATCGATGCTTCTCCCACAGAGTCCTCATTTGATAGATAGTAATCCAGCGTCAGCAGCTCATAACATTTTTCAACAGGGGGTTGCAGTATTGCTCTATATCGTCATGGACTCGCTCGCATACAACAAGGTCACTCCTCGACAATGGACATGACATCAATCGCAGTATTAAAGGAATGCACTTGCCCCTTAACTCAGTTCGCCACTCCCAACCCAGCCCTCTCGCCTGGGCTCAGCCAGCGAGGGGGAACATGAATTAACGGGGAAAGGCATAGAAACATGCAATAACAGCATACAACGAATGCTTGCTTACCTTACACTTACATATTAGAATCTTTGAAACAAAGCCATAGTGAGTCGGGCAACCTGGCAACAATTGCTGCACCCTAACATAGCCCTTTGCTCCTCATATTGTCGGCACACAGAAATGTAACAGAATGTGACTGAGCTCAAGGACATCCAATCAGGGTAGGCTGGGAGGGCGATGAGGAATCTGTGGGAGAAGAATCCATAGAAAGACCATTGCTAGTAAACATAAGTAATTTCTCTTTCAATGGATTGCATTATCCCACAGGTTCCTCATTGTGATGGACTACCAAGGTAGTATACATGCTAGTGGAGGGTTGGTAGTCACACCAAGAAGTTCTGGAGGAAAGCCCTAGCAAAGTGTGCATCAGGCCAAGTTCAAGCTGTAATGCTTGGCAAACATGTGCAGAGAAGACCACATTGCTGTGCAAAAAATCTCTCTCGCAGGCACTCCCCTCTGAAGAGCCGAGGAAGGCCGCGACCCTTTGGTAGAATGGGTGTAAAGCCCTACTGGAACCGCCTTATCCGAGTTCTGGTAACATTCAGAAATGCATTAACTATCCAGTGAGAGATAGTTTGCTTTGTGACTGCTCGCCCCAACGAGCCCGTTCTAGCCAGGTAAAAACTCAGCGTCCTCTTGGGATCCAAATAGGTGAAGGCTCTCCTCGTCCTTCGAAGGATGGGCTGCAGGGTAAAATGCTGAAAGATAGATGTTCTGGCCCAGATGGAATTCTGACCTTTGGTAAAATAATGTGGGCGCAATTTCAGGGATACTTTCTTTTTAATAAAATTGAATGAAAGGGGCTTTACAAGATATCGGCTGCAGTAACTGACTGTTCCGGGACGTGATTGTAACCAAAAAAAGCAGTCTTCAATGTGACTAGTCTAATGAGAGCTGAATGCAAAGGCTCAAATGGAGCCGCCATCAGGAAGGTGAGAACCAGGTTCAAATCCCAATCAAGGATCACAAAAGGTGAAGGAGGGAAAGAATTAGCCATGTCTTTCAAAAACTGGGCCACCACTGGGATGGTAAAGAAGGAACCTTGTTCTGGTGTCCTTTTAAATAGGCAAAGAACCGCCAGACAGCGAAATCGGGCCTGCCAATGGGCATGGTGAAGGGGTAAGGCCAACAAAAACTCCATCACCAAGGAGGTGGGACACGACATGGGATCCACTCCCTTCGCCTTACACTAAGTCACAAACTTTCTCCATCTGCATGCTTAAAGAGACCGAGTGGACAGTCTATGTGCAGCCAACAACCGCTCTAGCACCTCCTCTTCGAAGTTCTAGTCCCCGTACCTCAGCCTCTAAAGAGCAAAGCATGCAGGTTGAGAGGGTCCAGGTTAAGTAAATTTCCTTCCAACTGGGACAAGAAGTCTGGCCTCAGAGGAAGTCGGATAGGTGGGCTCCCCATAGCACTTGCCCCCTAGGCACCCTTTGCACTTGCTCCACTATCTCCCCTGCCCTTCTTTGCACTTCTGCTGCATTTGCACAATCCAAATGTCACAAGGACTAGTAGGACTGTTATTGTTTTTTCGTCCCCTTGTCCTCCTCTGCACCCCACCTTTATGTCTTGTGGCGCCTGGAAACACACTGTGATTAGTTGCCATATTAATATGCAGTAATTAAATAAAATACGCCCAGTTCCAGGAGATTTGGTATCATGTCCTCCTCGCCCTGTCTGGGGCGATCAGGATCATGTGAGCCCCGATTCTCAGCAACCTCCTAAGAAACCAAGGGATGACATGTAGCGGTGGGAATACATAAAGGAGGTGGGAGACCCACCACCAAAAATGCATCCTCCATTGCACCCCATGGGGGGAAATTTCCTCGAACAGAACTGCTTGCATTTTATGTTGTGCTTTGTCGCAAAAAGGTACACCATCGGGGTGCCCCACTAGGTGAACATCTCTAATGGATCTCTAATGACATCCCGGTATAGCTCACACTCGTGGGAGACCGAGCTCTACCTGCTCAGTCTGCCAACCCATTCTCCATCACTGCCATATGAGCTGCAAAGGCTGAGATGTTGTTCTCTAGCTTCCACAACCACAGCTGTATGGCCTCCCTGCACAGGGATAGTCAACTCACGTCTCCCTGCTTATTGAGGTAGTGTATGGACAATGTATTGTCCGTTACCACTAGGACATCTTTACCCTGCAGAAAAGGCGCGAAAGCAGTTAGGGCCAGTTTGACTGCTCGCAGCTCCAGCAGATTGATGAGGTAACTTTTCTCCTTCTGAGACCAATGACTGTTGATCTGGAGAGAGCTGAAATGAACTCCCCAGCCCTTCAGCGAGGCATCCGTGACAACCTACTCATCCAGCCATGGTGCACAGAAAGGTTTTACTGCCAACATGTCCGTCCTGTCGCTCCACCAGGTCAGGTTGTTCGCAACAGACCTCAGCGCCTGGAGGACATTCAGCATCTCGCCGAAATACCACTGACCACTGTCTCCTGAGAAGCCACTGAAGGGATATCCTCCAGAGTCTCGCCTACAGCACCACGAAAATGCAGTATGCCATGAGGCCCATTAGGCGCAGGAAAGCTGATGCCAGGAGACTGCTGGAGTTCTGGAAGAGACTGACCCTGCGTGCCACATTGGTGACTCTCTCCAGGGGCGGAAAAGCGTTCCAATCCCGGGTGTCCAAGAATACTCCAATGAACTTGAGCCTTTGCGCTGGTGAGGTCTGTGATTTCTGTAAGTTCAGGGAGAAATCCAAGTCATGCAGTAGTGAACAGGTTTCCTCGAGGTGCCTCGCAACTTGTTCCGGTGACTGCTCGCTTCAGCCAATCGTCCAAGTATGGAAGCACAAAGACGCCAGCCCTCCTGAGGTGGGCCACTACTACAGCCATGTGCTTGGTAAAAACCCTGGTGGCGTAGGTCAAGCCGAAAGGGAGCACTGTGTATTGGTAATGAGCGCCCTCGATGACAAACCTGCCTCTGCTTTCTGTGGATAGGCATGGGAAAATAGGCGTACTGAAGGTCCAGCTACACCAGCTAGTCTTGGAAATGCAGAACCTGGAGAATTTCCCTCAACGTCATCATCCTGAATTTGTCCGTCCTCTGGAATTTGTTGAAATTCACAAAGTATCGCGAGTACCGACCTGAGCCTATTTCCTCGGCTGGCACTTCCTCTACTGCTCCCTTCAAACGAAGCGCCTTTAGCTCTTCCTGGAGCTTACATTTCTCCTGTCGGGAGAGAGGTGGAGGTCTGTCTGGCGGTCTCTTCAGAAACGGGAGGCAGTAACCCCACTTGATTAACTGAGGGTCCCAGGAATCTGAAATAATTTCCCCCCTGTTCGCCCAAGAACCTGGAGACTCTCCATCCAACCAGGGAAGTATGGAGAAGAACTCAAAGAAGTTTCTGAGTTGCAGTTGAAAACAACTCTACAAGCAGTAGTCGACTGTCTCGACCCCGCTCTACCTGGCCATGGGACCCTATGTTGCCCCGTTTGGGCTGGGGAGCTTGGGCCCTCCTGGGAAAGGTTGAGTATCACCTGTAAACCCGTCTTCTAGATCGAAATGCAGAATTCTGATGTGGCGGCTGCTGCTCCATTGCCAATCCTAGTGACTTAGCTGTCATCTTAGCGTCCTTGAACTTTTCTAGTGACTCATCGGATTTGGGGCCAAAAAGATGCGCACGGTAGAATTCAAGGTTCTTCAACTTCTACTGAACATTCTGGGAAACTGACCAGCCCCTCAGATAAGCAGAACTGCACAGGACTGTCAAGGTGCCCATGGCATTACCCATACAGTCTGCCACGTCCAAACCTGCTTAGATCACTTGATAGGCTATTTCTTAACCATTTATCTCCAAGAAACCATACTTGAACTCTCACTCTGGGAGGTGGCCTGATGCTTCTGAAATGGTGGTCCAGAGGATACGAGAGAGTTTAGCAAAGGCACAAGAGACATTCACGCTTTAAGAGCCATGCTCCCTAAGGTGAAAACTTTCTTTGCCCAAATGTCGGATTGGATGCAAAAGTCACTGTCCGTACCCCAACCATTTGGGTGAGCTATCAAGAACGGAAGGTCACCCTTTCCAACATTTTTTGCGAGTTCCATGTTGACTGTCCATGTCGAGCACGGGTGGTGCCACAAGGCCATGACCGGATCCGGTATGGCAGCATTAAACGGCAAAGCCCGCTCAATCTGCGGTCCATGGCCGAGGACTTTAGTGAGTTCATTCTGCGACACCGGTTTCATCAGCGCGCCGAGCACTAAGTACACAACGAATTTCTCGACCACCTTGCTGTATTGGGAGTTCAGGTGCGCATATGGGTTTAACAGCTGTGACATCCGAAGATGTATCCAAACCACTGCCATCATGGAGACCCTCCACCAGTTGCAGTAACCCAGCCTGGTCCAACATAAAATCTGATATTGGATCCAAGCCCCTCGCACCCCCATCAGCTCAAACCCAAATGATATTGGGTCAACCTCCTCATCAAAAATGGACTGCATCGAGATAACACGGATCTAGTGTCTGGTACAAAGCTTTGATCTTGCAGGACTTCTGCTGGTCAAGGGGCTTCTTGGCCCAAGGGGGCTGCTGACAGTATCGGTGGAGAAGAAGGTTTCTACTTTGGGATGCGGGTGCGGACAGAGCCAAATCCAGCTGCAGCGTCATGGCCGAAGCCATACCAGCCGAGACCTTTTCACAGACTTTCAACATTTGATTCCTGAAATCCTCCCACTACTCCCTAGACGCACCCTTAGCTGGGTACGACTTACCTCTGTCGTTTGACGAATCGGATTAGCATCTGCATCAGCGTTTTTGTGCAAAGTTGACTGGGGTGGTGGGGAGAAATGCTATGCCAATGTTTCTTGGAATTCTTGCGGCGACAACCTTTTCTATATTTTACTCGTGAGTAGACCCTTCGGTATTGTGTTCTAAAGACCGTGGAAGCAACTTTGCTGGGGATTTTGACGCGATCTGCCAAACGCTAATTTTGCCGAGCATATCAACACCACCTTCGAGTTCATCACCTGACAAGAACAACATTGCTCCAGATAGTGTGTGGGTCTTCGAGAGACATTTTAGAGTTGCAGTCCTTGCAGCGTTTAAAGCCAAACGGTTTAGGCACTGACATATTGACGGAGGATCAAATTAGTTTGAATCAAATAACGAGTGTGTTACGAATAGGGTACGGAGCATGTGGAAAAAAAGAGACCGAGTTAAGGTGGCTTAGTGCACACTTAATTCAGCGATCAACCTAAAGTCCACTGTCAAGGAGTGGGGCCGCCGTATACAAGGGAGTGGTCTATGACCTCAAGCCGCAGTACACAACCTGTGGAAACATTTTCCAAGCAGCTAATGCTGGATAACTATCAAGATGAGGCATAGGTGGGAGAATGCAATCCCTTGTAATTATTTTGTGCACTTCTATGGATTCCTTATTATTGATTTTGTACATTGTATTCGACTAATGAGAATGCTTTTGAAACTGAAATTATGCGGTTCTTCTAGCATTTTGTGGATTATATGTACTGTAAGGCACCAGAAGTAAGGAGATGGACACAGTCTTGAGTGGTACACAATTATGTTTATTTAAATAATAAGAGGTTAGGGGGAAAGGCCTCACTATCCCCAAGTCTATGAAGGGTTTCCCCGCCTCAACAAAATTAACTAATGGACCAGTTGTTGTCAGGCTGTCCAAAATAAAGATTTCCACTGTCCTGTGTCCAAAACCTAATCTGACCCTTGCACTTAAATCCTTAACTACTATAAGGAAAAAAACAAATGTTGGCTGCGACCTGCCAACATTCTTCTCATGAGAAGCATCCTTTCTCAAACAAAACTTTCCCTGGTCTTTGGGGTGCGATAGAAAAAAGCCCCTCTCTGGTCTAACTGTTGCCACCGACGGTGTTTGCTACATCTAAAAAAGGCAACAGTTAGCCTATTTGTGATTGTTTGAGCAAACCTTTTTACATTGTCCGACTCCCCTCTAATTAAAACAAGCCTTGGAATGGAAGTTGTGACTGTATTGTCTTTGTTTTTAAAGAATAAGGATTTTCTCCTTCTTCAATTGTTTTTGTGTCTTTTTAACCCTAGCAATCCAGGGTCAGTGTGACAAATCTGTGGGCTATTAAAGGACTGTTTACCCCATTAGCTGCCACATGAGTTTTTGGAGGGATATATATCCTCTTCAATACCCCTGGTGCGCCTTTTCTTTTAAATTACAGTTTCTTCCAATCTGTACTAGATCTGGAAGAAAGTGGTATAGGACCTACAAGGACCTACAAGGCTGGATATATTACACACCATAGAAGTTGGTAATTTGACTCTTATTCTCTCACTTTTAGACAGGATTTGTAACACCGCAACCTAGTTGAGAGTGCACTTTAGGCAGGGATAGTATATTTCTTGTTCTATCCTTCTGTCTTCTGCCACAGCCTTGTCTTTACATCTTTCTCGATCTCAAGCTAGATATTAGCTGAAATTGTAGTCCTTACCACAGTTGTTTGGGTTGTGCCGACTGGACCTCCCTTGGTTCTTACTTGGCTGCGAACAACACAGATGTATATTGTCCATCTATTGTGTGAACATAATCTACTAAGGGTAATATCCTGTTAATTTTGTAGAATTTGCCCTCTTGTCTAATAATTCTCTACTACACAACAAACTCTCCAACTTCACAAATGATGCCGTTTCACCCTCCCCACAACCACCATGAAGGCACCCGTCATCATAATATTACTCAAAGCTTGCTGTGATTTCCCATTCTCACGAGAGCATTTCTGAGAATTCATTTATGAAATTGCCCAGCATGGGATATTTCACCTCATTTTGTGTGTGACATTTATACGATGGGCAAGCTCCCAATAATTCAATCCTCTACCCTACCACTCACAAACCCTCAATCTCCCCTTTCTCTGCTCTAGCCCTTCTACACACCCCCCCCCCCAAAATTTTGTAAAAAGATGCAATCAAATGTCCTGCAACCAAATCTAATGAAACAGCTATGGGGAATACCACAAGATTTCCTTGATGAAAAAAAGGCGTGTTTTTCATTTCTTAAAAGCCTCCGTTGTTTCAATGCACCATTGGAAAAAAATAAAATCTACTTCACAGAATTAAACCAAACCAACAAAGCACAAATTCACCACATTGAGCCACACCTGAAACAAATTTGCTCTGCAGTTTAGGCCATTATGCCCGTTCATAGGCTTCACATTTTCCCTAATGGAAAATTCATGGAAAAAGTAAAAATACATGTTAGAAAAAACTCTCTTTGTCGCTTTATAATGTTTAACTGTTAGACTAAATTTCCAGTTTTTGGCGCCCTGGCCAAAAAGACAGCTTCTGAAGATTTCACACAGATGTGTCCAACTAGTCAAAGGGCATTCAAATTAGAATTTTCAAAAAGTCAATGATCATACGTTTCACGTCAACTATAGGGCAACAACCATCACATAGCTTGTCTTGTCCAGGGCATGTTTGGGAGATCATGGTTCACATATGCAATGGATGTGTTCCACACATGTGAAAACATTTGATTTAATTAGGATTATGATGCTCTGATGTTGATACTTGATTGTATTGTATTTTCTAATTACTTTCATACTTTTAAGATTTGTATTTTTGTACCATGCACTTTTTTGTATTGATTACTAATGCATGTTCTGTCCTGTGCAATTTAATCTATTTGAAAATGTTTTTCGAAGCAAAGAGTACAACATTATGTGCATCTACGCCGATGCAAACACACATTGAGGATTATTCTTCGTGTTAGTTAATATTTGTTTGTGTCCAGAGCTCCTCAGTTAAATAATGAATGGGTTACCCTCCTATATATTGAACATGTTTCAAATGGAGCCCATTTGTATTAAAAAGTATGGAAAATGGCTGTGTATATGCCTGTTCAGGGTAGAACATAACATGTGTTGAACACAAAGGAAAGAAATCACTAACGTATTTATAAAGAATGGCTCATGCACCATCAATATAACGGATGTAAAAAAGTAACTGCTGTATAGGAAATCACTGGTTTCATAACGCGGCCTTCCCAAGTGCTGATTTTTCAGAGAACCTGACAATATTGTTGTGGCATGCTTTTAAGGATGCAGGGATTAGCGTGCCCATCTAAAGATGAACCAAGTGTATTATATTACATCAGAGAAACCCATTACACTCCCTGAACCAATAACACTATCTGTTAAAGGCCACCCAAAACCAAAACAATAGCAGAAATAAAATTCAAACTTATGGGCCTCAAACTGATACAATCTGAGTTAAACTCATGACACATGGCTATGTTCTGCAAACACCCCAGCTTCAACTTAGAATTCAAACTCTGAGGTATACCTTGCAATATAATTATCCAGATGGAGCCATGAAAGGCTTTGCAAACAAATTAGGCATGCCCACAAACACTATTAATATTTAGCTGAAAGGTATGCATGGACACACAATGTTTCATGATTCAAGAAAATAAAACTCAGGTAAAGTTAGCAGCAAACATGTTTTTTAATACCATTTTTGATATAATGTTAAAAGGGTCCTGTATCGTGCTCTGTTACCACTTTCGTGGCACTCTGGTGGATCTGTAATGGAAGATGGTTTGTGGGAGGTTTTGTTAGTGGGGTTGAGATGGAGAGAAGCAAGAGAGCTTTTGTGATGTTGGCAGCTTTAGCTTGGAGAAACCAGTCACTGAGTGTTGGTGTGTTTTCAGTTGGTAGCCGGCATGTGGTGTTGAGTTATGATTGTGCCTTGTTAGGTTTCATGTTGGCTGTTGTGAAGTGCGTGCGGTTTGTAATGCAGTAGCGGTATGGTTGTGTTCAGTTCTGAGTTTACGGGGGAGTATGCAGAAAGGTGAGATTTTTAGTACAGTTAGTTACAAGCAACACATTTCCTACACTCAGCAATCCAGTTGTGTGCAAGAAAGCACCCATGAATTCGACCTACATTGTGTGCCAGACCCCCCGAATACTGCGCTCCCTATTTGTGTGCGTCACTGTGCTCCCCCTGATCCTGCCATGTATGAGCAGTCCACGCAACTCCACCAAGGTCAAGTAAAGCCTGCCTACACCAATACCCGGTTTAACAAAGACATGATATGGCCAGCCACTACAATAATTAGACCTTGGTAGTGTATGTTCTGTATAGAGTGTAGACCTATGGTTCCCAGTGTGCACTGTTCACAAGCCCCTGGCTTCGCACTTACATAGTATGGGGGTGCGCCCTACTTGAGTATATGATTAAGCGCGTTACCTCTAGCATGGGAGCAATGCATATTGTATCCTGACTCTGTGAGTGATTTCTCTTGGGTGGTTCACGTCTGTTTTCCTGCCCCCGTCTGCTCGCCTTTCTGGTGGGTGTAACCTACTGGTTTTACATGGTTGGGTTGTGTTGATAAAATGTGGTCCCTTCACTTGGTGTTGGTCCAGGTTAGGTTTGTCACTGGTTTCATTGGGATTCCTTAATGATCCTGTAACTCCACAACAGTATGACAGACTCAAAATAAACAGGTGATGTGATTGTGAGATTCCACTCTATCAAAAGAGTCGAAACACATTTGTAGGATTTATTAAAAATCAACACAATTATAAATATTAATATATATTATCACAAACATTTGTGCTGCATATATCTCTTTGTGAGGCTTACAGTAAACCAGAAATTAGAATTTAATTGATGTGTTATGCTGCTACAGTCAAATATGGAGTATAATATCATTTTGAATTTAAAAGTATTCCAAAGAATACAGTGCCTCCCTAACACAGTTTTAGAAATATGATCAACCTATGAAAATTAAAGGCTGTATGCTCTGGGAGTGCCTGCCTATTAAGCAAGCCAATGGAAAGACTTCTGCAATCAAAATATGTGAGGTCATGATGACTGGGTGGAAATAATTCCAATTTTAAAAGTAGAAATAGACACGGAATGAGGAGAGATCTGGATTTAAAGCCACACAAAAGGATATCACCTATTCCAAATGTATGAGTGCAGAGTTTGGCTATTATCTGGAGATTGGGCCTTATCAAGGAGGACATTTTTACCTGACGCAGACATGCTTTTCTAGGTAACTCCATAAACACAAGCCACATCAAGAATGATGTAGAATTGGTAAAGGTCCTTAATAGCACCAAAGTGAAGCACATAACCTACATCGGCTGGACAGGTTTCCATGGACAAACCCAAACCAAGCATGCCTCTGCCAAATCACAACAGTTCTGATAAACTTTCAAATACGTTTAAACCAATGAGAGAGGTATCAAATAAAGTACCAATTAAATTAGTCGGGAGTAGACTTTCAGCTTCCTGCTGATCACAATAACTTATAATTGCACTGGTTGTTTCTGGATGACACTTCTTTGTGCTTGAAACTAGATGAGCTGCAGTAAACCTTTTATAATAGGATGCAGTTGCAGAATGGTGTCTGAGCTACACACTTCAAAGGGCCAGGGGAACTGAAAGGGTTCATATTTTAATGGTTAACAAGTAGAGGAACAAGCTAACTGTGCAGGGCACGAGTAATGTGAAACGAGTTTCGTACTTATGTGTGCAAAGAGAAAACATTTGTGTGTGTAAGTGGTCCACAGTGTCAAAATGGATTCCAGCATCTAACCAGACCAGCGCAATGTTAAATTGGCCTGGGCTAAAAACCACAGCAACATTCATATTAGTTAGAATCTTAAAGCACCACTGCATTTCTTCCTTTCGAATCAGAACATGACACCCTATAACATGCATGTTCTTTATTTTTCCACCACAGGGGAAAGAGACCAGAAGAGAGTAAGCAGACTGGAGGGTCCATCCGGACTCTGTGCCTTAAATAATTATTCAAACACAAGTATGAAAATTCCCCAATGTGATTAGAAACAGGCCCTCTAAAACAATGTCAAGTCCCTGGAGGAGGTGTACTGAAAGGTAGCTTCCTCTAAAGGGAGCTCATTCCAAGCAAGTAGAATTCTTCAGCATTTAAAGTGGGAACTGCACATTGCTTTCTCACTGTATTCAAAACCAAGCCACATTTGTTATACATCAGGAAATATAGCTTTTGTAGGCAGATACATTGCAGTTCTTTGTAAATCCAAAGCCAACCAAATGATACCCTGTGGATTCTTACAAGTGGAGTCTGAAACTGGATTTGTGGGAGGGAGCATATTTCCACAACTCCAGGATTGACCTGTGAAAACCAAAGAGATTTAAAAAGACAGATTGGGGATGAAAGGGAGCTTAGCTATGTCACTTCTTGTTCCTCAAAAAATGATGCCAAAGCAAATTATTAGAAGTGCAAGGATCCTGCACCAGTGGGACCCGATCTGTAAAGTAGGAGGGTTATTTATTCATTCATCATTATAAAATTATATTCCAATGTTGAATGCATGAACCACTACACTGTGCCTCTAAACTGATAGCAGTGTCACTGAACACATACCTGTAGAAGTCAACGCAACCTAGCATAGTTTATATTTTATTTCCATTCATGTGCCAGAACCCAACAGTACCTTACTCTACATAGAATTACATTATTAAGGGTAAGAAACATACTAAATGGCATTCATAGATCATGATGTTGATTTTCCATTTAACCTTTCTCCGATAACATTATTCATTATTGGTATCAGATAAGATATTTAAAATTGTCATTTAATAAAAAGTCCATTCAATTGCTGCTACTGAAGGGGGTTTTAATACACTTGCTGATAAGCGGAAATGTTTTTACGTGTGCTGCTTTGAGGTGGCATTGTATTATTTAGAATAAAAAACATTTAGAAATGTCATCATTGGAGATAAGGGGTGACTGTGTGCGTGCAATCTTTTAGTGAGAATGGCAAGAGGTTACAGTTTTCTACAAAGTCTCTTGCCTCCGAGGGCCTGATGTGTCAGACATTTCTTTATGAACGTTGGGTGAGGATTCTTCACCCTTGGATCCCCCTCTTCTGGGCTCAGACCCTTCTCCTAGGTTAGCTTCCATCCGTCAGATACACTACAGCCTTTTATGCAGAATATTTCATGTGTTGTATTCACGAGTCTCAATGTCTTTTTATACAATCTTTCACTGTGGACATCACTCGGCCAGGTTCACTCTTGTCAACACAATGTTCACTGGGTTATCGCACTTCATCCAGTCTTGCAGGCATCCCTCAGTCTGGCTCACATTTGCCTGTTACACAGTTCACTTTGCTTCACACAATGCAGGATTTACTTCCCTTAGGTTTACTCTTGGTTACGGGTCAAAGGCTTTCGATTGTACATGGGGTTTAACTCGACCCTTGTATGACCATTTTGACCTCTTGCATCGGCTTTCCTAGGGCCTTCTGGGATCTATAGTTCTAACAAACGGGAACCAGCCCGAGTCTTTCGAATGACCGCCCACGCAGCACTAGACCACTCTGCAGCACCCTCACCCTGGGTTGTTTAACAGTTCTGCAACACACAAACGCTTTCTTCTTGGATTCACATTATGTTGCCATTTGCAACCTTCGCTCAACACAGTTCTGCTTACTAGCGGTTCTCCCTCTGACTCACCGGCTGTGATGAACTGCTTGGTATTTCTTGTCTCTGGAATCAAGGATGGTACCATGGTAGCAAGCGTCTCCCCCTGACTTGGTTATTAGTGTAGGAGGGCTCCGTGCATCATTGACATCTGTTACACCACACGCAAGCTGTTGTTCCGCGCCTTACGATTCCTTTCACGGAGGCTTTGCAGGTCTGGGTCGAAAAGGGCAAAGGCGCTTCCCTCCTGGTCATCCTTTCGGGTCTTGCCGCCTTTCTCCTCCTCTTGAACTGCTGCCCTGGAATAGCTGCCTCATCATGCAGTCTGCCTTGCTCAAAGTGTGCTCTCATGCTCCACCTTTTATCCCTGTAGGGAAGGGAAATGGCCATCAGGTGTGTGTGGTTATTGTCAATGGCCTGACCCTTGTATTAGGTAGGACATGTAAGGTAAACGGCCCTGGTGTTAGTTCGTTGTCTTTCGTGGTGTAAAGTAAGTGTATGTCGAAAAAGGGGAGCGGTAGAACTTCTAATTATCCTATGGGGTAGGATGGGGAAAAGAGGTTATAAGGCAGGGGTAATGAGCCTCACCCGTCGGTGTCCCACTTCCACTCCACGAGGACACCTCATCCAGCTGATCCTCTCGCACTGGTCCACCCCCAGGAACTGGATTCAATAGCTATGGCCGTGTTCTGGCCATCTGGATGACAGATCCTTCGGGACTAGCGGGTGAGACACCTTCAGGTTTCTCACAATTCATAATACAGCCTGTCTCTTGTCCCAGACCTGTCAGGTGGGATCGCATATTACGGGGGGTTTGTTATAATTGTTCATCACTAGTGGGTATTTCTAATTAAACAAAATATCTTGACAGTGCAAAGGAAGGAAACCTTTCATAGAATATGTCCAATCCAAAAATGCTGTGTCAAATGATACTGCGTGGGTGGAGTTTGCTGGGTAGTTCAGCACAAACACAAAGGAAGGAGAGCGTGTTTTGGGAAAGAAGAAAAGAGAGAGCTTGGCTGACAAAATAGTTGAAGAGGGCATTTACCAGATGGGACTAAAGGCAGTGGACTTTTCAAAGACAAAATCTTATTACCAGGTAGGGATTTTGGGAGCAGGTGGACAGACTGAAGGCGCTTCCTTTATTTATGTGGAATATTGTGGATGACTTCCCAGGTATTGAAGATTAGGGGACCACCTTTAATTCGTAGATTTATTACATAACATAAAAGGAGAAAGTACTTCCTGTAATGTTATCAAGCCTCTTGCACACCTCACATCCTTTTGTTTCACTGTGCGCTCTTGCACTTGTCTGTGTCTTTCTCGTGCTTTCTGCACACTTAACACACTGTCCTCTCTTTACTGTGATGGGAATCAGGGGGTTTTGGGGTGGGGGGGGGCATTACACTCTAAACTCTTCACATGCCTTTCTTTTGCTTTTTGCTTTTCTTCCACGCTGCTTGCGCAACTTACTCCCTCCCATTTCTCTTCTTCTGCTCATTTCCGATACTTTGTCCTTCGCATACTTTCAAACCTTTATGCTCCGTCTCTCTTTTACCGGGTAGTGTTGCATTGAAAAGCGGTTCCTCTGAATACACAGGGTTAAGACCAGGTTCTCACCACATGCCCCTCAGACGCCCTTGATACCGGCACAAGTCCCAAGGGAATGAGCATTTTCCCATATGCCACCAGCAGGATACTGTAGGATTGTTTAGCATGTTTTGGTTTTGGTTGTACCCAGTTTGAGTGACAGCAGATGCTTGTCCTTGCTGGGTGAATCCCTCCAGAAGGCGACCAGCCAAAGAAGTTACATACTGAATAAGCCTGGTAATTATCTCGCTGGGGTGTGGGGGCTGAGTGTGTACGAAAATATTCAGTCAGTGTAGGAAAGGAGATTCCTGTGCTTTACCCACATGTTTAATGTTACAAATTGAATTCTTGTCTCCGCCACTCTCTTTTCAGTGTATCACAAATAATGCTGTTACTGTGCTATTTAATTTATTTCTGTAAAGAGTGAGATCGTGTTTAAATGCAACTTTTATAATACACAAAAATATCTGAAAGCAGACAGGTGGTGTGTTTTATATTTACCAATAAAGTGCTGATGATGTGGGGAGATGTTTAGACAGTGCAATTGTCATTTTCAAGGTAGCTAAAAATAAGATTTGGCTGCAGCCATTCAGTATGAGCAAATGTCATTCAGTATGAGCAATTATAAATAACTGTGTGTGTTATAGTCTTTTTTGCTGAAGGTACATGAGTCAGCAAAAATAGAGACCCGGGACATAGTTCACTACCGTATATAAGTTAGTGAAAAATACCACGTGATAGCTTGCTGCCATAGATAAGACAGCGAGAAATTGCCCAGAAATTCTCCAGCTGAGCGTGGAGAGCGGTCGCCGGTGGCCTGAGGGGATCAGCAGGCCTGGAAAGCCCTGCCTGGGCCTCCGTGAGTTTTGTGTTCTTTGTGCAGGAAAAAGAAAGTGAATTGTTTGCACGCGCTCCCAGCGCGGTGTTTGGCCTGCTCCTGCTCCCCCCTCCCACTTCCTGGTCTTCCCCTCCCTCCCCGCCTCCCTGCCCGCCCACCCCCCCCTCTGATTGGCTGTGTGCCTGCCTCCCCTCTGGCCTACTCGACGGCCGTTCCCCACGCTCGCTTCTTTTCTCCAGCTGAGCGTGGAGAGCGGTCGCCGGTGGCCTGAGGGGATCAGCAGGCCTGGAAAGCCCTGCCTGGGCCTCCGTGAGTTTTGTGTTCTTTGTGCAGGAAAAAGAAAGTGAATTGTTTGCACGCGCTCCCAGCGCGGTGTTTGGCCTGCTCCTGCTCCCCCCTCCCACTTCCTGGTCTTCCCCTCCCTCCCCGCCTCCCTGCCCGCCCACCCCCCCCTCTGATTGGCTGTGTGCCTGCCTCCCCTCTGGCCTACTCGGCGGCCGTTCCCCACGCTCGCTTCTTTTCTCCAGCTGAGCGTGGAGAGCGGTCGCCGGTGGCCTGAGGGGATCAGCAGGCCTGGAAAGCCCTGCCTGGGCCTCCGTGAGTTTTGTGTTCTTTGTGCAGGAAAAAGAAAGTGAATTGTTTGCACGCGCTCCCAGCGCGGTGTTTGGCCTGCTCCTGCTCCCCCCTCCCACTTCCTGGTCTTCCCCTCCCTCCCCGCCTCCCTGCCCGCCCACCCCCCCCTCTGATTGGCTGTGTGCCTGCCTCCCCTCTGGCCTACTCGGCGGCCGTTCCCCACGCTCGCTTCTTTTCTCCAGCTGAGCGTGGAGAGCGGTCACCGGTGGCCTGAGGGGATCAGCAGGCCTGGAAAGCCCTGCCTGGGCCTCCGTGAGTTTTGTGTTCTTTGTGCAGGAAAAAGAAAGTGAATTGTTTGCACGCGCTCCCAGCGCGGTGTTTGGCCTGCTCCTGCTCCCCCCTCCCACTTCCTGGTCTTCCCCTCCCTCCCCACCTCCCTGCCCGCCCACACCCCCCCCCCTTCCTCTCCCTCTGCCTATAACCTCCCCCCTCCTGGGCAGCCCTCTGCCCGGCAGCCCCCGCGGCTAAGGGCCCCAGGCCAAGGGCGACTCCTACAGTGCGGCTCCCTGTGTGTCTGCAGGTGTCCGCAGGGGACGCCAGGCGCCAGCTCCTCCGCTCTCCGGCCCACCCCTCCTCACCTTGCTCACCTCATCCGCATGATGCCTCGCCCCCCCTATTCCATTATTTTGATAAACTAGGGTGCTTTTTCCCCCCTCGCAGGATTCTCAAACTTAGGTGGCCCTGACCTACTACGCATTACTGTTTGCTCCGCATTGTGTTAAACTAGGGTGCTTTTCTCCCCTCGCAGGATTCTCAAACTTAGGTGGCCCTGACCTACTACGCATTACTGTTTGCTCTGCATTGTGGTAAACTAGTGCCCTCCACTCACTTCCTGTCTGCATACTCGTGGCGTCCGCTTCCCCTCCTACTCCATGGTGCTCTCTATCTCGCCTATCTACTCTAACTGCTTCTCCATTGACTATCCTGCTCTCCTCACTAAATCCGGTAGGAAAAAGTTTAAAAAGGACATCCTGGTCTCCAACCCAGGCCTCCCTATCGCTGACACCTACACGAGCGCCTGCTCCAAGGAAACTCTCACTGACATTCTCTTTTTCGTGCCTTCACCTGACCTATGGACCCCTCACATGGTCGCTGTGCTCTCTCCTTTCTCCACCTCTCCCATTAATGGTGGCACCCGTTGGGATGTCCTCTTGGCCCCTTTCCACTCCTCTAAAGCCATCATTAATGTCTATGCTAACGGGACCGTCTTGGTCCAAGGCCCTCAAGCCAACCTTCACCTCTTTGATAGACGCTTCCCATGCCTCATCAACTTCCTCTCCGCTCCCGCTGTCCCCCCTCCTCTGTCCTCGGCTACCTTGCCTCTCCCCTCCCTCCCTGCCCCTTCTCTTGCTCCCTCTTCAACTCCTTCTCTAACACCTCCGCAGGGCGTACCTCTGATCTGTACCCCTCCCCGGAAGTTTTTCAAGGGTGGCAACCTTCTCCACATTGCCACTCTAAATTCTCGCTCTGCCATCAAGCACTCCTCTGATATCTGTCGCCTTCTTGAGGAACTGGACCTCGACGTCCTCGGTCTCACTGAGACTTGGTTCACTGCCAGCTCTGCCTCCAACTTCGACACACTCCTACCTGACGGCTACAAGATCCTCTCCGTGCCCAGGCCCAACCGTTCAGGGGGTGGTGTTGCCCTTATCTTCCCTGAGTGGATTCCTGCCACTGTCACTCCTACGCAGACCTACTCCTCTTTTGAATGTCTTGTCTGCCGACTCTCTCTCTCTCCTAGCCATTCCCTTACCGTGGCTACTATCTATCGGCCACCTGGTCAAATTTCCTCCTTCCTCTCTGAGTGGGCTGACCTCTCCTCCTCACTCCTGTCCTCAACCACCCAACTCCTCTTTCTCGGTGACTTCAACATCCACCTCGATGCCTCCTGTCCCCCCACTGGTCTCTTTCGCGAACTCTGCAACTCTCTCTCACTCTCTATTCTCCCGTCTGGGCCTACTCACTCTGCAGGGCACACTCTTGATGCTCTGATCTCTTCTGACCTTCCCCTCTCCCTCCCTCTCTCCACTCCTCTCTCCTGGAGTGATCACTTTCTCCTATCCTCCCACCTCTCCCTCCCTACCCCACAGGCAAAGCCACCCTCTTCACTGCCACCCACCTTCTCGGTCATCCGGCCCATGAAGCGCGTGTCAGTTGAGGCTTTCGCTGCTACCTTCTCGCCCCCTCCCCCCCCCCCGGCTGACTCCCACCCTGACACAGCCCTCTCCATGCTCTATTCCTCTATATCTGATACTCTCGATATCCTTGCCCCCGTCATGAGAATCCGCCTGAAGCCCAAAGCCAAATGTAACTCCTGGTATGACTCGGATCTCGTCACCCTAAAACGCAAGTGCAGGGTGGCAGAGAGGAAATGGCGTGCTTCATGTTCATCCTCTGACAAACTGGCCTGCCGCCTGCTCCAAAGGCAATACCGGCTCTCCGTTCTCACCAAGAAGAGAGCCCTTATCCAAGCCCGCATCTCTGAGGCATCTAATAACTCGGCCGAACTCTTTAAAATCTGCAAGGAGCTGGCCAACCCTGCTGCAGTCTCTACCTCTCCTGTCCCCTCCCAGGCCCTCTGCACTGCACTGGCCTCGCACTTCATCTCAAAAACTCAGGACATCCTGTCCTCGCTCTCCTCCGCTCTCCTCCCTCCCTCTCTTCCCGGCTCTTCCTCTTGCTCTCTTGCAGCCGCCCCTCCGCCCTCCTTCTCTGCTTTTCCACCTTTTTCTGCTGATGAGGTTTCCAGACAAGTCCGATCTATGAAAGCCTCGTCTAAACAGGTTCACCCCTGTTCCTCCAAAACCATCAAGGACCACATCGACTCCCTGGCTCCTGCCCTGGCTGACTTTTGCAACCACTCATTCGCCTCTGGAGTCTTCCCATCCCCCCTCAAGCACTCCCTTGTGCACCCCCTCCTCAAGAAACCCTCTTCCGACCCCTCCTGCCCGGCCAACTATCGCCCAATCTCCATTACTCCCTTCCTGGGCAAACTCCTGGAGAAACTGGCCATCTCCCAGCTTAACCTCCATGCTGAATCTGTTGGTAATCTTCATGACCATCAATCCGGCTTCAGAGCGGCCAGAAGCACGGAAACTGCTCTCCTGAACATCCGTGAGGACCTGCTCCTTAACCTCGATTCCAACACTCCCTGTGTTCTCATTCTGCTCGATCTCTCCTCTGCCTTTGACACTGTCAACCATGCCATCCTGCTCAACCGTCTCCGTGATAACCTGGGTATCACTGGTCAGGCTCTGGCTTGGCTGACCTCTTTCCTTTCCGGTCGACCCTCCCAGGTCCAAATGGGCTCCTTCCTCTCTGACATCTTTTTCTCCACCTGTGGTGTCCCCCAGGGATCCAACCTCTCTCCCTGGCTTTTCAACCAGTATCTGGCACTCCTTGCCCACCGCATCGCCGCTCTCTGCCCCCACTTCCAGTGCTATGCGGACGATACCCAGCTCATTTTCAGGCTACCCTCGGCCTCCTCCTCTCCTTCCCTCATCTCCGACTGTCTGTCTGCTATCCAGGAATGGTGTGCTGCCAATGACCTCTGCCTTAACGCCAGTAAGACTGAGATTCTACTCATCGGCACACCCACTCCCTCCTTCCCTGCAGCTCTCTGGCCGGCCTCCCTTGGCCCCCTTCCCGCCCCTACCTGCAAGGCTAAAAACCTCGGGGTCATCTTCGACTCCACACTCTCCTTCTCTCCTCATATATCTGACGTCTCTAAGAAGTCACACTACCAGCTGCACCTCCTCAGAGGTATTCTTCCCTTCCTCTCCTTCCCCCAGAAGCTCACTGTCTCCCGAGCCCTGGTTCTCTCAAGGCTGGACTACTGTAACAGCCTCTATCTTAATCTGCCTGCCTCCACTCTCCGCCCTCTGCAACTTATCCAGAACAGAACTGCGAGACTTGTCCTTGGCCTCAAGCCCAGGGACCGTATCTCTCCAGGACTGAAATCTCTTCACTGGCTCCCAGTGGCTGCGAGGATTAAGTTCAAAACCCTCTGCATTGTCCACAAGGCCTTCTGGGGCCTGGGGCCTAAATACCTTCAACTCTCTCTTCCTAAATATCTTCCTTCACGAGCCCTTCGCTCATCCGTCTCCAACTCCCTCATGGTCAGCCGCTTCTCGAAGCAACGAGCTGGGGGTAGATCTCTCTCCGCAGCAGGGGCCTCCCTCTGGAACAGCCTTCCTGCCTCCCTGAAACTTGAGGAGAACCATCTCCGGTTCCGGAAGTACCTCAAAACCTTCCTCTTCGCTTCTGCCTTCTCTCTCCCTCTCCCCTGCTAAACCTGCTTACTCCCCACTGAGTTCTGCACTAAACCTGCATCTGGGCCACTCTCAGCGACCTCGGTCCAGGGCCCAGCCACTCTCCACTTGCACTGCCTCCCTGGCTCCCCCTGCACTGTGGGACTGTCACTGTATCCCTACAGCCCCCCTTCCCAGCACTTCTCAGCACTTGCTCTGCACTTACCTTGCACTTGCCACCAGCTGGCCCTTTTTATTTATTATTTTATTACGCTACTTACCTTGTACTGCACTTCCCCCCCACCTCCTCCCCCTGCACTTTCTCCTTTTCCCCTTACCTCTGCACTTGCGCGATCTGAATGACACCTGGCCTAGTAGGATCGTTTGTCTGTTCTTCCCCTTGTTTCCCTCCCTCCCTGCCTCGTCGCGCCTTGAAACACTTGTGTATAGGCGCGTTACAAATACCATATCATATCATATCATATCATATCATGGTGGCACACAAAGTGAAAATGTGGTGTTCCGAAATGCAAGCCTGAGGTCTCTATGGTGATTACACGAAAAATCTAAACAAAAATAAGGGGTTCTGGATATTGAGGCCACAAATAAAACAAGGCAATTATGCTCACCAAAATACCACCAACCACGCATACAAACCACGCATACCAACCACGCATGTCTGTGTACTGAAATAATGCATATCCACTGTATTATTATTATACATAACCCAATCTGAATACAAGGAGTGATTGTGGCTAAATTATTTTTGGCGGTAAGAAAATACCGCCAGGCCCCAAATCTACACAAAATACCCAACAATACAGGCTGCCCTACTCTGGCTCCTTGGAGGCACAGCTCCCTAGCCACACTGCAGCCCCTCACAAACACTGCCAGCGTCTCAGCAAGCAGTTCTCCTTCAGGCTTTTGCTCCTGCTGCCCTCTGCTCCTTGGCTTCTCGAGTCCTGACAACATCCCCAGCTTGCTCTCTTCCTTGTGACAAACCACACCCTTTATAGATGAAAAAACAATTAAGTGGAGTCAAGTGTGAGTGGTCATTATTAAGTGACTGACCGTGCCTGACCATTAGTGGGACAACACGGGTTCTTTCTATAGTAGGTTTCCATTACGGCGAGGGAGTGATGGAAGGGTTTTGCAGGATGATCTTTTTCCTGCGATTCTATCAAAGAACCGACAATGGATATAAGGAAATCCTTTACCCTAGTTTTCCCTCAAGGAAATGGTTATTCCTGATGGTTGATTGTACAAATATCAGTTTTGATGGTATTCCCTGTGATTTGAATTGGTAGAGGATGAATGGATATTAACATCAGACGCCTGGCTTTGTTTTAGTTGTTTTTTTCTTCTTTCCCCACCATGGGCAATTGACTCTTTCCCATCCTCCCCCTTGGGTCATTGATGATGGGATTGGAATTAGGGAAAATTAGACCTGGATTAGAGTGACGAGAATCAAAGTTTCCTATGAAGGTGTCCGGGACTACTTCCTCCTCTTCTGTTGCCCCGTCAGAATGCCACGTCTCGCCTGGGGTATTCCAACAAAGGCCATCCCGGATTCCCCTACCCAGGTGATCCTGCATCGCTCGTGCATCCCCAGGGTTGGGATCCAAGAGAGATGGCCCTCCCCTGGCCACTTGAATAGAGTACTCTCAGGGTTGTGAGAAACCAGAGGGTATCTCACCTGCTAGTCCCCGGGGATCTCTCTCTCTCTCTCTCTCTCTCTCTCTCTCAGGTGGCCAGGGCACAGCCACCACCTTTGGATCCAGCCCCTTGGGTGGACCAGTGCTGGAGGATCACCTGCGTGAGGGGTCTTCGGGGAGTGGGGCGAGATAGTCGATGGTGAGACGCAGTATTCCCCCCTTATTTGTTCATCTACCCCATCCTATTTTTAAGGATTTACTGAAGTCCCAACCCCCAACCCTTTTTTGCACAATAACTGGGCCGATGAACAGGGTGACAGAGTAACTAGACTAACCCCCTCACATCGTACTGGACATGGCCAGTTAATCGGGTCAGGCAAAGTCAGGCATACACCGGATACCAATTAGCTGTCCTCGAACAAATAAAAGGCTGAGCAAGGCGGAACATGAGAATGAGCAGAACATCCGGGATGAAGGTACACCTGCTCGAGCAGAGCAACAGAAGAATGGATGAGAGTAGCAGGCTGAAAACCCCAATGATTCCTTATTGGAGGTCGTTGCCTGCGACAGGCCGCGAAAGACGCGCAGAGAAGGCTTGATCCCACAAGTGAAGATTGCATTGTGTTTCAAGGACGCCAGCGACCCTCCCGGGTGAACGGCAGAGTTGGGGATGCTAGGTCACGCCTCTGGTACTAACCTTGACTCGAATATCAGAAGGAGCCAAACAAGAAAGAAGCACACAGCCTATGAGTTGGCAAGCGACCTGAGAGACCGGTGTGTTAAAGTGAATGAAGTAGCAACGTCATATCACAAGTGAAGGCTGCACGTGTGTGGATGAAATGCGAAGAAAGGCAGATCCGCAAATGAACTTTAAAGTGAAATACAGCTGCAAGATAAGCGATAATAAGCAACAGAGTGGTCCTGTGAAAGGACGTAGCCCATTCGAAAGTCTCTTTGAAAGGTGCGTTGTAGTGAACACAGTCTGAGTGGTCCTGCGGTGGTCAGTAAGCAAAGCCCACGCACATTTGAAAGACTTCAGCAGTTGAAAGTGGTCCGAGCCTGATTGAGGGAGATCCAAACTGTATTAAGCCTGGGGAAGGGAACCCCCCCCCCCCCTTGCAACTTTTTGTAAACTGTATCATGAGAGGTGTAAGCCCGGCAGAGGAAGACCTGTGTGAATGTTTTGACTGAAACATTATTTTGAAAGCCAGAGAAAGGAACTTTAAACATGGAAGGCCAGGCAGGCCTCGATCCACGGTTGTGTACTGTGTTGAAAGCTGAGCCAGAGTGGATCATCCTGCCTACAAGGACCACCTTACCTCATGAGGCCTAAAGTGGGGAGGGGAGCTGGTTCAGCCACATTATCATTTGAACACTGACTTTTCCTTTTGCATATATTTTCTCCTTTTGACACTTGTTGTACAAGAGATAAGGCAGGCCTTAGGTTTTTGTTAGTATAGGCCATTTTGATTTGACAGACTTCACTATGGCCGTTTTGTTTATCGTTTGAGGATTGAGACTACTCTCATCTTAGTAATAGGGCAGAAAAGGAGTTTCTCCAACCCCATTATCAATACATGTTTTACAAATTGTATCCATTGGGTCAGTGTTAATACTTGTGAAACCATGCCATCCCTAAAGGGTATTACTGGGAGAATACCCCTGTTTCTCACATGACGGAGGCGGGCAGAAATTGCTAGAGTAGCAGATTTTGCACAACTGCCCTGCCAAAACGTGCATCAGCCCCGCGGGCAACAACCAGACAATAGTGCCTAGTAAATGTGTGCAAGGATGACCATGTGGCCGTATGAAAGATGTCCCTAATGGGATCTCCTCTCTGCAAGGCTGTAGAAAACGAGACCCTTCTAGTCGAGTGTGCCCTGGTGCCGAGAGGAAGTTCCTTGCCTGCAGAATGGTAACATTCTGCGATGCAAAGATGCAAAGGATAATCCGAGACAGAGTCTGCTTGGTTACAGCCAAACCCCCGCTGGATAATGAATGGGCCACAAACTGCTGGTCAGATTTTCGCAACTCCGACGTCCTAATGACGTAAAAGCTCAAGGCTCTTTTGGGATCTAAACGGTGGACCCCGCTCTTCATCCTTATAGGGGTGGAGGGTAGAAGACTGGTAAATCTATGGACTGAGAAAGGTGGAACTCAGAAACCACTTTTGGGAGAACTTTAAGGCAAACTTTTTCTCCCCCGAGAAAAAAAATGCAGGAACGGGGCCTTGCAGCACAATGCGTGCAACCCACTAACCCTCCTGGTGAGCCAGTCCTGAAGTTCGAGAGCGTGGCAAATTCCTCTCAATGTCACCATCCTGAATTTTTCTTTCCTCAAACTTGTTCAAGACCCTGAGGTCCAGAATGGGACGGAGAGCTCCTCCTTTCTTGGGTAGCAGGAAATACAGGAATCCCAACCCTATCATGTCTGATCGGGAGGTACCATCCTCGGCTTCCTTTGACAACAAGGCTCGCAGTTCTTCCTGGACCTCCTGTTCCAGTTGGATTGGAGGCAGTGGGGGTCTGTCCAGTGATTTTCTTAAGAATGGCAGACAATGACCCCACCGAATGAGCTGCAGGGCCCAGGCATCAGAGGTAAAATCCTGCCACTGGGGCCAATGTTCTGCCAGCCTTCTACCAAGTGGCAAGTCGTGAGAGGGGAAATCAAAGCGGCTTAGAGGACAGTGCCACCTCCCTGTGCTGCTTGCTGGGCTCTAGAAGCGCCTCTGCCCCTTCTGGGATGCGAGAAACACCACTGCCCCTGCCTGGCCTTTGGGAGCTGTGCTTTCCTGCCATAATGCACATAGGCCCTGTAGTCTCTGGCCCTAGAGGCAAAGCTGAAGGCAGGTTTTGGCCAGCTGTGCAGATAGACACCTTGATGTTCTGGCTATTTTAGACTCTCTGACCTTTTCCAGAGAGTCATCAGCCTTCTGGCCAAAAAGAAACTCTCCCTCGAAAGGCATTTCCACTAGCCTATTCCGGATGTTCTTAGAGATGCCAGATGTTTTCAGATAGGCTTGCCTTCTAAACACTACCGCCAACCACATCGAACAGCCAACACAGTTGGCCACATCCAGGTACGTTTGCAACAACTGCTTGGCTACCTCCTCATCTTCCACCAGCTGTGTAAACCCATCCCGCATTTCACCTTTGGGGATGTACTGCGTTACCTGCTCCACGGCTTTCCATAGACCAAAGGAGTATTTTGCAAATCCACAGGCTACATTGGTGGCTTTTAACACCATGATGCCAGAAGTAAAGACATTCTTGGGCATTGCGTCCAACCTTTTACCTTATCTGCCCGGAGGCAGATTTGAAGTGGATGCCGCAGGTCTGTTGGTGATTGTGGCTGCCTACATAACAAGCACTTCTGGAGAAGGGTGAGAAGCCAGGAAAGATGGATCTCCTCTTGCTGGCCTGTACTTACCAAAAATGTAAGAGTTGACAGGGGGGAATGGAGTAGGGATTCTGCCAAAAGGAGGTTTGGGGGGGGTCTGCAATTGCTGGATTAAGTGGCATGTTATGCTCAGTTAGAGGATCTTCTTCCAAGATGTCTGTCAGTTTGTAGCCCTCAACAGGTGCTGAAGAGGACTTCAAACCTAGGGTGTCTACTACCCTTTCCATTAAGGTCCTAAATTTAGCATGGGTGTGCGTATAAGGCTTACCCCTGCTGCAATTTGACATCTGGAGACGTGTCCAGGCCGCTGGCATCATGTAACCCTTGAGCTAAAGACAAAAGGTCAGCTTGGTCGTCAAAACAAATCGAAACTCCCAACCCTGTGTACATGGAATCAATGTACCACAGGTCATCGGCCTGGTCGGTGCCAAAAATGGATTCCATGAATTCAAAGAATCCCGACCTGGAGAGGAGATCGAAAGATCCCTTGCCGATAGTCAGAGCCAAGGGTTTTTCTTTAGGCGCCCATTAAGGCTTTGGTAATACATAGATGTTGGGGTCGTCAGCCTCTTGACGCTCTAGGGAAGGACCAGCCATTGATGGTTTACACGCCTTTTTCGACATTGAGCCCGAAGGCTTCTCTGATGCCGTCAACGGATTGGCAAGCGTGAGTTCGGGAGTGCCAAGCACCGCTGAGGCTTGCTGTTCGGGGCGGCGGGCACCGGCACCTGCAGCAGCCCGAGTCTTAAACTTTTCAAGCACTTCTTTTTTTTAAACTTTCCCACTCTTCTCGAGTGGTCAGCCCAGCTGAGGGCTTACCTTTCTCCTACGACGAGCTGGACTTGTGTCGATGGCGGTGCCGTTGGTTCTTAAGCAACCAAAATATGAGAGTCGCTCTAGTGCGACTGCTTTTTGCCAAAGTTTTTCCTTCTCCTTTTCGGGGGTGGGCCCTTCCGTCTCGGCCTCGGAGGACCGGACGAGCGACCGTGTTGGAGATTTCGGGGACGGTCAGCCCAAAGCAAGATTGGCAACCCGCTCACGAATGGATTTCGACTACATTTTGGAGCACAATGCACATCCCTCTGTGTCGTGATCCGCACCTAGACACCACAGACATGTTGTGAGGGTCAGTCACCGACATTTTTGAAAGGCAGTTGGTGCACCTTTTAAAGCCTGAAATATGTTGAGTGGACATTGTGGTTGAGGTTTTATGAGAGAAAATTTGACGATTTGAGTCACAAATGCTGAGTCAAAGCAGCGTCCAAGCGCAGGGAAAAAAGGAACTGACGTAGAGGCATGGTGACGTGGTATATATCCGCCTGACGTCACGTCCAGAGACGATGATCGAGCAAGACTGATCAACGGCCGTGTTGAGATCCACTACGCCCCTTGTCAAAAATACTTCAGAGCTGCATGAGGATATCTATCAGATGAGGAATCTGCAGGAGAAAAACAATCCATTGAACTAAATATTCGAATTTAAAGCCTATTTCCTGTCCCAGATTGTGGGGTGGTATTACCATGGTGAACGGTATTAGAAGAGGGATATTTCTCTGTAAACTAATCAATCACTCACTAGGAATGCAAATCTATTACATACATCAATGTCATTATAGGTTGGATGTGTTCATAGTGTACAATGAGGAAGAGATGAGAGTTGGATGAGGGGGGAGTGAATGGTTGGGATCTATTTGGTTAAAGACTGTTGGTGTGATGAAGTGTTTAGTAAATGTCTTACTTCATGATGGGTCTTGTTTCTGCTTAATTTAAAAGGCGAGGGAAGTTGAATTCCAGTGAGTACGACCGCATGCACTTCTATGGTGGTCCACGTGTAAGGGAGACCAACCAAAACAAGACTGGTCTTAGTTCTTGGCTGCGACCAATTTGGTGGTGCTTCTTGCTTGTAAATGTTCAAATAGGAAAATACAGGTAGCTAGATTCGAGTTTGCAAGGCATGATTATTTGCAAGGTTTCGTCCAAAATGACCGAGGGCAAAAAGTCAGAGTCCCAAACGTCTGACCCCCCATTTGTTTGCATATATATATGTGGGGGGGGGTAAAGTTAATAAAAATGTATAGGGGTAAGGTGGGGGATGTGGGGGGTCTCCCCCCACATATATATATGAGAACAAATAGGAAATAAAAAATAAAAATCTGACTTTTGGGGCTCCGACTTTTTAATTTGGTCTTTTCACGCAGACCCATTTGCAAAGCTTCTCAACTAAAATGAATTGCTGCTAGATTGGTGGTAAAACAGATGGTTAATCGTTCTCGTTTTATCAACAGTACTATAAAAGCAAAGCAAATTACATCCCGTGTATCGTTCAATTAGAGGAGAAAACACAAAGATTGTACTCATTTTGACCCCCTTTGAAATCTACCTCAATTCTAAAAGTACAGGAAAAACAAACAAAAAGTCTTCTAATGAAAAAATTATCACCCATAATTATCAAATCAAAAAATCATTTCAATAAAGCCCCAAAGGTTTGAATGACATTTTGAGTGAATTATAAATTCACATGCAGATGTTCCAAGGCTGGCGATCACACTGGAGTTTCCAAGCTGCATAATGTTGATTTCAAAAAGAGCAGCGTGGCTTTACAGAAGGTCTCGGAGGGATTAATCAGTTACAATCATAATAAAACCTGCTGAATATGTAGCCATAAGCCTCCTTGAAAGTCATGTTTCAACAGTGCTGCATGCTCGCTCTCTCCCGATCCCCTTCCTAGGCTTTTATTGGGTAACCATGCCTCTGCATTTGTATTATTAAAAAAATGGCATTCGTACTGAATCTGTTATTCTAACGTCTAGTTGCTTTGTATCTCATCCAACGCTATTTGTTGAATGCTGGATACATTTACAAAACACAAAAAGGGAGAAGCTGTGCAAATTGCTGAACCTGGAACACAAAGTGCTTTATTACCGGAGCTTAGATTCTATGAGAAGTTAACTGATGTTGGCGTGATCAAACTGAACTTTTTTTAAAAACATTTTTATGTTCTGGTTTTTCTGAGTAGATGATGGTTTGACAATTCACTAAAGATTACAGAGAGTGTAATTCAAACAGCCCAACAAGAGCGTAGAAGGAGAAGACTGTATAAGCGATAATTTAGAAGTGTGTTTGGTGATGGGGAAGGGTATGCCTTTGGATATGTACAGAAGGTTTGACTGCTTATTTTTGCAAAGCTCCTGTATACTGATTTGCAATTGCTTCTTAGCCGTTTGGGGTCGAGCCTTCACTGAGCCAATCAGAACAATCTGATCCATCTCCTCGCCTCAATAACATAGGATGAAAAGTTGGAAGATCCTTATGATGGAAGCACCACAGGTTGCATGCGCTTTATCTCACTAACGTAACAATGGCGGCACACATCAAGCTTCAGAGAATCCAGAATACATGCAGCTTGTCTTGGGTCTCAGATGCGGTAACTACATTAAGCCTGTGTTAAAGTCTATAAACTGGTTTCTGGTAAAGAAAAGATTTAATCCCAAACATCTGTAAATGGTACATCAAAAACTGCATGATCATAGATTGACCTATTTCTCCAAGGTTTTCCAACCATCTCAAAGGCTCCAACACCATGCTGGCACCCATTTCAACTATAACAGAACTACCTGGCAAATTGCTTCATGTCCTGGGATCAGCCATTTCAAACTCCCTTCCACTGGATATAAGACTTGAGAGCGACTGCCTTACGTTTTGTCATTCTGATAAAACACATTTCGTGCAGCAGTATGGCTTGGTTGCTTTCTACCCTTCAGACGTCGTACCACAATGAGCACTTGGCTCACATCCTCCCATTCAAACAAATGGCCACCCAGATGCCTGGGACTGGCTTCTACTATCTTGCTAGAGAAAGTTGGCTCGGGCATATGTGCACATGCCACAATGGTGACCACCGAGATCAAGGGTCATTTCACTCCAAAAGGATTCTTACATAAGTTAGATACATTATCTATGGCAGCTCAGATCTAACTTTTCGGTCGCTAAGTTTACTCACCACGTGCAAGGATCCTCGGGAACGAAACAGCCAACAACCCAGGATGACAAACACCATGACTATCAAGACTATGTCAAAATCATCTGCACGTACTTTGGTCAGAACCTTAACTTGAAAGCGTGTGGCAACAACAGGAACTTGTCGTAACACAACAGATGGACAACGATTGGAGGCTGCCTTGGCGCTTGGCTCAGCAGCTAATCTGTGGTCCCCAGATGCCTTGCGCATTGTGCACCACGTCCCAGCATATGCTCCATCATAGGACGAGGCGCCTCCGGGAAACAAGCTGGGACTAAGCACTGCACTACAGCACATATACCAGGTAATACCTTACCCTCACAGCCCTTTTTCTTTCCTGCGGTGGTGCTGCTTTTGTTTGCCTCTTGATTGTACCATGAACCACCACTTGACTTACTGGAACTTTTTTGACTCTCTTGGATTTCCATATGGATTTGTCATTTGTTGTATTCTTGTCGCGTTACCTGGTTTACTGAATTTTAGACTTCCTTACTGGTTCTTCTCGGGATTGCAATTTGGATTTCAGTACGGTTTCTTGGTGGAACTCAATGGTATATTTCCTCTGCCCGTATGGTGTTTCTATTCAGCTCCTTGAAGTGTCACTCATGCAGATCTAGAAAGTCCCTCTGCAAGGAACTGGTCTGTCCTTCCTCGGTTTGTCCAGACTAATTTCTTCAGTATTTTAGACCTCCTCTGGACACGGTACAAATAAATTATATTACATGCATTGGTCGGTGGGTTCTTTCATATATACAAACACACACTAATCCTCTATCCTTGTTTCATTGCAACTCCTGTATGAAGGTGCTGGGGCACCTTTCTGGCCTTCGGACCAATCATCCTGTCAGAGGGTTGCATTTCTAAATAAACCTCGACAGGAATATTGGGAGAAACGACTGATTTCAACTTGCCTGGGAATAACAGCTGAATGTTAGTGAGTCCTGCCATAACTGAAGTGAACGCGTGCATGTTCTTCCAGTTCAGTATAGAACATCCAGAGTCTTGATTCTTCAAAGAGCTTCTCAAAAGTGCTCATAATATTACACTCAACTTTCCAGATCTGTGTTGGTTCACTTGCCTATTGTGGCAACAGGCAATTGACCAATGACAGCTGGTCAAGTTTATGGGCGTACAAAACCTCAGTAGTAGCTATGTGGCAAAACAGTCCCACATGTGAAATGCTGCGGCATGATGGAGCGTTTTTCTTAAATTAGGATTCACTTTTTTTTTTTTGCAACCGTTGATCTGCCATCCATGTTGCTCTCCAGCATGCCGAACGTTTGTGGCTATATTTGAAAATGGCATTTCCTGGCTTAAATTAAATCTCAACTTGAGATATAAAATGTGGTACCATGGGAGCAAGTTTCAGGGTGCTGTTCATCCACACACACAATACTAAAGTGGGCTTTGTTGGCCTGATTTGCTGCCCTTATGCGTTCCTCTCTGTTTGCAGGAATGATATGCAAATAATTGTAGTGACCAACCCATTACAAAGTCACCAATTTCTTTTTGTTGGCCCAAAAGAAAATGTATATGTTCCTGCATTGATTTATGGCCGTGACATTCATGCCATGTTTGCAAGCAATCCAACAATAACTCAGTTGAAACTGAGAAATTCCTGGAATTGCTCCTGTCAAATGATGTTGCGTGTTGAAATTTAAGGGATACCTGAACGCATTAAAAACGTATCCGAAAAAAAATGTTTTTTTAAAATCATATGGTGAATGGCAGCGAACTGATGAGTCACAAGAAGACTCAAGTGTTTACACAGGTGCTGCCTCAAACTATATACTCCAACCCAAAATAAATGACTTCTCAGCTTAAAAACATCCGCTTGATTTTCAGGGATTTGACACGACTGGGTCCACCAATCTGCGGATCTTTAAAGTGTACTACCACTTGTGACTTCAAGACTCCAAGCCATGCCATGTCATCCTCTACATTATAATTATAGAGTGTTGTCTATAATATAGCTTTATAGACCTGCAGCAAGGGCCGTACCGGGCGTTTTGGGCCCTGAAGACCGAGTTAACTAGGTATGAGGGACCATAACGCCCAGTACGGCCCAAGCTGCAGGTCTATAAAGCTATTAGAACACCATCAGGGGCCGTTTCTGAACTTGGCGCAGTGAATGTGCTAAAGAGCAGGATTCACTGCACCAAATCAGGACGCCCAGGCTCCAGCAGTATTTTCAAGTGGTCCTGGGCGTCCTCTTGGTGCACGACAGTGCACCTTCAGGATTGCGCCTGTTTGTCATAACGGGCGCAATCCTGAAATCTCAGCAGCATTTTTGTAAAATAACATTTGTTATTTTACAAAAATGCTGCTGAGAACACGGGTGTATATAAAGCAGCTTCAACGTTGCAGAATACAACGTTGAAGCTGCTTGCTGTGCGAACACCCGATTTGCGGGCTTTAATGAATCTGCGGGCTATACCAGTTCGTATAGCCCACAGATTGACCAATCAAGATTGAGAAACACCCGCTAGGGTGTTCTAATTTTCTTTTGCATCTGCTTTTTGGGTGTCCCCCAAGTAAACCACTTCTCTAGACGTTAGAAAATGGGTCTGAAAACTGCTGTGTTCCAGGTGCTTTGGACTACAACTCCCGTGATAGCAAGGGTTCATGGGAGTTGCACTCAAACACCCACCTGGAGAGTCAAAGGTTGCAGGCGCCCAAGTGAGACCACAGGGAAGAGAGACTGGGGGCAAGGGGTAGGTGTACAGCACATTTTAGCCACAATCCTAACGCAGAATACTGCATTTTAGAAACCTAGTTTTGGCAAATGAAACTCTCAATAATTTAAACATGTCTTCAAGCACGTGATCAATTGGACCCTACGGCATACTATGCTACCACAAGTGGTTGGTTGTCAAATAGAGCTTATGTATTTAAATAGCAGTCGTTCAACATGCGCACCGGTGCTTTTCCCATACTTTCAAGAATGCAGTGGATCACACTGTATGAAGACGCTCCACACCAAATCCGAAAGGGGGGCCCCGGGGGGAACGCGAAGCGTTTCCCCCCGGGGAGTATTTTGGCGCTGCACTCGGCCAGCGAGTGGCCACGGGGGGTAGAGCGCCTGTTTCCCGGGGTACTTAAGGGCTCAGGGAAGGTTCGGGAGACAGGCGACGGTTAGGACTTGTCGATTGCACAGGTCCCGTTGCCTGCTCCCGAGCCTTCCCCGTGTCTTTGGGCCTAGCTGTGTGGTTAGTGCAGGTGAGGTGGGGGATTGAGGAAGCGTTAAGGAGGGTGGGTAATTTGAAATAAAAAAAAAAAATAAAAAAAAAAAAATAAAAATAAAGGGAATTATAGTCTGGGTAACAGGGTAGGAGGGGTGCCGTAGATAAGACACCCCTCTCGACTTACCGGTGTAGCTAGTTTCTGGGGTACGTAGGTGGGCGGTGCGCGAGTGAGGGAAAGGCTGGGGAGGCTCCGCGCCGGCCGCCTCGCATTTTGGGTTGACGGTTGGGCCGAAGTAGGAGCGGAGCCACAGCTGATCCGCGGGAGCGGGTAAGCGGGGAATTTCCTTTTCTCCGCCCGCTTCGCTCCGAGAGTTTGGCTCCGTGTGCGTGGGCGTTTGTAAACAACGCTCGCGCAGGCAAGGGGCTGGGCGGCGGAGTTAAAGGAGCCGCGTCCAGTTAGGAGAGTGCGGTGTGGGCCCGACGCAGATAGGTGGCAGTGCTCTTCAGTTAGCAAGTGCTAACGTGGGTTTATTTAGTGAGTGTTAGGGCTTCCGCTTTGGGGAAAGGGAGGGCGGGGTGTGTAGGGTTAGGGGGGCGAGGGGAATATAAAAAAAAATAAAAAAAAATAAATAAATAAATAAAAAAAAAAAAAAAAAAAAAAAAAAAAAAAAAAAAATTTTGTGGTTAATTTATTAATTTCAATTTGTCAGTAGGGAAGCAAGAATTTAAAAAAAATAAAAAATAAAAAAATAAATAATAATATACAGTTAAGGCAGGTGAGTTTAAATTGGAGGCCTGTTATTAATTGTCTCTACTAGGGAGGCTATTTTCAAAGTTTTCACACTAGGTGCGGGGGGGGTTTGGGGTTAATTTTGGGGGCGCTTTGCTCCTTTTGAGTTTCTGAGGTTACAAGGTGGGGAGGGCTAGTCCACGGGTAGGTCTCGGCTCGGGGGCATAGATTATTTAGGGCGATTTTTGAGGGCTGTATTGGCTTGGCACATACATTTTAGTGTGCACAATGACAGGCCGGGGGGCGAGCAAGAAGGGGTTGGTGGATGCAGGGGCCTTGAAGAAGGCCCTGGAAATCATTAGCAGGGCAACTAAAGCCCAATTGGGAAGTGCAGTGGGGGAAGTTACGGGAGAAGAAGGGAGCGGTGGGGGCCGGCCGCAGCGCAGAGCGGCGGCAGACGGTGCATTGGCGGCGGTGGTAGCTTGCACCCCTACGGCAGGAAAAGGGGAGATTTGGGAATCTAGGGGCAGGAAGATGAGGAGGGAGATAGACAAGAGGGCAGAAGGGGGTTTAAATAGTGCGGGGGGTCAGCTAGAAAGGGAGGATGGGTATGATAGCCCCAGGGTAGAGGGGAGTTCTCGGGAGGGTACAGACCGAGGGAACAACAGTGGGGGCAGGGGCGGAGGACAGGTGGGTGTGGCAGGACAGAGAGGAAGAGGGGGAAAATACCTGCAGAAGAGTGCGGGTGGGAAAAGGAGGGAGAGGTCCCCGTCACTTGAGGAGGGTAGGGTGGGGCGCGGAACGGCCCCCCCGGGTAGGAGGAGTGGGGGCGGAGGGCGCTGCGCAGCCCCCGCTGTGCAGATGGAGGTTGAGGGTTTTTGTACGGCCCCTCCTCAGTCATCGCAAGGAGAGCCTAAAGGGCACAGCACGGCCCCTAGCAACGAGGATGTCAGGGTGGAGGTCGGAACGCCTCGCCCAAGAGAAGAGGACCAGGCAGAGGTTCCCACAGCCCCGCCAGGAAGACGTCAGAGGAGTGGCGGGGCGGACGCCCCGGGCTCGGAAGAAGACCAGCAAATCATTTCGGGCAGGAGCCCGCATCCTCAATGGTATTTAAGGGATGATCAAGTTGGTTGGGAGGAATACGGGGGGCAATGGGAATTTGAGGATTACAGGGCGGAAAGGGAATGGGCGGGGGAGAGAGGAAGTTCAAGGTGGGACAAGGAAAGGGAAGTACAAGGGGGTAGGGGCGAAACGGGTCGAGGAAACTATTGGCTGGGCGATTGTGCTGACATGTTTTGTCCCCGAAGCAGGAGCCCTCTGAGAATGGAGAGGAGGAGCAGCGGTGTGGAGGCCAGGCCGCAGATGGCAGGCGGGGAAAGAGGTGAGAGGGAAAGGGAATGGTCATCTGCATGGCAGAGAGGGGTCACAAATAAGGGGTCGGGGGATGATCGGGGTGGTCCACTAAATGTGATGAAGGAAGTGGGGGTGCAGGCTTTTGGAGCTGAAGGGGTGGGAAGGAACATTTGCTCAGTGGAGGTCCAAACGGACAAGGTGGTGGAGCCAGTGGGGCTCGAGGTGCAGGCGGGGAAAGATAAAGAGGTGGAGGTGAAGGGGAAAGAGAAGAAATTGCCATACATGGGGATAACAAAACCATTGGGGGCACATTTGATGGCAGCAACCAGGGAGAAAATACAGGGAGGTGAGTTTGTGGATGTCTTCAAGTTGCTGCATAGGGAGGTGAGAGCGAAAGAGGGGTCTAAGGAGGAAGAGAGAGAGTTGGCTTCACGCCCGAGGGTCCCGGTGACCATTGAGAATTGGACGTCGGCCTTTATCATTTATGCCAGCGTGTATTGCGAGAAATTCCCGGAGCGGTGCGTGGCTCTGTTGAAATACATGGACGTAATAAGGAAGGCTTTCACGAGCTTTGGGGGCTTTGCCTGGGTAAGGTATGATGAGGAATTTAGAGCGAGAATGGCGGAGGACAGTCAGGCGGTCTGGGGGGAGATAGATATGGATCTTTGGCTGCAATGGATGGCCCCAACGAGGCCAGCCCCGACATTGCACACGGCGAGTGGGCTGCCTGTGCCTTACCGGCCCTTTCTTGGTCGCCCCGCCCAGGAGGGGGTGGGGGGAGGAGGCGGAGGGCAGCCCTCAACTGCATGTTGGGCGTTCAATAAAGAAGGCTGCACGAGGTGGATGTGCAAATTTAAACACGAGTGCAGCAGGTGTGCGGGTCGGCATCCGGTTACAGAGTGTTTTCAGGCAGGGGACAGTGGGTCAGGGCGAGGAGCGGGGCAAGGAAGTGGGGGGGAAGGACCGCATGCCAGGTAAATTGGGGTGTGCTGGTAGGTCGGGCTCAGTTTATCGTAAAGGAGGGGGGGGGCACAAGGTGTGATGAAAGGTGTTGGGAGCAAATTAAAGGGGGCAGGAGAAAGGAGGAGGAAGATGCGTAGGTAGGGGAGGGCCCAGGGGGGAGGTAACGGTGGAAATTGTTAAGGGAGAGGTAGCTGTCGTTTGGAGGGCAGGGTCGACGGTGGTGAAGCCCTCACGCTTGCCGCACGACAAGGTGAGTAGGCTTCAGGCTGCATGGACGGAGGTGCGGGAGCGCCTCTGGTGCAGCAGGGGGGAAGTGAGGAGATGGGTCTGCATGGACGGGGGTGCACTAGGGCCCCTGGTGCAGCTAAATTAAAAAAAAAAAAAAAAAAAGTGGAGCTTAGAAGTGAGGTGACGGAAGAGGAATTTATGTGTAATGGTCTGCATGGACGGGGGCGCAGGTTTGGCCCCTGGTGCAGAGGTGGAGAGGAATTTAAAAAAAAAAAAAAAAAAAAAAGGGGGGCCTGCATGGACGGGGGTGCACTAGGCCCCCTGGTGCAGGTGGGAAACAGGTGGTAATGGACGAAAGTAGCTTGAAGATGGTGATATGGAAGGAGCTGCATGGACGGAGGCGCAGGTTTGGCCCCTGGTGCAGCGGTGGAGAGGAGTAAGGAAGAAAAGGGGCCTGCATGGACGGGGGGTGCATTAGGGCCCCTGGTGCAGGAGGGAAAAAGGTGGTAATGGATGCGAGGAGCTTGAAGAGTTATATGGAAGGGACTGCATGGACGGGGGTGCAGGTTTGGCCCCTGGTGCAATGGCGAGAGGAGTAATAAACTAAAGGGCCTGCATGGACGGGGGTGCGCGTGGGCCCCCGGTGCAGGGGGGACAAGGGGTGCAGGGGGGACAATGCAGGAATGTAAAGGAACAAACTGGGCACAACAAGGGGAACAAATGGTTTTTGCTTGTAGGGGAGCTGTTTGCGACTTGTTTTACGTGGTTATTGTGTGGGGGTTTTTCAGGGGTTTTTTTTGAGTTGGTCGGGGGGAAAAGGGGGGGTAGTGGGACTGTAGTGGGAAGATGTTCAAATTACAGAAGAAGGTTTAGACATCAAGATTAAAAGGTCTAAGACGGATAAGAAGGGAAGGGGCTCGTGGTTTCGGATGGGTCGTGGGAGCGAGGTCTTATGCCCGGTTCAAGGTGCTAGGGGTATCGCGGAGGAGTTGGTGGCAGTGGGAGAAAAGGAAGAGGATTTCGGGACTCATTACTTTAGGAGGGGCGCAGCATCTGCGGGTACCGGGCTGGGTTTTTCAGAAGACAAGGTGAAAAGATGGGGACGTTGGAGGTCTGGGAAATATAAGGGGTACGGCAGGGAGTTTGATAATGGGGTTGTTGGGAAGGTGGTTAGGATTTGGTGGGCCAACTGTTGTTGAAATAATTTTGACTTGTCAGTGATTTTGTATTTTCTTTTCAGATGCTGCGCGAAAGGAAGGGGAGTTGGCGCAAGTTTTGATTTGTTGGCCATTCAATTGTTAAGGGGGCTGGGGAGGAAGTGGGAAAGAAAAAAAAAAAAGGAGAAAAAAAAGGGTTTGGGAAGGTAACAGGGGTGCAGTTACAAGGAAGTGGTGGTGAGACGGCACGGGTTGGGGGGCCTGCGGGGGATCAGCTGCTTCCTATATTGGCAGGGATGAGGGAACGCTTGGGGTTCCAGAGGTGGTGATTATGCACGCTGGGGAGAATGACCTGGTGAGGGATACGGGTGGCTCTTCTTGTTTCTGGGCTGGGAGACTGGGTAAAAAGTTGGAGGTAGAAAAGTTTGGGGGGGGGGTGGGGCAGAAAGAACTCCTCGGGGGAGGGTTTTTCTGGTGCCGGGGGCATGGCCCCTTTTGATGTGGGGGGGGGGAAGCACAATGGGGGAATGACACGGGAAAGGAGGGGGTGGCGCTGCTTGCACAAGCAGGTCACCCCGGTGGATCAGGTATTGAGCCTGGAGGGGCATGGCCCCTGGGGAAAAAGCGGGACGCCTGGAAAAGGGGCAAGGATTCGGTAGGATCCAAGGGATCATTAGGGAGGAAATGGGTTATTTAATTATTTAATTGTTGGGGGAAAATGGGAAATGTTTAAGTTATTTTAATTGATTGTTTAAATAGCCATTTAGTTTGTTAGGCCATGGAGCCAGTTATGCGTTATGATTGTAAGCTTTGGCCTGTCACATTAAAGCGACCTTTTCCACTTTTAAATGAGTCTGGGTTTTTTGTGCAGTAAGCCAAAAGGGGGGCCCCGGGGGGAACGCGAAGCGTTTCCCCCCGGGGAGTATTTTGGCGCTGCACTCGGCCAGCGAGTGGCCACGGGGGGTAGAGCGCCTGTTTCCCGGGGTACTTAAGGGCTCAGGGAAGGTTCGGGAGACAGGCGACGGTTAGGACTTGTCGATTGTCCCGCCCTCCCTCCCCTTCATTTTGTTTAAGTAATTTATTTTAATGGGGGGGTCTTGTGGCAGGGGATGATGAGGAAGAGGGGGGGGTTTATGGTTTGGGGGTCGGCTAAGAGGGTAGGGTTGGTGGCTTGGTGTGACAGGACAGGGCATCGGGAAAGTTATATGTAATATTGTTGCTGATGTGGCAGGTCAGGCTGGCTGCAGGTCTCAGGTAAGAGGAGTTTGGTGTAGAGGGGAGTTCAAGGGGTCAAAAAGGTACGGGGTGCCGGGGGCATGGCCCCTTTTGATGTGGGGGGGGGGAAGCACAATGGGGGAATGACACGGGAAAGGAGGGGGTGGCGCTGCTTGCACAAGCAGGTCACCCCGGTGGATCAGGTATTGAGCCTGGAGGGGCATGGCCCCTGGGGAAAAAGCGGGACGCCTGGAAAAGGGGCAAGGATTCGGTAGGATCCAAGGGATCATTAGGGAGGAAATGGGTTATTTAATTATTTAATTGTTGGGGGAAAATGGGAAATGTTTAAGTTATTTTAATTGATTGTTTAAATAGCCATTTAGTTTGTTAGGCCATGGAGCCAGTTATGCGTTATGATTGTAAGCTTTGGCCTGTCACATTAAAGCGACCTTTTCCACTTTTAAATGAGTCTGGGTTTTTTGTGCAGTAAGCCAAAACAAGCTGGGGGATGCCAGATGCATCAGCACAAAAAAGTGACGCACTGTGTGGCGGTTTGTGGTTTCGAGTAACGTAATATTTTACAGAAACTGCAATCCATTCAAATGCTAGATGCGTGTGAAGTCGATTTCACGAGAAATATGTTCCCACTGCTCCTGAAGGGGTTTTCACTTGTGTGTTTTCCCGCCATCTCACCGACATGGTTATTAACATGTCAATTTAAACCAGAGAATGTAGAAGAGGATCAAAAGCCAAGGTGTTCGTTACGTTGGATGTTAGAAACGCCATCTAAATTTAGCGGGTTTTTGCACGGCTGGTCAAATCCCCGTCCAGAATGACGATAGACACATGTGATTAATAAACTACCAAACTGAAACCGAGAAGGCACAGTAGACCGGCCCTGTGCTTCTGAAGCGTTTCTTGGGCGAGTGATGCATGTTCCTGTCAGCTATGCCCGTGTGTCAGAAATCGAACAGGCGCCTTCTTTCCGCCACACTCCAGGGCACAGGGGAGAAGGTGACAGACACATCATGCTCTGTGCTTTGTAAAGGAAACAGACGCCCACGTCAGAACGGAGGCCGATACCGCTAAGAGTTACCAGTACCCCCGGCGCACCCACCCCCAGCAGCCCAAACACAATCATCGAACTGTTGTCGGCAATCGCCGTCTCTCAAGGGAGGGCCTGCGTGGAGAAGGTGTCAATACACCAACACTGAATACCACTATCGAGAGAAAAATGATCTTCCTATTTTGTTTGCCATGGCCGGATAACGGACATGCATGCCCTTACAATTCACCAAAGTCACTATGATGTGACATGCTTTAAAAATGTATAAAGCGGTCCAAGGAAGAACACATTATGATTATGATATGGCATTTATAACGCGCCCATACACAAGTAAAGTCACTGTGGTCTTAAGCACGCTCATGGGCCACCTAAGAAAACTTGTCGCTAATGTGCCTAAATGACATCACGTTATAGGACAATACACAAAGGGCACTGAGGGCAGGGGCGAAACGAAACCTACATTTCCGGGGCGGGCCTAAGTGGAGATGGGAGGGGAAATTTCAGAAAATACGCGGGGCAAACTTGGAGGCTCCGCCCCCACTGTTCTACACCCCCCTCATGGTCTGGTGTCGGGACCAACTATCAAATAATATAGGTTTAAAGATGTAAAGGCAGGCGCTCTGTTACCAGTCTTTAGCTTCTCCTCCTAACGCACGTTTTCATGACTTCATCAATCTTCAGGGAGACTGAGCTTCTTAGTTATTTCAGGCAGGTCTGCATTTCTTTTTCAGGTGTGGCAAGTTAATTAGCTCTGAGGATTCTGGTACTTGTATTTTTCGCACTTGATTTTGCTGGCAGGGGACTGGAAACAACTCCCTCCAAAGCACAAATCTTCCCTTGATGCGGGAGGGAGAAAACAATGGTTGTGGCTCTCCAATGTAAGGCATGATGTGAATTATTAGTGAATTAGCACAAGTAGAACAGACAGTGTTTTCGCATTTTAGAAGATTCACCATGCAGATTTTCTGCCTGCCCCCCCCCCCCCCCAACAACTGTTAATTCTCCCTCCCCTGCCCCTCTATACTTATCCCCTACCCCCCCCTCTCGTAAGTCTTGCACAGCCCCCTGGGTGGCCACATCGGTTGACTCATTGAAGGAGCTTGGAAAGCAGGCTCCAATAATTTGTTCCACTGCCTACTCAGTCTATCTTCTGTGTTCACTTGTGGTTTCTACGTTAACCCTCCAGGGTCTACATTGTGGGTCACCAGCATTGTTTGTTCCCTCTCCCCCCTGTCCCCAGCACAAGCCGCCATACTCCGCCACTGTCCTCACTGGTTATGTCTGTTGCGTCTAGTTCATTTCCCTCCCCGCTAAGTCCTCCGTAGTCTCTGGGTCCCCCCTTCCCAGCATCTAAGTGTGGCCTCTCCGGGTCGTACTTCTCGAGGAAGGCTGCCCTCTCCATTTCACTTGATGGGGTCAGATCATGCATTTGTCTAGTCAGCTGTTCCATTCTGTACATGTCCAGGGCTTTCGAGGCCCATTGTCTTTCACTTGGAAATTCCTCCCTCTTCCATTCCCCCTGCCAGGCAAGCCCTGGCTACTAACAACAGGTAGTGGAGCATATGCAGGAGTTTAACCCAGTCCCCTTCCACGTTCTCCACACCAAACAATACAAGTAGGGGGTCCAAATGCCTGTCTACCCCGTCCAGGATCCTTTTCCATCCCAGAATCTCCTTCCAGTATTTCAGTACCTTCTCGCACACCCACCACATTTGCCAGTAGTCTGCCGATTGCCCACATTTCCTCCAACAGTGAGGGTCAGCCCCTGGGTACATCTTCGATAGTCTTACCAGAACCCACTGCCACCTATATAGTAGTTTGAGCCCATGGAGCTTATATTGACAGGCTACTGAGGTGCGGTGTGCGTTCACACAACCTTCTCCACTGGTCTACCATTTCTATTCCCATGTCCCTCTCCCATCTCCCCTTAAATGTGTCGATCTCTCCACCCTGCGCCTCCCATAGGGCCTGGTACAATTTAGATATTAGACACCTCGTTCCCCTGTCTGTGTCCAATATCCTCTCTGTACCTGTTAACTCCCTTTGCAATTCCTCCTTCCATTCGTCTGACATCAGCACCCCTTTCAGCTGTAGGTATTTGAATACAGCAATTTTCCCTATACCCAAAATCTCTTCAAGCTCCCCCAGATCTATGAATTCCTCTTTCTTTAGGACTTGTCCTATTCTATCCAACCCTGCCTCGAACCAATCTTGGAACCTCTCCTGATCTGGGATGCAATCTCTTCTCGGTTGGGGGGGGGGGGCATATGAGACTCAGTGGTGAAGGCCATGTTGTGACCCCTGCCATTTTCCATTTGATCCTCCACAGACTCCAAAGTGGACCCAGAATATTGTGTGCTTTTACCCTTCTAGGAGCTGCCTTCGTTGGCGCCCACAGCCACTCCCCCAGCGTGACCGGCCTAAATAGATAGCTGGAAACTTGGTCCAAACTTACCATCTCCTGGCAAGGAAGATTAAATGCAATAAAGATGATGCTTCTCCCAGAGTGCTGTACTTATATCAGGCACTGCCAATAGAGTTGGCAGACTTCCACTTTATAAAGTTGAAAAGAAGGATAGTGAGGTTTCTGTGGCAAGGGAAGAAACAAAGAGTAGCTTACAGAATACTGGTGCAGCCCAAAGAAAAAGGAGGCATGGGTCTACCCGATATGCACACCTATTACAGAGCAGCCCAATTCAGAGCCCTGGTCTCTCACCTGAGGATAGACTAGCAGAAACAATGGGCGGACAAATAATATATTTTAAAGCGCAATATGCAGAGAGGCGATGGAAGTCTATCTCAAAAGTATTAGCTTTAAAATTTTACTGCGTTTTTACAAGTACATTTTTCTGAACAAACACAGTAAAACTTTAACAGGGGAGAACACGTGATGCTGGTTCTACCACAGTGAGTGCGCTATACTAGAATCTCTGGTGCACTGACTGGCTGGTGAGACTATGTCTGCCTGTCAAATCAAGTGTTAAGAGACTGGGGGAGGGCCAGGGGGGCGCTCTTGCGCACATCCAAGATGGCCGCCTAGCGCAGGAGCTCCAGCTCGGAAGAAATCCTTATTAAGAATTAATCCGGTCAGCAGCGTCCCAGACTTGAAATTAAGCCACTTCCTAGCAGCAGAAGCTTTACGGCACACACTGGTGTAACATCGTGCGGAATCGAAGCCGGGGTGCTGAGATATTCCGTTTTGAAGATTTGGCGGTTGACGGAGGCCTGCGGAGCCGCGTGAGGGCTCCACCGACACCAGTTAGAGGGCTGCGGTGAGGGAGGAGCGCCGCACGACCCACGACATCCTGCCGGGAGGGTGAGAGTGATTGAGGTGGTGGCCGCCCAGAGACGACGGAACCAGTTCCCTACCTGGGCACAACCTCCAGGACCCGCTCGGGGTGACTGGACCACGCGGGAGGGATACGGGGGAGCTTTGAACTGCTACGCAGCTGTGTAACTGTGACGGCCGCCTGGCCTGACCCCCGCCCTTGGACCTGCCGCAGAGCAACCTGCGGCTCCGCTTGGGCGGCCTTCTACCGATCGGCGATCTACGGCTGTGGTGCGACCCGGCCCCCTTGCGGAGGGGCCCAGGGTGGAACCGGACCCTCACCCGGGACGCGGGTTGAGCCGGGGCGTGCCCCCTCCCCCCCACCACGGGTATCAAGTAAGTGGCTGGGGGAAGGAGAGGAGGACTGTTTTGACCGCAATACGGGGAGGCCCTACACGGGGAACAGAGAACCACAGCCTAGGCCTACTGCAGCCTACCCCCAACTAGGACAATAATCCTATAACGCCCTGGGCTGCCCCGGATCGGCGCCCCGTACCGCCCTGGGAACATAGTCTCGCCCAGCAACATCCAAGGGGAGAGACAACATACATCCCTCAGAGGGGAAAAATCAGCTGTGACCACAAATCCGCGGTGGAACTGCCACCCAACGCTCGAACATAGCGGGACTCCCAGGCGAACCCTGCGACACGGGTCTCGGGGTAGAAAACACGGAGGTCTCCGTTAACGAGACGTTGCACACCTAAATCCTACACACCGGCTGTTGGTTAAGCACTTGGGGCAAATATAAGATAAGACACGCTTTACCCACAACTGTGTCGCACAGCAGGACACGGAGCAGAAGATACGTGGGAGACCACAGTCCATCCCTTCCTGGAGGCCGCAACACATGGGCCGCACCGAGAAGAGGGGGACAGGTGGGAAAAAGATTGGCCCGATGGACACTTTCACTAGCTCGCAGACGCAAGGGGCGGCTAGCGGAGAGATACACCCGCCAGATGGTCATGAGGCTGACCCATTGGAGCGCCTGGCAACGCTGGTGCAGAATGGATTCATGACCATGAACGTCAAATTAGATGATATAGTGGCGACAATTGGATCCTTGAAGGCACGTGTTGAAAAGGAAAGCACTCGTGTCACGGAGGCGGAAAATAGGATAAGTGCAAGTGAGGATACGATACTGCAACACAGCCGGGATATAGCCCACCTCCAAACGGAATTGCATAAAACCCAAAACAAATGTGAGGACCTTGAGTCAAGATCCCGGAGGAACAACATCCGGATTGTTGGGGTATCGGAAAAGTTTGGAAAGGGCCCCATGGAGAAACAGGTTGAGGCCTTGCTGAAAGACATCCTAGGTGCCGACTCCTTTTCGGATCACTTCCTGGTCGAAAGAGCCCCTCGCACCCTAGTACCGCTCCCGAAACCAGGAGCCCCTCCTCGAACTATAATTGCACGCCTCCTAAATTATCGTGACAGGGACACTATACTCCGGCTGTCGAGAGAAAAAGGTACCCTACGGTATGAAGAGAACACAATCCACATATATCCGGACTTCTCGACTAGCGTGCAAATGCAAAGGAGATCATACGAAGGGGTAAAAAAACAGCTATGTATGCGAAATGTGTCCAAAGCCCTCATCTTTCCTGCGAAAATGAGGATACAACATGGAGGACGGGCCCACTTCTTTGAGAACCCCACAGATGCTTTGTCATACGTGGAGTCTTCCATTCCGTTACCCACCGGAGGTCGAGGGGTAGATCAAAATGCGAACTCATAACCGAGGTATGAGAGGCGAAACCCGACAGAGAAGCAGGGATGGTTAAACTCCGACCAACCGCCACATGGTGAGAAAATAAAGAAATTGGGAGTTACGCAATAGTGACGAACTGAACAAAATGTTTTTCCGGGCTGTGACCCTAAGTCTGGAGCGAGCCAGATGTCTGCGATTAGTGACCCTCAGGAAAGTTCCACATGTTTAAGGGATTGTTTGTTGTGGGGCAGCATTGTCATGCTGGGGTTGATGATGTGGGGCTAAAAGGTTGCATGACTGTGCAAGGCAGGAGGGAGGGGGGGAAGTTTGGGAACCGAGACTCAGCTAGAGGAGTCTCACAAGTTAAAAAGCGTGGTGACATTGCAGCACATGGAACTCTCCTAAATAACAGCAAGGTAAAACAGGCTAATTGGATATACATACATGGCTAACTCTATTAACACGACCCAAGGGCTTAAACTGAAACTTCTTACTTGGAATGTACGGGGGTTGAATAATCGAGCCAAATTGAGTAAAGTGGGTGCTTATGTCACCCGGCATCAGCCCCAGATTGTCATGATGCAGGAAACACACGCACTGCGGAAGGTTAATGCTGAGCTCTTGAAGGGGTGGGGAACGCACAGGTACTGCACGGAATACTCCTTGCAGGCAAGAGGTGTATTGACCCTGATACACCCATCAGTTGGGTTCCAGCTGGTAAGGAGTAAGATAGACCCGATAGGTCGCTATGTTATGGTCTGGGGCAACGCCATGGGGGAAGAATTGCTATTGATAAACACATATGGCCCAAATGTTGACGACCCTGATTTTTACACAAATGTGCTGAATGAGATTGGTGCATGTGGAAGCGAGTGAATATTATGGGGAGGAGATTTTAACACCATTTTAGATACAAAACTAGATCGCTCCGCCTCCACACACAGAAACCCCACAAAAACGGGACACACTCTACAGCAAATAATTTTGCAACTGCAGTTGGTAGATGCCTGGAGGGCATTGCATCCCCATAAGAGACAGTATTAATTTTATTCTTCAGTACATGACACCGAGTCCCGTATCGACTATTGGCTGGTGTCGGCCCCTCTCCTACACCAAATCAAGGGATGTGAGATGTTTCCTTCCACCCTGTCGGATCATTCCCCCGTCGGGTTAGAGGTCACATTAGGAAACATTAGACCCCCACCCAGAAGATGGAAGATGCCCTCTGGCATCCTAAAGGACCCTGCAGTGGCAGAGGAATTGCATACCGAGGTCGAAACCAATAGGGAGTCAGTGAGCAGCCCTGCAACATTATGGGAAACATTTAAGGCATGGGTGCGGGGTATCCTGATTTCTAAATCCACGGGGCTATTGAAAGCGGTCAGGAAGGAATTAGCAGAGGTTGAGAAACGGTTGGGGGAGCTAGAGCAACGGTACACATCCTTACATGAAGACAACACCCTGGCGGATATCAATAGTAATCTACAATCCTTCAATAAACTAGCTAACAGGGAATTGCTTTATACAGAGGTAGGAACGTTGCCACCATCCATGAGAAAGGCTATAATTACGGTGCTTCCTAAGCCTAGGCGTCCCCCCAATGATATGTCCTCATATAGACCCCTGTCCCTTATAAAATGTGAGGCTAAGATATTTGCGAAGATTTTGGCCAATAGACTCCTGTCACACATGCCAGTATTGGTACACCCCGACCAATGCGGGTTCATCCCCACTAGATCCACAGCGCTTAACTTGCGCAGGTTGTTTGGGGTAATGGCCCAGATCAAGCCGGAGGCTCAGGCAGTTGCAGTGTCCCTAGATGCCGAAAAGGTGTTTGACTCTGTCATGGACATACCTGTTCACGGTACTGAATAAATTCGGACTAGGCCCGAGCTTCCAGAATTATGTCAAAGTGCTGTACACTAACCCGGGAGCCAAGGTGTTGACTAACCGCACTATGTCAGACTGGTTTGAGTTGAAGAGGGGCACCAGACAAGGTTGCCCATTCTCCCCCATACTATTTGCCCTTACCATGGAACCATTTGCTGCTGCAATTAGAGAACATCAGAAACAGAGGGGTATACGGATGGCGGGCCTGACCCAATCTATATCCCTGTATGCGGATGACACCCTCTTGTACATCCGTGAACCTGACTTACACTTGGGCTCAGTATTGGAAGAAGTGCACAAATTCGCAGTATACTCGGGATACAAGACCAACCAAGCTAAATCTGAACTTTTCCCCCTCACCCCTGCCACCCGATGCCCGAACAACACGCACGGTCTAAAATGGTCCCCAGACAAGATAAGGTACCTGGGAGTTATCGTCTCGGGTGACAGAGCATCCCTATTTTTGAATAATCACGACTCCCTACTAAATATGATTGCCACTAAGCTCCGATTTTGGGCTAAACTCCCCATCTCACTTATAGGCCGGGTAGCCGTACTGAAAATGGTCATCCTCCCTAAGCTACTTTACATATTCACTAATCCCGATTTGGCCCGGTAGGCGGTTTTTTGATACCCTTAGATCAATGGCAGTTGAGTTTATCTGGTGTGGGGGGGCGGCCAGGCTGAAGTGGGAGAAAATGGTGGAACCATACAATAGGGGAGGCATAGCGGCTCCTGACTTCGAATTGTACTATCTGGTCGCACAGGCCCAATTTGTTAAGCATTGGTATGACGAGCACGACACCTCGCCCCACATCTGTCTTGAAAAGCACACAGCGCGCCCGACCGACATAAGATCAGTCATCTTTAAAGTTAAACACAGGGATGAATGCCCATTTGACCCGGTTAGCACGACAGTACAGGCATGGTCCAAACTCTTCCAGAAACTTGGGGTGAAGGCACCTTACTACGCCGAGGCTCCGCTCTGGAACTTCCCAGGCATAGCACCCACATATGAGCCAAGTATACAAAACAAATGGGACCCGGACGAGGAATTTAAAATTAAGGACATATTTCCCAATGGCAAATTTATAACATTAGAGGACTTCAAGACGGGGATGGGAAGGGACCAATTGATGATTTTGCAATATCATAGAATGAGACTGGCCTATAAAGCCCGTTGGTCGATGTTCCCAGATGAGCCCCCACCACACCCATGCCTGCTGACCCTTGCAACCCGAGCTGGAACCAGTATCTCGGGTCTCTATGCGGCCGTGCAGGCTAATACCCCAAGGTTAAGCACACTTAAGTCCTCCTGGGAGACGGACCTGGGTGAAGACATTACAGACAGAAACTGGGAGAGATACTGTGAAATGACCAAGAAAGTATCTATGAACGCTGGTCTTCGGTTGATACAGTTTAAGATGCTAAATAAGCTGCACTATACCCCCCTTAAGGTTGCAAAGTTTACGAACAATGGTCCTGGTACGTGTCCGAAATGTGGGGTGGATCGTGCTGATTCGATTCATATGTATTGGAGTTGTCCTCATGTGTACGCTTTCTGGGGAGAGGTTGCAAATGTCCTAGAGGAGATCACTCAAATTCCTGCAGACCTCACACCGTCAAAATACCTATTTGGGACATTGGTAAGCAATCAGAGATTACAAGGAGGCTCTTTAACATTGCATGCGCAGTGGCAAAGAAGTGCATTTTACAAAAATGGAAGAGTGCACAGGCACCGAGAATATGCCACTTTCTCAAAGAACTGACGTACGTTAACGAATGCGAAGAACACTATATAATGTCACTCCCGAATCCAGGTAAACTGAAAGACATATGGGCCCCGTTTAGAATATACCTATGCGAGGCGGACTCGACCAGCGGTAGCCCGGTAGGGTCAAGTGACTCCTGAAATCTGTAATGTTGGTTATGCTATAATACGGCTATACAGTCTGTTGATGTTCCGAATGTATACTATGCGAATTGTTGTTGCAATGTCATGTACCACAAGAATTAAATAAAGTTTAATAAAAAAAAAATAAAAAGAGACTGGGGGAGGGCCAGTGCAGCAATAACGCAATTCTATGTGACAGTATAGGAGCCACTAGCAGAGGAGCACCAGGATACACCAATGTGTCCCTACACTTATTAAAACTGTCCTATAGTAAGGATGTAAACCATCACTTATAAGCACTCCAATATTTGTAGTTGAAGTCAGGGTGGGATTACATTATTTACCCAGGGTCACACAGTTAGGCTAAACACACAAAGCAGGGATTTTAAACCACTCTGCAAATCGGGCATGAACACCTTCTTCCAGTCTTTACTTGGAACAAATATTTATGGGTGTCAATACCTACAATAATACTGTCCTATATAGTTTACTTGCAAAATACACAAATTGCATAGTAAAACATCATGAAAACACATAAATCCTTATAGCAGCATGTTGGGCCAAAATAATATCAGTGTACCTTTATTTTCCACATTCTGAATGGAAATCTATAAGATGCAAAAGGCAAAATTTCTATTACCCACTTTATTTTCAGCGCTTTAAGACCCACAATAAAATAGTTTGTGTCATATACTCAATTATGTTTCGAGATTCGTCACAAACCTCCAGTGTTTTGTTATGTGTGGTTTTAAGAACATTCAACTAAGGCCATCAAAGCCAACTTTACTTTTCAGCACATCAAGCTATTAGACGTTATGGGCATGAACACATTTTCAAAGGGTGCTTTATTGTGTTGCTCACTTTAACCGTCTCAGATTTGCAAGGTGACTGGTGGTCCTTCAGTTGGAAATTCACCATCATGCATAAGAAAGGCTATGCTGCTGATGACAAAAGAAATGTGTTGTCAGTTCATTACGGCACTGGCTGCAGAGCCAGGGAGGCAGCCTGTGTGTCTCAGGTGGTCTGTGACTCTGGGAAAAGGGCAGTGCTTGATCATCGAGCTGAGCAGACAGAAAATGTGCCTCGGAAGAACCAAAATGCACCAACAGAACTATGTTCCTTGTCCTGTGAACTGTTAAAGGGCACAGACGCTCCGCCCCTCAGCTAACATGGCGTGGTCGGGGGCTTCAGCCGGGTCAGCCCAATGACATTACGCGCCTGACCAAGGGCAATGCAACTAGCTCTAGCCGCTACCGTCAAACCCACATGGTTGTCATTCATGCCTTCATGCAGCAGGAACTGCAGTTGGCTCTTACTAAACAGTGCCAGAACTTCAGTCATTGGACAAGGCAGGTGTTAAGACAGTCCGCTCCTACCATGTTTTTAATCATGTCTCCCATCAGCCCTAACCAGCATAGTCAAAGTTGAAGGATCATTGGAGTCGTAGTCCAAAACATCTGGAGAGATGCAGGTTATGGAGTCCTTCCTTATACAAAGAGAAATGCAATCTTGACCAGTTTCCAAGCAGCAATGATCACTTCTCTCCTACAAGCAGTTCATGTATTCTTTAAACGCTCTGAACGTTACTTATAAAATGTTTACTGACAGTTTATTCCGATTGGTCACGGGGATGCACAACGCTTAAAAGAGCATCAGAAAATGGCTGATGCACAACTGTGTGCCACGCTTCCCCTCTCCCCCCAACCCGGAATACAAAGGCATGGGCCACAAAGCAGAAAATAAGGTGCTGGGATAGGCCTGAGAGCAAAAAAGGGTGGGGGGGGGAACACAACAGCCTTGCAGGAGGAAGACAAGCTACAGCCTTCGATCAGCTTATTCATTATTTATTTGCTTGACCTTTTCGAATCAGAATATAAGTATTATACACTTGTGCCCTGATTTGGGCTTAGAAAGTGCTTAAATTGGGCATTCTGTAAATAGATTGCTTGCTTAGTCAATGCATAAGAAAGGCCTTTAATGTTCTCTGCAATCATGCAACAACACTGGGCAAATGGGCTTTAGCCACGCCCCTACGAAATTCTGCAGTGGTGCTGAAAAGATATACTCTGCTTCAGAGCGGTCATGTTTAGGACAAAATGCATGCGATGAATATTGCTCTGGGCTGCAAGCCAGCTCTTTACGGCACCTTAACAATGGCCTTGCAATCAGTAGCTCCATGATTATGCATGAATATTTATGCAATTGGTACTTTGATGGGACATTTCAAACTGAAAGACCCCACACAGTTCCAGTTACCCTTTACTCGCAAGACAAATAAAGCAAGTAAAACAAAGATCCTTTTTAAAGATGGGTTTAGACCCATGATGTTTACTAGCATTCATGCAAAAAAGCTTGATTTTGTGATAATGGTCAAATGTTCTTAATATCGTGCATAACAGCAAGCTTTAAGTGTGACAATCTATAAACCCAGGAGACTACACTATCCAATGTATTTCAGTGTGTGTCTTAGTGCTGAAAGCACAGTTCTATAAAACAGATTTTTCAGACTCACATTAATTTGCATTCTGGAACTTTTCGTTTTCCTTTCAGGATGTGAAAAATAAAGCTACAATGTTACTCCTGCGCTTCAAAGGTTTCTGTAAGGATTTACATAGTGCCAGGTTGCTTTAATATGATATGTTATTTGTGTATTTGTCAAGTAAAGAACGTATTATTGTACACCATGAAAGCCAAAACTTAAATATGTGATCCAAACAGAACTCAAAAGGTATGTAATGGCGTGACGAAATTGCAGATTGGGTTGAAATCCCAGCTATATTGTTCAACCACAGTGTGTGCTCCTGGGAAAATCATTTGATCTCAGATTTAACTGCAAAAATCTGGAGTCCATAGCAGTGAATAAATACACACTTAAAAAAAGGGTTTAGATTTCAAGATTTTAGAGATGAATTGGTGTCCCTCATGCTCTATTATTAGGGGCCACAAGGCCGTCATGTAGGACTGTGTTGTTGCACTGGTCTTCGTTCAGTTATATATCACTTGATTTGACAGGCAGATATATAGTCTCACTAGCCATTCAATGCACTAAAGATTCTAGTATAGTACACAGACTTCAGAAGAAGCAACATTAATTTCCATGTTCATAATTGCCATGTTTACCAATCACCAAAGTTGCTTTAGCTGCCCAGACTTCTTCCGAAAGGAGAACGACAAATTACTACGCCTTTTATTATTGACTTGTATAGAACACATGCCATTCTAACTTTTTCTTGCAGCTTCCAGATATGCAAGAAGGGGGTAGGGACCAATGTAGGAGCAGGACAAGAATGTAATGTTGATGTGTGCAGATCTGAAAAGACAGAGCTCTCTGTAGTGCATAATTCTACAATATTTTGAGAGTTGTCCAGAGCAGTATTTGATGTGAGCCCCATGTTGCCAATATGAATTCTTTGTGCGGTTGTCAGTGGTGTCTGTCAGAACGTTGTTTAATGACTCTGGAGAGTTGTGCTGGTGTATCTGTGGTGGGGTTGTGTAGTGTAGACATATTAGGGTAGGAGGTTGCATAATTTTGAGGTGGTTATTGCTATACACCAGTGCCAGGCTATTATGCAGGTCTATGCAAAAAGGACAAGCATACTCGTCCTTGGCACTTAAGGTGTTAACCAACAAGCTACTCAATAACTGGAGACCACATTTTTCAATTTGGAAACTTAACAGTATTTATTATTAACATTTATAAAGCACGCAGCAGCCCAGGGGCATCGTGGCGCTGTTACAGACAGCATAGAGACATGCAATTCAGTGGAGAGGCACTGTACATACTAAGTTGCAAACAGGGAGAAGGGGAGTGGTGAAGGGATGGTCAGGGTGGGCCACTATGTTAAAGAGTGTTTTGAGCTTTTTCCGGAAGGCTTGAGCGAGGTCTCGGCTCTGAGTGAGTTAGGTAAGGTTTTCCACAGTTTGGGTGCTAAGTGTGGGAAGCCGATTCCGCCTGCTTTGGCTCTTTTGATAGGAGGGATGCTCAGTTTATTGGCATGGCAGGTCCTTTTGGGGCGAGAGGAGGTTACTCTGGATACAGTTTCAGATAGGTAAGGAGGCGCAGAGAGGCTTAAACATTTGTGTGTTAGAGTGAGAGTCTTGAAGCTGATACACTCTTTTACGGGAAGCCAATGGGCATCCATCTAGCCTGCGTGATATGGTCTCTTTTGGGTATCATGAGGGCTGCTCTGAGCACATTAATTTGGACTATTTGGAGTCTATTTAGGTTTTTGGCCAATGTTCCCACTAGGAGAGCGTTACAATTGTCTAATTTAGCTGCAATGGTGGCTCTTGCCATTAGGGGTGTACCGAACTTCAGCTTCGAGTAAGTATTCGGCCGAATTCCAGCTGAAAAAAAGATATTCGGCTCCGGCCGAATAGTTTCTTGCGATTCCGCTATTGCCGAATACTTTGACACACTCATTTGAATACAATGCAACATGAACTCAGAAAGGCAAATATAGACTTCAGTTTGCAAAACTGAATAGAATTAGGCCAGACAAATTGTCATCACACAGCTGAGAAATATTTGATATTGTAATCTGCTCTTTAGGGCATGTTTTGTTACAGATTCTTGGACATAAAAGGTGCTTATCTTTTATACTTAGCTTGCAACAATACAGGAACATCTTTTCTTTTGTTGAATGTTTATATGCAATGTGCACATTTTTCAGTTGGAAAAAACAAACTGAAAGAAATGCGCATAGATACCTTCAGTTCCTGTCATGTCACTTCCCATTGTGTACATAATAGTCCCCCCCCTTTTCTTTTTTTTTAAGGACTTGAGTCCTGAGTTTAACATTATCTATTAATTTATCAGGAAATTATAAGTTGCATATGTTTGTGTATTGACGAGAAAGAGTGGCTAGGATAAGTGAAAAGTGAGCAGCATTTGTTTGTGTGGGGTGAATAGTTGTGAGATGGAGTTCACGCATTTCAGATTTCCTCTCGACTTGTGTTCTGCATGAGCCAACCTGAACCATTTTATACATTTCTATGTGAGCTGCAAAGAAGTTTCGAAACTCGAGAAATAAAAGTATAGAAGGCATTTAAAATGGTGCTTTATTTGTTTTTTTTTAATAAGTGAGTTTTTTGAAGTTTGGAACATGATTTACTAAATAAAGTAACTATTCGCCTTCATATTCGGCTTCGGCCGAATAGTTGTCAAACTATTCGGTATTCTGCCGAATACTAAATATGCTATTCGGTACAGCCCTACTTGCGATAGCCAATTTTGGTTGGAGAGGAAAGGTTTGACTATGTTTATGAGCTTGGTGGTGTGGGCGGATGCAGAGATGATGGTACCGACATGGTGGGTCATAGATAACGTAGCATCTAGGAAGATCCCTAGTGTTTTGACTGCTGGTGATACTGGGATGATGAGTTATCGATGGAGAAATTGCGGTTTTGTTGGCTATGTTTACCTAGTGTCTCTTTAGGACCCCAGATGATAATCTCGGTTTTATCGCCCTTGAGACACAGCCCATTTTCTGCCATCCATGCCTGGATTTGGAGGAGAGCTGTGGTGTCCTGGTCGTAGGTGCCAGTGAGTGGGAGGAGGACCGGAGTATCATCGGCATAGTTGGTACAAGCTATGCCGAGGGAGTCCAACCCGTCAAAGAGCGGTTTTGTGAACAGGTTGTACAGGGTGGGGGCTGTGCAGGATCCTTGGGGAACTCCGCACTGGATGGTGGAGGGGGCTGCGTTTGCCCGGTCTGAGAAGACCTTCATGGCTCTGCCTTCCAGGAAGGAGGTGATCCATGAGGAGACTGTTGGTGAAATGGGCAGCAATGGTGAGGTGGGTTTTGTGATCCACCAGGTTGAAAGCGGCCGAGAGATCCAGGAGTAGGAGCAGGGCCGGTTTACCTTTGTCCATGATGGTGGTTATTTGATTTTTAAGGTCCAGGAGGGCGTGTTCTGTGCCGTGGCCTTTACAAAACCCTAATTGCCCTTTGCCGAGGATGATGTTAGTTTCTAGGTAGTGTTAGATCTGGTTGTGGGCTGCTTTGTCAAGGATTATGAGAAATGGGACAGTGGTAATGGGGCTGTAGTTGTTGGGGGAGGAGGGATCTAGGGACTTTTTTACAGAAGAGGGCCAACCCATGCTTCTTTGAGGCTGGATGGGACAGTGCATGATTTGAAGTCGGCACACTCTTTGATGATGTTGGGGGGACAACTGTCTGCTTTGCAAGTCGATGGTCTGAGCTGTTGGAGGAGTGCAAGAACTTCAGGTTCTGTGACCTCACAAAATGACAGGAGAGGGTGGGGTGAGTTTGGGAAGGAGAGCTAGGCGTGGGGGTGTGGTCAGTCTTGGGTAAGGCTTTGAATTGAGCTTGTATTTTCTCTTGAAGTAGTTTGATTTTATTAAGCATAGCAGCCTGAATGCTGGCCCACCATACTTCATCCTTAATGATTTCGTCGGGACTGGGGTGATGAGGTCTAACGATTGAGAACATTTCCTTAGATTGTGAGTTTGCCTTGAAGATCCTATGGTTGAGGGATTTGGACTTGGCTTTGTAAATGGCATCTTTATATTGGGCGGAAAGTTTTTTTAAATTCTTCCTTTGTGGAAGCACTGTGCATAGATTGCCAGTTAGATAGGACGTTACGTTTGTGTGTACGTAGGGCAAGGAGTTCATCCGTGTACCAGGAGTTGGTGTGCATGGACTTTTCTTCTTTTTCGGATTCCATTGGGGCTATGGTGTTGATCGCTCTGGTGAAGGTGTTGGTGTAGATGTCTGCAAGAGTGTTAAGGTCATTCGAGAATGGGGGCTTCAGTTCAGCAACTTCCAAGAGGGGAAAAAGATTGTCTTTCTTAAGTTTTTTCGAGCTTCTGACCTGTGCAGTGGGGGCATAGGTGAGAGCTTTAGTGATGGGCGAAGTGGGAATGGTGGGTTGCACGTGTTTGTTTAGAGCCATGGAAAACATTATTTTTCTAGCTTTTACGTCATGTCATACTATATTATGTGATGTTAGCCTAAGTGATGCAACATTAGGTGACACTACTCTATGGCACAAATTACTGGCCCACAGTTTCTAGTTAGCTTCGCAGGACTGCGCTTCTGAGAGCCAATGCCACCTCAAAGAAACTACTTTAACACGTATCTGTCTTACACGGGATCATGGTAAAATGCAGCTGGATATACACAGTGAACGAGTAAGTGACCAGGCCAACCACGCACCACCGTGCTGGCATGTGCCATTCAAAATCTATCTTGCTTCTGTGCAATGTAATTGGCAGAACGTGCTTCAATTCACACCATTTTTTACTAATCGGACACTAGTTCCCACAGCCCCATGCAAGTAAGGTTGCCCCACCCACACAAGTCTACACAAGTCTTTGAAGGCAGACCTCCCGCTTCCATAGACTTATTTACAACAAGGCCGACTAGGCCCAGGCCTCGGAGGGCAGATTGCCAGAGGAGGGGCATTTTATTGCAGTTTATTTTTAATGTACTTGTCATTTTTTAAATATAAAGCCAATTTTGTTTCTCTGAGTCTGGCTGATCCACAACACTGCAAGTAATTTTGAGCAGTTAGCAGTCATTGCACTCTGAGCACTAAAGTCTTTGATGGCCAAAGTTGTATATATACTTGATATTTGCAAAAGCATTATTGTTAGGGTGACTTTTGTGTTATATATAAATATTTTAAAAGGTAACCTTGTACTAAACCGAGCGTGCTTTAGGTAGTTAGTGATTCAGTGATACAACTCTCAGACACGACAGATATAAAGATCTTTGATCATTCTTATCTTCCCAAAATGCATTTAATATGCAAAGCAGCCAAAACCTCATTAGTTTTATTGGTGCCACTCCACATTATCTTTGGAGTTCTTTTTAATCAATACACACATACACTGTGTTAAGCAATCACTTTTATATTCAAATGCACAGCATGCATTTTTTAAACCGTTGAAAAAATTAGGGTTTTCGCTTCAGAAAAGTAAAGGTTCAAAATGATGCATCATTTTACAATATTAAACGCGTGCCTATGCGTAACTCAACAGAGTTCCCACAGGTGGCACTAAAATGATGTTCAGAAGCCGGAACTAATTTCCCTCCCCGGCCTGACATTTCAGCTGTCTGTGACCACCCAAAAATGTGCAAGCATGAAATAGATCATAGAGATATTAAAATGTCGAAAAGTAAATCTGAATGCTCAAGTGTAACAAGAAACCAGTGAAAGGATACCAAAAGCCATAGAAAGTTGAGAACAAAAACGGTGTGCCAAAGGTACACACTGTTTCACACCTGTAAAGATATCCATTCAGCCATCTTTAAAGAAGCTGCTCAGTGCGAAGCGGGAAATGGCATCCCTGCTGGGTTCATCATGCGTCTCTGATGACATTCTGCTGCACGCTCAGTACTACCAGGAGAACCAACTGTAAAGTATGTTCCACAATGCATAACTGTGATGCTCTGAGTGATCTTTACATTAACTATGTTTTAAATACAAGGTAGGACTTTTACTGTGAAACTGTACTTCAAACTACAGAAGGACATCTATATCTATACCCACACATTTCAAAATGTTCCTATGTATTGTACAGCACAACCAACTCTACGGAGGTAAACATTTCAAATTACATTAAAAGCAAGCTCGCAAAACACATTGCCTAAACCACTCCCACAAAGGTGATATTGTGCTGGAACGCTGGATGCATTGCTCAGTTTTACTCTCGGAGTGTTGGGAATGTTCAACAATTGCACAAACGGAAATGATGTAAACAGTATGTGCCACTTAATTTGTTATAAAAAAAAAGTGCCTACACTGTGCAGCTATAAGGAATGGTGTTGCTTCTCACATGAATGTTCAGGGTTGCCCATTGTTCCACCGTAAGAATGCATGGCCAAGGATTCCCAGAACCTTCTCCAACTCTCTTTACACTACTGAGGTGTTTCTGCCCAGGCAGAGTTTACAAATGTCACTTGTGATTTAGCCATATTTTAATGGCGTTCCAGCCCAAGGGCCCGGAGGTACATTAGCTGCAGCAAGTAACATACCTTATTTCCATTTTACCCTCTGCTAACACCAGAGCTGTAACCATGAGAAGGGGGTTGAGTTCTTTTTATAAAATGTGCCTGTACCACTTGCATACATTTCATGTGTAAACTTTACCATTTGACAAGACGGGGTGCAGAAATGATGTTATGTTGCATTAGTATTGCAGACCAGTCTAGGTGCTTCTCGGAGTGACAGCAGGCAATTGTTAGAGAAACCAGATATTGGCATTGAAACCAAAATCCCTCATTCCAACCCCCTTTCACTTGTGTTGAGTCGGGAGACAGCTTATGCTCTTATCGCTTCCTATAAAAGATTGTCTACTTTTGGTTAAGTCCTAAAACAATTAGCCGTGACAATTTACCTCTAGTGCACTCGGCTGTAAAACACACTGCCTTCCCCAAATCTTGGGCAGTAGGGATCTGAAAACACTCTTTCAACTAACATAACATAGAAGAAGACAGTCATGAATGAATAGAGAGGAAGCAATAACTTTCTAATCCCTGCAACCTTGAGAAAGTTCTTATGTTCTGGAGCCAAAATGGGGGGGAAATGGGGGTGAATGGGCATTGTTTGGACAAAGCGGACAGAGTTTGTTGGAGGGGTGGAATCTGGTGACGGTGCACAGTCTGGCAGAGGTGGAGTAAAGTTTTGGGGGGTGCATGCACTTATTTGGGCCTAGGGCAGCAGAAAGCCTAAATACGCAACTGCTAGCATACCTGCCTACATTTCAAAATGAAAAACCTGGAGATCTACGTCACCGGAATACCCCACCACATGCTCAGTCAGTTGTGTGCAGTACTGCGGTTTGTCAGCACTGAGTATTTGCTCAGCAATGTATTGGCACAGAGTGATATCAGAACCTTTGTGATCTGCAATGATATTGTGCAACCTGCTGCTCAGTGGCGCGAGCCTGCACTGCTCTTGAAAAGTACGAACATAGGCTGGGAGAGGTCAGCACCTACGGCTGTGTTTTAAAAGTGTTCTGCAAAACTGCGAGAGTACACACATTTGAAAATGATCAGGGCATTATGAGGAGGTGCGGTACCATGCTTGAGCTGGAGGACAAAACTATGCTGAGTATAGAGGCAAGGGACTGCCACCAGATCTGTAATGCAGGTCCCCACGATACATGGCGGATCCCATAGCTCATCTGTGCGCCCTGTACACTAGCAAATTCTGATGGCCTAATAACCCGCCAATCATATAGATGCTCGGATGGACAGCCAGAAAACCCAGACACTCCATGCGCTTCCCCGAAGACTATCTTAAAAACCCAGAGTCTCTGGGCTAAACCCAAAGGTTAGGCAGGTATGCCGGGGACGAGCATAAAAACCCAGTCTCTCTGGGCTAAAGCTGAAGGTTAGGCAGGTATGCCGGGGACGAGCATAAAAACCCAGATTCTCTGGGCTAAAGCCAGAGGTTAGGCAGGTATGCTGGGGACGAGCATAAAAACCCAGAGTCACTGGACTAAAGCTGAAGGTTAGGCAGGTTTGCCAGATACCAGCATAAAAACCCAGATTCTCTGGGCTAAACCCAGAAGTTAGGCAGGTATGCCCGTTACCCTGAAACTTCGGTCTTGTTGCGCCCCGTTACTCTATCACCACTACCCAAACACCCACAGTACCAACATTGAGAAAAGCGCGTGAGAAGTCCGAGGGTTGGTCATCATATAAACAACGTTTCTACCATTAGTCCGACTTCCAAACCCTTGCAGAGAGCAGCGAAGAAAAGACAAATGGGTATGAGGGAGAGGGCTTTAAACAAAAAAACTTTAATGTTAAACGATTTGTTTAGGAAATGACCATAAAAAAAAGACCCTCGATTGTTCAAGGCATTTTCGTTTTCGTACCAGTTATAGGAGAAACTGTCCTTAAGTAACACTTACTAGGGAAGTCAGCACTGCAAATAACGGGCCCCAACACCCGCAACGCACTTCAACCCCCATCCAAGGTATGGAAGGAAGAGTGAACAGCACCTGGGCGCCGTTCTCAGCACAAGGTGTTAAGCCACCCTGACCAACTCACCTTTTCAAATTTCCTCAACAACTCCTGCAGGCTGAAGTTCATGCCAATCATCGTGCAACATCCATGGAAGCCTACATCTTTCTGGTAAGAGTCCGCCAGCCAAAGCCCCAAACCTTCCGGCAAAGCCCCGCGCCCCCAGTCATGCGGGCCCCTTTAAAGCCGTTGACATGTGGCGGGCTAGCAAGCCCCGCGTGCGGCACTCCATCCTCAGCTTTAGGGGTGCCGGGGGCAGCATGGAAGAGCCCCCCCTCTGCCCACTGGCCGCATGCAGGCTCGGGGTGCGCGAGCCTTGGATCAGACGTGCGCTCGTGGGGCACGGTCCATGCTTCTCCGGGGGGCTCCGTGGGCCTCACGCTCGGCGGGCACGGTTCCTTCTGCTCACCTCACTAATGACCTGCAGGCCCAAGACTTCTCTCCCGGGCCCCCGGCCCAGCGTTTGGTCTCAATTACACACAGGAAGAAAATACTGGGTCCCAGCGGCTGGCAGGGGATGTGGAGCGAAGCACGCTTTCCAGGAGAGTCCCGTTTACAACAATGTTGTCACAAAGAGGCCTCTGATAAAAAAAAACACAGTCGGGACAAGATGACGTTTTTCTAAATCTTGTCGGCAAAAAAATGAAGGTTGGCAGGCCAAAACTGAGAGGTGACTCCAACCCCTGCTTCCCTCACCACCATCCCCCTCCCAATTCGAGTTGCTATGGCAATGGCCAAGCCCGTTTCAGACCACTTCCCTCCGTCTGTCCTGCCCGAGGGATGCCCTGGTGACAGCACACGAGAAACTGCTCAACGTCACCCGCGAACGCTGCCCGGTGCAGCTCAGTGCCGCCACCCTGACAGGCCCACATGGCCATCGCTCTAGCACGTGTTTATTATTATAATCACCAGCCCACACGCTCAGCCCTCCCCCACAACCACGCTCTGAAACCAAACAGTCCCACTTCCTGACGCCTCACTCGCCGCACAACTTTAGTACATTTTGTTTAAAAAAAAAAAAAGGTACCCGGCTGGGCTGGGCATTTTACACAGCATACGAGGTGGTGGCCTAGTGGCTGAAAGGTGGCGGAGGGTGGGAGTGCAATATTATAGAGCTGGGTGACTGGCGAATGTCTCGCTTAATGATGCAGCGGTCTACCTGCCAACAGGATCGGGCTGGCCTATGGCCAAAACTAAAACACAAAATGCTTGTGTGGGCCAGGTTTTTTGGGTCAAAGTGGGCCACTTTTTGGGCTAATGTGAGCCAGTTTGATGAGTTACTTCACTATGCGGCTGGTAGTTTTGACAAGTGATCCTCAATAAATATTCTTTAAAATGACAATTTGCATTACATTTTATACCCAAAAACTTTTGGTACTATTCAAACAGTGTCACAAAAGGAATGAATTCCCATTTTCAACTGTGGCCCATTTTCCCATTGGTTCCCCTGACAATTTTAAGGGCCAGGTTTTACTACATTAGAAGTTTACACAAAAAAAAAAAATCTTAAAATTGAATCTTAAAATTGATTAATATGAGCGCCTGAAGACTGTCCCTGAGCGGTAGCGTACGCAGTATAAATCAACATAACACGTCCTTGTCCCTGCCTGCGGGTAACGCCGCTGCTTGCTGTGCTACTGCACATGTCAGACCAGTGTGACGTAGTTATGCGAATCACGCCCCTATGCTGGGTACGGTGCACGATTCTGCTCCCCGTCCTAAAACATCGATTTTCGCACAAGCCCTAGAGTCCCTTTCTCCAACTTCTAAAAATACAATTCGAGCATTTAACAAGAACGCGTTCCAGATGTTTTGTGAATACTTGTGACGCTGCAACAAACTGCACTCCTGCGAGAAGGGAAACCTTCAATGATAACTCGGAGACACTCAGGTTGCCATCCATCCCAAAGCTGGTGCCTTAACAGACCAAGCTATCCCGCCTGATTGACATTTGTAGAACTGCACTGTGAATGTAGTGTAGCGTTATGCTTCTGTGGTTACTTGTGCGTACGCCACTACTCGCCATAGACATCCGTGCAGTATGTGACTAGATGAAAGGTTCGTGTGCCTCTCGCTGAAGCAACTACAGCTACATTTGCATCGCCCCCTGCTAGGGCTGGTTGTAGATGCTTATGGGACCATTTAAATGTACGTTTGTTGGGTGGAAGGGGGCACCCCTGTTTGCATATTAATAGTATCACTTAATCTGTGTAGTCATAGGTGCCATCACAGATGGCTCAAAGAATACTCCAACTCACAGAGAGAGCTCATTGTTTTTAGGGAACTCTTCTTTCAGGCCGTAGGGCCGTCACACTAGTCTAAAAGTACCCGTCTGAACCTAACCCAGGCGCCCCTACTCCCAAGGTTGGCGTGTACTGCAGGTTTATCACTTTGCTAGATCGGGTACCCTGGAGGCCAATGCCTTATCTGTCTAAACTCGCCCAGGGACTTCCCGAGATTGACACTTCAGTATTAATGCTGTTGGATGAGCAAAACGAATAATTGGGAGAGGGGGCTTTCAGACACGATGCCTGACTGTCTTCTTCCTATCACGCGCACGTAATCCCCTGGCTATGCTCCAACTCCCACCTACCCTCCTGCTCGCTGGATCTTCCTCATCTGTCCCTCCAAGGTCTCCCACCCCTACCACTGCCACTGCCTCTACCCTCCAATGTTACCAGTCCCTACTCTGCAGCCATTTATTTATTTCATAGCATATGCCCATCATAGCGCAGGAATATATGCAACCACATATACTCTTCTAAGAAAAACACTCACCTAAAAGGAATATAGAGACGGATTCCTGAAGCGCCAAGTGTCTGAGCATTGATCTTGAGCTAGGATTAATGCTTCTTATTTGATGAAAGCACTGCTAGTCCGATTCATTGAAATACACAAATCAGACAGGAAACCCTAATCTCTACACATTATTCAATATGCAGACAAAGAGCTAACCACAGTGATCCTGACTCTGACCTAGCTACACTTAAACACAAGTGTAGGGACGGCTGAGAGGAAATGGAGGGCTTCTTGTTCATCCTTTGGCAAACTGGCCTGTTGCCTGCTCCAAAGGCAATACAGACTCTCTGTGCACACTAAGAAGAGAGGCCACATCTAAGCCTGTGTCTCTGCAGCATCCAACGACTCGCAAACCCTGCTGCAGTCTCTACCCCGCCTGTCACCTCGCCATTTGCACAGCCCTTGCCTCTCACTTCATCTCAAAAACCCAGGACATCCTGTCCACCCTCTCCTCCCCTCCCCTCCTCCTCCTCCTGCTCCTCCTCCTCTCCTCCCACCTTCTGTGAACTCTGCCCTTCCCCTTAGCCACCCCCCACCCTCTTTCTCCTCCTTTCCTCTTTTCCCCTGACAAGGTCGCTAGACAAGTCCAATCTATGAAAGTCTCGTCAAAACAGGTTCATCCCTTTTCTTCTAAAACCATAAAGGACCACATTGACACCCGCTCCTGCCCTGAGTGATTTCTGCAACCTCTCCTTTGCCTCAGGAGCCTTCCCCTCCCCTCTGAAGCATTCTCTTGTGCATCCTCTTCTCAACAGCTGATCTTTCTTGCCCAGACACCCCATCCTCCCCAATCAGCCTGCACCAAGTACCAGAAAGGGACATGCTGGAATGGGCACGTTACAAAAAAGTAATCTATTGTCATGTGAAACACAGGTGGGCACTCATCTGGTATACAGCAAGACTTTTTTTTTTAGAAATCAAAGTCTAAACAAATAAAGGTTTCGGGGAAAGCAGAAAAGGAGCTTGAAAAAAGAGCCTCTTTTCTATTTCCACAGATGTCGGTGCAGGACAGCAGAGATCTAAACAAGGCAGAGACAGAGTAAAAGGTCTATGCTGGTGAGATTTGGGGAGTGTTGTAATAGCAGACTGGTGGGAGTAAGCTGTACACAGCTGTGGGGGGGCTAGGGATACGCATGGGGGGAGGGTGTGTGTGCGTGTGTGTGTGTGTGCTTGTTTTAAGGAGCATGAAATACCAGCTTTGATCAGTACACCAAGCCTGTGTTTTGCTTGGCGCAGCAGCAGGATGGATGTAGTATTGTCAGAGCAATTTACAGTACACCAATTAAGCAAACTATACATTTGATGAACTCTTTGTAAATAGGGTCTGTTTAATAACTAATAACTGAGATAGCATCATATTGGGAGTAGCGTCCCATTCCACCAGTCATATCAGGTCTGAGCCTCTCCCCTTTCTTTGCTACTCAGACTAAGGTATTTTATTCTGCTCTCAGATCAGAGTTTTTTTCTTAATTTGCCTTGCTATGAATGTATTTGCGTTTCATAGGTCTTTGTTTCACTGGCCTTTTTTTGATTAATTTTGGACTTCACTTATGCACCACTTCTTTAAGTTAACTTTTTAATGACCTATCCTGTGGTGATGGGTTGGTGTTATGCACATTGTCATCATCAAACTGGTGATACCGTCTGCCGTTCTTTACTATTTTCTATGCTCTCAGTTCAAGGTGAGCACAGCTCATTGGGAGGAAGTGGTTCTAGTTGAGATTGTGCGGCTGTTGGTGGAGTGGCATTGCATGGTCGAATACTCAAGGCATAAAATAAGCATAGTTGCATAGCAGTTTGCTATGCAATTCTGTAGATTTGCCAATTAGATTGACCCTTGTGTATTTCATACATTTCTGTATTTTTTCATGTATTAATTCCATACATTTCCAATGTTTTTCATGTATTAATTCCATACATTCCCATTATGCACTTAGCATTTCATTATGCACATAATTTCCATTGTGCACTTAGCATTCCATTGTGCACTTTTATCATATGCTTATGCATATGATAAAAGTGCACAATGGAATGCTAAGTGCACAATGGAAATATGAAATCAATACATGAAATATACACCTATGCAAAATATAAGAATACATATATCAATTTGTTGGATTACTGACTGGTACTGATTTTTTGGGATCGCACATCACACAAGTCCTAATTTAAGAAAAATTCAGGTTTTGTTATTGTTTCAGCCACAATAGAGACACTTGGAGTGCTGATCCAAATACCTAATTATAATACTAGCACCAGAGATTCACCACAAGAGAGGATAAAAAGCCGACAAGGGCTGAAAATTAACAAAAAAAGAAAGACGAGAATGTGTTAACTATTTTTTAAAAGGCTGTCCTGCAATTCCATAACTAAAAATATAAGTTGATACAGCATTATTACAGTATTGCTACTGTAAACACTCATTTTGTTGGGGAAGGTGCATCATATTGATGAGTGAACACTTTTGAAAATGTGCATGATCACAGAGCCAAATGCCTTTGATGGCAAACCTAGTTCTGTGACCTGCTGGTTGCACAATCTGTGCAACAGGTGCTCAACGCATGAGCTGATCCCAAACTCTTTGACATTCTATCTGATTGCCCTGTTACTTCATACAGCGACCCTGAAAGAAAGATGGCCGCAAACTACATAGGTTCCCCTACTTTACCCAGTTTTCTGCCTGCTACACCATCCACTCTACTTAGTCTTACTTTCTTTCCTCTAACACAATGAATATACAAAGCTAACTAGATGTTTACGCAAAGTAGTGATTAACAGTTCTATTCAAGTCTGTACATCTAGATATCTACTGCAATACCATGCACTGTAGTCAGCCCCCAGGGCTCGCTTTGCTCTCAGATTAGGATTGTATTATATATCACCAACTCCGGACTCTGTAAGTAGCCGCCCGTATTTCATCGCGCTCGTGTCGGGCGTTTTCCGTTTAATCCATGAGATGCCCGTGGAAGGTGCGAACAAATGTACAGCACGTGGACTGGTCAGCCAAGCTATGCCATAATTTGAGGCATACTCGGTTTTAAATCTCAAGGGAAGGAAATTTAGGGTTCCTTCCCAGACTGTTCCAGTCCCATGACACCAACGGCAAGGTGGTAACGTACTACTCCATCTTGCCGTTTTTTATTTTCTCATAAACTGGTTTTCGAGTCATGAAATATACCAGTGTTTGAGGAAGCTTAGACTGTCCTGATGAATGTGGCTTTATCAAAGTTAGGCTACTGAAACCGGTCGACAGTGTTTGTTACATCTAAGAAGGCACCAATCTGCCTATTTTTTAGCTTGAGCAAACCGTTTTCGTCCTACTGCCCGTTAGTAAAAATAAGTTCTGTATGGGAAGTGGTGACTGTATTGTCTTTGTGTTGTTGGAATAGGAATCTATCCTCTTCCTTTTTGTGTCATTTTTAACCCTAGCTACCCAGGGTCAGTGTGACAATCAATGGGTTATTAAAGAATTGTCTATCCCATTAGATGCCACACGAGTCTCTAATGAGGAAGAATTTATCCTCTTCACCCCCCCCCCCCCTGGAGTGCTTCTTCTTTTACGTGTAGTCTCTTCCGATTTAAACTAATCTGGAGGAGAGTGGTATTGGACTTACAAGGCTGAATGTATTACACATCATAGAAGTTGGTAATTTCATTCTTATTCTGTCACTATTAGACAGGCGTTGTAACACCGCAACCTAGTTGAGAGTGCACTGTAGGCAGGGATTGCATTTCTTTTTCGCTCTATCCTTCTGCCTTCTGTCACAGCCTTGTTACCCACTCTACTAATAATAATGATCAGGGTCCATACCACAGTAACTCTTGGGTTTGGCTTTACCAACTGGACCTCTCTTGGGTCCCTTTTTCAGCTGCTAATAACTAATAACACAGATGTGTGTTGCCTACTCCTTTTGTGTGAACATTCTATCTGATTGCCCCGTTACTTCATACAGCGACCCTGAAAGTAAGATGGCCGCAAACTACATAGGTTTCCCTACTTTGCCCAGTTTTCTGCCTGCTACACCATCCACTCTACTTAGTCTCACTTGCTTTCCTCTTACACAATGAATATACAAAGCTAACTAGATGTTTATGCAAAGTAGTGATTAACAGTTCTATTCAGTCTGTACATCTAGAGATCTACTGCAATACCATGCACTGTAGTCAGCCCCCAGGGCTCGCTTTGCTCTCAGATTATGATTGTATTATATATCACCAACTACGGACTCTGTAAGTAGCCGCCCGTATTTCATGGCCGGCCTCTGCCCAGCCATCACCCTGTCTTTTGGTAGTGGTGTGCTAGAACAAGTCTCTGCTGGACTGCTACACCTCGATTGCTCCTACCCCACTACCCCTCCCCCCCACTCCCTCCCGCTCACATTCAGATCCTGGAAATAGTCATCGTTGTTGCCAATCGCAGACATATATATGTAATTTCTCTTTAAAGGAAGAAGGAATAGCACCAAGTATGGCTCCTTTAAAAGCGAAACCAATATCAGCACCCAAGATGGGTCTCTGAGTACTAATAGCGATAAATACTGCTTTAAGGTTTGCACAGGGCTGTAATACTGAGCTTGGGTCTACACAGTTCAGATTTGAGGCTCTTCAGAGGCCTAGACCTCCCCCGAAAGTGGTACTGAACACAGTTGATATCAATGACAAGCAAGGGACATATTGTCCACATGAAGTTGACAATTACCCTGCTTGCCGCAACACCATACTACACACTTATGTCTTTTGATTTATGAAACGTCTGAACTTCTCCTTAGACAGCAAATGATGGGTCAAGCATGCAATATACGGGACATCAACTGCACCCAGTTGCACATAATCTTGCACTAAACACTGTTTTCAGGGCCTTTTTTATCATATTCATCCATTTGTGTCGATTCATGCAGCTAAACTTTACATTTTATGGTCACTCATCTCACTAATGCCTTACTTCAGCAGTACACAAACATGCTGTATTTTTGCTCATGTTATGTCTTGGGTACAAATTAACTTCTGGTGACACAAAGTATCAGTATAAAATTGCTAATCAAATAGGTTTGTTTGCTAATCAAGAAAACTAAGTAGAAATCTCTGACAATCAATTTTTGAAAACTAATATATGATTTATAGCTACAGGGATCCACCATGTTTGTCACCTGCAAGTGGGATCGAATGATAAAATCCGATGAGAGCTCTGAGGTGCTGGGCTAGACTGTATTTAACTGAGCGGGATTGGTCAATTTGCGGGAACAGTTGTTGGTGGTTGGGTGCAGATGTTCTAGTACAAGTATTGGCAGGAGAGGTAGTGATAGAGTGACTTCAGTTGTAGTTGGTTACATGCAGATCCATGTAGCTGGCATGTTCACCCACTGAGAAATGTTACCACAAAGATGATCGCTTGATAGCACAAGCTTTACTTTATAGGTCAGACAGCAGCACTAACATTTTGATACAATGTGCAAATCTAGGACGAGAACTGACCATAGTCATCCCTGCCAATTCTGCTGTGGTAACATCTGTCACCAGGCCCCACACTGCAAATGTTTAAGTGCTTACAGCACTTCTCTTGACAGTCAAAACAATGCATTTGCAATGTCTTAAAGAAACAGGCATGTTTTCTCGTCACAATATTTGTTTGCTTTCTTTTTTTGAATTCCCACTTTGTAATTCCCATCACCTTCCTCCCTAGCACCCACTGCCGGATTTTACGAAAGGTTCCAAAGTACCTCAATAGTATTGTGGGCTTCAGGTAATACCACAAACGTATTTGGTTTCTTAACACCTACTCCCATTTCACCACTAGGCAAAAAGCACTGGAGCTTGTCACTGTTCGTAAAACACATTGTGTCCATGAACTGAATCAAAAACACAAATTGTAATTATTTCTTTTATTTTGACATTTAGATCGGCACACAAAGTGCACAGCCATTTAGGCGCTAGTTACAGTAAGTGCAGAGTACAGACAATAAGTGCCAGCACAAGCAGACATGGCTACATCTTAGCAGTAGACAGTGTAAGCATAGACTGGAGCACCTCACCTCGTGGTACGGGGGGCTACTTCAGGTGTACTGGGGAACATAGTGGCAAACAGTTTTAGTAACAGAATCCCCCACCCCTCTAGTCGGGGCCATTTTAAGCACAGCGAGGGTACGGGATCCCATCAAACTGGATGGGGAGCAGTGCAGATGTGGCTTAGTGAATACAGGTAAAGGCTCACCCCGCTGGTGGGAGGCTGCATGGGTAGCAGCAGCCTAAGTATAAGGAGTTAGGGTAAGAGGACAATCTGGCCAGGCCACAGACACCTACAGGTGCCGGGGGTGGATTTACAGGTGAATAATAAGCATAGTGGGGGGGTTACAAGCATAATGCAGTACAGATGCAGTGTGTGGCTGAGAGGTCATAGTGAGTGGGTTGCAGATTTGAGTCGCATGCAGCGTGGGGCTGAACAGACAGTTGAATGGATTGATGACGTAATGCAGCACGAGGCAGGTTACAAGAATAGCCTAAATGAGACCATAGGCGGTCAGTAGCGATGAGGGTGATCGTACGTGAGGCATTGTTGCCCTGACCTTGAGGATCTCAAGATTTAAGCCTGTAGCTAAGGAGCAGTGCGAGCAGAACCTGGACATTGGTGAAGTGTGAGTGGTGAAACGGGACATCAGCGAAGTGTGTGCTAAGCGAGAAGGCAGCAGACGCAGGCCAGCGGCCATTCCCCGACAATGCCGGACCGGTATCCTCTACCAACAATGACCAGTTGGGATGAGATCAAGACAGATAACATGTTTTTAATAATAGACCAACCGGATACTTGTGACGAGGGAGGTATTGCAGTGATGAACAGGCAGGGTCGCACTGGGGGAATACAATTGTGGCCTTTCCCCTTCTGTAAGGGCTCGTCAAGTTGATAAACTATTTTCCATAGGCCCAGATCAATGCCCATGTTTATGATTGATTCAAAACCTTCGAGCCACTATGCTTAAAGCAACCAAGCTACTGCCATTTGGGACACATAGAGCCACTTTCCCATGGGTGCACCCCTCTCACCATTAGCTGGACAGACCCACTACGTCACAGTGCAGCCGTCCTTTTTTGCTTGGCTGGATGCATCCAGCACAACGGCTCACATTGTATTAGAGGCTAATGCCCAAAAGGGGGGCCCTGGCCGTTGCTTGCAGGCCATTTTTGCGTGCAATACGTTCCATTTTGCGGACGGACTTTGCTGTGCAGCTGGTCGGTTTGCTTTAAAAAAAAAAAGGCACCATTTGCCTCAAAATGTTTATTACGAAATGTCACAAATCGCATTTAGCAAAGTTAGGCCAGCACAAAAATACTGCAGCAGATGATCAAAATGGATTTCAAAGGTTAGCAGACCAGGGGATTTCAGACAGCTGACGATTACAGCTGCAAAGAAAGGTTATCCTGCGCCCGCCGGCTGATGCACCATATCCCGGCACAGTTTACAGAGTCAATCGTGCCTTGGCCCTGCTTCCCACTCCTGGATCCTTCTTTGCCGTCCTGCAAGTGGTTCCCCAATGCATTGACGCATCTCTATTTACAAGAGTATCTTCTGCTCAGGGGCAACGAGTGTGTCTCAGAGGCAAGACAACGCAGCACAACACAGGTTTGAATACCGATCCCGCGCTTAGGAACCAATCTCTGGTATTATGCGTCTTATAAAAGAACAATTGTAATTATAGGTCCAAACACCACGACAGGACCATGTTTTGACTTTTGGCCTGCTGTAGTTCGGTGATATATGCTTATTGACATGAAGTCACATTCTGCTCTAACTTAAAAGAATGAAAATAAGCAGTGGCACTTGCTTTCTTACATGTATAGGTTTTAGTTACATAGCTAAGAAGATGAAGCGTACAAGAACAGCATACAACAAATTGGTTTAAGAAAACGAGTCTACTTGCTTACTGCATTGGACCAGTTATGGGCATTTCTGGCGATAGTGTTCAAAATTAAAAACATACAGTGAGAAAGTGAGGGAGGGAATGTGTCACTTCTCCCGAAAGGGGTGCCCTTCCCTGTGATGCTAGGAAGGTGAGCTTGCTCTGCAACACCCTCCCTAGGGGTGGAGTCAAGTGTAAATGCACCAGAAGAGACTCCCCCTTTGGGGACAAGGACTCCCGTTCCTGTGAGGAACTCCCAGATACCCTATACATGATGTAATATATGTATGACCAGATAATATATTTAAAAATGGCAAGTTCCAAGATGAGGAGAGTGAAGTTATGGTGTTACCAGAAAGAAAGATCTTTATATCCAAGTCTTTAATTAACTGGGACGAGTACGTTGGAGAGGACACGCATAGTGAGAGGTGGATAGAACACGAGAAAGAGACAGGATGGCAAACACACACAGGGGAGGGGGCCCTCTGTGGAGAACACCTGAAGGAGGGCGAGCAGGACACAAAGCCTGCGGGATTCAGAACTGATTGGAGTCAGAGAGGGACATGCTGGAAGCCCGGCATGTATGCAGCCGATACAACTAGAGCTGAAAGCTCGATGGTTGTGTGACCACAGAGTAATCATGGTGGGTAGGCTAGTCGTTCAACTACGCCAATACCACACGACGGAAGATGCAAGTTAACGGTCTAGTCTACCATACCAGCATTGAGAAGTCAAAACAAAGGGCGAAACCCGCAAGAAGCGGACAACGTGGAAAACAAATCAAGAAGGAAGGAGAGGGTCCCAGGTTCCTACTGGCACCAGAGTCGTTCCCCTGCAAAGCTGAAGGTACAGGGAGAACAGGGGTACTTGAAAGTTGACGGGCACTAGTTATAGCATCAGAGGAACTCAGTCCAGTACCAATGACAAAACTGGGAAAACCAAGTTGATAAAGATGAACTGTGCCAATGTGATAAAGAGAAACATAGAAATCCCAAAGAGTGAGAGAAATAGAAATGGAATGTCATTGCCTTGGAAAAAGGGGAAGGTAAACCCTTTTTTTTCAAGATACAGAGTGTAAAAGGACAGAGACAACTATGAACTAAAGACCAGAGAAGTATCCGGAAAACAAAAGCCCTAGAAGAGAAGGCATTAGACAAGAATATTCCGAATCCTGTATCTTAGAGCCAAAGATTCAAAGAAGGACAAAGAACCTGCCCCTAAAAGAGGAGAGAAAGACAATCAGTCCCATAAGGGAAATACAGGAGCTGATACAAAAGATAACACAAGACTATTTGAAAATGGTATGATAACCATGACTCTAAAAGAAATTAAGGTGTAAAAGCACGACCATCAAGAGAAGGGAGTTATTCTGCTGACCTTAGTTGATTAGACTAGTGGTAGGGTCAGATAGGTTCGTTTTGGACAGCAGACTTATTCCTTTGTACATTGACTCACCACGGATCAGCACCTGAGTTAGTAAAATAAGTAGGGAACCTCCATAGCGATAGGGAAAGATAGGTCTTATTCTTATTTCTTCAATAAAGACAAGGTAGAAATGCCCTCAGTTTCCATATGCTCCTCCCGATCCACCACAAAACCCATAAATACTAGAATTCCACAAAAGGGACAGAATCTTGTAATTTCCAACTGCTTTGGGGCTTTTCCGGTTTTTATTAATGGCATATTCTCACCGTAAAACAGTGTGACCTGTTGCACTTGAGGGTGGGGGTAAGGGGAGAATAAATGATTAGACTAGTAGCTTTGCTGTTTTCCTGCTGGAATGTGCGCCCCGTGCAGAAGTGTGTGTACCACAGAAGGAGAAATAGGGTTGATACAACACAGAGCCTTCTCTCACAGTAAGTCAAAGTATGGATAAGATATTTAGTGGAAGCACGGCAGGTATTCTTTAAAGCATAATCAATACAGCTCGCAGTTAAAAAAGGAACAAATATTTTGCTTTTTTAAAAAAATCCTTTCAATTCCATTGTTTCCATCAATATTTTTTAATTCAGTGTATGTTTTTTAAACTGTAGTTCTACTATGGCCAAAAGGTCTGGACCATACCCAAGCCAAAATACAAAATGGCCAACCTTCGGAAACCCATCCGTACTACACCCACCTTTTTAATCTCTAGGAAACTATTCTGTTCCAGATTATATTATATTTGCATATGTATTGCACAGCACGAAATAGAAACGCCACACCCTTCTCAACTGCAGGCCAGCAAATGCAGACCACGCCCATATCCGAGGCAGTCTACAGAACAATCCTGACCACCTGACCTACACAGAAGCCTGGTTATATCCTGCTTTCCTGCTTAACTACCCCAAGGTAACCTTTATTCCACGATTCAACTGCCAATGCAAAACCTGGAGGGTCAAGGTAAAGAGGGTGGGCGGTTGAGGAAGAAGTGTTTCACAGCCACACACTTGCTCACAGATACATGCTCAGTTAGAAGTACCTAGAAGGCACACAGAATGCAATAACACTTAGGACTCTCTGCAAAAAAAAAAAAAAAAAAACTTTATGAACGATGCATTGACCTCAAGCCCAAGCAACCTGTGGACTCCATGGACAGTATATTTCGGACAAGGTCGGGGCCTGTAAAACCACTTTGGTGGTGATGGGCGCAGTATTAATAATGGATCAAACATTGTTCAAACACTCCAGCCTTCATTTTGGGGGTGGAATCATCTCATTAGGTCTTTGTTCTCCCATTCAACAGAATCTCACACAAGCCAGTAAAGGTATTTGCCCTCACCATTAGTACTGGAACATGAACACCAACAAGAAAACCTAAAATACTGACTCTTATTGTATATTAATTCAACATTCCTTCATCGTATTTTTTACTAGCATGTAGAGGTTTATCGGTTATAAGTTTAAATGATCTGTAAATTATTGTTGTAACTATTGATGTGAATTACTATTCTTTGTATTTTATGGTTTGCACAGTGTGAAGGGTTGCTATGTAACCAACATGTACTATAATTAAATAAAACATTTTTTTTAAAGAAATACTGACTAGGAACATCAAAAACCTTTCACTAGTCTGCTTCAACAAGTTGTAGAGATCATGGACTGACGATACAAATGCAGTGCTAGTGAAAGGGCACACGCATGCATACATCGGGCGGTCAGCCGAGATATATTCCCCCCCCGCCCCCCCAAAAGCAGTTCATGGAACACCTAGGCTCAGGGGATGAGTCCTATGGTTAGCTTTCCATGTGAAAACACATGTCATTGAACCCGTTTAGCACTGGCCGAGAGATCAGTGCATTCTTTCTCCCATTAACCCGCACTTTTCCTACCTATTCTAGAACTGGAGTTTGTCTTGCACTGGTCCCTGAATATGTTGGGAAGGCTGTACAAGTAAGAGAATAATACACACTGATAAAGCGCCTCCTCCAACATATTGATATTTTGAGATCTTTCCGCGTCCAGTCCAGCTGCTCTCTTAATTTGTAGCTCTCTGGAGCAGTCAGGGCTGGGGCGAATCGAGGTACAAATCCAAGAAATAACGTATTTAAATGCTTAAATATATGCACATCGACAACCCAAAATAGCAGTCATGCTGAAACTGCCATAGGTCATCAACACTGCTCCAAGTGTGAAGGACAATGTCTGTGCATACGGCATAATACTGCTGCATCGCTATGCAATTTTGGCCACTTTGTCTTGAAGATCATTCTTTAGGCCCTTCAAGCAGTGCAGCAGTTTTTTTTCTAAGAATTTGCAACCTTCCTTGCATTCCTTCGTGGCACCTGCTTGGTGATTAGGGTATTTGCACCGACAGGAACTACCAGCCCCAACAGTCACGGGGGCACATCGCGCTCACACAGTGAGAGCACACCGTTGTCATGCAACGCCATCAGAACGTCATGGACACCGAGCAGCCTGAGAATAGAAAGGCTTCAGTTCGATACAGTTCGGGGCTTCTCAGCTGTTCTGCTGTGGCACAGCGAGCTACCTCCCGCAATTCCGTTTTGGCATTTGGACGTAGATTTCTCCCCTGGGTTGTGAAGTCCCATTGCTGACACCGGACTGGTATGTGTACTCTGCATGTCGATTTTTGCCTATTACTTACCTGAATCTCGACCATGCTTTGGAACTTGGACTGTCTTTGCTTCCTGATTTTGGCTTTTGAATACATACCTTAATCTCGACCCTCCCTCAAACCTGGACTGCTTTTGAATTTCCCCTTTTAGATATGGTAGTTTGATCTCTTGGATTTTCTAACTATGTATGTTTTTTTCCTTTTGGCTTTTAGTTGGAACTGTGATTTTTCTTTTCTTATGGTTTTTCTTCCTTTTTTTTACCTTGCATTAAGACTTTGCTAGTTGAACATTAAGACTTTCTTTCTATTTTTGTGCACTGGCTTCACTGATCCTTATTTGGATTCCTCTGTTATTTTTATTTCTATTTTTGCGTCCTGCGATCTCTTTTTGGCGTTTTCAAGATTATTGTCCAGGTAAATAGCAAATACCGTGGGGTGCTAAGGGTCTTCTGAGGAAAGGTTTGGAGAAAATATTGGCAAGAAAATGTCCTAGTTAATATGGAACTCCGATTTAACCTTTGGGACAAAGCAATGATGAGTGTCGAGGATCACCTAATTCTTATTCAAAAAAGAAAATACTGTCCCCTGCCCAAAGAGCCTAGATTTACTGGGCAAAAAGATAAAAGTCACAGCAAACAAAAGGGTGATCTAACACAAGATCCACTTAAAACAAACTGTGGGAATGCGTAAATAAGCTAAAACTGTCAACACAAAATTTAAATGCTACAAAGGGAGAGTGCATTTAACCGGAAAAAAAGACCAACACATTGACCCATAACTCGATAAAAATAAAACACTCCATTAAAAGATCCATAAGTTCCTCTTTTGGAAAGATGTGTCATTAAACAGAAATGAAAATGAAGGAAGAAATGTTTTCAGGAATTTTACATACCATTTATTCTGAAAATTACATAATTGAATGAATAACTAATTGTATTAATTTAAATTTTAATTTAAATATGGAAATATATTCAATAACAATGCATACCTATATACATCAACTATAATACAAGAACAATGTATTAAGACAGTTGTAAACACAATTTAAACAATATTATCGGTGCAGTGCACAAATTGATGACAAACATTGACAAAAATGTTTAACTAACTAGGCAATACATCCAATGATTACAAAAACCACCACATCAGAAAATGCATCTAATCATTATACAAAGACACATTTTCTTCTTAGTTAGATCAGCAATACTTAATTGGAAATGTCCATTGTGCTCACAAATAGTTCATTATCCTGATGGCGTGCTCTTTCATTTCATTTCAGTCTGGCGCGCCTGACGGTAGTCCTAGACCCTTTTGCTCAATCACTTGGCCAATACAGTGTGGACTTATTCCTGTTGGCTGAGAGATTGGGAGGAAGGTGCTCTTGCTCCAGCTGGGTGTCAGCACAAGTTGTTACATTCTTTCCTCAGGTTCACACTGCAACAGTCATATCACCCCGATTGAGGAGGGGCTTCTTGGCTACCCATTGAGTCACAAATCATCTTCAAGACAGTCTGCATCACCTACAAGGCAAACCCTAGCGCTTGATGACTGATATACCTAGCCAGATGAATCAAACTGGGTGCCACACTCATATTAAGAGCATCTGTGCCTAAACACAGCCACATTGAGAGAGAGAAATTTCAGAACTCGTTCTCCCGATATGCCTCTACAATGCTTAACTCTACACTGACCAGACCTTGGCCTTTCCCACTTCAGGAAAGAAATCGCAACGTGCCCCTTCAGGCAAAACCCACTGGGCGAGTTACTCTGATAATTTTCCCTCAAATTTACTGTGAAGCCACTATGTACATCTTTGGATTCAAGATGTTGAGACCGCTCAGCGTGTTATGTGCTCGCCTCGGACATCAGTGTGCAACCTGTGGTCACGGGTTTGCATCCCAGGTAGGGCCGACTCAGCCATTTACCCGCCAAAGGTCGATAAACTGAGGAAAACTAAATTTGACAGCAATGACTGCGCTTATTAGTGAGAGGAATCTGGCATGGGGCGATACATAAACGCCATGATATTATGCATCCTCATATTTACACTTAAGCCGATAATTAAACTCTTTGGCTTGATGCCACAGATGAAGCAAAACATAACCGACAGGCATAGGTACATGGGCGATATGAGGCGCTCATTCAGGCATTGCACTGCCGTAGTGTGAGTAACTCACACTAAACAAAACCGAGAAACAAAAAGAAACTGTACCGTGCCCTCCAGCTTCCATAACAGGGGGAGGGGCTAAATATCCAAACAAAGTGAACTGGGAAGGATCTGAAGCTGTAGTGGATAGCATTACACAAAAGATATATCTGCTCGCTCCATCTAAGTCTGCTAGTGATCATCCTCATTTTACATATTTGGCAGACAAGAAATAGCTTGAAGAATCATCTTTCTTAATTTGGCCGGCACTGGAACTCAGTAAATGGCAGTGGAAAACATTCAGAAAAAGCGAAAATGAAGACGTTGCAAGTAATCTTCCAATGCCTTTTTTTCCTCTGGAGAAGAGAAACCAAAAAATGTGCTGATCGTGAATTTTTCCACGGGTGCAGGCCTTGGTTTGAAAAAGCGGCTTTCGGTAAACCACTTACGAACTGGACCTCTACTCCTTCCAATACAGACAGCCGACTTATGCTACATAAACTGCTTTGATTAGAGAAGCACAGGGCATGCTCCGTTAGTTGACTTGGATTAAGAAGGCTGCCGTCGCAGCAAGGGCAAATAGCCCTATCCAGGCAAGACATTATGTACAGTCAAGGGATTTGTAGAAAGAATTGGTCCCGGGAGGATAAATACAGAAAGAATATTCTAAAAGAATAGTGTGCATAAAAACTGCCTGAAGCCCCCTCCCAAATTGTACAGAATGCCCAAACACCAGGCACAGAACACTTTCCGACAATAGAGCAGCCCGTGGTTAACATAAAGCAAAAGGTCTTTCTGCCCTGTGCAACCCAATTGTAATCCATTGCCCCTGAGCTGCCCATTCTCCGCTGGCGGGACTTTAAAGTAAGAGGTGGTCCAGGACAACCAACAATCGTTCTGCAAGAGACATGCGGTGTGTGAGATGTGTATGTGCAGTGGCCTTGCACATGCCTGGCTTCAGGGAATAAGCAGCAGAAGTTGCATAACTGGCTCCACCCATCAAAGAGGCAGGTATCAACACTGCTAGGACATATTTAGCTCCTGTTTGTAGCCCATAAGAGTATTGTTTTCTTGTCACCGAAAGTTACCAGGAGCTACCTTTGGCCTTCCAGGGTCACTGGTCCCATTTAAACAAACCTATATGACATTAACTGTGTATTTGGGAATGTACAAAAGGGCTATTAGGGCATAGATACATTCCAAAAAGGCATTTAAAGCAGAACGGGACACACATAATGGTCACAAAGGTATAGTTTGCATCTAATGTATAAGCTAAGTACTTGCTCATTGTTTCACAGTCATAGCTCCTGCTTGCTAAAAACCAGGAGTTACTTTTAGCGCCTGTTCCTCTAACATTTATTTCAACCCTTGAGAGGGTAGTATGAGAGTAAGGACAATATTGTGTGCCGAACTACAGAAGAAGAGCACCAGAAGCAAAGAACGCAGTGGAAAGTACCCATTTGCTGTATGGATTGTCTGGCTAGCAGACTGCAGATGCCAACACCTGATTTCCTTCCATGTATCCCGATCTCCGAATACAGCAGCCATACCAATGGAATGGGCATGCCGTATCTCGAGGCAATACTGTGATTTGATTACAAAAAACAATCATTACCCCATCCCAGCAGTCAAAGGTAATGATGACCCGATTACCCAACACTTTCATTAAAGACGAACGCTGGCCAGGGTAAGCAGAAGACCGGGTTTTGACATGACACGGCCCATAGAGACGGACCATAAAACAGGCAACATTGTAACCATACCCGATCACTGGAATATTTAATGGATTGCATGATCAACCATGTCACTGTACAATTATTGTTTATTAGTACCCAGGGAAGGACAATTGGATTGTAACATGCGATCTCATTGGCCCTCGTCAGGTCGTTACCAGCCCAACAAAGCCTTACCTGCACTACTTCTGCGTCGCGCAATGTTCCTTCCAAGTCCGTGTCTGGCCGCCATGGAAATGGAGAAGGGACTACATGTAGTCCCCTTCTCTCCATTCCCTGGCGGCCATTTTCTGTGTTTACTTTTTTTTAAGTCACTTTTTAATGGCCACCATGGAAAGGGAGAAGGGACTACTTTTAGTCCCTACTCCCCGTTACATGGCAGCCCATCCTTTTATTTTTTCAGTTAAGAAAGGCTGACGGTGTCTCGCAACTTAAAAAAATACGATTACTACCCTGGTCTTAAGGGCCAGAGTACCAATAGCAATAAGACCCGAGTTGGGGTGGAGGGGAGGAGAGAATTACTGCTCCAGGCAATGACCTGGGGCCTACGCTGAGGTACTTCGCTTTGCTCTGTCCTGTAACTATCTGCCCCGGGGCATTACCTGAAGCTGTAATGCACCCCCAGCTTGGGGCTAATTGCTCAAGTGTTTCGAATGTGGAAAGCCCACTCATGCTTTTTTGTGTGGGTGTATATATTTCGCTATATTGCATCTGACCACCTCGGGTCACATTTAACTGTAGGGGGAGACTGAGTGGAGACGGAAATAACATACACCTTTCCTGCCCACTTCCATTATCAACCTTTGCAGGGAAAATGATGCGGTTATATCCTCGCAGTCCAAATACTTTACTTTATGAGAAAATGTGGCTTATTTCGGGACCTGTTCCCTTGGTCAGGAGCTTGCCCTTGTTAAAGTCACGGCATCCCTGCCACCCCTGCAGTTTCACAGTCAACCTGCATTTGCTTAGTGAAGGCAAAAGCAAAATCAATGCACTGAATGTTTCCCTTTTCAGTAGCACACCCCTTCGAAAGTCGATTTCCCCAGGCACGTGACATTCAACGTTGAGCACCTGACAGATAAATAGCAAAACGTGAACTACTGCAATCAATAACATCCACATGATTTAACAGAAAAGGCACATTCCGCGGGCAATACCGGGAAACGCCTGAAGGATTCTTGCGTGATCTTTAAGTGCCTGGGTGTGATGGATGGCTAGAACAGCCTTAATTCAAAGCATTAAACAGCAAATCTAATACAGCGGTTGTCAAGTCTTCGCTCTCTATACATGAACAAAAGCTACATAGAGGCGCCAAAATATATTTTGCGTCATGCAAAATCAAACAAGATGGCCGAATGACAGGATCAAGAACAAGGGTTCACGGTGCAATGGCAAAGCGAATGAAATATCAAAAGGACGCACGCCACTCCACAATGGGAATAGCACACAGGTGTCAGTCAGTAAGGCGCAAAATGGGCAAATCTGAAGGTCAAGAACATGCACCCAGGGAGGCAGGGCCAGACAAGCACGAGATCCGGATTTTACTCCAGATGCAGGCAGCGGCTGTAGGCTGGGGAAGGTCAGTTGCTCTCAATTTTATTCCTTCAAACATGAAGCATTCATTTCGAGTGTTCTGAAATTTAAAAGGGCAACACTCTTGAGCAGGCAAGCAAACAAAAGCACTACGGGGCGGCTACAGCGTATGGGGAAAATCCAGAACGCAAGTAACTGCAGCAAATATACATCGGCATTTAAGTAGTGAAAATGTGATCCATGTGTATATATATATTTTGCTTTTTTGTTTTGTTGAGGCATGTGCAACAGAACCGCTCTTTACATACCGGGTAATACAGAAATGTAACAAATAGTACGGCCAGAAACCAGTGAGGACTAGAATGCGTGGATACGCCGTAGTACATGGCGCAAGTTAAAAAGCACGCTTGCTTCTTCTTCCAGTCCCGCATACAGCAGTAGGAGACGGACCTTCCAATGCCTCTTCTCTTACTCTGGTCTAATCACAGGTGGGCACCGACTTGGTCCAGCCCACGCCACTCACTGCGTCATGCCGAACCCACTTTTTTGGACTACTTCTAGCGTTCCAAGAGAAACTGGCAGCACAGAATGGTAAACATCATGACAGGTCAGGCACCTAATGCAGCTCACTGTGAGCAGTCACTCTTATGCATAAACAAGCGACGTGACGGACCATAAATCCTAAAAAAAATAAGTGTGGGGAATAATTTACATACACAATCGAAAGTGAAGTTCAGAAAAGGAAACGGGTCTTAAAGTGAAATTTGCAAAGTTCATTCAATTGGCCTTTCCTAATCAAAGCAAGTCCACAGTAGAAAAACGATTTGACTTTTAGAAAAATAATTTTATACCAGAAAAATAACATGAGATGTTTGTTCCTATAATGTGGTCGTCAATATGATATGGCATTTATAACATGCCTGTACACAAGTGCTTCTAACTTTCTAGGTGCGACAATGAGGAGGAAACAAAGGGAGGACAAAACAACGATCTTACTAGGCCTTGTGACATTCAGATCGTGTAAGCTCAGGATGCGGGGGGGGGGGGTGCAGGTAATAGAGTGCAGCCAGCGGGTGGCTCATGAGTGAAAAGAGAGGGGACTGTAGGGTTACAGATACAGACTACAAGTGCTGGGGGGGGGGGGACAAAAGGCAGTGCGAGGTGCAACTGGACAAGCAGGGACCTGGGCCCATATTCAGAGGTTGGTCAGGTGACCAGTAAGTGGAACAGACAGGTCATCAGCAGGGAGAAAGGAGAAGCGAAGAGGAAGGTCTTGAGTCACTTTCAAAACCTAAGATGGCTCTGTTCAAGTTTGAGAGAGGCAGGGAGGCTGTTCCAGAGGGAGGCCCTAGCTGAAGAAAGAGATCGGACCCCAACTCTCTGCTTGGAAAAGTGTCTGACCCTTAGAGAGTTGGAGGTGGATGAGCGAAGATCTCAAGAAGGAAGTTGCATAGGAAGAGAGAGTTGGAGGTAATGCATGTTCGCAGGCCCCAGAAAGCCTTGTGGACAATGCAGAGGGTCTTGAAGTTGATCCTTGCTGCCACTGGGAGCCAATGAAGAGATTTCAGAGCTGGAGAGATACAATACCTGGGCTTTAGGCCAAGGACGCGTCTTGCAGTCCTGTTCTGGATAAGTTGTAGAGGACAGAGAGGCAAGAAGATTTAGAAAGAGGCTGTTGCAGTAGTCCAGCCTTGAGAGGACCAGAGCACTGGAGACAGTGAGCTTCTGGGGGAAAGTGAGGAAGGGAAGAATACCTGTGAGTTGGTGCAGCTGATAGTTTGACTTCTTAGAGATGTCAGAAATGTAAGGAGAGGGTGGAGTCGAAGAGGACCCCAAGGTTCTTAGCCTCAGAGGCAGAAGAAGAAGAGGACCCAGCGTGGGTGGCCAGAGAGAAAGGAAAAAGGAGGGAGCTGGTGTTCCAATGAGGAGGATCACTGTCTTACTGGCATTGAGGCAGAGATCATTAGCAGCAACCATGCCTGAATAGCAGACAGACAGTCAGGAATGAGGGAAGGAGTAGAAACAGCCGAGGGGAGCCTGAAAGAGAGCTGGGTGTCATCTGCCTAGCACTGAAAGTTGGAGCAGAGAGAAGCTATGCAGTGGGTGAGAGGAGTCAGGTATTGGTTGTACAGCCAGGGAGAGAGTGGAGACTCCTGGGGAACACCACAGGCAGAGAGATAGAAGAGAGGAAGGACTCCAGTTGGACCGGCCAGAGTTGGTCAGTGAGAAAGGAGGTCAGCCAGGCCACGGCCTGATCAGTGATACCCAGGTTATCACGGAGGCGCTTGAGCAGGATGGCATGGTTGACCGTATCGATAGCAGAAGAAAGATCAAGGAGAATGAGGACAGAAGGAAGGTTGGAGAGCAGGACTTTACGGATTTTCAGGAAAGCAGTTTCTGTGCTTCTGGCTGTTCTGAAGCCAGACTGATGTTCATGGAGACAACCAACAGATTCAGTGTGAAGGTTAAGCTGGGAGATGGCCAGCTTTTCCAAGAGTTTGCCCAACAAAGGATTGACCGAGATGGGGTGATAGCTAGCCAGAGAGGAAGGATCAGCAGAGGGCTTTTTAAGGAGGGGGTGCACAGGGAAGTGCTTCAGGGGGGAGGGGAAGTTCCAGTGACAAAAGTGATTACAGAAATCGGCCAGGGCCGGAGCAAGAGTGTTGATGTGGTCCTTGATGGTTTTGGAATAACAGGGAAGAACCTGTTTTGACAAGACTTTCATAGATCAGACAAATGTCTATACTGCCTACATCCAGACCATGATGAGGAGGGATGCGAGGTCTGCTGGAGATTTTCAAAAAAGACGAGGAAAGACTATTGTTCTCCAGCATGGGTCTAACATGGATTCACATACTTTTGAATATTCCCCGTCGTCAGACTGGGAATCCTCAGTAAAAGAAAAAAACAGTTTCACTTTAGCTTGAAAACTGCATTTCACCTCTAAACCAATCATTGTCCTCTGGGTCATACTCCAATGGCAGTCCTCATCCCAAACCTCTACCTCTGGTGGCCATCTTCAGATTTGGTGAGCACGTAAAGCGGCAGCATGAACCAAGAAGTCTTATGAAAGATCTTTGTGTGTGCCATGTAAAATATCAAGGCATCAGCAACGTCCAGCGAATGCAAGGAGCTCTCTGCTGGCGACGAAAGATTCAGGAAGAAGACAGGCAACACCAAAGTCTTGTTGAGGTGGAACTCTGACGGCATCTTCGGCATGAAGGTGGGTTGTGTACACAGTACCACTCGAAGCGTGGAAGGACAAGTACAGCTGCTTGCAAGACGCGGCCTGGATCTCCCCTACCCGACTGGCCGAGGTGAGCGCCATGAGGAAAGCGGTCTTCCATGATAGAAACTTGTGCAGCCGGACGGATTGGGTGGCGATGATGAATGGGATCTGGATCCCTGGAACATCCGAGGCAATCTACGCACCGCAGTTTGTGTAAACAGAAATAACACCCCCCCCCTCTCTTTGTAGGAGCAACTCTGGGGACATTAAATACGGATCCACGAGTGACACACCTCTCTGTGGAACCAAGCTTGAGAGAGGGACTGCTATGGCCTCGCAAGACCCCAGCGGTCCGAAACATTTGTTTGAGGTGAAATTACCAAGAAAAAAGACCGATCCTGCAGGGTTCCCACCATAGGGAAGCTGGAGTAATCATGAGAGAGAGAGAAGACATCATCACCACGGGAAGAAAGTAGTTCAAATGATAAGACTGCACAACTGAGACTCTCAGGAATAAGTTGAGACAAGAACAAAAGAACCCAGTGAACAAAACCACGACTACCAATGTCATTGTGATAGGAAATTAAACGTGTATTGTTTTTCTTTTGTCCTGATGAGGGCTTCGGCAGGAGATTAAGCATAGCCGGAAACTCGAGTCGGCATGACATTTTTTCAGGAAGAAAAATGTGTAGTTCTTCTGTGTACACAGGTGTGGCAATTTAGCACATTTGAATGATCATAATGTATGCCAACAACATTAAATGAGAGCGAAGCATTTTCGTGGCAATGAATTATGTCTAACATCAAGGGTCTAAAGGCTGGGCTCATGGGTTTGTTTTAACCAAAAAGTGTCAACTGTGTTTTTTTTTGCACACGTATGAATGGGTTTCTTGAATGAGGTTGTCGGTGATGCAGATGAGGTGTTGTATGAATGTGATCACAAGTTTAGGCGTGGCGGTTTTTTAGAGAATTAAATTGTACCAGATCAGATTTTAGGTTCAATTGTTCTTCACTCAGTTTTTTCATGCAATAGATATGGGTGATTATCAATTGTGTATTTTTGTATTGCTGTTTTTGGTGATGATAGTGTATATATGAAAAAAAAAATAATAAATAAAATAAATATGATATGAATCAAAACTTCTCCAAATTAAATTGACTTTGAAGGTACTGTATCCTACTTACTTTTAAACAAATGCTATGAGAGTCACTACATGCCCATTGGCATTGGTAATTTTTGTATTGTCACTGCCATCATGATGACGTGGTCCAAGGCCACTTCCCCCTTCTTGTCTTCAGGTAAGAAGTCACAAATAGGGCCCAGTTTATACCATAGTTTCCGAACATAGCGGGGCAACATGGCCAGGGCATTAGCGGCCTTAATGGCCCTTGCAGCAGTATAGATGATCCTTTCCCCACAGCATCCATCTCCATCCCCACCTGGTCTAGAGTCACACTGGACAAGGAAGATGGGGTTGCAGAGTGTTTCCTGGCTATGGCTGAGACCACAGAGTCAGGTGAAGGCTGGAACCTCAAGCACTTGGAGGCCGAGGCCGGAACTCTGTATTTCGTTTCGAGCCTGGCCTGCTTGGGTGGAGCTGTACTCCAATTCTTCATTAGGGCTGGGCCCTCATCCCAGATATCGTCCAACAAGGGGACAAGCATGATAGTCTTCCTTCTGGATTGACAAGATTGGCCTAGGAATCCTTCCCTTTTCGTCTCCTCAGGCACTAGTTGGAAATGTTCTGAGGCCCTGAACATCATCATCAAGGAGCCGACCTCATCCTGCTGAGAGGCCCTGTGCGGTTCATCCTTGCCCACTGGTTCCCCGTCAGCTGGTACAAAGTCATTGACTTTGTCGATGTCCATTGCCGTAGCCGCCATAGCAGTGTCCCTGTGCATGGCAGGATCCCCAGTCGGGGTTAAGTCCCAAGGTGGAGGTGGTGGCCTCAGTTGACGTCTTGGAGCAGCAGGGTCCTTTGACCTGCGCTTGCATTGGAAAGCGGTCTTGGGGTACTCCTAGATGGAGTGTGGCCATCTCTGTTGAATTTCTGATACAAGCGTGTGCAGTGTAGTCACAATAACCAAACATGTTCCTGGGCTGAGGCATGGAAGGAATAAGAGGTGGAGGCTCTGGACTGGTGTGGCTCTTATGGCGAGGCGGAGAACCGGGCTCGCCTCGCTGTGACCCATCTACAGACACGGGTCCCTGACCCCCTTCATGGTCTGACTAATAGTCTTCGGGAAGAATCGGCACCGGTTTCACCAGGGCAACTGCTCTGAACCCATCTCAGGATATGTGGTTTCGAACCCTTCTCAGGGTCTGTATGAATTTCACCCTTCCCCTCTCCAGAGGAACCGCGGCAGCTGCTTCATGCCATGGCGGTAAGGACATCCGCAGGGCAGCCTTTGCCGTGACTTATGCCACCACCTTCGTGGTCAGCCCCCCTTTGACAAAGAAGTGGTGGACGTCGACAGGGTGGTAGCCGGATCCTAAATTGTTTTGGCCAGTTGAGCTGCCAATGCGGTCGAAGGTTCGTCAAGGGGGGCAGTGACGGGCCACCTTTGGATCGCTCCCTTGTCACCTTGTCTGCTGATGATAAGCAGAGTTTTGAAGGAGTCAAGCACTTTCTCTTAGAGGGAACGCCCCTCACTTGTAGGCTCACCGTAGAAGTGGTTAGTGACGTGGCAACCTTGTCCTTCCAGAGCTGGGACCCGCAGCAGAGGCGAACCTAGCAGGATCAACAATGTGCAGCCTTGTCTTCTTTTGGACCCCTGAGGGCTGAGCGTCCTCAAAGGATCTCAACCTCTTTTATGAAGAAGCTCTTTCGTGGGACCGGCTGGTCCTGGGGGAAACATGACCATGCCCGGAAGCAGAGTCAGAGACCTTGCCCTATTTGAGCCACGCTGCCAGCCTGCTGTAGCGATCCTTCTTTGTCTTTTTTGAAAATACACGGCAAACCTTGCATCCCTCATCAAGGTGTGGATGAAGGCAATACAGACATTTATGGTGTCGATCTTTGACATGCATGTTCCTCAATCCACATATCACTCAGATTTTGAAAAGGCATCTCTTTTCGGCCACGGTGAAAAAGCACAAAGTAAGCCCAAGGCCAGGCATTCTCGAAACTCGAAAGATCTGTGATGTAGTGTGATGTAGTGTGATCTTTGCCGACAGCGGGTCTCCGCTGCAGGTAGTCGACCTCTGGTCGAACGATTAGACAAAAATCAGTCAAAAACTTTACTAAAATGTGCTGAAAACTTGAAATATGTACAAGTAGGTCAGAGAGCACTACGAGGACTCCCACCACTGAAGCATGCGGTAAAGAAATCGGAAGATGGCCTCCAGGGGTGGAGCTTAGGGGGAGGACTGCCATTAGAGGGTGGCAGTATGAGCCAAAGGACAGTGATTGGTTTAGAGGAGAAATACAGTTTAAGCTAAAGTGAAACTTTTTTACCGAGGATTCCCAGCCTGATGACTGGGAATATTCATGAGCATGTGAATCCATGTCAGACCCCGTGCTGGAGAAGCAGAAACTCCATTTCCCTCTGCATATACTTCTGTGCCAACTTAAAGTCTGTAATAGCCCCCCATAGGACCGCAAAATGTTCCACAAAAGGAAACCATGATACAGGTGCCACAAAGGATGTGATCCCTCTGAGGATATTCAATTTGGGGAACTCTGATGCCTAAACACAATAAGGTATTTTAATAGCATTTACAAGGTATGGTACTTTCGAAGCAACAAGTTGATTGATTATTCACTCAAAAAATGCACAAAACAATCTTTTAGGCATATAATTTCTGGATAAAATCGGAAAGAAGAAAGGCGTCCATGCAAGGAGAAGATCCCATTTGTAACTACATTTGTAACAGTTATATGCAATTAACGTTTTTCTGCGGCATGGTCAGTTCCATAGTTGGAGGGAAGATAGCTCAGCAGCAACGTGCTCACCTTGGAAACAAGATGCAACAGCAACACAGGCTCGAGCCCCAGTTCCACGCTTAGAAACCTCTGGGTATTAAGCGCATTAGAAATACGCAATTAAGACAGTCTGGTAACAGCGTCTCAATGCTCCTGGGCTGTGTGAGCGTTTTAAAAATGCAAATAAATAAAAATAAATAGTGGGGCTATGGGTTATATACGCACACCTGCTACCCTCACTCACTGCACCAATCACACGAGATCAGAGCAAGCTTTCCAGAGCAGTGCAATACCCACTAGCTGTTGAAGCGTTCCTTTTAGTAGGATGCAAATAAATGGGACCTATAACTCCACGCTCACATCCCAGTGCAACGCGTGCAGTATTTATTTTCATTCAACGCACGCAAGAGAGTTCCCGTGGGAAGGCTCATTTAAAAATCAGCTGTCCGCTGCCAGTGACATATTGGGTGTCTTTAAAAAGATTTCATGATCTGGCAGCATATTTGTAGTTATTAAACGGCAGAGGATATTGAGTTCAAGGGAGATTTATTAGAATTGACTCTTTAAAAGATGATTGGGCACTTAGCAGTCCAATTTCTAGTTGACAAATTCTCAATTACCCGTCTGAAGGACACCAGGCATCACAGTGGAATTATGGGAGCTTCCAGGCATCACAAAAAAAAGTGCTCAGACACGCCTTATCTGAGTTTACTTACGCTCATCTTAATAGCTCATGATTAAAGTTTCCTTGATGGAGGTGTGTGTGTGTATGTGAACAGAGCGAGAGAGCGCTTACCCGGGTTACAAAAGGATTAGGGCTGTACCGAACTTCGGCTTCGAGTCCCTATTCTGCCGAAGTTCGGCTGAAATACAGCTATCCGGCTTCGGCAGAATAGTTTCTGTTTAGGGACTCGAAGCCGAAGTCCACTTTCTATGATTAGCTGCCCTCTCCCTGTTTGGGAGATGACAGCCAATCATAGAATGTTTGACAGTGTTCAGGCTGCAGAAGCCAAACAAGCTGTTTGCCTATTGGCTTCTGCAGTCTGACCACAGAGGAACCAGCCTAACGTGTTGAAATAGGAAGCGAGGGAAGGGAACAGTTCTTCCCGTCCCTCACTTCCTATGCCAGCACCCGGACCCAATCACCAGGTAAGTGACGCCCCCCCCCCCATACCCCCTCATCACGGTGAGGCCGCGGGGCCTCAGGGAACCCCCGCGGCCTCACCGCAATAATGTTTTGTTTGTCGGGCCACCGGTGCAAAGCCGGTGGCCCGACGTTTATTTTGCATTGGGGGGCCGCTCCTACAGGAGCGGCCCCCCCAGACTCATGAGGCCGCCGGGGCACTTTGCCGACCCCGGCGGCCTCGGTGCCCCCCATCCCCCTCACCACGGTGAGGCCGCGGGGCTTCAGGGAACCCCCGCGGCCTCACCGCAATAATGTTTTGTTTGTCGGGCCACCGGTGCAAAGCCGGTGGCCCGACGTTTATTTTGCATTGGGGGGCCGCTCCTACAGGAGCGGCCCCCCCAGACTCGTGAGGCCGCCGGGGCACTTTGCCGACCCCGGCGGCCTCGGTGCCCCCCATCCCCCTCACCACGGTGAGGCCGCGGGGCCTCAGGGAACCCCCGCGGTCTCACCGCAATAATGTTTTGTTTGTCGGGCCACCGGTGCAAAGCCGGTGGCCCGACGTTTATTTTGCATTGAGGGGCCGCTCCTACAGGAGCGGCCCCCCCAGACTCATGAGGCCGCCGGGGCACTTTGCCGACCCCGGCGGCCTCGGTGCCCCCCATCCCCCTCACCACGGTGAGGCCGCGGGGCTTCAGGGAACCCCCGCGGCCTCACCGCAATAATGTTTTGTTTGTCGGGCCACCGGTGCAAAGCCGGTGGCCCGACGTTTATTTTGCATTGGGGGGCCGCTCCTACAGGAGCGGCCCCCCCAGACTCATGAGGCCGCCGGGGCACTTTGCCGACCCCGGCGGCCTCGGTGCCCCCCATCCCCCTCACCACGGTGAGGCCGCGGGGCTTCAGGGAACCCCCGCGGCCTCACCGCAATAATGTTTTGTTTGTCGGGCCACCGGTGCAAAGCCGGTGGCCCGACGTTTATTTTGCATTGGGGGGCCGCTCCTACAGGAGCGGCCCCCCCAGACTCATGAGGCCGCCGGGGCACTTTGCCGACCCCGGCGGCCTCGGTGCCCCCCATCCCCCTCACCACGGTGAGGCCGCGGGGCCTCAGGGAACCCCCGCGGCCTCACCGCAATAATGTTCTGTTTGTCGGGCCACCGGTGCAAAGCCGGTGGCCCGACGTTTATTTTGCATTGGGGGGCCGCTCCTACAAGAGCGCCCCCCCCAGACTCATGAGGCCGCCGGGGCACTTTGCCGACCCCGGCGGCCTCGGTGCCCCCCATCCCCCTCACCACGGTGAGGCCGCGGGGCCTCAGGGAACCCCCGCGGCCTCACCGCAATAATGTTTTGTTTGTCGGGCCACCGGTGCAAAGCCGGTGGCCCGATGTTTATTTTGCATTGGGGGGCCGCTCCTACAGGAGCGGCCCCCCCAGACTCATGAGGCCGCCGGGGCACTTTGCCGACCCCGGCGGCCTCGCTGTGAAATGTGCCTCACCCCTTGAGCACGGTGAGGCCGCGGGGCCACAGGGAACCCCCGCGGCCTCACCGCAATAATGTTGTGTTTGTCGGGCCACCGGGCCAAAGCCGGTGGCCCGAGATTGTATTGCATAGGGGGGCCTAAAAAAAAAAAAACTATTCGGCTCACTATTCGGCTCCGGCCGAATAGTTGACAAACTATTCGGTATCCGGCCGAATACTAAATATGCTATTCGGTACAGCCCTAAAAAGGATCACCAGGTTTGGCATGGTGGAACCTTTTCCTCAAACAGGACTGTTCTTGAGTTGGCACTGGCCAAAGAGCATGGCAAATTGATAAGTAGTCAGTGGACCGGGCAAACTTTGTTTAGCTGTCACAGTCCAGTCCCTGGTCGGTGGATGACACGCCCATGCGTTGCACCATTCAATAGTGAACCCCAAATGGCGGTATCCTTGCGAGATCAATGTTCAGAGTGCAACGATCAACTTCTCCCTTCCACACTCCCACCAAATCAGGTGATTAAACCATGCTGGCCGAGCACTGAGAAGGCGCATGTGCTGATACACAAACCAACAATTTATAGTTAAGCACCTCTGCACATAAACAGTGTGCACAATCAATGAACAAGAGTGAAGAGCGCAGATCCCACAGTTCTGTATCTCAAGACTTAGATTGATTTTCTGGAAGATAATGAAAAGTCAACCTTCAAAAACTTACATAAGTGCCTTTTCCCCAAAAGGAGCCAAGGAAAATTACCTTTGGGTCACGACCATTGTAAAAAAAAAAAAAAAATTCTCCCCTGACCAATGGCCCCTTCATATGGTCTCTTTGCTCTCTCTCTTCTCCTCTTCTCCCATTAATGGTGGCACCCGTTGGGATGTCCTCTTGGCCCTCTTCCGCTCCTCTAAGGCCATCATTAATGTCTACGCTAATGGGACCGTCTTGGTCCAAGGCCCTCAGGCCAACCTCCACCTCTTTGATAGACGCTTCCCGCGCCTCATCAACTTCCTTTCCTCTCCTGCTGTCCCCTCTTCCCTGTCCTCGGCTACCTTGCCTCCACCCTCTCACCCTGCCCTCTCTCTGGCTCCTTCTATTTCACCTACACAGGGCGTACCTCTGATCTGTACCCCTCCCCGGAAGTCCTTCAAGTATGGCAACCTTCTCCACATTGCCACCCTCAACTCTCGCTCTGCCGTCAAACATTCCTTATATCTGTCGCCTTCTTGAGGAACTGGACCTTGACATACTCGGTCTCACTGAGACATGGTTCACTGCCAGCTCTGTCACCAGCTTTGACACACTCCTACCTGACGGTTACAAGATCCTCTCCTTGCCCAGGCCAAACCGTGCTGGGGGGGGGGGTGGCCCTCATCTTCCCTGAGTGGATTCCTGCCACTGTCACTCCTATGCAGACCTACTCCTCCTTTGAATGCCTTGTCTGCCGACTCTCTCTCTCTCTCTCATAGCCATTCCCTTAGCGTGGCTACTATCTATCGGCCACCTGGTCAAATTTCCACCTTCCTCTCTGAGTGGGATGACCTCTCCTCCTCACTCCTGTCCTCAACCTCTCAACTCCTCTTTCTTGCAGCCTTCAATATCCACCTAGATGCCTCCTGTCCTCCCTCTGGACTCTTTCGCGACCTCTGCGACTCTCTCTCAGTCTCTATTCTCCTGTCTGGGCCGACCCATTCTGCAGGGCGCACTCTTGATGCTCTGATCTCTTCTGACCTTCCCCTCTCTGTCCCTCTCTCCACTCCTCTCTCCTGGAGTGATCACTTTCTCCTATCCTCCCACCTCACCTTCCCTACCCCACAGGCAAAGCCACCCTCATCACTGCCACCCACCTTCGCGGTCATCCGACCCATGAAGCGCGTGTCAGTTGAGGCTTTCGCTACCACCTTCTCGCTCCCTCCTCCCCCTTCGGCTGACTCCCACCCTGACACAGCCCTCTTCACTCTCCACTCTGCTATATCTGATACCCTTGATATCCTTGCCCCTGTCATGAGGATCCGCCTGAAGCCCAAAGCCAAATGTAACTCCTGGTATGACTCAGATCTCGTCACCCTTAAACGCAAGTGCAGGGAGGCAGAGAGGAAATGGCGTGCTTCATGTTCATCCTCTGACAAACTGGCCTGCCACCTGCTCCAAAGGCAATACCGGCTCTGCGTTCTCACTAAGAAGAGAGCCCTTATCCAAGCCCGCATCTCTGCGGCATCTAACAATTCGGCCGAACTCTTTAAAATCTGCAAGGAGCTGGCCAACCCTGCTGCAGTCTCCCCCTCTCCTGTCCCCTCCCAGGCCCTCTGCACGGCACTGGCCTCTCACTTCATTTAAAAAAACTCAGGACATCCTGTCCTCACTCTCCTCCTATCACCTCCCCCTCTATTCCCTGCTCTCCCTCTGGCCATTCTGCAGCCACCCCTCCTCCCTCCTTCTCTGCCTTTCCCCTTTTTTCTGCTGACGAGGTTTCGAGACAAGTCAGATCTATGAAAGTCTTGTCAAAACAGGTCCAAAACTATCAAAGACCACAGGACCACATCGACTCCCTGGCCCCTGCCCTGGCTGACTTCTGCAATCACTCCTTCGCCTCTCGAGTCTTCCCATCCCCCAACAAGCACTCCCTTGTGCACCCCCTTAAGAAACCCTCTTCCGACCCCTCCTGCCCAGCTAACTATCGCCCAATCTCTATCACTCCCTTCCTGGGCAAGCTCCTGGAGAAACTGGCCATCTCCCAGCTTAATCTCCATGCTGAATCTGTTGGTAGTCTTCATAACCATCAGTCTGGCTTCAGAGCTGCCAGAAGCACGGAAACTGCTTTCCTGAACATCCGTGAGGACCTGCTCTCTAACCTTGACTCTAACACCCCATGTGTTCTCATTTTGCTCGACCTCTCTTCTGCCTTTGACATTGTCAACCACACCATCCTGCTCAACCGTCTCCGTGATAACCTGGGTATCACTGGTCAGGCTCTGGCGTGGCTGACCTCCTTCCTCTCCAATCGACCCTCCCAGGTCCAACTGGGTTCCTTCCTCTGACATCTTTTTCTCTACCTGTGGTGTCCCCCAGGGATCTAACCTCTCCCCCTGGCTGTTCAACCAGTATCTGGCTCTTCTTGCTCACCGCATCGCCGCTCTGTCCCAACTTTCAGTGCTACGCGGATGATACCCAGCTCATTTTCAGGCTACCCTCGGCCTCCTCTTCCCCTTCCCTCATCTCTGACTGTCTCTCTGCTATCCAGGAATGGTGTGCCGCCAACGACCTCTGCCTTAATGCCAGTAAGACTGAGATTCTACTTATCAGCACACCCACTCCCCTCCTTCCCTGCAGCTCTCTGGCCGGCCTCCCTTGGCCCTCTTCTGCGCCTACCTGCAAGGCAAAAAACCTTGGGGTCATCTTCGACTCCACACTCTCTTTCTCTCCTCACATATCTGACGTCTCTAAGAAGTCACACTACCAGCTACACCTCCTCAGAGGTATCCTTCCTTTCCCCTCCTTCCCCCAGAAGCTTACTGTCTCCAGAGCCCTGGTTCTCTCGAAGCTGGACTAATGTAACAGCCTCTATCTAAATCTTCCTGCCTCTACTCTCTGCCCTTTGCAACTCATCCAGAACAGGACTGCGAGACTTGTCCTTGGCCTCAAGCCCAGGGACCGTATCTCTCCAGGACTGAAATCACTACAATGGCTCCCAGTGGCTGCAAGGATTAAGTTCAAAACCCTCTGCATTGTCCACAAGGCCTTCTGGGGCTTTGGGCCAAAATACCTTTAACTCTCTCTTCCGAAATATCTTCCTTCTCGAGCTCTTCGCTCATCCACCTCCAACTACCTCAGGGTCAGCCGCTTCTCCAAGCAACAAGCTGGGGGTAGATCTCTCTCCGCAGCAGGGGCCTCCCTCTGGAACAGCCTTCCTGCCTCCCTAAAACTTGAGAACCATCTCCGGTTCCGGAAGCACCTCAAAACCTTCCTCTTTGCCACTGCTTTCTCTCCCCCTCTCCCCTGCTAAAATCACTGAACCTGCACTGAATCTGCTACTGGGCCACTCACCGATCTCGGTCCTTGGCCCAGCCACTCTTCCCTGCACTGCCTACCTGCACTACGGGACTCTCTGTATCCTACAGCCCCTTCTCCCGGCACTTACCTTGCACTTGCCACCAGCTGGCCCTATTATTTATCTTGTATTCTACTAACCATGTACAGCACTTTTCCCCCTCTCCCCTTCCCCTTTTCCCAGTCCCCTCTACCCTTGCACTTGCGCGATCTGATTGACACCTGGCCTAGTAGGATCGTTGGCTGTCTCCCCTTGTTCCCCCCCTCCCCTGCCTCGTCGCGCCTTGAAACACTTGTGTATAGGCGCGTTACAAATGCCATATCATAAATCATATCATAAATCATAAGAAAGGGCAGATCGTTGCTCCTAAAATTATTTCTAAAGATTGCAATGAGTTTCCCATTGAATGGTAGGCACTGTGTGCACTAAAAATAGCATGGCTAGACAACTTTTTTTCACCCAAATAACCTTCAGCGACCCTTTGTGAGATCGACCTGTGTGAAATGAGATACAGCCTGGACGCTGATTCCAGCATCATCCATAACTGTAGAAGAGCGATGTTGCAGATCCAACCTCACCTTGCTGCACAGCACAGGAACCAAATCCTCATCACCTGGTAGTTACAGGCAATGAAGATTTTAGGGCAAGAGGATTTTACCCAATTATTTTGTAAGTTGGCACTAAAAGATTTTAGATAGTAGAAAAGTAGTTCCCCATCTCGGTTGTATTTTCTTTTAATTAAGAAAAGATCCATCTAATTTAAAAAACACATTTTTGTTTTAAGCCATACTTTCATTGAACTGAGTTATTACTGCAGTCAAAATAGATGTATTTTTATGTTTAAGCTGCTCTCATTTTCTTTTTGGAACAATCTACGACGCCATGGTCGCAAACTCATTAAAAGGAGCGGGGGCACCAAAGGGCAGACACATGCATACTAAATTGACAGCCATGAGGCCTACCTGGTGCCTTGATTGCAGCAGGGCCCTTGCAATTCTCCATTGGCTGCCTGCAGAGCTACCATAGAATAATGCATTACTTTTTAATGAGAAAACATGCAGTCAAAAAGATTGGGCACCTGGGCAGAAGGAAACCGGATTAATTTCACACTATTACTGTCTAGAAGTAGAAGAGTGGAATTATGAGTCAACATACTGAAGGATTTAGATGGACACCCGAGGCAATCTGATCTCCTTTCCTTTCATATATCACAGATTTCCCTGCATATGAGAAGAAGAGTTATCTTCCACAGAGATCAACATCTAAATCCCTGACACAATTCTATAAAAAAGAGGTCTAAAAACATCCAGAAATGCAATTATCGTAAAAAACACTGAATAATAGTAGGAGAATGGGACTTCAAAAGTAATACTTCTAAGACTAGGAAGCCGGGCCAAACAGCATATGCCCTAAACAATAAATATCACAACCCCTAGACCTATCCAAACACTAAACTTTCCAAAATCAGATGAATATCTATAATCATTTTAAATGATATGTTCAACACGTGGGGTGAATTCAAACAGTCCACCAACGGGAAGCAGTCTCCCAAATGTACCTAGAAGCTTGTTGAAAGATGGGGGAGATGGTTCTGATCGCCTCATGAAATGAAGGTCCTACTCTTTGATTCAGCAAGACTTTCCCTCCACATTGCAGGCTTATAAGGCCTCGGAAGCCAGAGGTGTCAATTGCCAGTTCCTGGATGTGAATCTTCAGTGTGAACTAGCACCTTGTGTTAAATGGGTAATGTCAGCATTTGTCATTTAAGGCATGTGGGTAGTTGACTCTCTTGAGGCAGTGTAAATGGCCTAGAGGCGTTTGCCAAGGCTGGCCTCTCACGGGATCTTGAAGAATCCTGAAATGGTGCCTACCTTCTTTGAGTACCAACGAATATGAAATGATAAACTACCACGTCGGCATCATGTGGGAAAAACGACTAGGCCTCAAAATTCACACTCACCACTGGCTTGTGATAACCGACCCTCAGAGAGTAAGAAATTGTTGCTGGGTGTTTGAGGATAAGCGAGGGTCCAAGCGACTTTTTATGCCTGGCTATTGGCTTGGAGCTCAAAATGCTTACCACAACACTTCCTTTGGCGAAATAGAGTAACTTACATTATAACGGATACTAAAAAGATGACATTAGCCATAGAACAAAGCTAGTCTTTTTGCCCAGCACTGGGGCGGCCATGTTGTATGGATACAGCACATTCAGCAACTGAGAGATTGCTTTCAATTTAGGATTACACATGTATAAGCAAAGCAAACATAGGTAATTATCTAGCAGCTATTGCAATAGCTTATAAAAATATACACCTTAATTTAGGGTGCAAAATTTGCAATCACCACTGGCAAGTGATATTTGACTCTTGGCGATAACAAATGGAGTACTAAGTGTATGTATAAAATTGAGCTGGAGAGTGACACTTTGAAAGCTGGCTAGTAGCTTCCAATGTGAATGTTTCCCCCTCTGCTACAGAACCTGTTGCTGCACTTCCAGAAGGTAAACTCTAGCTGAACGGGGGCTGGCGATACAGTAAATGGACATGTGTTCTAGGTCAGAAGTGCGACCATAACTCGCATTCCCTTTGTCTTCGTATTTCTTTGCGATTTGGGGCCGCAACAAACAAATTTCTTAATGGATCAAAAAGTTATTCTTCAGCCTGTCGAGTACATGGATAGATCATGTTTAGGAGGGTGCCATTAACCCTATTTTCAAACTGCAATTCATTTATCATGCTTACCAAGAAAACCGTATGGCATGGTCGCTTGGAGGCCCAGCCAACCCACCCCAAAAAGGAGGACTTTGCTTTCTTTTGTCTTCGATTCTGCCGAACTCCAAATTCTGAGTCAGCAATTGGGTTGGGGAAATTGGGAGTTATTTAAAAACGATCCACAGGTTCTTAAAACTGACTGAGGGGGTTCTCTGGGTGGAAGAAATCCCCCGTCCGAGGTTAATCAAAGGAACATGAAAGGCTCACATTTGAAGCTTCCGGTACCATGGCCTCTGTGTGCTTTTTAAGAAATAAAAGCAAAGTAAGGCTGTGCCTCAACGATCCAATCAGGAAAGAAATCCAAGCTTTTTATGTGTCAAATCTCACATAAAGAGACCCAGCTCCCAGGTGTGTCAGCCTTCTCCGGACTCGGTGGTGTCTGCCGCCACCAGAAAAATGATCGCCAAATCCCTCGTCTTCTTCCATGGTGCCATGCTCCAATTGCTTTGGTACAGATTCTGACATCTGCCTCTTGCAATATGTACTAGGCTTAAAACCCAAAGTCTCCCAGTATATGATCACCTAAATTAGTTATTAGGTTACAAATAGTTCCATATCTCAATCATCAATTATAGGGACAACGGTAGTACTGCAACGATGCCAAGAGTCATACTGCAGTTACTCCAGCACACCTATGGCTGTTAAAGGATTACTTTATCAAATCTGCCCCAGGAGCGATGGAGCTATTTCATAAAACTAGGTGAAGGGGGAGGGAGGGTTTACACTCAAAAGTTTAATCAACTGGCATTTTGATGTATAGTATGGTATGGGATTTTATTTCCTTGCACTGTTATGGAAGTGTTGAACAACAGGAGTTTCAAGGTTTGTCTGTCAGCAATGACATCGGATTTCTCCTGAAACTATGTATGTTATATATATTTATTGTTTTATTTATTTATTGATTATTTGTTAGGCGCCTATACAACAAAATGGTGTAGCCAATTTCAAAGCTTTTGAAGCTTGCTCATAGAAGACAGTTGATGCCGTAAAGCTCTCCAGATCTTTTGGAATACAATTTCCAGGATTCCTCAGCATTTAAAATACGAACTAGGGCAGATGAGAGTTGTAGTCCAAAACATATGGCGAGCTAATGGTTGCAAACCCCAGACATTGTATGGGCCTTCCAAACAACCTCATAAGGGTTCCTACTCAGCTTCTACTCTGTATAAAGATGGCAGGAAGGGGAGCGCATTATGCACAATAATTTGGATGCCAACATTTCACAATTCTCTAAATCTTGAGGGGCAGACAAGTCGCAACTAGAGTCATTGTCTTTCTTTGGATGGAGATAGCCCAGCAAATGTGAACAGGGGGAAGGTGATCTGGCTTAGTGGCCAGTGAGACACGCATCCTCAGTGTAGATGAGATGGATAAATCATCATTTTATGAAAGGTTCAGGCTGCTGCTCGCATGGTAGCCCAATCCAACATGGCCCTCGCTGCACATGCTCAGCGCAACGGGGGCTACGCCTAAAGAGGAGGGGTCAGCGGTGCAGTCATTTTCAAACCCAGAACAGGAAATAAACACAGTCAGGAAGTGATTTGCTTTTCATGTTTGGGACACAAGCACCTTCTAGGCTGCATTTGTTCCGGTCTGTGTTGGGTCCTCCACTCTTCCGGGTAAGTGGCACCATTTCCTCCACCCACCAAAGTTTTTGCTCCACCACCTTCGCTCACCCCATCTCGCTGTTGGGGGCATTTAGCCCCCGCCCCAGGTCACCAATACCCAGCTCACCCATCCACCATTCCCACCCACTCGCTCAGGGTTGAGTCGAGGGAGGGCGTGGGTGTTAAGGGGCAGGCCACTAAAGGCCTTTTAACCCCCCACCCCCAAATCCCTCTGGACATTTGGGAGCAGGCAGTCTATGATAAAGTCCCCTGCCTTCAAATTATAAAAAATCTATTTGTGGAGGGTAAGCAGTCCCTTTTCGGTGCTGCTGCCCCAATTTAAAAAAGTGGGCACAGATGGCTCCTACTACCAATGTAAAGAAAAAGTATTCATGGGGTCAGCAAGCCCCTGTTCAAGGCTCCTGCCCCCCATTGTACATTTTTTCAGAATGGTAACTTTCATTGTTTATTCACATTTTGGATTGGCGTGCAACAGTGAAGTGATTGTCCTATTTTGTGTTAGTATTTTCCCTCAGCCAGAGAGCCCTGCAACATTATGACAGGATATGTGAATGGGTGGGGACAAGACCTTTTTTTAGGGGGGCTCTGCATATAAAGTTTGAGGACCAGCATAGCCTGCACAGTTGGGAGCCTGTCGCTCCCGGGGGATTGCTTGTATGGGAATGTCAGCTTGGTTAATGTGATTGCATGGGATGGGCATGAACGGGACGGACAGTGGGCCAATGCCAGATGAATCTGGTAGAGGGACGCAACCATGAACCCTCAGTGGATGTCGCAGAAGTCCAAAAGCGGCACTCAAGATTTAAAGCAGGGCCAGCAAAGCTTCTGTCCCTTGGTACCTTTCACTCTCCTACGGTTCCCGGGTAAGTTCAACTCCTACCAGTAATCACTTCCTGTAACAAAATGACAGGTTCACCCAAGCCATAGTGTAATGAATCTTTGCGAGTGTTCCTTTTTTGCTTCACAGAGAATGGTAGTGGGGTTCAGTGCTGCGCCTAGTTTGAAACAGAACACCGGAAGGAAGGCTGGTAATGCATGAGTAGAAGGCAGATACTAATGACTCCCGATAACATGTGCTACTCTTGAAAGTATGTTAGCCCGTGTTACACTAATCGTATTAGCACCACTGTTCAATTTGTATTCACATAGAAAGTAAAGGAGTAATGATCCTTTTCGAAACAATATGTTTATACGTCTCTTTCTTTGAAAATTGATATCTTTAAAACTTCTGGAGGTTTTCACTGAGAAAACAGGTGGAATGGGGGGACATTGCACCACGTAAAACCGAAAGAAAAGGCGTAAGTTATGTGAAGAAGTTGCAAATCTTTAGGCATTACTGTTGGGTTGTTTTCAAGAGCACCCTCAAAGCTATTTCGGGTCATTCTGCAGGGAGGGTACTATGGGGTGCATTTCAAAATAAGGACCATGTTCACAAAGTCAACTGATGTATAGTAAATAACATCCATCATGGCAGCCAACGAGTGCAAAGCATGTGTCCTTCCTCATAACAGCGCATCCTGTGAGGCGGTCTAGACTGCCTCTTCTATCGGAGTCCCCCACTGGCTCCTCATCAGCAACCACCTATTCAGTGTGCGCAGCACTATGTCTCTGCCAGCCAGGGTGGCAAAGGAGGGGCAGGGGGCCTGGCACTGCATCACGTGAGGTACATGGGCATCCGATTTTTGTAGCTGAAAATATGAGGCTTCCCCTGGTATAAGATGGCAGTGTCTGGGCATATGGGCAACTGGCATAAAGCAGATCCACCTCCAGTGATGATATGGCAGTACAAAGACGGTGTTTGGCATATGATGCTCTACTGGGCATATGCTGTCTATGACTGAGCTTAAGAGGTTGCACCAGGTATATGGTTGCAATACCTCGGCATAGGATTCTGAACTAATAACACAATCAACAAAACCAATTACACGACCAGAATAATATGTCAAGTCTTCTGTGCTGGCATTCAAACCTGCTACCCGGAGTCTCTGCCAGATGGGCACCCGTGAAATCAAACCGCTGAGAGAAGGCTTCCTACTACAACTTAAAACAATCGCCACTTTATGAGACTTTGCAGACAGCTGGTCTACAGACACAAACAAGTGGACCTTGTTCCTGTACAAGAATTAATGAGGGCCATATTTCTTTGGGGCTGTATGGGTGTGTAAGCTCAGTGGATCAATATGCGTTGGAGACCCTGTTCAAATTTGCAATCTATTCTTGAATGAATGACATAATTGAGACGAGAAACTTGCCTGTGAGAAAGACATGCCACAATCACTCATCCAAATAGGCTTCCCGCAAACTCACAGCGAGCGGAGCAATTTTGACTGCCGTGCAAGCATGTGCACGAGTTTCAGTCACTGCCTAGCAAGGAAAATAAAATGGAAATTACAGAAAATTGCTTCACCGTGGGTCCTGAACGCCTGGGGACAGTAAACATTCCAATATATGACATAGCGGGGACATATTTCATTTCCTTGCAAATTGAAGGTGTATTTATCCCCCTTGCTCTTGGCCCTCTAGTTTTATGGTTTTTGTGTTTCCGTTTTTCTACAGCAAGAGAAAAGTGCCCTCGTGGCTTCAGGCACACGCCAGAGAAGGCAGTGGGTGAGGCAATGAAGGGCCAGCATTGCCTGTGGGCACAGAAACATGTTCTGTGTGTAATGCCACTGCCTGCCTGCTAGGTATCCACCCAAGACCAATGCTACTGTTCGTTTGTTAGAGCCGTTACGGCTGGCTCCGGCTTGGCGTCGCACGACAGCCTTGCTGCCAAGAAATTATCACAGCGAGGATCCATCATACAATACAGGGATCGAAATGAAGATGGAATGAGCAGGAACTAGAAGCAGCTCCTGCGATTCCTGCACCACCCAGGAACTAGCACACTGCATTCCTCAAGCCGAACCTGTACTTGAGACCCAAACTATAATTTGTTCGCCATTATGTAGGACGCATTATGAGATGTCTCAAGGTGCTCCTTTGTACACATTCCCAAAGACACAGAATTCACCTCACACAGTTGTTTGCACTGTGCCAGTTGACCTAATGAAGCAGATGATGCTTGTTGCAGCTGTTGGTGGCAAGCTAACTAGGCTGCAAGCATGAGCGAAACCGACCCTAAGGCACCAGCAACAGTACGATGAAGACTCAATGGCTATTACCAGATACACACACCCAACTCGGATTTTGCATGCTTGAGTACAAACATACCAGTCAGTGCAGGAACACAAAATGTTTTTTTATAATCCTTCTAGGCTATTTCAATAGACATTCGCAACCAAAGGATGCTTCAAACAGCCGAGGTTCCATTTTAACCTGGCGTGCGCAGATCATTTGTGAAGCTATATTGCTATTAGTCTATATGAGGATGTCATTGATGGGGCACTCCAAGCCTCCATGCATTTGCAAGGGGGTCGAGGAACATTGATCTAGTAAGCCACTTTGTCAAGCCTGTACCATGAGCTTCCTACCTGCCTTAATTGGTGTAGGGGATCTGTGCTATGGCTAAATCCCCTACCTTGTCCCCTAGCTTCCTTTGCTCGCAAATGCCCAGCTTCAGAGAACGTGTTGGGCAGCTGGACACTTTGGAATGAGGCTTAACCCTAGTATGTTGCTCTGAATGCAATGACATTTGTCAGACCTTCCAGGATTTTGCGGCATGAAATGGCAAATTTTGCGGCATGAAATGGCTAATTTTGCTGCACAAACCTTTATCTATTGCGGCATTTTTGTGGGACATTTTGTATTAACTGGAGGGTGTAAGATTGCCACATTGCAGGAAATAGGCAGAGTGCAAGGCCACAAGAGAGCCAGGGTATCATTATTATGTATCTTTTGTATTTATTTAATAGGAAGAGTCTCAGATGTCTCTGGCATGGCAGAACAGTGTTTGATTTGGCTACATTTCTGGTTTAATGTTCATGCCTATTTAATAGTATTAACTAAATTGATCATTATCAATTGTAATGCTGAAAATATTCCCCTTCTATGTTCTCCAATCCCCCAAACACCCACACACCTCTCTCACCAACACACATCTCACCAACTCTCTATTACAACTTACAATACTTAACCTCTCACTCTGTCATACAAATACTCACGTGCTAGGTCACATTGTCAAGTCACAATTTCACAATTTGCACTGCCCAGCCCCTGCCACACTCCAAATCATACTCCCAACTCACACCTTACACTCTACAATTCCTCCTGCAGTATACAGTCCTTCATTCTTTTGTGCTGCTTCTGCATCTTGCATCCTTTCTCCCATTCTACCGCACTCTTCCCTCATCCTTTTTCCCAATCTGCAGCTCACTCCCTCTTTCTGGCCACCCGCTTCGTCTCCGCTTTCTGGCTCACTGACCACACGCTCCCTCTACTATCTGTACCTCTGCTCACTCTCAGATTTCTCGCCCACCGCATCACTGTTTCCTCTGCTCTCTTGAGCAGCACTTCCTCCGCTGACCCACTGCTCTCCCTCTGCTTTCTTGCCCATCACTTCACATCTCACCCATCACTCTCCCTCTCTCTCATAGTGTAACCATTTTTTTATTTTCTTTAAATGTAGATTTTGACCCAGTTCCTCAAATAATGGGGCATTTAAAAAAAGAACTGAGGATATGCTATTTTTAGACAACCCATTTTTGGAAATGAGCAGGTCACCTTATTCTCAAAGGTGACCGGCGCATTTCCACAGGCTTGAGCTGTAGCCCAAATTGTGCGCTGGCCAGCTGCCTTGAATGGTGTTCTGGGTTGTTTGACCAAAGTGTAATTATTTGCGGCGGAATTGACCGTAGTCAATTTCGCTGCAAATTGATTTGCACTTCAGCCAAACAACCCAAAATGTACCTTTCACCACCACCCCACCCACTCCCCTACTTAACTGCTTGGTCGCTGCTGCTTTCCCTGCAACCCTGCGGTGCCAGATCCGTCCCTCGAACGTGGGTCGGATCCAACTCTGCAGGGTCCCTTTTTCGTTATTTTCTTTTTTTTCTGTCCCGCCTCCAATTTTGAGTAAAAAGGGGAAAACACTTCTGCAACCACCCTAGACCAAGAATATTGAACATGGGGAGCGGGTGACACCGCCGCAACACATGTTCAGTATTTATAAAAATCGATCGAATAGTACTGGACGAAATAGGTCAAATTGTAACATTCGATAGATTTTTGTCATCAAAATGGCCAGTACTTTGAATAGAATCGTTCTCCCGACAGTGTTCTGCAAGCTCCCAGCGCCTTTCACAGGGACAGGCCCTCCAGGTGCCTGCTGCTGTAAAATGCGACCCAAAAAATGCATTTTTATCCTGTTTGAGGAACAGAAATGCAAACGACAGCAGCGGTTCATACCTTAAAAGAAATGCATGACAGGTTCAGGAAAGACCCTGTCATGCAGTGGCAGCCACACATCCCGTGCCCGTAGGGTTGCCTACAATTTCTGCACATTTAAAAGTGCATCTTCCTTGGAAATGAGGGATGTGCTTTTAAATTGACAGAAACGCCACTTTATTTGATCAAGGAGGTGAAAAAGGCCATCTGAATGGGCGCGCATATAAAATGTGCCCATTCATGTGTCCCTTGTGGATTGGGCTGCACTTTTTTGGGGCGCATGTGATGAGATGTGTTAGCGCATTTCTTTTCTTGTGTAAAAAAAATTTGAGAACCTGGCACCCTGAGTATTATTTTTTTTAAAACAGTAATTTTTGCATATTACTTAAAAAAAAAAAAGTTTTAAAAAAAAATCCAATTTTTTTTTTTAAAGATGCAGTTTTTAAACAAAATGGCCGTTTTTGCGGCATTTTGCGGGATCACAAAATCCCTATAAGCTGGAGGGTCTGATTTGTCCACCTAACGGGTCTAAAGTCCGACTAGAAGCTTTCTAGAGATGGCAGTAGCATTGTAGAAACATAGCCAGGCAGTCATTCTTTCTAGGAACCATTTGCAGGGGAAATTCTTTCCTCTTTACTCTTCTGATGAAAGAGAGCATCCAGGGGAAACCATGTTCTAAGGTAAGTCACTGGCACACTGGCTCCATTGGCAGGCCCCAGGTGGACCACCGCTATCTAGGAAATGATGGTGCCCTGCCAGGAGTGGATTAGGAAATTCACTATTACTGGGAAGAAGAACCGGGATGCCAATGAACTGTGCCAAATGAAATGCAGGCAAGACTATACGTGCGGCAGAGATGGAGAGTTGGTACATGAACAGAATGCATGTACCGGCCACATGGAGAGAAGCATACAGGTGCACTTGTGGTAGCAAAAACTGACTGAGGTGGAGGAGACCCGACAAACTTCAATAGACATGTTCGGCCACTATGGCTTGACCAACCTAGAGCGAGAGACAACCCAAGAATGATTAAGTGCAGATTGGAGACTAGCTCCAGTCATAGCTTCAAATCCGTGCAATGGACCCTGATCACATAAATGCCATCTACACAATGTTCCTGACACTTTACGCAAAAGCTTCATCTTCCAGAGCACAACAAATAGATACAAGCTGCCCGACAATCTGTGGGACATCTTTGGGCAGTTCTGGGCTGTGACGGAGGACTCGCAGCCCAGAACCCACTACGACGAGACGGAAATTGCTCTTCTTAAGTGGCCCTGTGTTTAATGCACGACACCTTCTGACAACCCTGGCTTTTCACTTTGTATGCCATAACTGTTATCTTTATGATGGAAAACATAAAAATACATGACGAAGCAAGAAGAGAGCAGATTTTTCTTGAGGCTGAAATGGCAAAAAGAGCAATGTCTGTCCATATAATAGAAGACCGTAATGTTCACCAGGCCCACTAGTGAGCGTGGACACTGGGCGTCATTACCAGTTGGGCAGTGTGGTAAAATGTGGCGGGAATGCCGCATACTGCCACATTACCGCACTGCCCAACTATACATTTGATGGTAAATTAGAGGATTCTAATAAATCTGATAAATCTGCCACCTTTCTGTCAAATTTTGGCAAAATGACTGCTGGCAGCATTACCGCCACAACAATTCCACCTAAATCCCCAATGGAGTTCTATGGACTCTAACTGGGGAGTAACACTGCCACCACCACTTGTAATCTGGCGGTAATACCACCAGACCAAGTGGCGGTAACGGTATTACAGTTCGGTGGTATCTCGGCGTATTTACTGCCAAGATACCACAGAACTCATAATGAGCCCCACTGTGAGGTAACCTTCTGATAGTAGGTGTCGAGGATAGTATGCAAGGTGGTAGCACTTCACCATACAACTATACCAATGACAACCAGCTCATCTTCAAAAAATCAAATAACTCTTCCTCTATCGCCCACGACTCTAACCAGGCAAAATCGAGATCATGCTATGTGGAAAAAAATGCTCTCTTCCCTCAACCCATCCCCCGATACCCCTCTCTGGGCCCACCCCGCTCCACTTCTAAAACAGTTAAATATCTCAGGTGCTTTATGGATTCCGACCTGTCACCTCACATCAACTCAGAGGTAAAAAGCTGTTAACTCCAGATTCGTATCCTTCACTGCATTTTACATTTTCTGATTTTTTCCACACAGAATTGCTGCAATTATTGCAATCATAATATCGTGCCTAGACTATGTCAACGCACTATACTTAGAAGCCCCAGCTTTGCATCTCAGAAAAGTAAGAGTGCAAAATAGAGCTGCGAGACTCCTCCTAAACTTAGGTCCTAGAGAACACATCTCTCCTATCCTTAAACCTTTCTACTGGATTCCGATCGGTTGGCACGCTACCTTGAAAGTGATGTCCATCACTCATCCAGCCTTCTACAATAAAGGACCTGAATGCCTGCAACAAATGTTTACTTGCTAGAAACCAAACAGAAGCTTCAGATCTGGCTAAGCACTTCTACTCGTAATTCTAGTGAACAGATCTACTTGCACTGGGTGCACCGCTTCCTCAGAACAAGCGCCCACAATTTGGAACACTCACCCTGTAAACATCCATTCCATAGAGGGCCACCTCGTCTTCAAGAAAGCACTAAAAACATGTCTCTTCCCTTCTTTCCCCTCCGCCTTGCATACCTAATCTGACCTACTTGCTCCAGCACGACAAACAACCCCCTCATTCGCCGCAATCCATCCACCAAAAGCGAGCACCCCCACCCTCTGCCACAACCTACATAACCCATCCATAAGCATTCTTATTTAATCAGCTAAGATCGGGCCGCTGTAACAAGAGCCAACAAATGTCATTAAATGGAATCAGGCTCTACCAACATAATGTACTCCAGCTCCCCTGCGCCCCCACAGCCCACCCGTTACTTGAATTTCAATTAATCTAGGCCCTCTTAATCTAAGCTTTTCTAGCACCTCACAGAACCCACTTGCTTCTGAATTAATGAAATTATACTATCATAAGCCTACATTGCCCATTGCAAGGCCCCACCAGATACTGACGGCTTATGTGACTTTCACTGCCAAATCCACACCTGTAGGAATTCAGCCTCTCCCTTAGGCTCCCCTATCATGCTAAGCAGAAAGGATCAGGCAGTCAGGACTACCAGGTGGGAAATGAAAACTCAAGGGACTCGGTTGGGTGGATCAACAAGGGGGGGGTTAGCAAGCAGTTTCTCTTTAGAGGGCTGGGTGGCCTGGAGACTGGCAATGGCACGGACGACCAATTTGGTATTTTTCTATAGGTGAGTATGCATTATCGATGCCATGTTTGAATCCATTATACAACATTTTACTGCAATAACGAGATGGTACCGACTAGCGGACCTATGCTGGCGGTATCCATTTCTTATCTGACAACTATGCATGTCATTTTCATGTTGAATGCGTGTTAGCCATTGAAGTATGTGTTCTGCATGTAAAGTATAGCAGAGCACTCAACTGAAGACAGTTGCCCTAGGGATTGATCGACTGTTTACAATGCACTTGCCCTCTCACGCCGCAAGCCATAGAATGCAACTGAGTCCCTCAAAAAACCTGGTCCAGCCGTCGCATAGCAACTGACATAGCTGTCTGTCCTAATGCGTTTGCAATGTGCACTGCATGATTTAAAATGCTTCAACTTAGTCATCTCTGCTTATCATGGAATGTCAATCACTGTTCACTCACATTAATTGCTCCTTTTTTCACATGTTTTCACAGACTACTGTCTTCCGAAGGGCGTTCATCCACCGCAGTGCTTCAAAGGCATATTAATAGCAGCAGGCACTATATAACTATCCAAGAACAGACTCCAATAAAAAGAACGGGCTTCCATTCCTTTTCAAGTCAGACATTCTTCCGGATTGATACGAGAACCGAGACCACAACCTCTCGTGTATATACAAGTGTCTGAGCCATATTAACCGATGGCTCTTTCTTTCACCACCACCACCACCACCAGGTCACTCTGCTTGGCTGGATCTCCAACAATTTCCCAGCACTAGATTATAATCCACACGTGGGCAAGAACTACAAGGCGAAGTCAATTCCAAGAGCGACTGATCCCCTCGAGTGTGTGAGTGTGAGAGTGAGTGTGAGTGTGAGTTTTTTTTTTTATGGCAAACACCGCTGGGCTGTTTTCAGTCCTAATCGTGCATCTTTGTGCCCTTTTGAAAAACACATTGGAACCCGAAAGTTGGCCAGCAGCTTCAGCAAGATGGTGTGTGTTTATATTGTGCAGATGCGCATCTACTCTCCACCCCAATCTCACCCTCACTGATGAAAATATATCAAATCGATCAGAAGTGATTGGCTATTTCTGTTAGGTGTTTAATAAGGTGGAAGGCTGCCTTGAGAACCCACATCATCACTGCCTTTTGCCCCAAATATACAAGCGCCCCCCCCCTGTTTTGGTTTGACACAAACTGAAGAAAGTGCACACCTATAATCTGTTTTACACTAAATCTGTAATGGTCTGAAAAAATGAGCTCCCAAAGGAAGAGCTATACTTTTGGATTAGCTTTTGCCATTTCATTCATAAACATTGAATTATTCATCTGTAAATGATTGCATCTTTGGGGTGACAGGTAGATAAAGGGCATCATCAGTCCAGCTAGACTAAAGAGAAGGTTTAACAAAGATGTTATTAGTGATATAGTAAAGGGGGTGGGCCAAAGCAATGTTCAAAGGGTGAATGAAAGGAACACAAGGCCTCTCAGACTCCTTCTGAAGTGTCTCGCATTTGGTCTTTCATTGCTGCTAAATGGGGATCAGCATATGTTTTCCCCAAACAGCTCCTTCTGTGAGGGCTCAATGTGCTTGAGCACTTCTTCTCGGGTACATTCAATAAATCTTGGAGGTTGAGGAGTAGCATTTGGTCGAGAGGTAGCTAGGGTCAGCTGGTTTGACCCCTTCCCAAAGATACGGTTAAGACCGTGTGGGCCTGATCATATCCCTGTTGTAATAACTTTTTCTCTGGCCCTTGTTAAACCCCTGCATCAATCATAGTCTCCCTCCTAGCCAAAGCGCCGGTTGGCTGGTTTCTTCTTCCACCTCCAACTCCTGCCAAGGGCCAGACAGGCATTTCCAATTATGTCGATTTTCTCCTTTTCCTGCTTTATTTCAGTTATTTGCTTAGTCTTCCAACCCACCTATTCCCTCTGTTCTACCAATTACTGACAATGATTTCAAAATTGCTTCCATCTTTACAGCTTTCCTCATTTCCTACTTCCCTTCCAGTTCATTTTTTTTACCACTTGAGCCCCTGCTTTACCACCCCGCAATCACTATTTAGCTCAAAGTAATTCATCTCCATCATTTTCTCTCATTAACTCCTTCAAATCTTAAACTCAGTCTATCCCCCTGACAAGTTCTCCTCCTTTCATCCTCTTGTCATGGTTCTCAAATGACCTTCCTAAGTATCCCTCCACACCTTGTCTCTACTCCAATGTGCTCATGTGTTGTTCTCTAATAAACAGTCTTCTCCTTCCCTATCTTTTCAAACCATGTCCTTCAAGACTCTTGACATTCCCCAGACTCCTCCTTTAGATATTCACCAGTCTCTTCCTTAATCTCTCTCAGCGCCTCCTTCTCAAACTCAACGTCTTAAGATTTTCACTGATCTGCTCCTTAATTTCAATAATCACCTACTGCAGATCTTGAAGACCCCCTATGTCCCCACTCTAACCAGACAACTCCTTCAGATAATCACCTGCCTCCTCAATCTCACCAAATATCTCCTTCAAATATTTGCCAAGCTCCCTACGCACACAAACCACTTCTGTAACCTTCCCAGAGATGGTCACTTGGTATTTCTGAGCCTTCTCAAATTTACCAACCACCTCTGGTTGTTTCCGAACTCTCTCCCCAGTGACTCCAAGCCGCTCATTACGCTAATCAATATTTCAATCTTTTCCAGAGCCGTTTCCATGCACCTCCACTTCGGTCTTTTGCTCCAAATCCAAATGTATCTTTGCTTGCTGTACACTCTGCCCCAAACACCAACCTTTCTCTAAAAACGGTAACCCTACTTGGGGCTTGGTATTTTGATAATGTGGTAACTCCACACTTGACTCCTCCACCGTAACCGAAGCACACACCGCCAGGTTGGACTATGATATGATACAATATGATGTGGCATTTATAACGCGCTTGTACACAAGTGTTTCTAGGCGCGACAAGACAAGGAGGGGCGAAACAAGGGAGACAAAATAACAATCTTACTAGGCCTTGTGTAATTCAGATCGTGCAAGTGCAAGGAAGAGGGAAGGGGAGAAGGGCCAGGGGGAGGGGAAAGGGGAAGTGCAGTTAACTCACAAGTGCAGCCAGCAGGTGGCTCATAAGTGCATAGAGAAGGGACTCTAGGGTTGCAGATACAGTCCCTTAAGTGCTAGAGAGCTCGGAGGCAGTGCGAGGGCAATTGGACATGCAGGAGCCTGGGCTCAAGTTCAGAGGGTCACCAGGTGAACAGTGCGCGGAGCAGTCCGGTGCATCAGCAAGGGTGAGGAAGAGAGAAAGCGGAAGCGAAAAGGAAGGTTTTGAGTTGCTTCCGGAAACTGAGGTGGTTCTGCTCAAGTTTGAGACCTGCAGGGAGGGTATTCCATAGGGAGGCGCCAGCCGAAGAGATAGATTTGCCGCTAGCTCTCTGCTTGGAGAAGCGTCTGACCCTTAGAAAGTTGGAGGTGGAGGTGGATGTGGATGAGTAGAGAGCTCGAGAAGGAATATGTATTGGAAGATAAAGTTGGAGGTAGAGGGGTCACAGGCGCCAGAACGCCTTGTGGACAATGCAGAGGGTCTTGAACTTGATGCTTGCAGCCACGGGGAGCAAGTGAAGAGATTTCTATGGGTATGGTATGGGTAATGAGCTGCACCTGTGTGTTAAACTTGGTGAGAGATGGGGCTTGGGTGTCCCCACCAGACTCACCTGGGCCTGCTCTGTGGCTATGAGTGGGACCAAGCCTTCATTTGCAGAGAGGGTGGATAATTTGGCAGCATGGGACCAACCAGGGGAGAAAACCGAGAAGAACAGATCACCCAGTATAAGGTTAGGGGGAAACTGGAAAGGAGGGGGTGCAACTAGGTGTTCAGGTGGAGCCATTCCCTGAAGAGGAGCACCTTGAACTCCTTCCTTAAATGTAGAAGCGAGGGGCAAGTCTGGTATTAATGGGGAGTAGGTTCCAGAGTCTTGGGGCATAGACAGAGAATGTCTACCGGTGCAGGAAGAAAAGAACCAGTAAACAGAATGTATGTTTGCATTGTAATGACCTCACACCTATTACAATTGCGTTGCAAACCAATTTTCTATCACTGATCAATTGTAACATTAAAAAAAGAAAACTGCACATTTTTGCTGTTAAAGTGATGTCTGCAGATGGCGGTTTTTCTTCAGGAGTGAAATACAATTAAAAAAACAGTTTAACAAAAAAGTCACAAGAGGCTTGACCGTGGTTTTGCGACAATTAAGGGGTTTGAACAACTATTTAGATAATCACACATTCGATAATGCAGCATATTTAGCTTTTCTGAAAAAAGGCTAAAATCCATAGCAGTCAGCAAAAGAGCACCCCATAGATATTAATACAGGCCTTCAATAAAAAAAATAAAACGCTGCTATGCACAACATTAAACCATGTCACTAACGTGGCCCTGTTGACTAAACACCTGCAAAAAAAAATGCAGATTTTAATAAAACATGGCTCGGTGTCATTGGGGTGTCTTGTAAGTAACGCTTTAAGAGCGTAATTGATGACAGGTCAGCAATGCTGCACCATTAAAATAATGACAGTGTTCCAGCTCCAATGACTCTGGGCAGGCGCAGTGATTTTTATTGCAGACGCATAAACTTATGTACTTAATTGCTCAAACTGAAATGTGACTCTGGAGGTAGGAAGTTCAGCCAAGGTAGGAAGCCAATCAAGGCAGGGTCAAAAAGACTCCTTCCCCATTACTAAATTTGGAGAATTGTCCCTTTTGATCGAGGAAACAAACACGAGGACACAGTCTAATACAGAAAGTAGACGTGGGTCTGTAAATTTCGTGTAACCCTTAAAGGGTAACACCAGTAAACATACCATTAGTGAAAAAGGCCCAGCACATCTCTTGCAATGAGAACATGGTTAAATCTAAAAAAAAAGTACAAGTATGTGTCAGCAAAGTTTTCTGCTGCCACAGAGTGCGATGACGAAAACAGCATGAGCAATAGCTTTTAAAGGTACACAGCTTCACAACTGACGTACACGGCATAGGTTACAAATCCAGGTAGCTGGTTGGTGCGACCCTATACACATATAGCCTGCTCCATATGGGATGCCAGGTGATTGGTCGCAGCATCGTCTGCCCATCTTTTTCCACGTGGGGATCTTCTGCCATCATCAAGCACAAAGACAGTAATTGGCAATTATTTACATTAGTCCCGGTTACGAGAAACTTACCTAGACTCACTTTTCTTAGAGAGGCACAGCCCCACCCTACCGATGAGGTGCAACCTGACCGAAACACGTGTCTGGGGTTGCTGTTGGTACTCTTATTCAGAGGAGAATTGCCTAGCATTTTGGGCAGGACAAAGACTGATATGTTTTGGATATTTCTCCTCTGTGAAAGATAGTGAGCTAAAGAATCTGGGTAAGGCTCTCGTAACCAGGACTAATGTCTGGCAGAGGGACTCCCAGGAACCCCCTTGTTAATTTGCATAATTATTTACGCAGGCCATACTTTCAAAACTCTACAGCGCACCAGGTATCAAGGACATGAGCGAGGCTGCTACTTTGGAGGTCATGATAACTTCTCAGAACAGCGTGCACCCCCGTTCCTTTCCCAGACACGTTGCCAGCTCCACATCTTTCCCACCAATGACATCTATTTGTTACCTTCTCCCCTACAACCACAAACGCCAAAACTATTGCCATTGCCAATGCTTGGTTAATATTAGAGCTTCCTGACCAAGTCCAACCTTTTAAAGATTGATAACACTAACCACAAAAATGAAAGCAATGTAGTATTTGGGAAACATCTGCACTCATACAGATCAACTGTTTTCTGCTGTGGCTTTAGGTGGGGTCAACCCAGTCAATACAAGGAACAACAAGCATGTGCATTGGTGACCAAATATTTACTTTCAGAGGTCTTGGATATGTGCATAGCAAACATTCATCATAGTGTTTGCCAAATCCATGGTTTCTTCAGAAGTTAAACAACCACCTAACACAGACATGTACTTACATTGTTCCCCCTGTAATGTTAAGCATGCGACAATATGCAATCTTTTTGTTTAATACAGACAGTGGGAGATGGGGCAAGGGGTAGATCCCCTGGGAGCCATCACCACCATTGGTAGCACAAGAGCAGAAATTCACTGCTTGAGTCATCATACCTTGGGATTGGTTAACAGCAGGGGCGCCTTGTATTTTGTGAGTATTTTCAAAACGACTGACCAGGCTTACTTGGGCAGTGTATCTCACCAACAAGAGGGGATTATGCAAACACGAGTTGTTTGGGAGTGAAATAAGGAACAAGTTACTTCTGTTGTTCTCGAGCATGGGTCTGGCATGGATTCACATGCTCATGAATATTCCCCGTCGTCAGGCCGGCAATCCTCGGTATAGAAAAAAATCAGTATCAGTTTTGTTTCTGATCTGTCTTTGTTAGTAGTAACCAATCACTGGTCTCTGGGTCATACTGCCCCCAGCCAATGACTGCCCTCTCCCTAAGCCCCGCCTCTGGCAGCCATCCTCAGATTTGGTAGCACGTAAAGTGGCAGTATGACCAAGTGATGAGCCGCAGAGGGGTAAGCGGGAGGGTTCGCATGTGAATCCATGCCAGACCCATGCTGGAAAACAACAGTTACAGGTAAGTAACTTGTTCCTTCTCCAGCATGGGGTCTGGCATGGATTCACATGCTCATGAATAAGAGAATACATAGCAGTACACACATGCACAACCACGGGAGGTGGCAATAGGCTCAACATTAAGCAATACAACAACTCAACATTAAGCAACTCTTACCTCCTCACCAGGCTCACCGTAGGCAAACAGGTTGTGCAGCACTGCGTGGCCGACCCTGGACTCCTCCCTGGAGTCCCGATCGACGCAGTAGAATCTTGTGAAGGTGTGCGTCGACCTCCACGTCGCAGCTCTGCAGATGTCCAGCAGGGGCACACCAGACAGGAACGCCGTGGTAGCAGCGATCGCTCTGGTCGAATGGGCTCTGGGACGGCCGGGCAGCGGTCGGTTTGCCAAGCGGTGACAGTGCATGATGCAGCCGGAGAGCCATCTGGAAATGGAAGTCTTCGAGAGAGCCTTCCCTTGATTCACAGTCCTAAAGTTCACAAACAGCTGTGACGTCTTCCGAAAACTCTTTGTGCGGTCCACGTAGAACTTCAGCGCTCTAGCTACATCCAGCGAGTGCAAAGTCCTCTCAGCCGGCGACGAAGGCGACGGGAAGAAAACTGGCAACACCAAGGGCTCGTTGAGGTGGAAGACCGACAGCACCTTGGGCATAAAGGAGGGGTGTGTCCTCAGCACCACCCTCGTGTCGTGAAAAGTCAAGTATGGAGGCTTGCAAGATAGGGCCTGGATCTCTCCCACTCGTCGTGCAGAGGTTATGGCCACGAGGAAAGCTGTCTTCCATGACAGGAACTTCAAAGGCACCGAATGCATAGGCTCGAATGGGGCCCCCATGAGCCTGGTCAGCACCACATTAAGCTCCCACGCCGGGGCAGGAGCCTTCACCGGCGGGAATGATCTGAATAGTCCCTTCATGAATTCTTTCACCAGGCGATGAGACCACAAGGACGCCCGTCCCGTAGTCCTGGTATATCAGGAGATTGCAGCCAGATGTATTCTGATGGAGGCGTGAGCCAGTCCAGCTTTGGCCAGCGACAGTAGGTACGGCAGTACTTGAGGGGCCATAATCCGCAGAGGGTTAATCTTCTGTGCACGGCACCAGACAGAGAACCTCTTCCATTTATGTCCGTAGCACGAGAGTTGAGGACGCTCTGGCCTTTGCGAGAACCTCTCTGCAGTCGGCTGGGATTTCGTACCCTCCAAACTCTAGTGCTGCAGGAGCCAGACCTGCAAGTTCAGCGACTCCGGGTTGTGGTGAAGAATGGCGCCTCCTTCTCTGGAGAGAAGGTCTGCGTCCGTCGGCAGCTTGACTGGTGGGGACGTTGACAAGTCCGGAAGGTCCGGGAACCAGATCTGTCTCAGCCACGCCGGTGCGACGAGGATCATCCTGCACCGGGACCTCTTGAGCTAGTTGATGAGCCGGAGCAGCAACGGCAGCGGAGGGAACGCATAAAGAAATAGGCCGTCCCAGGGGAACGAGAAAGCATCGCCCATGCTCCTCGGCTGGGGGAACCTGCGTGCGAACCTCCGGCACTTGGAATTCGTCACCGTCGCGAAGAGATCGATTTGGGGTTCGCCCCATCGTCAGAAGAGTCGATCCACTTGATCCTGGCGTAGTTCCCACTCGAGGCACGAGCGCAGCTCCCTGCTGAGTGAGTCAGCGATCGTGTTTTTTATTCCTGCCAGATGAAGAGGCACCAGAAACATCCCCTGGGCGACGGCCCAATGCCACAGATCCTGGGCTTCGTTGGATAGGGCAGGGACCTGGTTCCGCCCTGCTTCCGGATGTAGAACATTGTGGTGGTGTTGTCGGTGAAGATCCTCACCACCTTGCCCTTGAGGGACGGAAGAAAGGACCTGAGGGCCCAGAACACTGTGCGGAGCTCCAAGATGTTGATGTGGAGAGACTTCTCGTCCGGGAGCCAAAGGCCTCTCGCGTGAAGATCTCCGGAGTGCGCTCCCCAACCTTCCAGGGAGGCGTCCGTCGTCACCGTCACCTGGTGAGCTGGGGTCTGAAAGTCCGTGCCCGCCGACAGATGGGAGCGGGTACCCCACCACCGGATCGCCTGACGGAACGTCTCGTTGACAGGGATCCGGTCCTCGAAGCTGCCCGTCGACTGGACCCAGCGGGCGTCGAGGAACTCTTGTAAGGGGCGCATCCGAAGCCTGCAAAGGCGCACCAGATAAATGCAGGAGGACATCATCCCGAGGAGGGATTTGATAGATCTTACCCTGGCCATGTCCGTGGCCAGCAGACGCTGCACCTCGCCCAGAATGGTCCTTTCCTCCGACGGCGAGGCCAGCCGTGCCACTGTGTCGAGCCTGGCTCCCAGAAACAGGGCTACTTGCGACGGAACCAGGTGGGATTTTGGAAAGTTGATGGAGAATCCCAGGTCTGTGAGCAGCTGGACGGTCTTTGCAGTGTGCTCCACGGCGAGCTCCCTTGTCCTTGCCCGGATGAGCCAGTCGTCCAGGTAGGGGTAGACGTGGATCGCCTGTAGGCGCAGCCGCGCCGCCACCGGTGCGAGGCACTTGGTGAACAATCCGAACGGGAGGGCTTTGAACTGGTAGTGCCGCCCTTGGACCACGAACCTGTGGAACTTTCAGTGTCTTTTTAGAATGGGGATGTGGAAGTATGCATCCTCCAAGTCCAACGACTACAGGAAATCGCCCTCCTCCAGCTGTCCAGCACGTGCTGGAGGGTGACCATACGGAACTTCTGTGCCTTGATGTACTTGTTCAGTCGTTGTAGGTCCAGGATGGGGCGCCATCCTCCTGTCTTCCTTTTTACGAGGAAGTACCTTGAGTAAACTCCGGAGCCCCGAAGCCTCTTTGGGACGAGCTTGATGGCACCCTTCTTGAGCATCGCCCTTACTTCCAACAGTAGTTGAGGGAAGTGATTTTCCTTCCTGGCCACGGGTGGAAAGCGAGGGCACTTCTGAAACATCGAGGGCGTGCCCTTGGGCAAGGGCGTCCAGCACCCAACGGTCAGTGGAGGTAGACTCCCACACGCTGACGAACCTCGCCAGCTGGCCTCCCACCGGGGTGCTTCGGCGGGGGCCCGACCCCACCGTCGGTTCAATCTTGTTTGGAGGCCGCCTTGCCTCCTTGACCTCCCTGTCGACGACCACGGGCACCACCTGACTTGCCGCGTCCCCTGTAGGCTTCCTGGGACGAAGATCTTGCTGCTTGGCGGTACGTGGAGGAGCCACTGCCGGATCCCTTGGAGGCACCTTGTCTGCCTCCGGAGCTCCGAAAGGATGGCCGTCGTTGTTGGAGCACTCCCAGTGCCCGGGTAGTCTCTGTGTCCGTCTTGATGGCCTGAAGGGACTCATCAACCGCCTTCCCAAACAGGTTGTTCCCGTCGAAGGGCATGTCCAAAACCTTGGCTTGTACGTCCTGGCGGAAATCCGTGGCCTTGAGCCATCCTCGTCGTCTCAAGCAAACGCCGCTGCCCAAGTGACGGAAACCGGTGTCGGCGATGTCAGTTGCCACCGTGATGGCGTGGTCCGAAGCAATCTCCCCCTCCTGTAGGATTTCAAGGGCCTCAGCCCTTTTGGCGTCCAGAAGGAAGTCCAACAGAGGGGCGATTTTGAACCACAACTCCCTGTCGTAGCGGGCTACGATAGCCAGGGCGTTGGCCGCATCGATAGTCGTCGCTGCGGATGAGATGATCCGCCGTGCCATCGTGTCCAACTTCCTGCCCTCGCCGTCCGGCGGGGAGGTTGATGTCGAGGCCGATGCCCCCACCCCCCCCCAGCTTTCTTCTTCGCCGCCGAGATGACCGAATCTGGGGTAGGTTGCGCCCGAAGGCACAAGGGGCAGCGTCGGGGAGCCGGTACTACTTCTCGTACCGGTCCCTCTTTGCCGGCGCCGTGGCAGGGTTCTTGAGGAGGGCGAGCCCCTCATCCCAGATGTCATCAAGAAGCGGTACGGCGAGGACCGTCTTCCTTTTAGCCTCACGCCGTTGGTAAAGGAACCCTTCCTTCTTCTCTTCTGGGCAGAGCAGGAAGAGCTCGGATGCCCTGGAAATCATGGCATGAAAGGATCCAATCTCGTCGGGCGGGGACGCCCGAGCAGGGGGTGACGGGGGACACGTCCTGTCGTCGCCTCCGTCGTCATCTGTACCTGTCGTAGCCGTGTCCGTGCCTGTATCATCCCCGTGGGTAGTAGACCGGGGGAAGGCAGAGCAGGCCGCAGAGGTGGCGTAGGATGAGTCGTCGTCCTCTTATGCGGTGGACTTTCCGAAGGTCCTGGCTCCGGTTCCCCCGTCGAGTCTGGCTCAGGTACCTCCGTCGGGGGGAGGGGCAACTTTGTCCTTATCTCCGAACATAAGGACTGAATCGCTGACAAAATGGCCGCCAAAGTATCCTGCGGTGCCGGAAACGACAGGCGCGAGGGCTCTTGAGGAGCCTTGTCGGCGACCCCGTCGCTCTGGTCGTCGCCCTCGTCAGGATCCCTCCCGATGGGCTGGGCCTCTTCCACGACTTCGATGAGCTCTTCTTCAGAGGTTGTGTCCGTATCCACGATGGCCACCAGCCCCTCCCCCACCTTTCCAACGAGGACTTTGTGGGGGTCTTCTCAATGGGCCTGAAAGACGACTCCCTCTGCGGTGGCAGGGAGACTCTGGGTCCTGAGGGCGCCTCCACTGGTGTAGCCTCCACAGGCTGAGCCAGGGCTGTGGCGACATCCTCAATCGAGGTCTTAGCAGGGTGAATTAAGGCCAACGTCACCTTCTGGACGCCTGGGGCCTTCACCTTGGGGGGAGGGTCCGAGCCTTGCTCCCCCTCTGCCGGAATCTTCGAGATCGACCGGGGCCTCTCCAGAAGCTTCGCCGGGTTCTCGGACTTCCTCTTACCCGAGCCAGAGCGTTGGCTCATGGTTGATGGCGCCGGGGAGGATGCGCCCTGCCTGGCAGCCAAGAGCCCGACCGTTCGGCGCTCCCGGTGCCCACGGACTCGCGGTGCTTAGCCTTTTGTTGGGCCCCCGTCGCCGGGGCGCCCTCACAGGACTTAGAAGACCGCTCGGACTTCTTTTTCTTCTTCTCGCCTGACGGGCTCTTCCCTTCCAGCCAGTTGGCGAGACGGAGGTGGCGATCCTTCATGTTCCGCTCCGACATGTTCCCACTAAACGCGCAGTCCTTCTCCGTGTGCGTCTTGTCCTCATGGAGACAGCAGAGGCATAACGAATGCTCGTCCTCCTTGAAAACATTCTGAAGCTGGCATCCAGGGCAGGTCCTGAACAGCTTCCCGGGCGTCGAGCTTCCTTTCTCCTGGGCCATGTCCGAGGTAGGCCTTGGAACTTCTGGAATCCTCCAAAAGCATAACTCGACGAAATCTTCACCCTTTAGGGGCGTAGAAAACTCTGAACGGATCCCCATTGATTGGATGTAGAAACGGTGGAGCTTGAGACTCTATTTAACCGAAAAACGAGAAAAATCTCCTGAAAAAAGCGTGAAAATGCAGCAAAAGCTCGAGAGCTACAGCACGAGGACTCCCAACACTTGAACGTGCGGTAAAAATCTGAGGATGGCTGCCAGAGACGGGGCTTAGGGAGAGGGCAGTCATTGGCTGGGGGCAGTATGACCCAGAGACCAGCGATTGGTTACTACTAAGAAAGCCAGATCAGAAACAAAACTGATACTGATTTTTTTCTATACCGAGGATTCCCGGCCTGACGACGGGGAATATTCATGAGCATGTGAATCCATGCCAGACCCCATGCTGGAGAACAGTGTTTTGCCATCAGGCATTTGGGTTTACCTGTATTCTAAATAGTGAACCATGCCACAGAACACACCAGCCCTCCCTTACCAGAATAGAAAGTGCTACCATACCCCATCCACGATTCTGAATCAAACCAAAATTATTCTAGACTGCCTAACAAGAATGCAATATTTGATGACTTGGTCTGTGTTCAAGTGTCCAAATGCCCCGCCCCCTCCATGGTACATGTTAAAGAGTGGCATGGAAACATGTCAAAATGTATTAAAGGAGAAGAAGCAAGGTCACACTAGCTCAAAGACAACCGCCTTTTTCTAAATAATGGCCATAACTAATCAAAGATTGTTTCTGCTAACAAGCCAGTCGCATCTCAGACGAGACCATGCCCAGTCAAGCTGTTCAACCATTTTTAAAGAAAGTAACCCACCTAGGCATCCACAAATGTAGTCTGCAGTTACACCAGAAAAAGTATTGGCCAATACGCCCTTGCCTCCTTCTGACCCCTCCATGCACGCACGAGCAGTTGGGAACACAAACGCATTCATTTATTCGGACAAATTGGTACCATTTTGGGTTGTTCCATTCTCTGATCATGATAAGGTAGTATTATAATTCAGATACATTAAAAAGGTAGCTGAATAGACCTTTCCAAGTACAAGACGAGACTCTCCGGGCTAAATATTTGCCATACACATGGTAAGTACTTCAAAAGACTGGTATGTCTGAATACAATGGTAGATCTAACCTTCAAACATACACGGTTCAGAAAGGATCAGCTGAAAATGTATAGTCACAGAGAATTATTCTAGTTTGAAGAAATGCTCTCTTTGTTGCACGTTTATAGATATTGCAACCATGTTCGATACAGCAGAGAGGCAAACGCTGGTTACACCAGCAACGTTGCTACAAATTAGAAATGTATCACAAACAAGGTTGCATTTTGGCACCCTTTTAAATCTACTTAAGACATATTTACTGGCACCCCTCAAATCTGCAAAATCGTACCCACTGGTGCTTCCTGGTACACCCATACAATCCGTGTCAGCTAGAGGCGAGATTGGTCTATTGCATCAGAGTGGGTCTTTAGATGTCCCTGCTCATCACAGGGGGCTTCTGCCATTATCAGCAATGATAGTCATGATATTTACTAGAAAACGTAAAAATAACGAATTACAGATTGTTCATGAATATTTGTACCTACGAATGAGATCTGCCACTCCACTTACGCCAGAAGGGGCATCTTTGAACTCAATCTTCATGGGAGCAGACAGCCAGCCCAGGTATCAATGCACTCCTCATTCCGTAACCTTGGGTCAGGAAGTAATCCTGCATTGTTAAAAACCCTGAAACAATTGCCAACGTATTGCAGGGATGGTGCCACAGAAGTATTTCCTGGAGGCCAGGAGGACACCGTGCCCAAGATCTGGAAATGGTTTGGCAGCACTGATGGTCATCTATCTAGGTTTTTTGTCTTGAGCAAGGGCTGAACTATGTAGTGCACAAAGTGTTGAAGGGTAGTGGTAACATGTTCTGGCCACTAAAAAGCAGTTGCACGTGCACACCAGGACAGACAGACACAAACAAATAATGGCTGAGAAATGACAACTCCAAGAGCTAGCCAATTTCCACATCTCGCTGAGTCATAGCCGACAAAAGGAAATCGGAATCAAACATTTCTAATGCATTTTTTAAAACTGTTTAAGGAGGATATAATCGCTGAGTTTTAAGCACAATTTGCAACTTTACGCCGGAGGATGTTGCTTAACGGTATAACTGCCCATCCAAAAAAATCCACAATTATTTACAAGAGCTGCACATTTGAGACACCAGGTAGTATTTAGTGACCTTTTAAATGGGCCTATTCTCTATTCAAGATACATATGGGGCATGGCAATCTGTCCCATATGTGGAGCGAATATGCCCTCTGCATGCAGGGAGTTCAAGATGCTGAAGAGGTTTTATTAATCATCCCATATATGCTACAAGAAATAACACTGGTATTAAAACCGATATTAGCAAATGTTTACGTTCAGATGACTCATAAACCAAATATTTGTTTTATGCTATTCCCTCTATATCACTTTCTTTTTAAAGATCTTAATAGGAGTCAAGTGAGAATGAAGTAGTAATGTTTTGATCTGAAATTGAGATGTCTGTGATATAAAAACACACTGCCAGGGCAAACCTATGTCCTGCAGAGCTCGCCCCCCACCCCTATGTGCATCGGCTTGGTTTTGGCTTACGGCATCGGAGCAAGGGTGCCTCTGAAAACGGCGTGAAGCGTGTGGGACAGTTGCCACTCTCACCTTAAAGACAGCGAAGAAATCGTCGAGAATGACTGGCAGAAAGAATGTTGAAACATGCCAACACCTAGACCCGTATTTTTTTTTTGTTTTGTTCCTGGAAACAACAAAGATCTAATATACAATTTGTACAAAATAGTCAACTGTGGCGATCTCTTCCTCTGAAGCAAAACCGGACCTGTGATAAATAAACGAGAACAACAACAGGGCCAGCAAGGAGCCGGCGCAGCATGGCGCCTGCAACATTGTTTTTCTATTTGGTATCTGAGGGCTGGGTGCTTCTGTTGGGGCATTTTACTATGAGCTATGTGGCGACAAGCCGCCTAACTAAGACTTTACTCAGGAGAGCAGAAAGAAGGCCTGCCCGATGATCGCCGATGCCCAATCATGACATTAGAAGTGGTTTAGCAACTCAATAATGCAGAGCAGTGCCAAGTGCTTATAGATTGCCTTATTACTATTTATAACTAATCAATAGTTGTTACATGAACGCAGAATGAGGAATAGGGTCTAGGAGTACCAGGGCTGCGCGGGAAAGCTCGCCAGGTCATTATATGGTGCAAGTTATTCTTCGAACGTGGCCATGTCCCATACAGGTACCGCTTATCTGTCGGCATGAGCATATGAGAGTTATGCTTAGTGATTCCTGGCAGGGGTCTGTAGGAGAATTGTTGACCAAGTACTAACTGCTGTTTAAGTCTATGTGAAGTTACCTGCAGAAGGACAATTGACAAAGGGGATTGAATGGACAACGGATGCTACCAAGCGTTGCACAATGTCTATCCCAGAACTTTGCAACCCGTGTGTTGTGAGCCGAAGGCATGCACACGTTATCGCACATGGGTCCAACACTCTGTTCGAGTGGTCACTGAACTGAAAGACAGGACTTGGTAACAGAGAATGGACCAGCACCAACCTTTTGCGAGGACAGAACATACAACAGTGCTTCCATTCCAGAGTATTTGCAATCCCCTGACACTAGTACACACAAAACACAGTACTTTTGTGAACAGAGGCCAACGGCTGTCCACTTCCGTAGGTGAAATAATGCACCACAGAGGGGATACCTCGGGACACAAGGTTTTGAATCCCCGCATTTACTTCTAAAGCACTCATTATGGACCATCTAGAGTACAGAGAGCGTCTCTTTTATAAGCCCGAGTCAGACTTGCACAATCTCTAGTTCAATGCAGAACCCGGCATTAGAAAATAGCCGAGGTACTCCTCACATTCGAGAGTTTAACACCTGGACTGAATTTATAATGGTCCGGATGCAAACAGATCCCACTGGGCCTACGAACAAGATCCCCGGCACACAGGGCCACCTATAAAATACAACCAGTCTTTCCTTTTAATTAAAAAGTCAGGTTTGGCGTTGCTGATTTGAATGAAACTGAAGAGTTAAGCCGCCATGTGGTCAGTGCACTGTTCCAGAGACTACAGAATGGCAGTCTGCTGCCCTGGGAAAAAAAATATCTGAACGGTTTGTGGGATCCGACGATGAAAAAACAGCGTTTGCAATAAACAACTATTCCGGACACTTAAAAAAAAAAAAAAAAGAAAAAAAAAAAAGGAACTCCTCATTACTGGTGGCAATAGTCGTATAAACATTAGAAAGCGAACCAATAGAGAATTTGCTTCACTGTTTCCTCTTAATGAATGAATGGTCTCCAGTCCTATACTCAGAAAATGTGGCATATTGGACATAAACCATTTGCAACCTTTTGCCGTTAGTCAAAATAAGCATAGTCATTGTTTGAAGGTCTACTCTTTACCTCCGATAAAAATACAATAAATTGAACCATTTTTACAGTAAAGTAAATTCTGGTGCACGTTAAAAAAAAATACTCATGACCATGGGTATCGCACAGATGAAGGCAAGCAGTTAGCAAGCATACAGGCGAGTGGGCTTCTCAAAGAGCCCTGTGGATGTAGTATCAATTAAAGCCTGTCCTCTGCCGCTCCAAAGATCAGGCAAGGTTTATCAAAGGACGTATGGACGATGCAACCTTAGAGAGCCGTATGCCATCCTAGACCTCTCCTGCAAAACCAAATGGGCCAGAGTAGTGCTTATTATTGATGCCCAGAAAGCCTTTGGCAATCTTGAATGCTTGTTTGCTTTTGCAGCTTAAGAAAAACTTTGTCGGGTAACATGTCCCGACTCGGCTTAGAGGGTCTTTATTTAGATGTTGCGACTAGGGTTAGAGTGAGTAACCTACGCTCTATAAAGTACTGGCTAGAAAAGAGATGAAGAAGAGAAATGACCTTACAGTAATGTTCTTCCTATGGATTCTTCTCCTGCAGATTCTGAATCTTGATAGATATTCCTCCACGGCTCTGCTGTTCGGAAACTCGTTCCCACATGGGGCGTCGTGAACCTCGACTCGGCTGTCGTTCATCGATCCATCTTGCGCGGTGGTTGATAGTCGACTCTGTAAGTGACATCAGAGCCATACAAATACCACATCATTATGCCTCATGCCTGAGTTACTTTTTTCTCACACGCTCCATCGGGAACTTGCTCGAGTTTCACGCAATGTTTCGCAGTAAATGTTTTCGATTTACCTCGACAATGTCTTCCCACCGGATTGCGGGTTTCAATAGGTGCTCAGATTGCACGGCCAAAATGACAGTGACATACTAACATGACGTCTGTTTGTGGTGTCTGGGTTCCATTCACGACACAGAGGCCTGCACGTCATGCATCAAGATACAACCCTAATCGTCTAAGGCAGCGACTAAGAAACCCACTCATCCCAAGGAGAGCCAGCACCGCAAGAAAACACATTCCTCATCCTCTTCCTCACAGAAAGAAGCAATGCCAGACATTTTGAAAGAGTGAAAAGTTGGGTTAAGTGAGCGAATATACAGTTGACTGGACAAATCCGGACAAATCTGTGTTTTCACTGGGCCGCCCGTAACTGCACCAATGTAAATGTCGACGCCAATTATGGGGCAGCGCAGTGATCAGATAGATCACCTTTGCCCACAATCCTCCAACTGCCACCTCACTAACCTTTGCCATGGTGCACTTATTTGTGTGCTGCCGACTCCCTTGTGCCCTTGCAGCGTCAGTTCCTCCCACTTAAGTGGGGTGGTGCTGAAACTGCTGGGCCCTTTTTGTTCCCCCCGCTTACAGTAATGGTAAGCGGGGGACACCCCTGTAACTCCCATTACTGTGACCAAGGAGAGTGGGGGACACCCCCACATCCCCTGCTCTGCTTTGGTGCAGTAATCGGGGTCAGGACTTTTGAAGTGCCCAAAGGCAGAGTTTTCGTACCGGGCGACATTGTAGAGACGCAGTAATCCTATGATTCCATCCTGGCTTTTGGGTGTTGACTCCCGGTCCATCAGATCCAACTTTCTGACTTGGAACTTCGATTGGGCCACATCCTACATCACTTACTTTGAGATGCGCATTCCTACAGAGCTCCCGAAAAAAGTTGTTTAAATACTGAAAGAATGCTCTGCCTGATCTCTTTCAGAACCTCCACCGCACCTGGAGGCCACGCAAATGGCAGCAGTGTGTGTTATAAATCCCAGTAAATGAGTTAGAAAATGTTGGTGTACAGGTGGATCTAGGTCACGTGACCTAATCCCCACCCACCTGTCAATCACTGCTAATCTCTTGGTGCCTTCTTGTTCTGCCACCATTTTTTCCTACTTAAGAACCACTCCAGCCTCTTTTCCTCTTCAGTTGGTGAGAGAGTGCAAGTGGATCATGGTCACGTGACCTAAGCCACAACCACCTTCTTAACCCCTGCCACTTCCTTTCTCTTAGCTTTCAGATCAAGGGTGTCTTTCGCCCGGGCATCCAAAGTGAAGGACAGATTAAGAAAAGGGCATTTCCTGTTTAGAGCCAAGGGCAGATGAAGAAAAGGCAATTCCTGTTTGGACCGGAAGGACCCAGGCCCAGAACCCCTGCTCCTCCTAACATCAGGTAAGCTCCCTTGAATAGGTATTCTCCAAACCACTCATCCCTGCCATCAGCACTCACAGCTAACCACACCGCTCAGCAGCAAGCTCCCATGTAGCTGACAACAGCGCCCTCATCACCATACGTGACTTGGATGGCATCATCCTAGATGTCCTCACCTCCAATGGCTACAGAATTCTATAATGAGACCGTCAAAACAAGATCGTCTGAGGCCTCGCCAGCATTCACAAGGCATCATGGCCATGCACCCAACTGGACGCGAACACCATTGCCTTTTGGAAAATCTATTCCTGCCACTTCTCGCTCTTCCCTGACAGTAAGTCACTTTTCACCGAACCTACAGACCACCCAAGCCCAACAGCTCCTTCAACGAAGACTTCATGGAGTTGGTGACCACCATGTCTCCGCCGCCTGATATTCCAGTGCCACCGGGACCTTACAAGTCCTGGTGGCCCGGGACAGGCAGCGGGAACTAGAAGTCCCCATTCCTTTGGAGTTCTATAGGAATCCGTGGGAATGGGGACATGGAAGCACCAGCACCATTGCTAACAGTGCTTCTGTGAAAACCATGCCTGCTGATCAGACCTGCCGGGAGCACTGGCCCCTCCAGGCATTCTTGTAGTCTGGCAGTCCGGAAAGGGTGCCTGGGCAGGGCGGTCAGTGGAGCTGTCCACGTTCCAAGGGTCTTAGCCAGAGCCGCAGCAGCCGATTCACGCCATGGTGGCAGGGACACCCGAGGGGCGCCACCGCCGTGACCGTGGACACTACCTTTGTGGCCAGCTACCTCTTTGATAAATAAGTGATAATCGATGAGAGGTTGTTGACGGGGTGGTAGCAGAGGTTTTGTGGTCGTGATCGTGCATGACAAAGTTGTTGTGGCCGGTTGAGCTGCCGATTGCGTCACCGAGGGGGGCAGCGAAGAGCCACCTTTAGATTTCTCCTTTGTCTTGTCCGCCGATGGTAACCTCAATTTTGAAGGAGTTTCTCTTAGAGGGAGTGCCCCTCACTGGTAGACTTGGCGTAGAAGTGGTTGATGACGGCAATCGTGTCCTTCCCGAGTTGGAACCCGCAACCACAGCAAACCCAGTGGAAACAACGTAGTGAAGCCTGGCCTTCTTTTGGACCCCAGAGGGTGAGGAGTCCTCAAATGATCTCTTTTCTGCGGGAGTTTGCTTGTGGGTCTGGCCTGTCCGGAGGGGGGGGTGGGGTGTCTTGAGCATAACCATGCCCAGAAGCAGAGTCAGCGTCCTTGCCAGATTTGAGCCATGCTGCCAGCCTGCTATAGCAATACTTTTGTCTTTTTTGAAAATCCACGGCAGACCTCACATCCCTCATCATGGTCCGGATCCAGGCAATATAGACATTTAAGGTGTCTATCTTCGACTTACACATTCTGCAATCCACATTTCGCGCAGAGTTTGATGTGGCATCTCTTCTCCTCGGTCATAGTGGAAAGGTGCGAAGTAGGCCCAAGCCCGGGCCTTCTAGAAACTCGATGGAAGATCCACAATCTAATATGATCTTCGCCGACAGCGAGTTCCTCCGCTGCCAGTAATCGACCTCCGGTCAAACAATGAGATGAAAAATCAGTCAAAAACATTCAACAAATGTGCCAAAAAAACGTGTCATGCAAACAATAGCTCAAAGAACAAGAAGAGGACTCTTAATACTGAAGTGAGCAGTCAAAATATGAAGATGGCTAGCAGGGGTGGAATATTAGGGAAAGGACTGTTATTGGATTGGGGCATCTAAATTTCTGTCATGCACGTGGCATTTGAAAGTAATAGCCACCTTCCCTTCACCTCCTGGCCACCCAGAGAAAGCAAGAGCATGCAAGCTGGCGTTTTCCTTATGGATTTTAGCTAAGTTGTAGATGTGGTTTCAATGATGTTTCGCAAATGTGCTCCTCCATGCCGCCACCTCTTCCCAAAACAAATTTAGCAAACACAATTTCCTCTGTGTAAATATCTGCTCAAACCAAGTGAAGCAGGGAAGCAGCCCGTGTCCACAGATAAGAGCCTCAGATTCCAAATTAAACGACAGTGTTTATTTTTAAAAAGCAGCGTAGAAAAGCTCTGAAATGGAGGCTCGCCCCCCGGGGAGCCATAAGCTAACTGTGCAAACACCTGTGAGGCATAAACAAGCGCATATAATGAAAAGTACATTCTTTTGAAGCCGAGACGTAAATCACTTGGAAAAAAGGGTAATATTTACTCAGATGAACTAGTTTATTCAACGCACAGATGGCACTTGTTCTGAGAGTCCACAACATTAGTGGCGGGAAAAGGACCCAAGCCTCATATTAGTTTGCCAGAAAAATACTGATTTGTAAGAATTAAATTCATGGCCTTCTGAAGCGAGAGACTTTAACACTGCCGTAAGTGATCAATCTATGGGGAAATAGTACTTATACCAGAGGAAGTGTGCTTTGGAAAATGCTCACTGCATCAAGAATATGAATGAATCAAAAGTAGATTTTTTTTAAAGCAGATATAAAAGAAGGTATTGGGGCTGAACTGACCCCCCCCCCCCAATACGGTTTCCTTAAGAGGTCCTTGGCGCATATTATGGACCCAAGCGAAGCAACGGCTTCAACTCCAGGCTCCAGTCATGAGGGAGGTATTGTCTTGAGCATGAAAGGCAGAGTATGGTAGTGGGGGAGGTGGCCAGGAAAGTTGCCGGGATACTGGGACATTGCAAACAAGCGGACTGGGGAGATGGACCGTGGTCTTATGCCGAGATTCAGCCTGCATACTTAACTATCGGGAACCTCACCAGGTGCTAATTTACTCTAGCCACTTCTTTCCCCCACCACTAAAATGTCCTTGCCTATGCAACAATCAAAATACCCCATTTTAAAAAAAACGCTATTGCATAGCTCTAAGGTTGCCTGGCCCGGGGAAGGTTCCACCGTTTAGGGCATCAGTGGCCAGAAGTGTAGTTTGTGCAGACTTCTCAACTGAAGTATGTTTTCTTTTACTTCTGAATTAATTTTTCACCCCATCTTGCTGAATTGTTCTCGCTCCCTGTACACCTACTCATCCCCAATACAAACCCTCTTCCTCTTCTTTCTTTGCCCGCCCACCATCCCGTCCCGTCTTGCATCATGCGAAATGGTTGTATCTGCAAGATCACAGATATAAAGTAACACCTATAATGGAATGAAACGATATTTTCGAAAAATCTGTGGCACCTCTCCACCCTGTAACAAGTAATTTTTTCAGAATTCTAAATGGAATACAAAAGTGATTCCAACATTAAAATATGTTTTCCCATTTCCATTTTATTAATTTCACATTTTTAAATGAAATATATATAAATTGATTTTGATAATTCCACTAATCACCATCACTGTTATGTGACAAACCCTAGGGTCTTCTCACTTCTATTCCCCTTGGATCCCCTATGCAGGTGGTCAGGGAAAGGCCATCACTTTTGGATCCTGCCCCTCGGGGTGGACAAGCGAGGTAGGATCACCTGGGTGGAGTGTCCTTGGGGATTGGATGCGAGATGGCCATGGGTGAGACACAGTATTCTCCATCCTCCTTTCAGAAAGGAACCCCAAACCCAGAAATGGTTATGGGAGACTGTTCATCTGGTTCCCTGGTTACTGAGGAGGGTAGAAGACATTATCAAACCAGAAAAGTTAAACAGAGGAAGACAAGAGTGGGGAAGAGAAACCTTATAACGAATCATGGTATCCCCCTCATCCTCTTGATAACCAATCTAACTCCCCTCCCCTGACCTTTATGGGCCATTATAAAAGTGTTGCCCTTCATCCCCCCCTTTAAAACACATTAAAGTACTGATACGAAGAGGAAGCAACTGAGTAGTAGAGATGACCTCCTTTCATAATTTTGGTACTGGGGCGAAGAAGATGCATGAAGGTCAGGCATGTACTACTGAGAGTCAGGCAACAGCAATTGATGCTGCACACCTGCAGTCCATAATTGGATCACAGGTGTATAAAAGGTGGAACTATGAAGCTGCAAAGAGAGCGTTGGAAGAGGAGAGCAGTGGAAGAAGGAGCTGTGCAAGAGCAGGAAAAGCCAAGACGTTGGAGCTTGCAGGAATAGTGCAGGTGAGAGAAGCCCCTGGAGAAAAGGCAAACAGCCGGAGCTGTCAGACCGCAGCAGAGAGGTTCAGCACGGCCCCCCGTTGAGTGCTGCAAGAAGCGCCGGGCAAGCAGGCTTTCCCACAGAAGGGAAGAAGCCGTGTGGAGCAGTGGCAACCCCCAGTAAGTGTCATGGAGACTTTACTTACTGGGGTGCTCCGAAAAACGGTGAATACAACAGCGGGGTATGGAATCAAATTAACTTACAACACATAGACAACAAAATGAATGAAATGAATGAACGCCATCTTTACTGAAAACTGAGCCGAATGACATCAACACAAAATATTGAATACTAAACTGAATTATACATACAAAGCTCTCCTTATTGAACACAAAATGAAGGAAAGAAGAACAAGTGCCTTTATTTACTTACCGCATTGGATAAAACAAGGAGGCACTTATTTAAGCAACAGTAACATTTTTGAATACTGAACTGAAAGTAACTTACCCAAGTGAAAGCCACATTTATAAGTGAAAGCAACATCTTTGGTAAACTGAACTACTTATCTGAATGCAAGAAAATTTGAAGAAAGCAGAATCCACATTAATAAACAACATATATGATCATGTTGTGAAGTTGTGACTTCAGAAACTGCCTGTTGATCAAACTATTGAACTTTGAAAGAAACCTGGAGGTTCCTGGTTGTGTGACCTTTAGTGGGTGAACCATGTGGTGTGAAACTGCGCCAAGACCCGAGTACTACTATATGGTGAATCAACAACTATTGAAAGCAAATACTGGGTTCCTGGTTGTGTGACCTGTAATGGGTGGACCTTGTGGTCTAAAACTGTGCCAACACCAGGAAACCCCTAAAAGGATAACAAAAGGGCTTGCTGTGGTGAAAAACGGAAAACAGATGGGGAATATCAGACCTGTGGACGGGAGCCCTGAGTTATAAAGTCATATGAAAAACCATCCTACAGATAAAGCTTAAAGATACCTCTTTTTGTAGTATATTTGAAAATTAAACTTAGGGAAGGAAAACCTGAGTATTGGTGCCCTGGAACTGTGTTACCCTGGAGTTGTATTGAACTTGGGGAAGGGCACCCTGATCCTTGCAAAATGTGGAACTGTATTTCTTTAAGTTTACACTAAGGTAAATTGAATATTGTGTTGAACTTACTGACATTGGAAAAAAAGAAGCTGAATAATAAGCCAGAGCGGGAAAACAGCTCAGAAATGTATGTTTGAATTGATGCTTAGTTTATGGTTGACATCCCTACACATTGCTTTGTATTAGTTGTGAGGGCAAGCATGGGTTTTGGACACAGACAGCCTTTTCAGTTGAACATTCGGACACAGACTTTCCTTAGTTTCTTTAGTTAGGCAAATCCCACCTTAGTACAGGGCATGTGGGGCCTTATTCCATCCTGACATTGTCTTTAATAAAGATTATTTCCACTTTGAATCTGTTGTCTGTGTCTCCCTCCATGATGCTTGGCTTCCTTCACCCTGGAGACTATTCCATAGGACTGCCTAACATACCCTGGTATCTCCCAAGGCCGTAATGTATGGCAGGACAAGATTCAGACTTGCTTAAGTAGTAATTTCATTAAGAACATGAGCCAATTCACAGGGTTTTAAATGAGCATTTGTTGACCAGGAGCAAATAGCAGCCCCTGGGTATCTGGCATCACCCATTAGACAGGAGCTACCACGGGGAACCAGGAGCCAGTTCATAGTGTGCAGCAAATCTAACTTGTACTCAAGATGCAAACTCTAACCTTTTGTCCATCACATATTTGCTTTAGCGGTCCCTTAGGTTTATCCTTCATTTTCCTTTAAACACATTAACAAATCTACATTGTTAATATCAGATAGCTATGTTTGTATGGTGCCACTTTCATGGGGAGTCAAAAGAGGCTCCTGGCAGCTCCTAGTTTCAAGCTAACAAGGCTCCTCTTAGCAATAACCAGGAACTAAACAGCTCCCACCTCCTGGCAATGTCAAGCCTTGCCGTCACAAGCCTCCTTGACGACCCTATTGCTCTTTTAGACATAACCATTGCATCATGTACTCAATGTTCATCAAAGAGACCAGCTGAGGCCACTGAAAGGATAACAGGGCAAGGATGTTTAGCTGTGAGGTTTGAACCACACCAGTTCATCCACTTTTCATTGTGGGTCACATCTATCTACTTGCCGAGGATTTCTGTTCTGTTTCTGGAATTTGTGGCGGTCCAGCAGCAGTCTGGGCCCATTAATCGTGCATTAGTCCTAACTGCGTCCAACACTTCAAACTCTGAAATCAATCAATTAGAAATACACTCAATTAAATGCAGGTGCATCATTAAAACTGCCATAAAACAGAAGGTAGAACGCAAATGAAGGCACTATGATTTCTCGATTTCTTTTTACAATGCCCATTAGCTTCACCAAGCCGTAAAATTGCAGCAATTTGAGATGCATCAACTGGAGGCGAAAAAAAGACAACCTTTCTAGTACCCAGAGCGCTGGCTCTCCTGTTGTTCAATAAGGGCAGCCAGCCTCTGGTAAGAACAAAATGGAATAAATAAATCTGACAGGGCAGTAATATACTATAATGTATTATTCCACCATCAAAAGAAATGCAACATCAAAGATCTGGCACATTGGGTACGAGGAAGGGGTGCACGGCAAGGCCCTCAACTGCTGCCACTCATTTCAAGGCATGGCCACAATGTTCTAACCCTGTACCACTGTGCAGTGAAACCGAGCTCGTTGGTGCCTTTAGCTTTGCATCCCCAGCTCCTGCAGCACATGCAATTCACACTGCACTGCTGGGAGATGCATTGCTGCTGGTAGCATCCATTTACTTTGATCATCCGTTGCCAGATCTTCAGTGGAAAGTAGGGTCTTGCAGGGCACTGCCACTACAGTAGGGCAATGTACTAGGTACTTCTGGCAATTATACGTCGCATTGGAAAGGACAGCTTTGTACTTCTGTTTTTATAGATGTGGACATTTCCTCTCGAGGTGTTTTTTCCATAGGAGGCAATTAGGTTTGGTGGTGGGACACCAACTACACGTTATTCACCCTATAGTGTAGCTCCTCTTCCTCCAGCCTTGCTTGTTGGCATTAGGCATGTATGTTGAGGGGAAAAGAACATTGATTGGATGTTCAAAAGTTTCGAGCGTCCACTCTGCCAGCAATCCACCAGCAGGGTTTTTGCTCGCTACATCGAGCAGTTGCTGGGAGCATGACCTGCATGGGCCCGTTGTCCCATGCAGGTCATGCTCTTCTTCCACACCACTATGTTCACATTTCTATTGTGGCAGACCGCGCACGACATAAGCGGGAAGATGCACAACCGTTACACCGCATTCCGCCTCCAAGTGAAGTGAAAATAGTTGAAGAGGAACTCAAATGTCCTTGGTGAAATCAAATTCCTGACTTCCCACGGGGAAAGCATGCTAACCTGCACAAATCATGGACATCATCACACAAAAAAGAGACCTTTTACTGACAAAAGCGGGCAACCAGTTCTATCCTCATATGATGGGGTCACAAGCTCGGCCTTGATTTACACATATGACAAAAGAACTGCTTCTGCCAGGTTTCGGACCGGCCTCCTGGCCACCATTTAGGAAATGCCCCTTGAATTAGCGACCAGTTGTGTGAATCCTTCTGCAAGAAGTGTTTCCACCATGCACATTGCCTGTGCTGCTAGTTGGATCCTGGGGCAGCGATTCATCAGCTGAGGGCTACAGGTGCTGTCCACTTTATATCCTGCTCCCCTCCTTCTTAGCCAATCGTGCGCAGGTAGGTGGGTAATCCCCGAGAGATATTCGGCATGAGGGGGCAGGAAAGTGTGCTGCCACCAGTCAAGAGCTAGTAGGGGCAGTTGCTTTGCCATGTCCAGTCGCCTGCACTCTCTGCTGAACCTTACATTGAAAAGTGGTTTGCACCAAGCAGTTTAAAGGCGGAAAGACAGTGTCTCCACCTCGAAATCCAGCAGGTGGGGTGGAAGGAGGCAACCGAAATGTCTTTTGCCAACACTTCTGAATTAACCAGACAGGCCTGGCAAAAAGCACCCGGCCTGAACCAAGAAAGATGCCACGTGATAGTTTGAGACCAAGAGGACAGTTCGTGTTTGGTATTCGAGCAATAGGATTTTCCCTTTGCTTCCTCCGAGCTACCTTATATGATATGATATATGATAGTTTATTTATATAGCGCCTATACATAGTGTGTCCGATCTCGTGGCTCTGGATTCTAGGACTTTAAGAAGAAATTGATCATTAAAAAGAGACCATATGCTGCCGTTGGAAGCCGAACAACGGTCTCCAATTTTACAGATAAAGCAACCGAAGTGGTGAGGTCAGGCCAAGTCTTCCCATCTGCTGCAATTGAAAGCCATGCGAGACATGGGTTATGAGCCAAAGATTTCAAGGGGTTTTGGACTTCTCTGGCATCAAACAGATTCAGTGTTGTTCTTGTTGTCACAATTGTGCTATGTCGCCTGGCAACAAGTACACAGAACCAACGAATGCCACAGTACACCAGAACAAGCCGGTGCTGAGCCAAAATCTAAGCTTTATTCATTAAGGGCAGACACACAAGCAGACCAAACTGATCATTCACTCATACCTTCAGGGTACGTGGAGCAGGCTTGGTGCTACTTTGTTGAGTGCCTTGGATAGAAAGGCACTAGTGCAAACCAGTACACCACTGCCCGACAACTAAACGCAGTCCACAGTGACGGCAGAACACTGTTTCGTCTGGCATTTGACTATCCCTTATTGGGGGGATAGCCCTCTACCACTGCCATCCCCTTCCCGGTCTAGGTTATCAGAACAGTGATGTGAGCAACTGGCATTCTGTGAGCTGTTGGGGTACACAGAAATGAGGCACAACAGTCAAAAAACAAAAATAATCAAAACTGATCTGGAAATCAAAATACTGAATGAATATATTTTACAAAAATACGCCTTCACTACCACCGACAAACACAGTTAGGAATTTGGATGTAAAGACTTTGGATTTTGATGTTAAAACATCAGTGTAAAACTATCAGTTTCATAGCCTTCCTATTTTCACAAAAACTGAAAATTAATTAACTTTAACTTTAAGGATATTGGTGAAAATGTCAAGGGGAAAACTATGATCTCAAACGCTTACGAAATATATTCGATTTATCATTTGTAATTAATTTTGTCTCAAAGGCTATGAAAGGCAGAAGACAATTTCACAAATAATAACACTGGTATCAAATACACTAACATCTAACTATAGTTTGCGCTTCGTGCGCAAAGTATGCTAACTTCTCACTGGCCTCACGCTTTATTTTGAACCCTCGTGCAACCAACACTAGCTACATATTGAAGCACACACAGTCCCCAACAATCCCAGGCAATGTTTTGAGCAGTAGCATATTTCTCAAGTTACTGGACAGCCTTTGAAATGTCTCTTAATGCTGTAATTATTCCATCATCATGAATTCAAAAATAAAACCCAGTTCTGGGGGTCGTAACTGGTGGCGGGGGTAAAAATGGCAAGTTACTAGCCAGCCTTAAAAAAGTAACTCGCCACCTCAATTTCACACATGCACGCAGCTGACCATTTCTTACTGGCCAAGAGTCCATGTTCACCAACCAGTGGCGAATGAAAATGTTGAGCCCTGCCTAGTGGTAAACGGCCTGCTGCCCAAGAGAATAGGCCTGTGCCTATTCACTTGGTAGCAGGTCCTTCACTGGGGGAGGCGGGGGGGGGGGGGGGGGGAGAATCAGGTCATTACCGCTTAAGCAGGCCACGTGTAGTGCGTGTTTGGAAAGAAAAAAAAAGCCTGACATATTCCACGGTATCACAAAATACAGAGCACCAATTCTATTTTCATGGCGTCTGCGGTTAGGTGCTGGCGTAATAGGACGACAGAGCACAGCGCAAGGGGCCTGGCGTACAGCATTGCAGGAGGTCTGCAAAGGGATTGGGCAACGACGGTGGAAGGGAGCTGGGAAGGGAAGAAGCGAAAGGCCGGCAAAATGAATACTGGCCAGCAGGAGGGAATGCAAGCTTTTACCAGAAAATCAAGCCTGTGTTCTGTGCACCCCGATTAGCTGGCACGCATTGCTAATGGAGTGCAAGCCATTTTTCAGACTCTGAAATACCTGAAACTCAGATAGGTGCAGCAATGTACTACCGGGCGGCCAATGCGCAGCCACGTCTACCTTGATTTTCCACCTTGGCTTCTGCTAGATTCCTTCTCTTCCCTCAATACAAATGTTTTTTCTCCAAGGACATATTGACCACAACACATTTTCGCTAGCACACAGCTAATCCTCTACCAGCACTGGTCATAATTTAGGAAACCAGAGTATCTTTGTCTACCACCAGCAGCGGCGGCGGCGGATGCCGGCAAAAGGGCGACCCTGAAGATGGGCATTTGCTTCTTGGGCCACTTTGGTGGTGAAAAGGAAAGAACCTGCACGCGCAGCTGGCCGAGTTGGGGAGAGAGATCATTAAAAAGAGACCAGACCGACAACCAAAACACACAATGAAATCCAGCCAACATTTTTGGCAGCTTCCAAAGTGCCACTGCCTATCACGTTCTGTATTTCATAGAATAGACACCAACTCTGTGGAGGGGCCAAAGGTTTACTTTTTTATCTTCGTACCCTTGGAAAATTCAGTGGACTGAGCACCCGTGGAAGCCTCAGTGCCACCAACAGAGGGGGGGGGGGCAAATACACTCTTGTGAGGCCTTTTGCCTGGCTGACAATTACTTTTTGTGAAAGCACTTTCATTTTGAGCTTTCCTTTGTACCTTACTGTGGAAGACACAGTAGAGGTTTGGCTCATTTTGTTTATTTAATATATCTATTTATATACAAGGGGAACATTGATCTTTTGATCACAAAAGAATGCAATATAGATGAGAAATCAAATTTGACGGGAAGCAGTGGACTTCTTGCAATAGGGCGAGTTTGAGGGGGATTTTGACCAGGTTGTGGAGCGGAGTAAATTTAAGTCATTGGGGACAATACCTAAGTGGACATACATAGATTAAGGACAACCAACATTGGGCATTTTTGGTAGGCAGTACAGACACCTGTGCTCAGGATGCGACCGTGATGGGTGAAGTGCTAGAATGGAGGCAGAGGGCGTGAGGAACAGAGGAAGGTAAGAGGTGAGGGGAAAAATGTTAGCTAGCAGGCAGATGAGAGGTAGGGTAAGAGGGTGAGAATATCTATCTCAGGTTTGTACCATAAACAAAGAAGTATGAAATAGTGCGTGCTACAGCTCTGGGATGCTCAATGAGATTGGCCTTTGACATTTTTTGCGTTATCCGCACATGGATCCCTTAGTTATAAATTTGTATTCTTTTGGAGAGTTTTCCATTTGCAGTGGGGGCTCCGCTATAATGTTACACCCATGGTATAGCTAGGTCTGGCGTTTCCTCTTTTCAGCATTTACATTTTTTAAATCTTGTGATGTTTTCCCGTTCTTTAAAAATGAACTGGAATCCACTTTTATCAGCATTTTCCCATTTCTATACCTCAAAATATCTCAGACAAATGTGTGTTCTGTGTACACAAAATGTTGCTTGTATTGAAGAATGTATGACATGTAAAAGTTGCAAAGCTCACAGGGTATATAACGTTATTTTAAACACATTTCCTGCATAATACAAATATTGCCTTTACTTTAGGTTTAACTGGTATAAAGTCACATTTGGCATTTGCTTCACAATCCAACGTAGGTCGCATTCACTTCATTAACTGTAGAAAACCCATGTACCTTCCACTGGGAGGAAAGGTAAGGCTGACCTTCATTTCTTTCCTGGAGTAGCACTGAAACTATAAGACATGTGGGGCAGCCAGTAGTGGGGGGATATGTGAACATAAAAAGAGCCTACAAAAAGCCCAGTCTGGCAATGCGGGTGAGGGGGGAGAATTATTCTATAGGAGCTTGGTTGCAAAATGTGCATATGAATTTTTGCTACCATGAAAGTGCGGTGCCAGACTAGATTCAAGAAAAAGGCGAATCAGAGGCGGTCTTTCCTACAAATAAGCTGACCTACGAGAGTTTGCACACAACATGCATCAGTGTGTGCCTCTGCAGGCTCCTTATGCCACCACTGCTGCATGAGGGCATTCCCTGTAACAACTGCAGCAAATGCAAAGCACAGACAGATAGGAAGCATCAAAATGGTGTTTTTCAGATTTCCACCAGATTCCTTCGCTTAGAACCGAAATCCAGAGAGCTTCGTTATCCCTCTTGAGTGGTAGCTAGAACCCTACGCTCTATACAAATTCTTCCCACTCAACCTGTTCTTTACAAGTCATGGCTTATCTGAAAACCAAATGCCTAGTCCAAGTCACATGTTTACACATTTCTTAAAAGATGTGGGTATTCTTTAGTGAAATGCTCTAAAAATTCTGCAATTCCAGGAAATGTTTCCTCAGTCTGTTGTACAGTGTTACCCACCCGTAGATCCACTTGCACAATAGGTCATGCTTCAGCACACGCAAGGGAACAGCCAGGGAAAGTGAACAGCCATCTGCCCATGGTTTCACGGCCATCAGAAAGCACCTGAAGTTAAAAGAGCCACAGTAAGGATCACGAGAGTCTCAACTTAAGGCGCTTTACAATGCTGGGCTATAAGGAGACGTTTTTTTCGCCAAAATGTGCTGTTCATAATGGTCAACTAAAATGAGATCTTTTTGTGCAAAAAACCACATATTTGCACATAACGCAGCAGCACTGATCTCATTATTTCCTTGCGCATGCATAGTAACTCGTCCCTTTACCAGGCTCTCCATCACGTGGGTGTTCCATTTGCAGTACAGACTGATTCTCAGTCCAAGTTATTGAAAATGGTAATGCAAATACTCGTAGGAGCCCCAACCAAGGTGCCATTTTGAACTCACCTTGCATCACCCTAGAATCATGCGCTTTCATTTGGGAACCTTCACTCAGATTGTTCTGCTCAAGGCAGTAGGTTGCAGATGATTGAAAGTGCAGCGAAGAAGAGGAGGTTACGAGAGAAAAGGGTCACCAGCCCACAAAAGAGCATGGCACGTCAATGATGCCATCTAGGAAGGAAAGGCACGGAGTTGGCACCAGCCCCACACACAGGTCTGAAATAAACTGCGAAATATGGGGCCAAGGAAACATTCGTGACGTAGCCAGTTATCCAGCTTAATTTCTGATGTCATCTGCAGCCCATCATCAAGCAAGACATTTACTCAGCTGTCAAAACAGTACCTTATAAATACTCAGCAGGGTGAGTCTAGCTGCTCAATCTACTACGTGAGTTTAGCTCAATTGGCAGAGTGAGTAAGCAATAGCCGACTATAAAATTGCATATTTTCCATATATTCACCAGATCAATCCTCTTAACTCTACTGGTGGCCACTCCGCTGCCAATGTTGGTGCAGTAGTTGCAAACATTTTTGCCACTGATCTGACAAAACGGAAGCTCGATCAAACATTACCTTTCCTGCTATAGAATGTGCCAGGTCAGCCGGCATTATACGTTGCATTCCATGCCCCACATTTCCAGTTCACCCATGAGCAATCTGCAGAACGTTTGCCTTGTATTGTTATGATGACTATCAGGTAAGAGCCGGGTTTGAAGCTACTGCCATTTTTCATTATCATTACGGGTCTCAGATTGCTACATTTCCAGGAGTGGGGTGTGAATCTAGTCTGCAGTACTGAGAACGTTATAAAAGATTAATTAAGTGACATTAACTCTGTATTTCTGAACGTGTTCAAAGGAGCATTGGGTCCCATATAGAAGACCTTTAATGCAAAATGGATTAAATATAAAATGGACCAAAATAATCATAGTTTCATCTCATCTGCACGGATATTTATGGCACACTCTTTACTCCTCATTCACGGCAGGTAGAGCCTGCTCATTAGAGAATGTCCGATACCCATGAGCTACTTTTATCTTCTTCTGCACATCAAATCTTTATTTCAATTGCTGAAGGGCAGACTTCTTAAAAGCTACAGAATTGTAATCCAATCGTCTTTGTACAATAGGTTCTGCTTCTATCGTATGCCAGTTTATTGCACCTCACACATTGCCTGAAACTTTACAAATGACGCCATTGCTCGTGGCCATATGGTTAGAGATGGCAGTAGCCCTGCTCCACCCCCCCCCCCGATTACATTCACGCAGGTGCATGTGTCATATTGCTTCTAGGCGAGTTCTCCCAATACCCAGACCTATAGATGATTCCATCCAGGCAGCAACTTCTAACGCTCCTGCTTTAGACAAGGTCTTCGCTTCTCGCTGGACTCTTCAAATAGCCAAACACGATAATCAACTGCATTTCAGAGGGCACCACTTCAAATTGTTTTCAAAATAACTGCGTTTTCACCACTCGAGTGAATCTGTTGTAATCTCAGGCAAATGGATCGGTAGAATGTTTCATGGTTTACTTGGAGAGGACCATTCAGATCCATCACACCGAGATATTGAGAAACTATCACAATACCCCTCCAAAATACGACAAAGAGATGCCCTTCTGAACGATGGCTTGGGAGGCTTGTGAGAACGCAAATACCACACATCCTACTTGACTCCAGAATGACTGACGAAAAGCAAGATCTCCGGAGAGAAAGACGCAGCGTGAACATGTATGCTGGTAAGTGTTGAAGAGCCAACCCTCTCAATTCCAAAGTGGTGATGTGGCACTGGTAAGGCAACCTGTCTCAAACAAGGTTATATCTCCTTTTGATGCTAAAGCACTCACTATCGCCGACATGAAAAGCTCAATCGTTACCACACAGACATGTGCATCATTCAAAACGTGCCTTACTTGAGAAAGACAAACTTTTTGACAGCACACTTGAAAGCTCGACCGACTGACCTCTGAAAAGCGTGCACTCTCGCAAATTTACTTCAGACTTGAAACACCTACACATTAGAGCAAACGTGACTGATTGCCTGCTGGGTTGCTCGAACAGCGAGATCAATGACCAATAAGGTGGACTTGAGAAATGGAGTGTGTTGTAGGGCTTGTGACCTCGCAGACCCCAGAAATTAAGACAGGAGCTGTCTTCAGGTTACTGGGAGCGTCTGCTTCGCCTGACATGGTGACGGTGCGCGCCGTAACATCCCATCCAACTATGGTAAACAATTTAACAAATAACCAAAAACATCTTGCAAATTCAACATCAGACATAATACTTGCAGGACGTGAGCCATCACTCCAGGATATAGTCTTGCAGCATTTCCAGGGGCCGCCAGACCGCCCGTTGGCGATATCTCGCCAGACCCTCTGGCAACAGCAGGTTGGGCCTTGGCTCCGTGTGACCTCGTCTTCCCCCAGGCCCTCCTCTTCACGGCAATCCTCGTCTTCGCTGCCCTGTGGAGTGACCTCCTTAGGGTGCCCCCTGAACCAGCTTTTGCTCCTGGTGAGCGATTTCTGCTCTCGGACCGCTGTGATCATGGTCCCTTGACAGTTAGCCACGATCCACGAGACTGGATCATGGGGTAAACAAAGCTTGTGAGCAGGGTCATTGTCCTGGCCAGCACTTGGAGCTCCATTTTGGAGAGGCTGCTCCACTAGCCCCCTCCAGGTTGTCTCCTTGACATTGGAGCGCTCATGCTTCTCGCGGACCAGGGTAGAATCCACTACTGCTGGAGGCCGGGTGATATGCTCTGGGATGGTCAAACTTACTTTGCTGCCAGAGTGTGTTTCTGCTGGCGATACCCCGGTAGAAAAGGGAGTAGTGTGGTACGCCATTAGGAAGTCTGAGAGCCAGCTCCTTCAAAACAGGGATGATGGCAGGGGCCGCTGTAGAGTCCACAAATCATACCAGAGGGAAGCACAAGAACTCATCCAGCACCACCAGGAAATGCTGCGACTGTAGGACGGTGTCAAAGTCCAGACAGTGCATTTCATGGGGCGGGCGCCCTTCCCGGCAAGACAAGTGGAGGGCCCTTCGCCAGTGGTCTCGCTGCCCGACACCATGTGTGCTGTCGGATGGCGTCCTCCACCTTAGTTCCAGGTCGGAAACCATACCTTTTTGCAGAGTCGAGCGGGGGTCTTGCTGGCCTCTTGGTGTCTCACATGGGCCAGGTTCATGAAGTAGAGGGGTTCAGTACAAGACATTTTCCAAAATTGGGATGGATTGGGACACGAGAGAATAATAATTGAAGCAACAATGTTTTACCTCAATGCAGAAGAAAAATTAAGCCGTCCCTTTTGCATTTACTCCTTTGTTTATTTACTGCAGACACAAATAGGTCATGTATTATAGATATAGGATATTTATCATTTGCATCTCATGTGGAAGTTTGAGTTGCTTACTGGGCAATTCCTGACACCCAGAAGCTTCTTTTTGATTCTCATTAAATCTATATTTCAAGACATGATTAAGTTAAAAAATACAAATATGATCCAAATGGCCATACAAGGGAATAAAAGCCGAGAATTCTGGTCACTCTTAAATTCAACTATACCTCAAGAGAAATCATCTATAATCAAAGTAGGTGAATCCGTATGGGTGAACTTCTTTAGAACTCTTTTTTTCACTTCCCGAAACAACCAAGGTGACAAAAAAGATCCTTGAACCAGCAAAATGGATCATTTTGGACGATCATGAAGACATAACCCGCCAGATCAGGTCCCTTAAGAGCTCCAGAGCACCCGGTCCTGATGGGATTACGAATGTGGACCTTAAGGCACACCCTGAAGAATGGGTGGCGCTCTTGTGCGAAATCTTTCGAAGATGTGCCCAATCAAAATCAATCCCGCCATCATGGAAATCAGCGACGGTGATGCCTATTTTTAAAAAAGGAAACAAGAGTGATCCGGCGAATTATCGCCCAATCGCCCTGTTGGACTGTATAGGAAAAATGTTTGGGTCCCTCCTCTTAAATGAATTCTAACTGTGGGCAAAAACAGCGCCTTGTGAGGATTAATTGCAAACAGGATTTAAGAAAAACCTTGGAACATCAGCAAACATCCTGACAATGAACACCATGAATCAAAGTCCTTGAGGGAGGCTAAAGAATATTCATCGTTTTTGTGGACCTTACCCAGGGATTCGATCGCGTAGACAGGTCACTGCTATGGGCCAAGTTAGCGAAATGGAACTGCCCTTCTTCTCTTTTAGAACCCATCAAAGCCCTATACTCGGAAACCAACATGAGGGTGTGTTTGGACCAACAAGGACTCCTTTCCGCTTCGATTTCCACACAAAGGGGCGTCAAACAGGGATGCCCTTTGGCTCCGGCTTTGTTCTTGGCCTTTCTTGGAGACATTAAAACGTCTGAAACAACTGTCCGAAGCTTTGCACCAAAAATCGGGAAATCTCAAGTAGGAAGACTGTTGTACGCAGATGACGTGATACAGACTACACGCCAATAGGATTGCAACGTCAGCTGAGTAACCTTCAGTCATATATGGAAAGGAAAATCTTGGAGATTAACGAAAAGAAAACCAAACTTATGTCTGTCCAAAAACACAAGAATCAACGCAAAAACAAAACCAGTGTTGAACAAAAACCGGATTGAAAATGTGTCGGAATTGAGATACCTGGGTGTTATTTTGGACAACTCAAAAAACGAGACAGGTATGCAAAATCTCCTAAAAGAAAAAACACGAAAACTCACAGCACAAGGTAGAGCTATTGATAGGAAATTTGGGCGATTCTCCCCGATTCCGGTGATTAACTTTTATAAAATGAAGGTGGTACCAACTCTAGTCTACGGAGCTGACGCTATGCCCAACATTCCTAGATCTCTTTGGCCTACCCTGGAGGCAACTTTTTGGAGGGCAGTCCTGGGGCTTCCAAATTGTGTCCTAATAGCCTGCATTAGGCAAGAACTCGGCTTACTTTCCGTCGAGGGATCAGTTAGATGCACTTCTCTGATGCTCTACCGCAAATGCCAACTCGCGGAGAAAGCTTCAGTATAGAACCTGATTTTACAAGAAATAAATGACTTAAGCTGCCAGATGTTAAACAGCTGGTCAAACCTCCTGGGCTACATGCAGGTACGCCAAATGACGTATTAAAGTGCCCAAGCACGCCTCCTGGGCTACATGCAGGTACGCTAAATGACGTATTAAAGTGCCCAAGCACGCCTCCTGGGCTACATGCAGGTACGCTAAATGGCGTTCCAAAGCTCCTTAGCTACATATCTTCCAGTGGCAGTTCTTTCAGCTTCATCACACTGTTCATGAACTGTGCACTACGTTGATACATTAATAGTAACTAATCTGAGTTGTTCGGCCATATTTTCAAATCCTCCCAACGTGTTTAATGTTCAATTATTTTTTTTTAAACCCAGCGCTTAAAAAATAAAGTGTAAAGACAAAACAACTGCCTAAGGCAAACCAAGTCCAGCAAAAATCCAGACTTCAATGTAATTTTCAAGACATTGCTTTAACACTTGCGTTCAAAAGAGTTCCACCAAGGCCCCAAGACCATAAGCCCTCAGGTCGCTCATGAGAACAGTAGTAGTAATGGTGTTAGTGCCAGCAAGTGGGAGGTGTAATGAGTGATCGGAGCATCACCCCAAAAAAGTGGGCTGCTTGCACCCAGCAAGGCTAAAGATGCCACTCATGTCCTCGAGATACGCTCCTGGAGTGGCCTACCACGGTACTCTTGCATTCACAAAAGTAACGACTAACGTGTGCTGTACAGCACTATCAAATGAAAAGGACCACTGAGCGACCCCAAGAGCAAGGCGCATCATTTGACAGATGGTCACACATCCTCCACATCCACAATTTTCCCCGCACAGTCTCAAGCGCGCCCCTCACATCCCGCCCACCCTGAACACGATTACGTGTTGTCACCCAGTGACAAATGCATTCCGAGCAGTGGCGCTGTAGATAACCGCCGCGATCCTGAATTACAATGACAGACCGGAAATGATGTATGTTCTGCCTGAGCTGATTAGCTGCATTCTTCTCTGCTTAATTGATAGCTCTGCAGTTGGCATAAGGAAGTCACATAAATGCAGTTAACAAAGAGTTATGTTGCTCACTAGAAAACAGCTAGAAAAACGTCACTCGGAATAATGCTTGAAAATATACACACAGCTGGAAAAAATGCGACAGCCTTTATCACTGCGGAGCAGGCGTTTGAACACGGCTCGGGCTCGGCACAATAAACGACATACGTCGTTAAGCTTCAATTTAATGCCGTGAGGTTTTTATATGAAGGCTACATCAGAGTAATAACCAGCTATTGGGAAACTATCATTGGCATTGCCTCGTAGCGCTTTGTTTGCCCGATGCCAGGCGGGAGGATAGCTCAGGGGCAATGCGTTTGTCTTGGAAGCAAGAAAATGCAGAACAAAGGTTAGAATCCCAGTCCTGCTCTTAGATACGGGTCTTCGGGTTAAGCGTATAATAAGAGATTAATCCTACCAAGTTTGGGAGCTGTGGTGTATTACCCTTCCTGGGAGCATGGTATCTCCCAGGGCTTGTGCTAAAGTCACATTGTGGTGGCCATGTGACAAATAATAAAAAGGGACGAGCCAGTTCTGGCTCGTCACTCGATGTAACCCGACTCCTGCATGCTGTGTGCGTGTTACTGCAGCGCGATGCTGGCGCTGCATGGCAGGCCTAGGGCCTGCTGCTGCAGGGCCCAATGCCTGGACAGTGCCCCTGCTAGGCAACGCTGTCCCTGAAGCCCTGGCTGCTAGGGTGTAACAGAGCCCCTGCTGGGCAACTCTGTTGTCATGATCCGGAGCCCCTGCTGGGCAAATCCGGCTCGGATAGCCTGGGTGCCCCCCGACCATTGTCCGGGTTCTTGTGATCACAGCCCATCAGGGTGACCCTTGCAACTAAGTATGGCGGGTACCCCCACCACACCATAGGTGGCGTGACCACTGGGTGCTTCCAGCTACGGTGTCCTGGACCCTGGGCCCACCACACCACAGGAGCCAGCTGGCTGTAGATGCAGGGCGCCACATTGTTGCATGAATCAGTACCTATGTCTGACTGGCAGGGATGTCATTTTGGGGTCGCAGTGACTCCAGTGAACCCCGTGCAACCCCTGGCAGCAACCTTTGCTACCCTTGGTTAAGGGGAGGGCTCGGATTTAAAAAATACATTATTTCTGTTTCTTTTTTCTGTAACGGAAATCATTTTTTTTTAAAAATCAGTCTGAGTGGGGGACCCGACAGCTTCTTTATAAAAGAAAGGCGACAGACCAATAGCAGGGAGAGCTGACATAATATGTAGAGTTTGTCTTTTTTCTCGGTGGTTCGAGTGGCAGTGGGTGAAATGGCCAGTGCGGATGCTGCTGCTGCTGCTCATTTTATAAGGAAGACGGATCAAGAGGTAACAGCTAACAATGCATGGAAAGAATGTCGGTTATTCATAAAAGGAAATGAAACACCAGAAGCTGTGTGATTTTGGGGGGGTTGGATGAGGACAATGGGAGGGAAAGGGGATGTGTGAAAAGGATGGGGCAGGAGAGGGGTTCGCTCATATATAATGGCTATCAATGATAACGAAGGCATGATATGCATTAGTGGCTAGACTGGTAGTTTGGTACAGCCAGTTTGGTCATTTCTTATTGTGGCATGACATTTGTACTGGGCATCTATAATAAAATAAGCAACCGTCTAGACTGGCATTTGGGTGCAGCCAGTATAGCCGTTTCTTACAGTGTCATGGCATATATTTATTTATTGTGCATTTGTAAGGCGCGTATACATCCAAGTAAAATGTGTTTCAAAGCACCCACAGGGCAACAGGGAGGTAACATGGGAATGAATAACAAAACAATGAAAGATAGAGGCGGACCTACTAGGCCCTGTGAGTATACAGCTCACAATGAAGTAAGCATCATAAGTGTCAGTACGTGGCTAGAATGGCATTTTGGTGCAGCTAGTCGAGCCATTTTTTTACTGTGGCTTGACATTTTGTACTCATCTCAGATAAAGCAATCATGGTGAATGTAATTACCTGGCTAGACTAGTCTAGCCTTTCCTTACTGTGGCACAGTATATTTTTCTGGGTATCTTTGATAAAGTAAGCATACATGTTATTACATGGTTAGATTGGTATTTTGGTGCACCCCATGTAGGTATGTCTTACTGTGCATGGCATTTTTTTTACTGTGCTTCATCTAGGCTACAGCGAACATGGTAAGTTTTATTACGAGTCTGGCCTACACTGTGCAGCCAGTGTTGACATGTTTTGTTAATGTGGCATTGCATTTTTAATAACAAAGTGGTAAAATAGCTCAACGGGCTGAGCGCTCGCTGCTGAAATCTAAGTGTGATCTGCAGGTTCTAATCCGGGCAAGGCCAACTTAGCCTTTCATTCTTTCCAAGGTTGATAAATGAGTGGTTGGGATAATAATTGAATGTAAATATGTGCTATGGTCAGAGATTTGTCGAAAGCGCTATATAAACTCAATATCAGGAAATCAAACATTAATGCTCCTGTGCATTGTTGTGGACTTGCATCTATTGGATTTGTGGATACTGTAATATTGCAGCAGCTGGCAATGTAAGAGCTTTATTTATCATATGATAAGATCTGACAAGCAGCTAGAATTGGCATAATAAAGTAACAGGCCATACAATGCTGAAGTGGCATATCTATGACAATGCCTCAGCCTATGTTGATTCTATTGGATCTATCCCCATCATATCATGACCCCATACACAGCATATGAAGGCAGCATCCTTGTTAAAATGTGGTTGATATCTAAAATATTCCAGTGTGCTTTGGTACCCATTTGGTATTTTAGAAATTGTACCTTTTTATACCCTGAAGTCACTTCCAGTGATGCCATCAGGGTTAAAATGGAACTAATGCCACCCGGGTCAAGGGTTATCGGACATCACTTCCTTTGATAAGTTCTTCGAATCTCCTAAGAGTGCCTGGACATTTCTTCGAGATTCAAAGAACTTATCTTTGTATGCATTTTAGTCCTGGTATCCAGGTACTTGACCGGAGAACCTGATAATTTCCTTTTGAGTTTGGGTTACTATTTTAATCATCGCAAAAGACAAAAAGGAAAATTAACCTGGTTGTGCATCCCTGCACTTTGCTGTTAGATCACTTGCTGTGATGTCATCAAGTGTGATGTTACTCCCGCTACCCCTGAGATTTTGGTGAATCGAAGTCCCTGCTGAGTGGAGTCTGATATTGTGGGATGATCTGCTTCTTATCCTTTTGAAGTCAACACACAGGAGTGCGCCATTAGATCATTGTAATGTCTGTTACTCACTGCATGCAGGCTGTGGGGCACCGAGGTGCATAACTAGCACATCAGACGTACTTCACCTGAGCCTGCGACTAAGTAAAGGCCAAATCCCTTTAAGAGAATAGATACAGAGCTACTACAGCAGCTATTGGATGCATGCTCCATGCACCACAAATTCAACAAATGTAGAGTGGATATGGATTGTTGCCATATTTTAAAAAATGCTCACACTTTTCTTCGGCGTCGGCTATATAGCAGCAGTAACAACCGAAACATTGTAGAATACGGACGTCAAAAGGAACGTGTAGAGTACTGAAAGGAAACCAGGAGAATAATTTATTTCATTAAAAAAGGTGTATTTATTTACACAAATTAGTGACAAATAAATCATCAAAAGGCAGGAGCAGTGGTTTGCCTCTATGGGCCAAGTCTTCCTCATCTGCTGTCAAACAGTTTAGAAGCTATGGACAGGCAGCTCAGTCTCCGGTCACTGAGGAACAAGGAAATACAGGATCGACAGGAGACCCATTTTTTGAATCAAGGTAGGATTATCTCCAGGGTAAAAAGTTGGCAAGCATTCACGATTAGAGGGGGATCATGTTCGCCATCGAACATCAGTATTTCTTTACGTATGCCCACCCAGGCCGGGCCCTTCATTCTCAAATATCAAACCTCAAAGGGGCAGACTGCTCGGAGATTAAGTTGTTCTAGGGGCCTGTGAAGAATTCCAATTTTGGTAATAAGGACAAATGATAAACTTACAGTAATTGGAACGATGATGCAAGTGGCATCTTGAGCAGGTTATACGAGAAGATGACAGCCTCTAGCATTTCAAGATTTCAAGGGTGTAAAGGGCTACATTGGGTGGAGGAGACTGTAGAGATCTACTTGATGGACAAGGATCGTCGAAGGATGAAGAGACCTTGAAATAACAGAGAATTAGGTACAAGTGGCGAGGTTGAACAGGAAGAACTCGGACAGCGATGGCTGTTGCTATGGATGTTGATGAGTTATTCACTGAGGACGAGGAATGAAAACACTGCAACTGATTGGCTAGAAATAATGACAAACTGGAACAAGAGCAAGGAGACAGCTGGAATGGAAGCAGAACAAAATCAAACAAAAAAGCTACACGAACACGACTATAAACTGCTAAATGAGAAACTTTAAAGGGAAGAACAGATGTGTTTTTCCACTGTTATTTACTCCCCTTGTTCCCTCCCCACTTAGCCTTGTGGTGCCTGGAAACACCATTCTGTTGTATAGGCACTTAACCTTTCTTTTTAATTTATTTATTGAGCATTACGTGTAGATGCTTTTACTGGGATAACTTCTCGCTTGAACCCCTTTCATCCCCACTTTGACCGTGGCGAGCCAACTGGTCCTGGTATGCAGGTAGTCCTGCCCTCCACACTGCCTACATTCCCCACTCCATGTTAACCCCACTGCCCTCACAAACCAAACGCATACGTTGAGTGCTAGGAAGCAACCACACAGCTATGCGAGTGCCCTACAAAAAAATCGAAATAAATTCGAATCAATTTCACAGCAAACCCCACAGATCACCTTATGGCCACGTCAGTGCACTGATTCACAGACAAGCAAAAAATACCTATCGAGCAGAAATGACCAAGCACTACGAAATTGGGTTGATGGATTCAGATGTTCATCACGTGACCATATTGCCCAACAGCAGCATACTTCTGTGGACTGGTTGATCGGTGAGAAGGTAAGCACAAAATGTAATGTGCAGAGTAGTTAGGCCGGGAAGTTCCAATTAAATGGAATGTGTCAAGACGTGATGTACAACTAACACTCTGCCAACTCGTTCGGAATGAGTCTAGAATGCAGAAGAGCTGAGCCACTCCCCCGGGAATTGCACAGTTACTGCATCACATGGATCAAGGTTAATGTTAGCAGATGTTCTTGAAAGGTTTTGCATTTCAGGAAGAGGAAGAGGTTTAGAAGAGCTCTCGGCTGTAGGCTAAGGGACTTCCAGAGGGCTTGTACAAGAAGCAATTGGATCAATGTATGTCTCTTGAACTTAGGTTGGCAGATAACTTAACCATTTCTTGAGAAATGGTTGGTTTCTTTTGGGTATGTGGCATACATACCAACATGTCCTGTTCAATTCGGGAGGTACTAGTCAAGTCATGGTTTTAATTTTGCATTCTGGGACTTGTAGTGCTGGGTTTATAATGGGTAAACCCAGGACTGCAAGTTCCAAAACACAAGATTAAAAACTAGGAATGGACTAGCATCTCCCAAAAGGTATGGCGCATGTATGATGCAGCTGGAGGCCACCGTCTGGGGATACCGTGAACTTTGCACCAGAACGAGCTGTGCACAGTGCAGTGTGTGTGGAATTTGTACCGTATGATTGGTTGCCAAAGTAACTTTTACACCACACTTAGACAATCAAAAGAAAACAGCCCTACGAGGAAGGAGGAGAGTGGAACGCCTAGTTAGCTTATTGTCAGAGTCGGACTGGGATCAAAAGAATCCTAGCAACAATAACACAGTGTTCCACATTTGCAAATTGCAATTAATTCTTTTGTGTTGCCCTGGGGGGACTCCGTTTTGGGACAATCCACAGTCAATTGTGCACTTCAAAGAATAATGTGCCAGTAGCAGTGGAAACTGACCAGGGGCACAAGTCATCAAACCAGGTCACATTGACCACTTAAAAGTCCACCTAACCTGTCAGGCTGGTTCTGCATCGTCTTATTTTCCTACAGGCCATCTCGATCCTGCTTCCTGTGTAAATTACTGCCCTTCTGTACATACTGCGCTCATAGGCATGTCAATGCCAGGGGGGAGATCACATTCCCACACATTGCCATGGATTATATGCTGTGTTTGACATATGACCCATATTATCATCTCGTGCCAGATACTGATCCCTGCGAGGAACCACGTTATATAGTCGAAGTGAAATTAAAGGTTACTCTCATTCAAAGTCAACAGCTTCGCTGGCTTGGGGACATCTGAGTAAGTTAAGTGTAAACTATTTATGCAATCTGAGTCACGGGGTTTGAATGCCAGCAGGACAAAAACGCCAGGCTTTAGAGGCCAATAAATTGAGTACAATGGAAAAGCATGCTACCGTGCTGCGAAAGGAAGTATCTGGCACTAAACTCTGCATGGACATTTTACTATTTGTATTCTACAATTTGTGTGCTCACTGTAATGACTGGAGGGGTGTATCTGTACTTCTGCCATCTATATGGTAGGCTAAAAGGCACAGAACACCCCAGCAAGGCTCTCAATTTGGTAGCAGTGAGCGAGCAGCCAGGCTTAAGCTTTCAGGGGGTGATGCAGGCAGGTTCTTAAGCACAGTGTTTCCCAAAAGGGACCCTCACTAAGTGTGGACCCTCAGGACATCTTTGGTAGCTTCTGGTGACAGGAAACCCACCGGCAGACCTTACTCGGCCAGTGACTCTGGACTCTCCCCGGTGGGAAAATGTGGTCAGGGATAATGGCCAAGATGTTCTTTGAAATGTTCTTAGGCAGTTTGTAACTTTCGCAGCTCTGGGTGTCCCGCAGCACTATGCTAGGGAACCCCATCTTTTGGGCAGTAGTCAGCAACGGCTTCCAGTAGTCACAAAACACACCTTCGGACCCTGGTGACACCAATGGACTTCCCTGACTCGAGATATCTAGGCACTCCTCTTCAGGACTTACTAAGACCCCTTCTCCGGATGGCAGGCACACAGGACTGGCTTTCAGGGTACTTCGGATGAAGAATAGGAGTTTGCACGATGGTCCCTCACAGCTCTGGGAGAGGTCTTCTTTGCAGGTCCTCTTTGGATCAGTCCTTGGGCGACAACAGCTTTCGGATTACTTTAAGAAATTGCAGCAGCACTCTTCTCCTCCAGCTGGGCTTCTTGGAACAACAACTTCTTGCTAAACTTCGACTTCAGCTTCTGAATACATTGAGAGGTCCTAGATATACACATCTGTGCTTTATTCCCTCTGACTCTGCCAGGCTCAGTCAGCCAATCAGACAGAAGGGCATTCATGCAGGCAACCAACCAGGCTCACAGGTATTCAAGATCATTCACTCCACCCAGGCACCCATAACAAAGAATGTGGATTGGTGCAAGTACCCAGCCTTTCAGCATGCAACACTGCATTCATGTCCGTTTCAGGCAGGGTTGTCTCATTCATTGTGTCACACACACAGAAACCAAACACCCACAACAGAGAATGGGAGTTCACTTCAGACCCCATCCATACAGGTCCCACAACACCTGGGAAGGCTCCAGTCAGTCTGACAGAAGGCAGCCCCAGAGCCATATATGGTATTTCCACCCAACAGCCAGCCAGGGGGAAAGGGAACAGAGACATATGGTATTACCACCCAACAGCTATTCATGAGGAAGGGCTTCCCAGGACTTTGGGAAACAAGGTAAAAGGCAATAGAAGGCAAGATGGCACCTGTGGCATCTTGGTTTCTATCAGGAATCCATTGATGCCTATGGCAGGGCCTGGGTATCCCAAAATGGAGGACACTCAGAGCCACTGCCAAGTCAGCATGTAGCTGCCACCAGCCCCTACCCTGCCCCCTGCTCTGAAGGCAACACACAGGTGCACAAAACACACATAAGGGGTACAAGGGTGTACCCACAGTCATGGGTGCCATAAGGGTATCTCATTGGTAGTGTTCACCAAAAGATAAAACAAAGAGCTTCACTGCCAGCAGAAAACATAAGGAAAATACACAGAATTGGTAGGACAAGACCTGCCCCTCCATAGGTATTTCCAGCATTACATTCACAATTGCTCATATTTTGCAACGATTTTTGCCAAAAGATATCTCCTCAAATGCCAAAAATAAATGTGTGTGTGCCATTACTGTCTGGCATGATTCCCCCGGCATATGGTGCTTTCTGATTAATAGCACACACAGGTAGCGTGTTGGGTTGGTTTGGGACAAGGATTTCATTCTAACTCCTTTACAAACGTTACACCGGCAGTTTACCAACCATACATCAGTGTATATATTTTATACAGAATGGACTATACTGCATCCCGTTCTTTACGTAGAAAACAACCCAGCCCTTGATATAAAACGCTTCCTTTGGACCCGCCGGCCAGCCTTCCAGGATCGATTCAGTGTTATGTTACCTTGCATTTGTGTAGCAACTCCTGCCATAGGTTATGGCATCGAAGTGCTTTACCTGTCAGAGAGGCAAAAGAGGAGTATGACACAGCATGCAGTAGTGGGAGTGTGGAGTAAAGTTGGGTAGAGAGTTGGGAGGAGGATAGATAAGATCTCAGGAAGGAAAAGGTGGAGGAGCTATGAGTACAATTGGACTGCAATTATCATTTGACTAAAGTGTATTCTAGGGTAGCAGCGCCAAGAGGGGAGATACCTGGAGAGAGGTGTTCAACCACGCCAAGGGGTATGTCTGGAATGTACCCAACTCATGGTGAGCCTGGGAATGTTGAAGCCATGCCTAAGAACACACAGACTGCAAAGCCCCCAAAAGTGAGGGCAACCATACAGCACATCAGTGTGGGCAATCAAAAAGCAACATCACTGTGGAGGTCAACTGTGACTACTGAAAATATCATCGGAAGTGTGCATTGTAAATACATAAAAAAGCAAGTGTACAGTGTCACTTTCAATGCTGTCCAAATGACATGTTCTCCGTTTCCCCATCCCATTGTGGTTTCTCTGATCTGGTCATCAGGACACCAACACTGTTTTCTGCACAGGACTTTTTGAATGAGCAAATAAAATGACTGAAACAAACCAATTAACGACTATATGGGATATATTACTCACTGTAATCGTATTTCTGATGCTTGTATCTGCTTAGATTCACATGCATAGGCTGACATCTAGTGGAAGCTGCAGAGTATTACAGTTGTTGTTTTCGAAACTCGAAAAGGGACGTCGACAGGGCGTGCCAGTAATACTATCCCTAGTGTGACATCCACTGTGCCCATGGTCCTTCACGGGTCTAAGTACCTCAAATTGTTTGGTTTCTGACATGAGGTAGCATGAAGTGTAGCATGAGTACAGGTGTATTAAGGCAGATATGATCAGATAAAGCTCATATAAACATCCATGCACCTACTTTCCAAGGGGAGGAAGGGTGGGTGCATGTGAATCTAAGAAGATACAAGCATCATAAATACAATTACGGTGAATAATGTATCCCTTCTGAGCCTTGTGGAATCTGCTTAGATCACATGCTATGCATAGATTAGCGAGCAGTGTTTGGAGAAGGTGGTGGGTTGTAACAAAGTCCAGCGGCAAATAGATGTTTTAGAACCACTTGTCCCACCTGTGTATCTGATTTGGAATGGGTGTCAATGCAGTAGTGCTGAGTGAAAGTGTGTGCTGAGCTCCATGTAGCTGCTTTGCAAATGGTGTCTAGTGGGACATTTGCGAATAAAGCCAAAGTAGCTCCTGTACTCCTTGTGCAGTGAGCTCTTGGCATGAAAGGCAGTGTTTTACTTGATAATGAGTAACAGAGCTGTATGCATCCAACTATCCATCTGGAGATGGCATTTTTTGAAATGCTGTCTCCTTCTCTGCCTGGTGCTACGGAGACAAACAGTCGGTCTGTTTTCCTGAGCGGTCTGGTCTTGTTTACATAGTAAAGGACCACCCTCCTTACATCTAGTGTATGGAGTTTTTTTCTCAGCTGAGCTTGTTGGGTTCTGGAAGAAGGCCGGTAGCTCAATGGATTGGGTCACGTGAAACTTGGAAATGTATTTAGGTGAAAACCTAGGGTGTTTTCGCAAAACCAATTGATCCTTGTGGATGACAAAGAACGGGTCCTGCACTGACAATGCTTGAATTTCACTAACTCTTCTTATGGATGTAATAGCCTCCAAGAAGGCAGTTTTATATGTGAGGTGGTTAAGACTTGACTTGTGCATAGGCTCAAAGGGGGGGTTCCATAAGCTTTGCGAGTACTACATTGGGATCCCAGCCTGGCGGTGTGTTTGAAATTGGAGGGTGGAGTCTCTTTACTCCCTCCAGGAATGCATTAATAACAGGTACTTTCCACCACAATAATTTACTGAGAGGTGGTGTAAGCAGATAAAGCCGCCAGGTGAACCTTAATAGAGATGAATACTAACCCAGAGTCTAACAAGTGGAGCATATAGTTTAGAATGAGGGAAGGAGTACATTCTACTGGGTTTGTTTTGACTGGCATCAAATTACAAATCTCCTCCACTTGTCGAAATAACAGTGTCTGGTGTTTGGTTTACCTGCATCCTTGAGGATATCCATACACCTCTGTGGTAGGTTTAGATGTCCAAATTCTATGACTTCAGGAGCCATGCTGCCAAATTCATTGAGTGAGGTTGAGGGTGTACTGTCATTCCCCCGTGTTGGGTGAGCAGATATGTATACCATGGTTGTCTTGCCCACATGGGAGCAACCAGGATGAGCGTCATTTGTTCTCTGTGAATCTTGTTCACCACCCTGCTCATTAGAGGAGTTGGGGTGGCGGGGGGAAGCGTAAGCATATTTTCCTGACCAGCTCATCCATAGGGCGTTCCCCTTGGAGTCTGGTAAACCTGGACGTGAAGTCTGGGCATTGCTTGTTTTCTCTTGTGGAGAAGAAGTCTAGTGTGGGGTAACCCCACCATGAGAAGATGTGGTCTATGACATTTGTGTCTAGTTGACATTTGTGTTCCTCTGGTAGGGGATCTCTGCTCAGCGAGCCTGCTAGAGTGTTGAGTTCTGCTGGAACGCATTGGGAAGATAGGAACATCCCCCATTTGAGTGCCCATGTCCATATTTTCTGTGTTAGCTTGGACAGATTTGGTGAATGTGTGGCCCCTTGCTTTTGATGTAGAACATAGCAGTGGTGCTGTCAGGATCTGTACAGACTAATTTGTCAGCTGAGTTTCGAATGCTTGAAGCGCTTTGAATACTGCTAGAAGTTCCAGCAGGTTGATGTGGTTCTAAGCCGTGATGTGAGTCCACAGACCATGTGCTGTGAGATGAAGGTGATGTGCCCCCAAACCGGAGAGGGACGTGTCTGTTACTACTGCTTGCACTGCCGGATTGTGTAAGTATTTTCTCTTCAACAGATTCTCCTTTGTACGCCCGCAAAGGGCTTGTACTAGTGTTGGCTAAACAACAGCTAGATTGTCCCACTGACCGCTTGCCCGAGACCACTTTCGCCAACCACTCCCACAATGGGCACATGCGCAAACATGCGTGTGGGACCAGGTAAATGCAAGATGTCCTCATGCCGAGCAAACGCATAGTTTTGCGTATGCTTATGTGGTGACCAGCTTGATATTGAGGTAATTGTAGTAGCATGTTTTGTACTCTTTCCTTTGATGGAAAGACTAACCCTTCTTCCGAGTTTATGACAGCTCCTAGGAACTGTTTGGTCTTGTTTGGCACAAGGTTTGATCTTTTTCTCGTTTACAGAGAAGCCCAATTGGAAGACAAGGTTTATAGTTCTTTGAGTATTTTGCCTGCAAATTATGGGGGACTCACCTGTAATCAGACAGTTGTCCAGGTAGGGGTACCCTGGGATTGCCTCCCTGCACAGGTGTGCTGCCACCACTGCCAGTAACTTGGTGAATACCCTTGGAGCGGATGCTATGCCGAAGGGTAGCACCTTGAATTGGTAGTGCTGGTTTGCCACCTTGAAACACAAGAATCTTCTGTGCACCGGGAACATTGAAATATGAAAATAGGCATCTTTCATATCCACTGCTGTCATGAAGACCCCCCCTTTAGCAGTGGGATTACTTCTTGCAGCGTTGTCGTGCATCATTTTTGTGGCTTGACATAGGTGTTTGCAGGGCGTAGGTCTAATACTGGGCGCATTGTTAGATCTTTCTTTGGCACAAGGAAGTACATTGAATAGATACCCTTGTTTACCTGGTTCGCTGGTCAATTTAGATGGCGTCCTCGATTAGCAGCGTTGCAATCTACTCCAGAAGGATGCTTTGTTCCTCCTTCGTGGTCGATTTTTAACGCGGGGCATGGTTTGATGGTTGCTGAAGTAATTCCATGCAATAACCTCCCGCTGCGGTCAATAGCACCCACTTGTCCGAGGTGATACCCTCTCATGCATGGGTGAAGTGTGTAATATGCCCTCCTACTGGAGAGGCATGGGAGGGGAGGTGAAGTGGTTGGTCATTGTTTAGGAGGTGTTGCTCCACCTCTGGAAGTGGAGGACCTCCCCCGGCCAAGAGATCTGAGCTGGCCACTTTGGAAACCTTGCGAGGCTTGTCCCGGATTGTTTCCCCAGGAAGAGCCCTGACTTTGGCCATAACTGGAACCCTGTTTTAAGTTTTGGCCTCGAAAGCGACCAAAGTTGCTTCCGCCCGTTTGGCCTTGTCGCTTGTTGGATAGTTAGTCTAATGATTTAAGTGTGTCACACTCTTCTTTGGCTGATTTTAATGCATCCTCCACGGCTTTCCCAAACAGGACATTTGGTTCTATAGGCATGTTTAGGAGTGTTGCTTGCGTCTCCAGTTTGAATCCTGACTGGCGAAGACATGCATGGTGTTTTAATATTGTCCCCTCAGCGATGATTCTGCCTGCGTTATCTGCAGAATCCAAGTTATTCTTCAAGATGCTGTTTGACACTGCCTTTTCCTCCGCTACTGCTAGGGATAGTTGTGACTTGAGGGGTTCAGGTGCTGATGCCATTAGAGTTGCAACCTCAGTCCACTTATGGCAGTTGTAGCTCGCCAATAATGTGGTGGTGTTTACAATCCTTGTTTGAAAGGCAAATGAAGTGGCCACTTTCCTCCCTCGAGTGTAACGCTTTTCGCTTTCCTTATCTGGGGGAGCTTCAGATGATGCTAGAGGTGTTCCTGCCCTTTTTTGGTCACTACCAGCACGTCTGGTTTCAGTTGTCCTCTTATATAAAGAGGGTCTGTGGGCGCAGAGCGAAACATTTTTTCAATACATGGGTTCACCGCCCGCGTTTGTATTGGGGTTACCAGCGAGGGCTGAATTCTCCTTTATATGGATTGGAGCAGGGGAACAGCTTTCTTATCCTCTGATATGTCCTCTACGAAATCTTTATCTACTTGTGGTTTCCTGAGTCTGTATCTGGAAATGGCTCTGCTGCTTTTATGAGAATATCGTTAAACCGAGGTCGTTTGTCCACCGGTGAATCTGCCACTGGTGTGTCAAGGTGGCCAGGAGAGTGTAGAATGTAAATGTCCTCCTCATCATAATATTGATCTCCCCCCTTGCCTCATGGGTATTCTGGTCCTCTGTGTCTGAATTGGGATCATACAGATCACATTGGACAGGGTCTTGCTGAGGACTAATTAAGAGGGTGTCAGGACGTGGCCTCTTTGTTGGGGTTCGAGATGTGGATGTGCCAGCAATAGGTGGCGTATTCTGCAGGCTTTGTATTGCCTGTGAATTCTTCTCAAAGAAATTGGCCATTAAAGACATTCTGCGTATTACTCTATCAATGTCTTCACAGGTCCATTGAGAGGAGCTTGGTATATTAAAAGGATTTGGAGGTAGAGGAGCTTGTGGAATTTCTAGACTAGGCTGATTATGTGTTATAGCAGCTGTTAAGGTACCCTCCACTAGGGAAGTAACCTCTTTCACCTTGTGGGGTGTACTACCTTTGTCCCTATGGGAATGGTGACTCTTAGAGGATTGGTGGCTCTTGGAAGAGTGTTTTTCCGACTTTCTCCCTTTGAGGAGTGTCGCCGGGATATGTTTCTGCACTAGCTGGGCTCTTTTCAACGAACTGGTGCTTATTGCCGATTTCGACGTAAATGAGCGTCGAGTCTCGGCAGGAGGAAGGTCTGAAGCTGTGTCAATCGACGCTTGGCTTTCAGACGTTCGTTTGGACATGACGTCCACGTCGCATTTGTCGTGAAACTTTGGGGGCCTGTCGTGTGGCGATCGGGATCTTGAGTGCTCAGAGGACATGGAGCTTGTGGACCTAGCCCTTGGAGCCATGTCTGGCCGTGTCGAAGATGGAGTCGCTGACTTTCGGCCACAGGGTATGTGCTTGGTGTGAGTTGCACTGTGTGTGCTACCGCCACTGGGTGCCGTCCCAGTAATAGTGCTGCCGGCACGTCTATTGGGGTCGCGGACTAGCACATGGGAATCTATAGGTTCCCAGTCACCTTCGCCATCTGAAAAGACAGCGATGCTACTGCCGCTGGATGCACCCTCCACGTCCAAGTTGGTCATGGCCTGCATGGTGGACCCAACGTTTGGCCTTTTGGTCCTTGAGTGTTTTCAGCTTGAAGAGCTGACAAGCTTGACAATGCCCCTCGTCATAGTCCCGTGCAAGGCAAAGATTGCACACCCGGGGCTGGTCTTTCCAGGGGAACATTTTATTAAAACTAGGACAGAATATAAATGGTGTATATTTCATAATTTGATGTAAGAGCAGCAAGGCGAAAACATTGTAAAGGGGAATATGCATTCTCTTAGAGCCCTAAGAAATGTCCACCCGCCACTCTCCCTACTGTCTAGGCTGAGGCCCGGTGCGGCCTTCCAAGGCTGAAGGGGTGCATCGAACCAAAGTCTTGGTCCCACATTTGTCCTTTTTCACCGCCGAAGATGTTGTCGAAAGTCGGTGATTAAAAGGATAGAAAGAGTAACTCATTATTTTTCAATCAATGGCGTTAGCCGATATAGGAACTCCATAATTAAGCGGCTGTCGATGATTGGGGGGAAAAACACAATCTGAGGGACCTCGACACGATAAGGACCATGGGTACAGTGGACGTCACACTAGGGATAGTATTACTGGCACGCACCGTCGACGTCCCTTTTCGAAAATAACGAATACTCTGCAGCTTGCACTAGACGTCGGCCTATGCATAGCATGTGATGTAAGCAGATACAAGCATCAGAAATACGATTACAGTGAGTAACGTATCCCTTCTGAGGCTTGTGGCATCTGATCACATGCTATGCATAGGCCGACATATATATCCACAAGCCTTTGAAATATAGTTATAGTTGGCTGCTCACATCGAGATTCTATCTCATGTAATAAAATGTGCTAATCATAAACTCCTGCATCAGGCTGATCTTTATTAATTTTGCCAAGGAGGCAATGCCAGTAAGACAGTAAATGAGTAAACAGGAAAGTCACTCAACATTGCCAGTCTTTCCCCATTATAATAAACATTAGGTTTAGAATCCAAGTACTGAACAGTGTGGTTTGCTTAAACAAAAAAATGTTCACCTTTTAAAAAACAGGTTTGTCCAAGGTGACGTTTGTAAAAAAAACAAAAAAAAAATTGTATACAAATGTTAAGAACATCTTTCACCACCCACTAAACCAGAAGCAATTCAAATACCTTGAAGCCAGATATTAAAAGGAAGATCACAGGAACGGTGGAATCCAGCCCACAACATTGTGCTTCCCATTCCTTTTTTTGCGGGAACTTAATCCATGCAATGCACTGGAAACAGCCAGTGATTAAAGTAACACAGCCAAACTGCACTACAGCAAATGTTTCATTACCTTGCCATTTCGAGCTGCTCGCTATAGAATGAGGGAAAGCATTAACTTGAAGGTTGACTGTCAACTGAGAGAAAGGTTTTAACCCAAGCATTAGCAAAGCCAATGAAGAGGGAGTCGGGGTCCTGAGAACACCCCTCCTGCCCATTCAGTTCATGACGAGACGAAAGGCCACAAATGCTTGTAGTCACTCATCCTATTTCGGAGCAATCCCTAATGCACCAATGGTTGACAGGTACACTGAGAGGTACCCATTCAGCCAGCAATACAGACCAAATACAATGCAAATCTTTTTCCAAGTGTGGGAGAAGAGCCCATGATCGTGTCCAAAAACACCTACATGGACAGCCTGGCCTAAGCACTGAGAAGCTATGATTCTGACATCAATAGTGACATAGCACCATCGAACATGAAGCACACGTGCACTCTGCACTGCACCACAAACACACATTCGAATACATGAAGAACATGAGCGCACAGTTATATAGCTAGAAGACAACTACATATACATACTGTCATTGCTTTTATTATTTTGTCAGTTGTCAAATGCAGAACAGCAATGCGCAAGAGATCCTGAGCAAGCTTGCAGAAGTAAACGCAAATAACCCTATGGAACTCCAGGGATATGTATGGAACCTGGCAGAACCAAGTGCGACTAACCTACAGATAAAGTAGCATACTATAGACAATGTAGAATCCGCATTATAACGTTTAGGAAAATAACAGCAGGCCTCAAATAACTGAGAAGAAGACAAACAGAGCTGACTAAGCCTGCAGAGAGAGCAAGACGTGTGAGACAGGCCGACAGCCAAGGTCAGAGATATGAAGATCCATTCAAATCCCCAGACGACAAAGGGACCAGCTGCAGAGAAACAGAATAAATCCTCATAATTCGGAGCTGCAGAGCTCAAAATCGTGATCTCTAAACACGTGAAGCAGCCAAGCAAGACAATGGACTGTCTTCTGTGGTGGGAAATAGGAGCCAGTCCCAGCAACCAGACACAGATTGCAACAAGTGTTGCTACCGTTAGAAGAATATTCTCATAAAGCAAGGTGGTGTACACAAGTTACAATACAGACATTATCGTTCATATCACCTTGAAAAGGTACACAGCAAGCTGAGAACTTGTTCGAGTCCCAGGTCTGGGGGTTCATCTCCAACCAATCACAGTTTACTATTCCAGGGGTGGATAGCAACGGACAAGAACCAATGGTAAGCCCACTACTCTGCTACAGTGTAATAGATGGTGAATTGAGGATGAGACAGGCCAGCCACCTGACATGCGAGGGCCCGTAGAATAACTTCTATAGGTAGCCATATCAAATCGTTCACAATGATATGTTTTTGGGAAAGGGACCAAGTGATGACAGAGTAACGACGCAATTTTGCAATATAACTGGCCTGCGAGCCAGGAGACGTCGAGAAGTACTGGAATCCACCTGTGTTCTTGTACTGATCCCGGTTGGTTTTATTTGCAATAAGGCGCAGTTTGAACTTGCTGTTGACTTGAGTCCTACGTGTATATTTAGGGAGGGAGTTGGGCTCTCCAAGTCCGCGGACTTCCAGGATCGCTGTGGCATACCCTGTAGTTCCACCCAACACCAACAATTTTGGCTTTTGTGCACGCAAGAGAGAGGCACTGCTATAATGGTACTAAATGGCCATAAGATGGGGACAGTTAGAAAATGGTGTAAGTACCTGGGCATACAATATCAGTCCCAAGCCCCAATCTAATATGTATACACAAGCCAAAACTGTTCACTTTGCCAATGCTTGTTAGTTTTCGCTACTAGGTGGAGTTTCAGCTCAACCTGTAAGCTGAAACTATTGCAATGAAGTACAGGCAGAAGGGAGAGGGATGTGAGGAGGGACACAGCCTGTGATTGTTTAGCTTTTTAACCACCCATGGCCATGCTTATCCCTATGGCTATTTCAACCTACTACCTCCTGCCACATTCACCCTACAAAAACACCCTCCTGTGATGCATGAGCCACTGTTATGATCTAGTAACATAAAACTTAACTGCAGCTGTAAATGAGCTCTTGGTGTGAGGAAAAAAGGCCTCAACAAAGCATGCCTTCAGCCACTTGATATATAAGCAATACCTCTGCCCGCAGCGGTTTATTGTGCTCAAGTCCTTTTCAAAACAAGAACTGACTAAGCTACATCTCTATCAAGCAAGACCTGCATATAGTATGTACTACCTGTGAGTGAACGTTATACACTTACTGTATACTCTTAAAAAAGAAATACATTTAATACCAGACAATGTTCAGTAATCCAAAAGAGGCACAGCCGCCTACAAACACTTGGCAGAGGGGTCAGGTACCAGTCTCGGTTTCTTGCTCCTTCATGTGAGCTTCACTTATTCACAGAAGGCTTATTTCGACATCTGTATTCGTTCAGTGTACCATTAAATATCCACATAGGCCTCTCAAGCAAACACCGATATGCTTCAGGACTGCATAGAGTAATGAAAATGGCCTCTTGTCAGGTGGTTGGCGGGAGAAAGCACCCGCCTTGCCCGTGGAGGGCTCCGGCTCATTAGAACGCAAGGGCCGTTGTTACCTTAATCGCAGCCAATATTCTAATGCGCGGGCCCCGCACAGCCATTTGCAATCTGACAGCAGTTTGATGTTCTCATACTTTGTTTTTAATCAGCCAATAAACCCCACGAGCCCCTTCAGTGCAGTGAAGGATGGGGCCGACAAACAGCACGTATTTGGAAGGGTTGTCTCCATGCTGTTAATTTGCGGTCCGGGATACACACTCCATGTTCAGGGCGTTGTGCGAAGAACTACCTTGGAGGGCCTGGGCCGGCTGATTGCTGGGCACTATTCCCTCCAAGTGGGACTGGATTGCCATCTGTCCCATGTTTACTTTTCTTTGAAAAGACCCTTAAATCTCTCAGTAAAATAGAGGCTCTATGTCAGTGGTCTTCAAACTGTGGGGCAGGCACCTTTAAGGAGTTCAAGGGGGCTCTTTAAGGAGGGAGTACAGCCGCTGCTTTTACTAGAACATATGAACAGTTAAAACTTGGGGGGTGGGGAGAGGGGAGATTTTTTTACTCAAGGGCGGAGGAGGATCGGTATAAAAAAGGTTTGACTTCCACTGCTCTAGATATACTCTGGGAATGTCAGAACCAGGGTAGGAAAGTCTTCAAATAGGTTTTATTTTTCCACAAGGTCGTTTGGTCCCATCAGGAGAATGGAACAAAAGTGGTAAGTCTTTTAAAGCATACACCTTGACTGGTAAGGTCAGGGTTCAAATACAGCTATGCTGGACAAGGCCTATTCTACTGTGCATTTTTTATGGCAAACGATTTTCTCTCGCTGCCCAGAGAAGTCCCTGTAAAATGTTACAGGTTCCAGCAACCTAAACTGGGTACACACCAAGTAGGCACTGTTTGACAACCGCTGTCTGCTCCCGAGATGCTGTTGGAAGTTGCCCTGCCCCAGTCACTCAGACGCACCTCTCAAATTCACACTGCTCAACCAGAACGACCCCGACATGAAACAGAAGAAGCGCATTTCGTAGAGATTTAGAAAAGTATCAACTTAACCAAAATAATACAAAATAGTTCGGACACCTTGTGGCAAAAAGGATATAAAAGCTTCCTCATTAATATATGTATCAGACCATAGGCGGCGGGTGACCAATAAACATCAGCATGCCAATCTGGGGCACTCAATTTGGAACTAAGCCTATAGGCAAGAATCTGTAATGGTGAAAAATACCTTCTCGTCAAAAAGGGGTTCTAATCTTAATTTGTCATAATGTAAGAGGAAACTTGGGCTGAAAGTATCTTCGTGGGCATAGTTTCAGAAAAATGTGGCATTTAAGAAACCTTCCAAGACTGACTGTCTTCTAGGTGTAGATGATAAAAGGCATGCCCAGTTCCGACAAAAGGCTCTGGGCACAGAAGTTAGATTTGGTACAGGAAGGTGACTGCATCCGCTTGCTTCCAGATGGAGGCCAAAACTGCTATGTTCCCAAACGGTCCAAACTCCACCCGTTGAAGGCTGCATACCAAAAAGGCTGTTTGGGATTTGGTGCGGCCTTCAACAGGAGGGGATTGGTCATTTTTGCCACCCCTATTCCTGCCAATCTTTTTCCGAATAAGCAGAATTAAATTTAAGCGGTGGTGGGGGAGCACCCCTGAAAGGCCCTTCCGTGCCCCACCCCTCACACCACACATTCATCCATCCACCCATACATACAAACATAAACACGCACTTCCCCACTCTCTGCACAGGCATCTGCCGTGTTCTCGGAGGTCAGGCCTGTCCGCCCCTGCGTGCACTTGTGTGAGATGGGGCTCAGCCTCCGAGCTCCTTGGGCTTCCGTTTACTATCTTACGTGCCCGCAATCATTAGATTGCGAGTAACAGACGGTACAAATAATATACATATGTGACAGGCCTTGGCGCGATGTACGATTATGTTCTATGAACAAGGTCAGAAAAAAACTTTTCCTTGGAGGCTGTAAAATTCATAGCTATGCATGCAGTTTAGTGATGTCCACAACCTTAAACTGTGGACACTGCAGTGATTTACGTACCTTGCAGTCCATTTCAAACCAACTTTACATGTCGGTGTACTCAAGCTGATGTGTTCACAAGACTGTTCCGGTCTATCTGGAAAAATAGACCTTCTGAACAAAATTTGGATTGTCGCTAGCAACAGCAGACTCCCCAACTAGCCCTATCAAAACTAAGCACATCCCTAGAAACCAGGAATCCCAATCAGAGGAAGAGTACGGATTCCTACCTAAACCGCCCTAATACCAGGAACACCATCAGTGGCAAAAGAGGGTTGAACAGCTAAAGAGTATGTAAACTCAAAGGAAAACCAAGTGGGGTAAATCATACGCTGGAGAAAGATTCAGGATCCGAAATTGAGGGGAGCTGGGAGCTATTTAGCTTCTGCTTAGTGTCAAGAAGAGCCAGGTTAGCTGGCACCGACTGCTACTAGGGGCTACTTTTGGCTCCCCAGGACAACTTATGCTAAACAAACGTACTGATGTAAATTTATCTCTGTGCATTTGGGAAATTGATAAATAAACATTAGGCTGCTTTTGTACAACATTTACGGCATAAGAGAGCATAAAAAGTGGACATAATGATAAGTCTACAGTCTATGTGGCAGATAGATTAGCGGAACGCTATGTACTAGCTCCTCGTTCCCCAATGGTAGCTTTTGGTCACAGGATAGTTACAAATTACTTACCTGTAAATCCTGTTCTATAGCATAGGTCTTGCATGGATTCACATGATCATGAATATTCCCCGTGAGACTGGGAATACTTGCTAAAAAAAGAAAGCGATTTAGCTTTAAACTAAAACTGCTCATCTCTATAGCTTATCAGTGTTCTTCCGTTCATACTGCCCCCAGCCAATGACACTCCTCCTAAGCTCCACCCCTGGCCATCTTCGAATTTGGTAGCGCATGTAAAGTGGCAGTAGCAAAACAAGAAGAGCCAGAGACGGGAAGGAAGGTTCGCATGTGAATCCATGTAAGACCCATGCTGGTGAACAAGAGTTACATGCAAGTAACTTGTACCTTCTCCATCATCGGGCCTTGCATAGATTCCCATTCTCATGAATACGATTACACAGCAGTACATATACACAACCACAGGAGGTGGCAAGGCTCACATAAGCAATACACTTACCCCAGGAACAGGCTCGCCTCAAACAAACAGGTTGCATAGCACCACTTGGCCGATTCAGGACTCCTCCCGGAAATCCCTGTCGAAACAGTAGAATCTTGCAAAGGTGTGGGTCGACCGCCATGTAGCAGCCCTACAGATGTCGAGGAGTCAGAGAAATGCAGTCGTCACTGCGATGGCTCTAGTGGACTGGGCTCCCGACTGACCTGGAAGCAGCCTGTTGGCCAGACGATAGCAATGCATGATACAGCCGGAGAGCCACCTGGAGATGGAAGCCTTAGACAGGGCCTTTCCATGTCCCACAGGTCCAACAATGATGAAAAGCTGAAATCTTTCGAAAGTCCTTTGTGCGTGCCATATAAAACTTCAGGGCATGCGCAACGTGCAGCAGAATACAATGCCCATTCAGCAGGTGTAGAAGAATTTGCCAATAAAACTGGCAGAACCAAAGGCTTGTTGAGATGAAAGTCAGACGGAACCTTAGACATAAAGGAAGGATGAGTTTGCAGAACCACTTTAGTGGCGTTGAAGGTGATCGGCACCAGTAAGGCGGTTTTCCACGACAGAAACTTCTAAGGTAAATGATGCATTGGCTCAAATGGAGGCACATCAATTTAGACAGCATTATGTTCAGTTCCCATGCCAGGGCAGGAGCTTTCACCAGCGGGAATAAGAGACCCTTGAGGAACTCCTTAGCGAGCTTGTGCGACCGACTACATGGAGAGCTTGCCTGGAGCCAGTGCCTACTGGGATACAGTGGCCAGGTGGACCTTGATAGACGCATGGACAAGGACAGCCTTGGCTAGTGAGAGCAGGAATGGGAGGAGTTGCGGGGCAGTCACACGCAGCAGCAGAATCTTTCTGACCCAGCACGTTGTAAAGCGCTTCCTTTGGGCCTGTAGCAAGTCAACATAGAGCGAGCCCTCATCTTAACCAGGATCTTCTTGCATTCAAAGGCAGCAAATAGTGTCCTAATTATATGGCTAAAGAAGCCAGGCTGCGAGGATCAGCAGCAATGGGTCGTGGTGCAGGATTGAACCTCCTTCTCTGGAGAGCAGGTTGGGCAGTGGAGGCAGTACCACCAACAGATGGGGAAGGTCTGAACACCAGATTTCCCTTGGCCATGCCGATGCACTGAGGATCATCCTGCAGTGGCAACATCCGAGTGCGTTGATCACACATAGTAGCAGCGGAATAGGAGGGAAAGCGTACAGGAAAAGAACCTCTCGGGTGAACGAGAAGCCATCCCCCAGGCTCCTTCGCTGAAGATATCTGCTGGCAAACTTCTGACATTTGGAGTTCACAGCTGTCGCAAAGAGGTAGATGAGAGGAAGACCCCATTGGCCGAAGAGGCACGACACGAGCTTGCAGAAGCTCCCCTTCAAGGCAGGGCTTCAGCTCACTGCTGAGAGTTTGAGATGGTGTTCTTGACTCCTGGCAGGTGAAAAGAGACGAGAAACATGCTTTGAAGAATAGTTTTGAAAAACTGTGGCTTTGAAAAACCTTGCTCCACCAGGGCGACTCCTTACAATCCCGATAGTTATACGTGCAAGATTAAAAGTTTCAAAATCCGGTCAATGAAGTCGCAGGTCAACTGTATAAGGACGGTAAAAAGCCTAACCGTCCCATACGTTGAAGAAATTAATTAATGAAAATACAGGACTCTGCGCCAACAACTCAAGTTGAGTTAAATCTTAGATTATGCTTTATTGATCATCCATGACCATTGAGCCCATAATTGATAACATGTTTCGGCTCCACTGAGCCTTTTTCAAATCCGGGCTACCCATAATTGTAATATAGGACATACAATATATCATAGTCAAAAAACAATTTGTATGAACGACATCATAAAGTATAACATAATACCAGTTTTCAAATATCGTGACCACAAAATATGCATAATAACATGAAAGAAATTAGACAGAAAAACAAGGATGGGCAAAAGGGAAGGGTTCATGGGTGTAGAAAAATAGGCAAACATATCATAATACATTGTTATGTTTGAGTAAGCAGAAAAAGAGCACAAAAAACAGAAACAAAAACACAAACAAAAAGAAAAAAAAGAAAAAAGAACCCATTAGTAATCATTATTCTTCAATTCATTGAATAATATAACCAAATTCTGCAATGGTCCCTTGAGACAAACTGACAACTTGGTGGATGTCCTTACCCGAAATTTGATGTAACCAGTTCTTATGACTATTTGTCCATGTAGTAGTAACGGGGTACAATCCCCAATATCAATCTAAACAAAAAATGTAAGTAGCGAAGGTAAATAAAACTGATTGTCCAATTTAGAATATACATTAATTGTGTATATCAAGGTTGCCTGTGGCAACTAGGCATTTTCATGAGAATAAATCCCGCCCTTCACCAAACGGGCAAAACAACTCTTCTTAATGGTCACAGGCCATTTCTGCCTTATTCAAAACAATTCATTATAAGTTCCGTAGTGAAGACAATTGTAATTAACCATCATTACGTGAAATGATGACGCATTTCCAATTATAGAACACGTATATCAAGTACGGAAAGCACAACATATAGCTTATTTTGTTGCTACTCGTCAAGTACCATTAAAGCTAAATCTCATTGAAAAGTAAACCATGAGATAAGCGGTCCTCTCTTACCAGTTCCTGGAACACAAACAGTCACACGCGTCGGCAGGTAAGCCGAACGCTTACCAGGTATGCCTTCTTATACTAGGCGTCATCACTGTGCGCGGTTACCATGGCGACGCAAGGACAAGCGTCGTCATTGAAAACCGCATTCTATCCCCCAGCATTCTACAAATTACATATGCTATATAATTCAAAATATTTGAATAAAGCCTGAGAAACTAACAAAGCATGTATACGCTTCTCCTGACCCAATTTATATTTGTTGAATACTTAAATGGTTACTATCACAGTAATGTATAATCACGGGCACTAATGCACCTAACTACAAAAGGTTGGTGAGCATTACACGCAACATTCAAATAACATACTGAGCTACCAATTATGATGGGGTATCCCTTTAACAACACCCTGAAATACATGTAACCTCCTAATAAACAATGAGCCGTGTTCTAAATCAGGTATAACAATGAAAATTATTCGAGCTTGAGAAGCCAGATTGCAATGTACTACATCTCACAAGAATGAAACCATTTCATTATCTGTATTAAGTCCTGTATTTGTCGAATTGAAGTAACAAATTGCTCTTGCTTCCGCTAGCTCGAATAATTTTCATTGTTATACCTGATTTAGAACACGGCTCATTGTTTATTAGGAGGTTACATGTATTTCAGGGTGTTGTTAAAGGGATACCCCATCATAATTGGTAGCTCAGTATGTTATTTGAATGTTGCGTGTAATGCTCACCAACCTTTTGTAGTTAGGTGCATTAGTGCCCGTGATTATACATTACTGTGATAGTAACCATTTAAGTATTCAACAAATATAAATTGGGTCAGGAGAAGCGTATACATGCTTTGTTAGTTTCTCAGGCTTTATTCAAATATTTTGAATTATATAGCATATGTAATTTGTAGAATGCTGGGGGATAGAATGCGGTTTTCAATGACGACGCTTGTCCTTGCGTCGCCATGGTAACCGCGCACAGTGATGACGCCTAGTATAAGAAGGCATACCTGGTAAGCGTTCGGCTTACCTGCCGACGCGTGTGACTGTTTGTGTTCCAGGAACTGGTAAGAGAGGACCGCTTATCTCATGGTTTACTTTTCAATGAGATTTAGCTTTAATGGTACTTGACGAGTAGCAACAAAATAAGCTATATGTTGTGCTTTCCGTACTTGATATACGTGTTCTATAATTGGAAATGCGTCATCATTTCACGTAATGATGGTTAATTACAATTGTCTTCACTACGGAACTTATAATGAATTGTTTTGAATAAGGCAGAAATGGCCTGTGACCATTAAGAAGAGTTGTTTTGCCCGTTTGGTGAAGGGCGGGATTTATTCTCATGAAAATGCCTAGTTGCCACAGGCAACCTTGATATACACAATTAATGTATATTCTAAATTGGACAATCAGTTTTATTTACCTTCGCTACTTACATTTTTTGTTTAGATTGATATTGGGGATTGTACCCCGTTACTACTACATGGACAAATAGTCATAAGAACTGGTTACATCAAATTTCGGGTAAGGACATCCACCAAGTTGTCAGTTTGTCTCAAGGGACCATTGCAGAATTTGGTTATATTATTCAATGAATTGAAGAATAATGATTACTAATGGGTTCTTTTTTCTTTTTTTTCTTTTTGTTTGTGTTTTTGTTTCTGTTTTTTGTGCTCTTTTTCTGTTTACTCAAACATAACAATGTATTATGATATGTTTGCCTATTTTTCTACACCCATGAACCCTTCCCTTTTGCCCATCCTTGTTTTTCTGTCTAATTTCTTTCATGTTATTATGCATATTTTGTGGTCACGATATTTGAAAACTGGTATTATGTTATACTTTATGATGTCGTTCATACAAATTGTTTTTTGACTATGATATATTGTATGTCCTATATTACAATTATGGGTAGCCCGGATTTGAAAAAGGCTCAGTGGAGCCGAAACATGTTATCAATTATGGGCTCAATGGTCATGGATGATCAATAAAGCATAATCTAAGATTTAACTCAACTTGAGTTGTTGGCGCAGAGTCCTGTATTTTCATTAATTAATTGCTTTGAAGAATAGACCAGTGCCATGGAGACTGGGCTTCCAGGGAGAGAGTGAGGGAGAGCGTTGCACCCTGTTTCCTGATGTAAAACATGTTGGTGGTGGTGTCCGTGAAGACCTGCACAACCTTTCTCTGGAGCGGAGGCTGGAAAACATGAGGGCCCAAAAGACCGCCTGCAGTCCCCGGATGTTTATGTGCAACTCCTTTTCTCCCGAAAGCCAGAGGCCTCTACCGTGACAATGTCCTGTGTGGGCTCCCCAACCTTTCAGAGAGACGTCGGTCGTAACTGTAGCCTGGTATGGAGGGAACTGAAAGGGAGCTCCCCGAGTGAGCTGTGGACGAACTGACCACAAATGCAGGGTTGATGGAATGCCCAATTGAGGGCGAGCTTGCCAGCCCATGTTTCCGTGACTTACTGGCACCTGGCATCCAGAAATTCTGCAAGGGGTCTCATCTGATTCCTGTAAAAGGAGACCAGATGGATGCAGGAAGACATCATACCTAGCAGGGACTTGATTGACCAGACTGTTGCAACGGCAGTTGCAAACAGTGGTTGGACCTTTCCCAGAAGGGCTTCACCCTCTCTTCTGAGGGAGTAGCCCTACACAATTCTGTGTTGAGTCGGGCACCCAGAAACAGTGCTTCCAGAGGTAGCACTAGGCAGGACTTTGGATAGTTGATCAAGAATCCTAGCAACATCAAAAGTTGGATGGTCTCCGCTGTGTGCTGGGTTGCCAGAGTATGTGAGTGGGACCGAATGAGCCAATCATCCAGGTAAGGGTAGACGTAGATTACCTTGTGGCATAGATGCGCTGCCACCAGGGCCAAGCATTTGGTGAACACCCTCAGAGCTGATTTCAGGCCAGAGGGAAGGGCCTTGAACTGGCAGTGTCGCCCCTGGACCACAAAACGCAGAATGGATGGGGATGTGGAAGTTACGCGTGCTCCAAGTCGACAGTTGCCAGAAAATCCACCTCCTCCAGCTGGTCGAGCATGTGCTGCAACGTGACCATTCTGAACTTTTGGGATTTGAGGAACTTGTTGAGGCCCCGCAAGTCTAGGGTTGGTCCACACCCTCCTAATTTCTTTACCACAAAGTATCTGGAGTACACTCCGGAGCCCCAGAGGTGCTGAGGGACTGGTTCTATTACCCCTCTGCAAATCATGGTTTGGACTTCCTGCGGCAGCTCTAAATGCGTGAAAAAGGAATGATATGATCTGATAGGTTATTTATAATGCGATTAATACCCAGAGGTTTCTGAGCGCGGACTCGGTGATCGCACCTGTGTTGCTCTGTGTCGTCTTGCTTCCAAGGCGAGCATGTTGCCGCTGAGCTATCCTTCTGAGACAATGCGGGGGCACCCATCTTGAAATTCCAAAGCATGCCCTTGCAGTGGAACGTCCCAGACCCATTTGTCTGTGAAGATCTTTTACCACGGATTGACAAAGTTTAATAATCGGCCTCCCACTGGGGTGCAGAAGTGGGGGTGCGGGTACTGGGCTGGTTCACGCCTGCTTCGGCATCTGCATCCTGGATATGGGGCGATGACGACGCTGGGTGCCACTGCCGTAGGCCTGGGAGCGACCCCTATAAAACTCCTGGGTGGTTGAGCGGGAGGGCTGGCGATAGGGTGTGGTGTAACCCTTGCAAGATCTGGAGACTCTCCCCTTCGGGGAACGAAAAGACAGCATCCTCTGCTGCCAGGTCCCCAGAGAGCCTGTGGTCTCGGTCAGTCTTGATGACCTGGAGAGTGTCATCGACCGCTTTTGAAATAGGTTGTCCCCATCGAACGGCATGTCAATGACTTTGGTCTGCACATCTGTGCAGACATGTGTAGCTTTTAGCCAACTTTGGTGGAGAGCCATACCATTCCCTAGCTGGTGGAATCCGGAGTCCACACTGTTGAGAGTGACAGTGATGGAGTGGTCAGAAGCCACTTCCCCTTCCTTGAAAAGGGCCAAGGCTACAGCCTTTTTAGCGCCAGGAAGGAAATCAAGGATGGGCCCTAGCTTTCACCACAGCTCCCTGTCGTACCTTTGACAGGATGGCAAGGGAGTTGGTGGCTTTGATGGTCGAAGCTGCCGCGGTGATGATGCGCTTCCCTGCAGCATCAAGCTTCTTGCCCTCCTGATCTGGAGGCATCATGGACAATAAAGAGGGATTGGAGCACCTCTTTCTGGCAGCGGCCGATACCACAGAGTCCAGAGAAGGCTGAGACACCTAGGTGCCAAGTCTGGAATCCGGTATTTCTTCTCCAACCAGTCACACTTAGCCGGCATGGTATTAGGCGCCTTTAGGACAACAAGGGAACCGATAAGGTGGCCTTCTTGGAGGACTCCCGCTGTTCAAAGAGGAAATCCTCTGTATTCATCTCTTGCGTCACCAGGTTGAAGAGTTTGGCAGGTTTCAAAATGGAGTGGAAACAGCCAATTTCGTCCGGGAGATAGGCCTGGCAGGCTCATCGACATCCGAAGGTTCCCCATCCGTGGGAACGCAGTCATGAAACTCATCTGTACGGGTATTGGTTGTGCCAGTGTCAGTTTGAACTAGCTCCTTCACCACGGTAGGCAGAGCTGCTGGTGCAGGTCGAGGGGCCCGTGGCGGGACAGGTGCAGCCAGTAAAGCAGGAGCAGAAACTAGGCCTGATGCCCTTGGAGGGCTAAACGGCTGGGAAGACCCACGGGTCGTTGACCCCTGATGAGGCATGGGCAGAATTGGGTCAGGTTCCCCATGGCCCATTTCCTGATCGGAATAAAAATGTTCTGGCAGGTCCTCAGAACTGGTGGATCCCAGAAGAGCCAGAGTAAAGGGTGAGACTGCCTGGGTGGGCATGGGCAGGAATTCCAGAGATGGGGGCATGTCTCTCACCAGATCAGACCCCTTTCAAAAGGAGGCAACAAATGAAGCTTGCAGAGCAGGAATAGGAGCCTTTCCTTGACGGCATAGTCGTTCTACCCACTGACAGAGGTCTGGGACGCAGAGATACCCGGGACGTGGTAACCGTTGAAAAAGTGGAGGTAATGGTCTTTCACAAGCCCTTTGGGTTAAGCAGCCGAAGGAAGACTTGACTGTGCAGACAGTCGTCTATGAGCTCATTGACACGCTGGTCGTCGACAGGGTGTCAGTCTGGATGAAGTTGTCGACGAGGCTCATGTCGACGAGGACGGAACCGGAGACAGAACCTTAGATAACTTGCTCATCTTTGACAACCTGTGCTTGGATGACGAGGCCAGCTATTTTCTCGCAGACAATCCACCAGCTGGTAGGGTAACCAGCTACGGCGATCAACCCTTCTGAAAACTGGGTCCCGCAGCTGCACAGACCGTTGACGAGGAAGTTGGCAGAGCGTGGGATTTTGCCTTCTTCTGGATCTTCACCAGGAAAAGTATCAACAAAGCACTTTGACCTCTTCTTACCAGAGGGAGTACGCTCAGTAGGACCTGCCGTCCCTGGAAAAGGCAGGAATCCACCAGTAGGCCACGTCTGAGTCCTTACCTTCCTCGATCCATTCCACCAACCTCCTCGGGTGGTGGTCCTTCTGATTCTTCAACGAAAAGGATTGGCAGATTGAGCATCCGTTCGCATCGTCGTCGGGATGAAGACAGTAAATGTATGCCGATCCTTGAAGATATTCTTCATGCTGCAGCTTTCACAGGACCTGAAGAGGCTTTTCTTCATGGCATCCCGTCATGGTCGAGGTGTCAAGGTGTAGGCCCAACCTGGCCTGTGGCGCCCCGGGCTGAAGATCCGATGGTGGATTGAAGATCTTCGTCGACAATGGGTCACTGTTGCCAGTAGTCCCAAAACTAGAAACGTGAAGTAAAATCTGACAAAGGTCACCAGGAGTGGAGCTCATGGGGACGAGTGTCATTGGATGGGGGCAGTATGACCCAAAGGACACTGGCTGTAGAGATGAGCAGTTTTAGTTTAAAGCTAAACTGCTTTCTTTTTTAACGAGGATTCCCAGCCAGACAGGGAATAGTCATGAGCATGTGAATCCATGCAAGACCCCATGCTCAAGAAGTGTTATTATGTGGCTACACTCAATGTAGGACAGTCTAGCCAGGAAATAGCACCTGCCATTTTGGCTTTCATCTTGATGCTCCGTAAAAAATGTACATCATTAGTTTTATGTATATATTTTTATTTTATTTATTATACGCCCAAACCCACGGCCCACCTACATTCGATGTAGGCTAGCTTGTCCACATAAGAACGCTCGTTACCACTTGCTTTACGATGCAAGGTTTATCGCTTCAATTGCATCTGCCTTGGTCCCCAAAATAGAAGTGAGTTGCAAAAGGCTAATTTTTTGTACCTTGTGGATGGATTAAGCAGCCTTAGCTGCTTTTCAATACCACATTACCAGACATAACCTCGGGAAAGGAAGGCAGAAGATCCTAAGACATCTGGTAGGAACCCAGCCTAAAACTTCTGATCTTTGCCTTGGCCGACCAAGCCCACTTAAAGCTCTGGTGGCTCATTATTTCACATAATCTTGCTGTAACCTATTTGTGATGCAACGACGTGCGACCTGCGCTGCCACGCCGGGTCTCTTGTGCGTTAACATGTCGAACTGTTCTTTTTTTTTTTTTGCTTTGTAGGGATCCGAATCAACGCCATGTATGCCTCTGGCTTGCTTTCTCCAGACCAATTAAAAGGTAACATGGTCGGTTCCTAGGTCAACAATGAGCTCACAGAGTCTCTCGTGACACATGGTAACGTTTAAGCTTTGGTCGGAGCCCGAGCTGTCATTCATCTAAAAGATTGGACAAGTGCTGATGTCGTACGCTCAGGTTAAAAACAAATTATGACAAATCAATTACAAACTAATCCCCCTTTTCTCGTTCTCCTGTACCCGGCCGTTGGGGTACTTTATGCGCCGTTTGCCGAGTGCAGAATATCAATTATCCTGAAAACTATTTCTTAGAGCCAGCCACGGGTAATGGGTATTTTGTTAAGCTGGGTGGGCAGTCAATGCAGAGTGAGCCAGTTATTGATGGAGGGCGCTGATGGGGGGGGGGGGTATCTTATGTGAACCGGAGACGGTGAAGCAGGATTCGGGGCAGTGGGGGGGGGGGGGGTTGCTTTGCATATGCAGTTATTTTCACATCCCTGGAAAAGCATCCCCCTTCGCTTTGTTGCTGGCATGCACAAGCCTCGCCTTCAAAGCGGGTAAACCACTTTGTTATCCCGTGTGCATCATAGCTACTACCCAATTAAACGATTAACCGAATGCAGTCTACCCCTCTATAGTTCTGCCGTGCCACTTTCTCCATCTTAATTTTTCTTCTCGAATGTATCATCAATTATTTTACCCACTTCTTGAGTTGAGGTGTGCATTTTATTCACAATATGCGGCTGTTGCCCCTCTGGGCTTCCGAGGGTCATGTTTTTGTGTCAGGTCTGGTTAGAACGAGTGATCGTCTTCAGGCAGTTTCATGGGGGATATGTAAGGCAGCAGGAGGAAGGCAAAGTCGCGTGACAGGAAGCCTTGGTATATAGTCCCTCCCACCTCAATCTCGCTGTCTGCTTGTGCATAGCAAAGAATCAGTGTCCTCAAACAGGTTAAAGATGAAGTGAGATATCCATTTCATATTTTTAGATGCCTAATTGAGGGCCCGAGTGTTCTTGTCATTGTTCTGGGGTAGGAAGGAGCATGCAGTCCTCACTGAACCGGCACTGACAGCTCGGCGCGTTCTCAGTTCCCCAGTTTTGACGCATCAGTGCAGCAAAGGAAACAAAAAATTGGAGGAGATCCCACAAGGGTCGCCGGAGTGGGGACGGAGTTTGAGGGTGGGGGCGGAGTTCAGAAGGGACGGGGCTCCGATCAAAGGAAATGTAAAAAATATTTTTTAAATGGAGCAATTTCTTGAAAAGTATACAAACCATAGTAAGCGTACCTTGCTATGGTTTGCGTACTTTTCAAGCTAGTACTGTCCGTGTCAAAATTTATTTTGACATCCCAACTACAAATACCAGAATTCATTTGGGAAAGGCAAAGATCACTGAGCCCCCGAAGCTGGGGGCTCGGTGATCATTGCGTTTTCCATATGCATTCTGCTAAGTCACAGGTTCTTTGACCCTTGGCGACCTGGGGGCTTCCCTCAGTGATGTAATCTGCTCTGTGCGCTCACACAGAGCAGATTAGGCCAGAGAGGCGAGCCCCCAGGTTCGTCGAGGGTCTGCCTTGGCCACTGTTGCCTATGACATAGGGGGTGGGGGTGGAGGTGGAGGGGGGCAGAGTAGCGTGGAAAGCAGTGTTTTTTTTCCACCGTTTTTTTTTTCTTTCAAAAGCTCTTTATTTTGTGATGGACTATTTGGCGCTGAGGCTGGCCGGATCCTGAGATCCGGCTACACATCTGGTACCGGATCTCGTATCCGGCGAGAGCCGGCCCTTTGGCCAGCGCTGAGTTTGTAGTTGCCCCAGTGAGGAGATTTGTGTCTAGGACAGGACGCCCAACAGGGTGCTTAGTAGAGCCAGTCCTGCCCCAGAGGCAGGGTGAGGGAGTTGGGAGTTTCTCAGTCTCTACCTCCGCATGTGTATGGTTGCAATTGAAAAAACAGTGTTTTCCCTCTTCCTTTTCAGGACAGCAACATCCACAAAACATTGCAGGCAACCCACCAGCGAGAGAGGTGCAGATATGCATACAGTGAGCGGAATGGTGCTCGCCGATGATCGGCAGTCAGGATGCTTATCTTGCACCGAAAACGAACTCTATAATTGACTTTCTGTGCAGCATGTCGCCATTACGATACTGGCAGATCTGCAATCACCAAGGGGGTAGGGCTTAAAGGGGGCTTTATGTTTTCCCCATCTCTGTAACCCGGCCTATGGGTGATAGCAAGGCAGCGGTTGACCATGGAAACCAACAGATCATGTGATCCAAAGGAAAGCGAGTAGGAGAATAAAGGGACGCAAAGTCCGGGCTAGTGTGGGTTGTTCGGGTGAAGTCAAGGGAAGAGAAGGTGGACTGAGAGATCAAGCAAAGGAAAAACAGTCGAGCGGACCATGGAAGAGATTTACAGAGAGCATGTGCAAAGTGAGGTATTGATTGGTGAAAGTGGTACTTGGATATGAGTGTGTGTGTGTATGGTGAGTAGGTGAGCATAAGTGGGAGTGTAGGGGAGTAAGTAAGGCACATTGAGAAAGGGGACTGAGAAAGTGAAAGGAGGGTGACAATAAGACATGGGGGGTTTGTAACAAGGCTAGAAAGCGGACCTTGTCAAGAGAATGTGGACTCCTCTCAGCCGGGGTTGCAGGACTACCAAGGAAAAATCTAGAGCCAGTCCCATTCCTGAGGTGGATTGTGACAGTTGAGGATCCTAAATTCCTGTCCCCCACCACTTATTCCATTATTTCTCTGTGCAGACAACGGATATCTACAGCCTGGTGTCCAAGAACAGAAACTTGCCAGTGTTTTCCTGGTGCTTCAGATCAAAAACAGAAGACGAAATGAGATCTGAACGATCGGCAGAGTGCCACAGAGTCCAACCTCCAAAATGAGAGAAAGCCGCACCACCAGGCAGACACAATAGACCCCAGCGTACCAAAACCAGGAGAGAGAATGACCCAGTGAAGATGCGCCAGAAGCTGCGATACACTGCGACCAGGAAGGAGAGAGCTGCACATGGAAGTTTCTAACATACCTGGCAGGCCCAAGCCTCTCGATGGGCGGCTGAACCAACACGACAGATCTGCACAACATGACTGAGGCCCCCTTCACCACCAGGAATGTAACAGGGAGCCGTACCCACCCTCCCCCAAAGAACTTATGGGGTGACTGGGCAAAAATCAGCCTGGAACATGAACTCTTGCCTTACCAGGCTACGATTCCAGTTACACAGCTTGTCCGTGCAGAGAAAGCAGGCAGGGCTTAGCCCTCTATTTAAGACTTTGCACTTTACACACCAGGGAGAGAAGGTAAGGTTGGATTACTTAGGGAAAGCAACCCACTCCTGGACAGGGGAACTGTAGAACACCCGGAACAGGAAGTGTGGTTGATCCAAATGATATCAGAGGTGAATAGGAGAGGGATCGGCGGGTAGAAGTAAGGACTAGAGGCAAGAGACAGGAAGATCACAGGGACAGAAGGGAGGGAAAGTGAGTAGAGAGTGGAGGGAAGAGAATGGAGGAGAGTAGACGAAGGGGAAGGAAGGAAAGAATATCAGGGTGAGTATAAGGGTGTGAGAGAGAAAGATGGGCGGTTGGATGGCACCACTTCCTAATAAAAATGTTCTTGTGGAATACCAAGTTAAGACCCACCTAGAAGAACCCAGAGGGAGTAAGACTGATTGGGAAATTGTCTTTAGGCCCTCAGTACTAGCCAGCCGGATTTTTGACAGTAGGGGCTTTAGATCTCTTGGGATTTAGGAAAGTCTAGGCCGTTAGTTTGACCTTATTCAAGATCTTAATGAATACCCTTACACTGTCATACCTGTAAAGAAAAATAACAGAGTACAAGCTTTGCACCCCTTCCTTAAACCCAGATTTCCCCCTTTTTTCCATAGGCATAGATTTCAGCAACAAATGTCCATTTTATTGCAGAGGTAATTGTACAGTGGGAACTTAGAAGTCACTAGAGCTCTTTAAGGCACTTCAAATAACTTGTAATTCTTGTCCTTGGTGCTCAACAGCATTAAGCCGGGCTTCTGGGCACCTTGCTGCAGTCAAGCCAGTGCAGAGATGGCATAGTTACACTTTTCAATGGCGAGACGGCATTGAGACACTTTGAGGGAAGGAATTCCACTGGATTGTGTCGGTATCAAGACAAGGCTTCTGCTAGATTGAGTCAGAGGTCAAAATATGGTAGTCAGTTGCTTCCTTGGAATGGAGCCATCTACTTCAATGGGTCGAGTCGGCGTGGAGAGCGCTCAAAGGATATGTACGTGGATTTAAGCGGTTAGCGTGGCAAAAGCAGCACCACAGGTCCCGCACCAGCTTGTGTTTCAAGCATTATCGAGCCAGGTAAGAACGTATCTCGAGGCGGTAGACAGGCTTTCAGGCTGTGTTTGGGAATCTGAGTTGCTGGGTTCTGTACTTACACATGAGGACGGTCACCAGAGAGCAAATGTAGAGATTTTGCATCTCCAGTGTGCAGGATTCTGGTTCCAGTGTTCAAGTAGCAGATGGGCCTTGATCGACAGCAGTCACCCAAAATATTCCCGCAGGATTGGTAGGACGGTAAGAGCGCGTCTCTTCCTTGGAGATCCTAGTCTTTACCTCTCTGGCAAAGGACTTTGGAGTAGACTGTACGCCCAATAAGGTTCCAGATACATTCTCCTTCAAAATTTGGTGAAAGATGCATCAACTAAGCCCCCCCTTTATATAGTCAAAGAGTCACAGAAAATTGGTTCCCTTCTAGCCTTCTGAAATGGGTGCATTCCCTTCTGCTCTAACAAGGGTCATTTGCCTGGTGAGGCCATGACCAGAGTGCTCTTTGTGCAGGAAGTGGGAGGATGATTGGATGTTTGAGAGTCCTAGCAAAATCCAAGATAGAGAGATGCCTCTGTGGACTAAAGATCTCTCCTGGGTTAATTTAACTCAGCCCTTCTTTCTGCCTACATCAAAAGCACTCCAGTAATCAAAAGTTTGGTGAACAGTAGAACCGGTTCCCAGCTGAACTGCCAAGGAGAGGTCCTGTTGCCTGGAGGAGGTGACAAGGCTTCCAAGGAGATCAAAATGAGGGATTCCTGGGTGGGACCCATATGTGTGATTTGGGTCAGCCCAGACAGAACGAACGAACGAACGAACGAACGAACGAACGCACGCACGCACGCACGCACACACACACACAACTTTGGATTCCAGTAGCTGTGTTCAGAAATGCCCGTGACCTTTGAACCTGCCATTGTTGCTAAGGCAGGGCAGATCACAGAGAGGTCAGTAGACAGTCACTGCAAGGTATATGTGTGCACTATTCTTTTTGTATGGAGCATTATTAAAGTGAGCTGGTTTAGCAGAGATTGCTTCCAACAGCAGAATTACCCGCATTATTGTTTCAGTAAAAGCTCAGGCTAGACCATCATCATTTAGCATTCTGCCACACGGCCTGCATTGGTGCTTCACTGGTGTGTGTTGCCAATTTGAAAAGCGATTGTCTAATATATGGAGTTGCAGCAATCGGTGGAGTCATCCCATCCGTCCCTGATCTGCAATGTCTGCAACCCAATTGATGCAGTCCCTGCATTGCAGTCAAACCGGTAAAGTACTAGAGATCCTGGCTGTATGGACTTCTGTGCCACGTAATCTCCTAGTTGGATTGAATGCTGCCAGGACACTTCGCTGCAGAGCCTCTCCCGATTTTTATTGTGGAGTCTTGACATCCGATTAGTTCTATCCAGTATCTGTGGAGATTAGTCCAGACGTCACGACGCGGCGCACAGTGAATTCCAACAGCAGCAACAGCAATATTAAAGGAGGAAAGACCCATCCAGTCTTAAAAAATAACAAGGAGGATGGTTGTCACTATTAGGTCTCTGTGTTACTGTTACCCGGTAAGAACCATTCCTATATCCACCATGTAGTCGCTGTCTTCCAAACTTAGTTAAGCAACATACAGAGCAGAAGGATCTATATAGGAGGTAGAAATAAAAGGCTAAAGATTTCTGTGAAAATCGGTTGCAAGCACATGCTTCCGGCACTAGATGTAGTGCAGTTGAAAGTATGGATGGTAGCATGGTTGAATGTAAAGGACAGAGGGATGTGCTCAATCCATGTATGTTAAAGAGCCAGCCACTTCGTATTCCCCTATGGCTAGTCATCTATACTGCTCTAGGATGTGGGGTTTGATAACGCATACATACATACATACATACATACATACATACATACATACATACATACATATGAACGAATAGCCACGTGTATTCAGCAGCTTAGATTGGACAAAGACTGTCTTGGCTAAATAGTGCACCTTTGGCCCGGGTGAAATGCCAAGCTAAAATATATTAATGCCAAATACCAACAACCATGTTGTTAACGGAAAACGGATTAACTTTGCAAACCACATTTTTTGAGGTAGTGATGTAGAAGACGACAACACTGCAATGACTGTTACTATTACACACATTAGTTAATTCAGAGAGGCAGTCTAATGCTAAAATTGGGAGACCTGGGTTCCAATTCCAGCATCCATGCTCCAACCAACAAATCACATATTTCAAAACAAAACCCTAATCACCTTGTTCCTCAAATTGTAAATATGTGGATGTAATACAGATATTTGTTTTAACTCTGTATTGTGCTGTCTGCTACTTCTTATGCCCTCGCCTCTCACAACCTAGTTTTTGTAATGAAGTTTCAACTGGACACTATATTCGAATTCTGTAAAGGACTTTTTTGCTCCTTGCAGCTAGCCTCGTGCTCTAGCAAATACCTAAAAACTGAGCAACTGGTAAGCAAGCAAAGTGAACGTGGGAATTCCACATGTGTATTCAAGTGCAGAATGTTTCTTGTGTAATTAAAGTCAGTAGTTATGCACAGCCACTGTCCTGAATTATGATCTAGTGGATCAGGTTCCACACCCTCATCACCATGGTCACAACGATTCAGAGCGTGCTGCATTGCTTTTTTTGTCTGCTACTGATCTCTCTTGAGTGTGAATCCTCTGCTTGCAGTGCAATGTGTTACTCAATTGCTCATCAATATTCAGGAGCTAGCCCGTTTGCACCTGTGAAAGCATCATGAAGTAAGATACAGACAACAGATTCACTTTTCTTGATAAGATGGTTTATTTTTCTTAAATGCCAGGATGGAGTAATGCCTAACTTGCCCTACGCTAAGGTGGGATTTCCCTACCTAAATAGACTAAGGATAGTCTGTGTTAGTAAATTCAACTCAAAAGTCTGTGTCCAAAACCTATACTTACTCTCACAACTAAAGATATTCAATGTGTAGTGTGAGAAACCAGAGGGTGTCTCACCCGCTAGTCCCCGGGGATCTCTCTCTCAGGCGGCCAGGGCACGACCATCGCCTTTGGATCCATACCATGGGGGTGAACCAGTGCGAGAAGATCACCTGCGTGAGGGGTCTTCGGGGAGTGGGGGTGAGGCAGCCGATGGTGAGACCCAGTATTCCCCCCTTTTTGTTCATCTACTTCATCCTATTTTATAGGATTTTTTAAAGTCCCAACTACCCCCCCACTGCTCTTTTTTCACAAACATTGGGACGAGGAAGAGGATGACAGAGCAACCGGTCCAACTCTCATCGTACTGGACATGTCGAGTGAAACGGGTCAGGCAATGTCAGGCCCTTTATACTAAGTGCATACACCTGATACCAGTTAGCTCTCCACACATGAATAAAAGGCAGCACCTAAGATGCACTCCGAGCAAGGCGGAACACAAGCAGAACTTTCGTGACGAAGGCACAACTACTGGAGCAGAGCAACGTACCAAGGGACGAGAGTAGCAGTGAGAAGACACGTGGAGAAGGCCAGATTCCATAAGTGAAGATTGCATTGTGTTCCCAGGACGCCAGCGATCTTTCCGGGTGAAAGGTAGAGTTGGAGAGGCGAGGCCAAGCCTGTGGTACTAACGTTGGCTCGTGAATTGAAAATAGTAAAACAAGAAAGAAGCGCACACAGCCGGTGAGTTGGCAAGCAACCTGAGAGACTGGTGTGTGTTAAAGCGAATGAAGAAGCAATATTGTATCACAAGAGTAAGCTGCACGCATGTGGATGAGAAGAGAGGAAAGGCAGACCTGTGAATGAACTTTGAAGGAAAAAGCAGCTGTGAGATCAGTGATATTAAGTAAACGAGTGGTTCAGCAAAAGGAAGTAGCCCATTAGAAAGTCTCTGTGAAAGGTACATTATTTGAAGTTATAAAGTAAACAGACGGCGAAAGCAAATTAAGTGAAAGTGACCATGAACTTTGATTTGAAGTGGTGCTGCGGCTGTCTGGTAAAAGTGCCACACACATTCGAAAGTCTTCTAAACGGATCCGAGCCATATTGAGGGAGACCTGAAGTACAATAAACTTGGGGAAGGCAGCACCCCCTTGCAGGTTTGTGATGTGGGAGGTCTGAGCCCGGCAGGGGGGACCATTGTCAACTTTACATTGGAAATACAATTTTGGAAAGTCAAGAAAAAGACTTTAACGTGGAAGGCCAGGCAGGCCTCCATCCAAGGTTTGGAACTGCTAAGAGTGTTACAAATCGAGCCAGAGTGTGTCATCCTGCCTACAGGGACAGTCTTACTCTGTGAGGTGGAACGCGAGGAAGAGAGATGGTTCAAATAAACATTCTTTTGAACACTAATTTTTCCTTTTGCATACATTTCTCCTTTTACACTTTTTGTATTAGAGATAGGGCATGCATTAGATTTTGTTAGCATATGCCACTTTTATTTGACTGACGCCACTAGGATTGTTTTGTTTATCGTTTGATGGTCGAGACTACTCCCATCTTAGTTATAGGGCAAGTTAGGAGTTTCTCTGACCCCAACATTTTAAGTAAAGGTTTTACAAATTGTATCCATTGTGTCAATGTCATACTTGTAATACCATGCCTTCCCTACAGTAGCTATGTCAGTAGCAAAACAAACAATGTTCCAAAGAAAGTTCCAAGCTTCTTCCAACTCCTGGCGCACTTTCCAGCCCCCCTTCCCCAGGTTCGAAACAGTTCCAAAAGGCCTTGGGGTTCCCTTCCCCAAGAAGTCAGCTCTTCCAGCTTCAAAACTACAATCAGTTCAAATCTCTATGCTTTCCAAAACAGTTCCAGTTCAACTTCGTAATCAGCCCGTCTTTTCAATAGTTCATACAGGTTGCTCTTTTTTCTCATTCACTTTAACAACTTGTTATACAATACAGCGTCTTTATCTTGACTTTCCTTGGCTCTTTCCAAGCAGGAATCACTCTGTCTAGCTGTAGTTTTCGGACCACATGGTTCACTCATTACAGCTCACGCAACCAATAACCCCTGGCACTTTGTTATGCTTATGTTTCTCTCTCTGAACCTGTGTCATTATTCAACACTCAATTCTGTTTCTCCATGGCAGTGTCTTGGCTTTGCCACAACGTGCATTTCACACAACTCTTTAATGTTCATCCCTTTTCTGCTCCGGGCGTCTTTCCCCTTACCGGCTTTCTTTCGCTACGCCTGTGCTTTTCCAGAGCCCCAGCGAGCAGCGGTTGCCGTTTTCGAACCTTGCTGCAGCGGCCTGCGGCACTCACGATACTTCAGTGTCCCACAGCTGCAAACACACGACAAAGGGACTGCGGGTGTCTTGGCCCGCTCGGGCCCCAGCGTCTCTTTCACCATTCTGCTGCACAGTGTCCTTCCTGCCGGCCCCCTTCCAGCCTACTCCACGTCTGCCAGCCGCATCCTTCTCTCAGTTTCCAGGGTGGTCTCTCATTTTATGCTCCTGTGGCCCTGTTAACGGGTTGAAAGTGCAAGTTCTTTACCTCAAATGCCTGACCATACTTAAGCCTATTAGCTGGACATGCCTGGCTATTGCAATGGTACTCCTCCACAGTCCTCTTCTTCGTCTCAGTACCAAAGGGGTGTGAATGAATGGAAGTATGGATAACTCCCAGTTGCCTCCTCCTCATTCCAGTCTTAATGGTAAATGCCTGTGGGACAGTTTGTGTGTAAGAAAGAGGTAAAGACTTCAATAACCTACAAAGGCAAGGGGGGGGAGGGTTCATTCTGACAAGTGAAAGGTGGATACCATGTCTCACCCAAAGACATCCTCTCCCCACTCCCCAAGGTACCTCCACCCAGGTGATCCTCCCTCGCTTATCCACCCCGAGGGTCGGGTTCGAAGAGCGATGGCCTTTCTCTGGCCACCTGAAAGGGGGAGTAGATGTGAGGATGCCCTCAGTTTCCTCACAACCATGTTACTCGGGAAGTGTTATTACATTTCTCTCCTGCACAATGCTACCGATTATGCTCCTGTGTATACAGCAGGATGTGTCCCAGAGTGTGCAGTCTCACGCCCAGTCAACAATCAACTGTAATAAAAAAAAAAAAAAAGAGCTTTAAGGGCCGTCTGATGCCCTTTATAAAAACACTATTACATATTAAATACATTTTGCTCATAAAATTCTTTTAATTGGATTTAGAAAGTAATGACAGCTGGGTTTGCTCAAGGGATTAATGTATTCATTAAAGTTATCTGTTTGGCCTCATGGTCTAGGTTCGATTTGCAGCAAGTCCACTCAGCCCTTCATTCTTTCAAGGTCAATAAAATGAGTACCATTGCGTTGGGCAACAACCATCTGTTAATCAGCACTATGATGCCTCAGGGTGGAAGTGTGCTTTACAAATACTCTCGTGCAGAAGGGATGTGGCCTAGCAGTTCGGGCTGGACTGCCCCTTTTGGGGTGGGGCCAAGCCTGATTTGCATATGGTCTTTCCCTTCTGTAATGGCTTGGCAGGCGAAGAACGGTGGTCTGGAGGGTTGCCCAGAGCATTGCCAGTGGTTAAGATTAATTCTAAACCTTCCAGCCATCACCTCTTTGTTTTTGCTATGTCACCCCGAGTGGGACGGGTATGCCCAGACGTGGGTCCCGTGCCTGCTGGGCCTAGAGACCCAAGCTACTCCTCACTGATGAGCCTCAACAAGGGCGAAACATGTTTGGGGATGCTTGTGGTCTCGTGCAGAAGGGATGTGGCCTAGCAGTTCGGGCTGGACTGCCCCTTTTGGGGTGGGGCCAAGCCTGATTTGCATATGGTCTTTCCCTTCTGTAATGGCTTGGCAGGCGAAGAACGGTGGTCTGGAGGGTTGCCCAGAGCATTGCCAGTGGTTAAGATTAATTCTAAACCTTCCAGCCATCACCTCTTTGTTTTTGCTATGTCACCCCGAGTGGGACGGGTATGCCCAGACGTGGGTCCCGTGCCTGCTGGGCCTAGAGACCCAAGCTACTCCTCACTGATGAGCCTCAACAAGGGCGAAACATGTTTGGGGATGCTTGTGGTCTCGTGCAGAAGGGATGTGGCCTAGCAGTTCGGGCTGGACTGCCCCTTTTGGGGTGGGGCCAAGCCTGATTTGCATATGGTCTTTCCCTTCTGTAATGGCTTGGCAGGCGAAGAACGGTGGTCTGGAGGGTTGCCCAGAGCATTGCCAGTGGTTAAGATTAATTCTAAACCTTCCAGCCATCACCTCTTTGTTTTTGCTATGTCACCCCGAGTGGGACGGGTATGCCCAGACGTGGGTCCCGTGCCTGCTGGGCCTAGAGACCCAAGCTACTCCTCACTGATGAGCCTCAACAAGGGCGAAACATGTTTGGGGATGCTTGTGGTCTCGTGCAGAAGGGATGTGGCCTAGCAGTTCGGGCTGGACTGCCCCTTTTGGGGTGGGGCCAAGCCTGATTTGCATATGGTCTTTCCCTTCTGTAATGGCTTGGCAGGCGAAGAACGGTGGTCTGGAGGGTTGCCCAGAGCATTGCCAGTGGTTAAGATTAATTCTAAACCTTCCAGCCATCACCTCTTTGTTTTTGCTATGTCACCCCGAGTGGGACGGGTATGCCCAGACGTGGGTCCCGTGCCTGCTGGGCCTAGAGACCCAAGCTACTCCTCACTGATGAGCCTCAACAAGGGCGAAACATGTTTGGGGATGCTTGTGGTCTCGTGCAGAAGGGATGTGGCCTAGCAGTTCGGGCTGGACTGCCCCTTTGGGGTGGGGCCAAGCCTGATTTGCATATGGTCTTTCCCTTCTGTAATGGCTTGGCAGGCGAAGAACGGTGGTCTGGAGGGTTGCCCAGAGCATTGCCAGTGGTTAAGATTAATTCTAAACCTTCCAGCCATCACCTCTTTGTTTTTGCTTTACAAATACACCTGTTAAGTTATGAACAACAGAAAGGTGGATATCAAAACAGTATAAAGACTAGCCAAGTCACAAATGTCATAGCGCCACCTAGTAACCAGCACTGTAAGTTCACCTCCAGTAAAGAGCCACATCAGCAAGGCATTATTGTGGGTATGCAAATTAGCGCAAATGCAAGCCTTTTGTTCCAGAACATTGCCTTTGCATTACAGGGCAGTGGACGTCATATGAAGTATAGGAATTGGAGAGGGGCTAGGGACCGAGATTGCAACACACATTTTCTTTAACCTTGCCTATCGCGAATAGCTATTCAGAGCAAACTGCATCACAGAAACAGCAAATGCTGTGGGGGGAAATGGTGCGGGCAGGGGAGGTGTAGAGGCTATCAGGGGACAGGGGGTGGAGCCGGCACACTACATAGCACTTGGTGAGGGCTGGCAAGCATTTAGTTTCGATTTTTCTGATATCTGTGGCTAAAATGACAAAATAACCAAGGGTATCAGTAGTTCATTAAAATGGTACCCGTGGCCATTTAAAAATAGAGATTTTTATAGCCACAGTGACATCGGGGTTGAAACATCATTGGACAAATTTGGCACAGCCACTGGCCATGGCCAAAGACCATGCTAGTGACTAGGGAGTGATTTTTTAAAAAACGTGGGCGCCAAAGGCCTTGGCTAGTCTGGTAGTGTTGGAAAATAAACAGTGGGCAGGGCCAAAGGCCATGCTAATGGTCTGAGAGCGATTTAAGATATGCAGTGGGCACGGCAGAAGGCAGTGCCCACTGGCCAAAGGCTAATGGTCTGGTACTGATTTAAAAAATATAGTGGGCATGGCAGAGGCCATGCCCAGGCCGAAGGCCGTGGCAAGTGGGCTCGTAGTGTTCTACAATGGACAGTGGGCACAGCCAGAGGCCATAGCTAGCGGGCAGGTAATATTCTAAAATGGACAGTGGGCACGGCCCAGGGCCATGGCTAGTGGTCTGAGAGTGATTTAAAATATACATTGGGTACGGCCATGGTCATTGGCATTAAAAAACATATGGAATACAAAACCCTTGAAATTCAGTGATAAAACTTAAGTTAATTATCTTTTAAGGTAAAAAAACCTATTGCAACACATTTGTGGAAATTCATCTAAAGCCATATTTATTTTTCTTTAAATTCTCTCGAAGATATGTTGGCTTATTTTAGGTGAAGTTTATATAGCTTAACATTGTGTAGAAATGTTAGAGATTTGGTAAAACACAGCCTATTTCTCAGAGCTGCAACATTTGTCTGGTTTTCTGCAAATGCCAGTGTTAGCCCTTTTTTGTTCACGGATATAGTTCCAGTCCAGCTGCTCGTGTTAAGCCATATATCATACTGAAATTGCACTTTAGCTACGCCTAATTTGTAATCTAATGGGAAATTCTCGGGTCACTAATTTGAAACATTGAAAGAGCCCTCTTTGTAAATATCAGTTTTTGAATTGAATGTTGAGGTCCAAGGGTTTTAGATGGGGTTTCCCTGCGTGGAGGTTTCATTATGGAAAGCCTGCTATGCTTTCTCGTTCTGTCTAGAATTATTAATGGGGTCTTGTGTGTACTGTAAAAACATGGATTATTAATTTTAAGCCTTACAAGAACAATTTATACGCTTGAAATGTGTGTGTATGGCTGGCATTGCTTGCTATGTTTGGTTAGGGGCTGTTTAGTTTAGTTTAGTTTAGTTTATTTATTTGTACCGCGCACCGAACCCTGGGGTAGCTGGGCGCCGGAGACTTAAAAACAGTTACAGCATGGCAAAAATATACAGTACAGATTGTGAAAAAACAACAACGGCTTAGTAGACCGGGTTACAGGTGGTCAACAAAGGCAAGCAGAGAGAAAGTGCATTAAACGGCATTTTTGTTGGAAAGCCATGTTTTTGTTTTGGCTCTAAAAGTCCAAAATGAGGGTTCTGCTCTAAGGTATGGTGGCAGAGCATTCCATAGTTTGGCAGCTAGGACCGGGAAGCTGGCGCCGCCTGCTTTTTTTAGGGAGAATTTGGGAACAGAGAGGCAGTGTGCGTATGGAGTTCTAGTTGGTCTAGTTGAGGTGTGATTGTGGAACTTGTCTGCCAGGTATTTGGGTGCGTCGTTAGAGCGGCATTTATGGACGATGACGAGGGATCTGAGGGAGATTCTGTCTCGTACTGGGAGCCAGTGAGCATCTTGTCTGAAGCTGGAGATGTGGGCGTTTCGTGGGATACTGAGGGCTGCTCTGATGGCATTATTTTGAAGTACCTGTAGTTTGTTCAGGTTGTGTTCTGATGAGCCAAGTAAGAGGGTGTTGCAGTAGTCAATTTTTGAGAGCACTAACGCTCTGGCTAGTGTAATGCAGCTAGAAGGTGATAGGAAAGGTTTGCAGGCGTTGATGAGCTTATTGGTGTAAGCGGTTGAAGAGGCAGTTGCGTTCACCTGTCTTTTGAGCGAGAGAGTAGAGTCTAGATAAACCCCAAGGGTTTTAATTTCTTTGGCTACTGTGATTAGGTTACCGTCTATGTTGAAGGACGCGTAACGGGGGTCTAGTTTGTTTAGCCGGGGTTGGGAGCCGACAATGAGGAGCTCAGTTTTCTCATCGTTGAGGCATAGGCCGTGCTCTGCCATCCAGGCTTGGATCTCTAAATAAAGGTTGTTGATTTTGGTGGAGTCCTCGTCGTAGCACCCTGATAGGGTGATGAGAACCTGGGTATCGTCAGCATAGTTTGTGTAAGTGACACCTAGATTATCTAGGCGGTCAAACAATAGCTTTGTGAAGATATTGTATAGGGTCGGCGAGACGCACGAGCCTTGAGGAACGCCGCAGGTGATGGGGACAGGGAGTGCTGATGCCCCTGGGGAGAAGACTCGGGTGGTTCGGTTGGTTAGGAAGGACTGGATCCAGGCAGTCGCCTGGTTAGAGAAGGCCGCTGAGGTCATCAGATGTTCTGTGAGGATCTGATGGTCGACGAGGTCGAAGGCAGCTGATAGATCTAGCAGTAGGAGAATGGCTAGATTACCCTTGTCCTTTGCCTCGTCCATCTGGATTTTTAGGTCCAGTAGGGCTGACTCTGTTCCATGCCTTGGCCTGAAGCCGGATTGTCTGAGACCCAGGAGGTTGTTGTCTTCCAGGTGCTTCTGTATTTGCAGGTAGGCCACTCTGTCTAGGATCTTTAGGATGTAGGGAACGGTGGTGATTGGCCTGTAATTAGTTGGGTTATTGGGGTCTAGATTAGGTTTTTTTAGAAGTGGCATGACCCAGGCCTCCTTGAGGCTACTGGGCACTGAGCTTGATTTGAAGGATGCATTGATGAGGGCTGTTATGAAGGGGGCCAGAGTGTTGGCGCCTTCTTGGATGATGGGAGCTGGGCATGAGTCCCCTTGGCATCTAGAGGGCTTGAGGCCCTTAATGATGCTTTCCACTTCTTTAGTGGAAACTGGTGAGAAGGAGAAGGGGGGGCAAGAAGGTGTTTTGGGGGTGGTGGGCGGAGGGTGGTTTGTTTTTTTGGATAGGCTGAGCTTTTTCAGTTCGATTTTGGATTGTAACATGGTGATTTTGTCTGCAAGGGCTTTTTGAATCCTCTCACACCAGTCTGCATCTTTCACGCAGGTTTCAGCCAGAGTGGGGGGGGATTCGAGTTCCCTAAGGATATTGAAGAGCTCTTTTGTTTTGGATTTGGCGTTCTCAATTCTGTTATCATATGTCTCTTTTTTGGCCTTAAGGATAGCAGTTTTGTAGGTGGTGGCTGCTATCGAGAGTTGAGTTTTGTTGGAAAGGTTGGGCATTTTTCTCCAGGTGGCTTCTGCGGCTCGTTTGGAGTTTCGGAGGATTTTTAGCTCTGGTGTGAACCATTTGTTCATATGAGCTGCCGGTTTGGCTTTGGTGAGTTTGAGTGGGGCGATGGTGTCTATTGCTGATTCTAACGTTTTGTTGTAGAGGTCAGCGAGTTTCTCTGCATCTAGGTTGGCGTAGTTTGTAGGGGTACAGATATTGTCTATAAGTGGGCAGAGGTTTTGTAAAGTAATGTTGCGGTTGTTTCTGGTGAGGGTTTGGGGGATGGTAGGGGTTGGAGAGTTTGGTTGTGAATTCCCTTGTATGGAGAAGGAGATGGCGTGGTGGTCAGACCAAGCAGTTTGCTCGTTTTTTGTAATGGTCGTAGAGCAGTTGAGATCCGCTAGCCAGTCCAGGGTCCTGCCTTTGTTGTGGGTAGGGTCTGTGATTCTAAGCTTGAACCCTAGTTGGGAGATGGTGCTTTCCAGGGAGAGTGCATTGGTATCGTTTGGGTCGCCGAGACCGAGGTTGAGGTCGCCAAGAAGGATAATTTGAGATCCTGTTTTGGTGTTGGTGGTCAAGAGGTCAGATATCTCTTCCTCAAATGTGGTGATGGGGCCTGGAGGTCTGTAAAGGAGGTGTAATAGTATGGTTTGTGTGGCAGAGAGTTGGAGCTTAGCTGACAGAAGTTCTGCAGATCGGAAGCTAGGCGGCGGGATTAATCTAAGTCCAAGGGATGTTTTAGCGATGAAGGCTACTCCTCCTCCTTTGCCTGTGTCCCGGTCTTTCCTTAGTATTGAATAACCTTCTGGGATGGCGAGGGATAAGGCTGGGCCTGCTGCTTGGTGCAGCCAAGTTTCCGTGATAGCCAGGAAGTGTAGATTGTTGACAGAGATGAAGTCTGCGATATCTAGCGCATGGGCGACCAGGGAGCGGGCATTGACAAGGGCGCCCTTGATTAGTGGTTGTTCAGATGTACTCAAGAGGGCTGATTGGGTGATGTTCAAGGTTTGAGCGGAGTTTGCTTGAATGTGTGCGGGATGAAAGGAGTGTTTTTTGGCGAGTGTTTTGGGGGTTATGAAACGAGAGCCGAGTCTCAGGTTTCTGTCTTTTAATGTGCATGGGTTCCAAGGAGTGGGTGGAGCAGCAAATCGGCGGATCCATTCTATAGGACTGAGGGCGTCGGGCTTGTCAGTATGTTGGGCCTCCAAAAAGCCCATAGTAAGTTGGGTTGGGAGTGATTGCGGAAGGGGTTTGTGGTGGGTAGTGTTGTTGAGGTGGAGCAGGGCGAGTGTAGCTGTTAGGGTGAGCGAGGCTAAGTAGAAGTTTGCCATGGGTGGTCAGAGTAAGACCCGGGTGTAGTTGGCCGAGGTTGACTAGGTGGTAGTAATAGAGTAGTTTGAGGTGAGGTGGGAGCCGACTGGGTCGGGATAGGCAGGAGGGCAGGTAGTCAGGTCAGAGTCGGTACAGAGGGCACGGTGGTCAATGGACTAGGCACAGAGGCTAGCAGATAGGCACATTCTAAACTGAGGCGTATAGGAAAAGTACATGTTAAATGTATGCACCAGGGCACAATATAGCAGACTAGATGGTCTGTAGGCGACCAAAAGGCACAATATAGCAGGCTAGATGGTCTGTAGGCGACCAAAAGGCACAATATAGCAGGCTAGATGGTCTGTAGGCGACCAAAAGGCACAATATAGCAGGCTAGATGGTCTGTAGGCGACCAAAAGGCACAATATAGCAGGCTAGATGGTCTGTAGGCGACCAAAAGGCACAATATAGCAGACTAGATGGTCTGTAGGCGACCAAAAGGCACAATATAGCAGGCTAGATGGTCTGTAGGCGACCAAAAGGCACAATATAGCAGACTAGATGGTCTGTGGGCGACCAAAAGGCACAATATAGGAACAATATAGCAGATTTCAATAGAGTCAGTTAGGGTTTAAACATGCGGTGGTGTCTCCGGTGCTGGCAAGTACTTACAGTACGTTCTTCATTGTCCGGGTGGAAGTGTATCGGTTGGAGTGTAGAAAATTTGTGCAGGGGGGGTGGCCACGCCGCGCTCCCATGCGCGTAACAGGCGCAGGAACAGGCCTTTGTGTGGCCTTAGTGCTGGCCGCCGGCGAATCCGCCTGCCGGCGGAACCAGCTGATGTGATCGAGGCTCAGCCTCGGTTTCGCGCCGCTTCGCGCCCGGCATGGGCAAGTCAGGCGCTGTAGGGGGACAGGGTCAGGCAGGCCCTGTCCGTGTTGCGCTGGAGCCTGGATCCTCTGCTGGGCTGGGGGGGCTCCTGCCCTCACCCCTCGACGAGGAACACTGGGGATGGATGGCAGCGTAAAGTAAGAGTTTGGTGGTTTTAGTTGCTTGCCAAACCTTGACAAGGACCGTAGGAGCCACGGAGATCCGGTGCTCTAATCATTTTTGCCTTCCAAGCCATTGCAAACCATCCTGAAGGAGACTGAGATCTAATGGGTTGGTGCATGTATACGATGGAGCCATACTCTATCGTAATAGAAGAAATTACTTACCTGACGAGAATGTTCTTTTTGATGCACATGTATATTCTTCCCACAGATTACTCAGCTTTAAAATCCATCTTACGCAGTCGGCTTTAGAGCCATTGTCACTCGGCCACTAGGTGGAGCCAGGTGGGTCGGAGGCCAGCTACAGATGGGATGCATCTGACGACACATGCTGGAAGGGACATCGGGAGCATATATACTCCTGATCCACCAACACATTTCCTCAGTTCGGTACTTTGTGGCGGAAACAAAGGTACTACCCTCATTAATCATTTGCACTCCAAACTAGAAGGCCAATTGCAAACATTTCAATTAAAATCATCGTATAAGCAGGGCAGAAGAGAAGGGGATGGAATACCTTTACTTATCAGAAATAACATTATCAGGTTAGTATTTTATTATCCTTATGGATACATTAAAGACTCCAAAAGATGTGCCCTCATCATAGGGAGGGGGGGATGAGGACTAGTATGACTTACAACAGAGTTTTTGCACCAACTACCTGCCCTCTCTAGCATCCTCGCCAGCTAGATGATCCAGAAGCAAATCCATAGTTAACATACAGAGTGAGGCCCAAGTCGCTGCTTGGCAAATCTCACCTAGAAGGACACCTTGTTGCAGAGTCAATGTAGCTGCATGACCCCTAGTAGAATGTACCCGTAGTCCTTCAGGGATTTCATTCTAATCTAACTCTTAACAGGCCTTTATCCAAAGGATGATCCACCTCAATACTGTCTGCTCAGTGGTCACTTTCTTGGGGTCAGAAAAGAAAACAATATACACTTGGCCATTAATTATGTATTCACTTGTTATAGATAAGTACAATTTCAAAGTCCTTCTAGGGTCCAATATATGGAATTGCTCCTCTAGCTTGGAGGGATGAGGAAGAGGGAAGAACACCAGGAGATTGATTTTCTGCTGTACATGAAAGTCTGCAGCCACCTTTAGCAGGTGCAAAAGTTACGGCAACCAGGAAGTAGTTGTTAAAAGAAAGTAGATGCAAAGGGCAAGAATGTGTATGCTCGAATGATGCAGCCATCAGAAAAGTGAGCAGCAGAGTACGATGCCACTGCAGAACCGGAACAATAAAGGGCTTTGGTGGAAACGCATTTGTGAAACACGTCAACATATGGCTGTCGACCAAGCCAGCCAGAAGCACCCCCTCTCATCCAAAGGAGGTTGGTAGTGGAGTCCCACCAAAGGAGGTCTGCTAAGAACTTAGGGTGGAGGGGGGCAGTTATTGTCACTCCTGTCCCAGTTGAACTTTGACCACTGGCTTCTCTAGGACCACCGTAGGGAACGCGTCCGCAGTTTTTGCTTCCATGACCATGAAGATGCAGGACTTCACGAGATCTAGCATTCTCATGAAAACCCCACTGTACGTTACCCATTCGGTTGGCTACCATGGCCTAATTTGCTTGTCACTCTTTCTGATGGGAGGGTATTCCATGCCTCTTTCCTTATCCAGAAGTGTCCTTATAAACTGCATCACTTGGATGCGGTCAAAAATGGCTAATTGGTGGAGCCAAGAACACTTCTAAACCTAACTTGCGTACAGTCTCATTTTCTGATCTGGCCGTCAGGGTTGGGAAAGATATACCTTATGCCTGTGTAGATGAGCTGCCACCACGACCATAACCATTTTAAGTACCCTCTGGGCAGCAGGGAGGCCAAAGAATAGCCCTGCAAACTAACAGAGTGCTTTGCAACATAAAACAAAGTTATTTCTGATATTTGAGGTGGATAAGGAATGAAAGTATGCCTCTTGCAAATCCATTGACACCAACCGATCATCTAACCCAAAAGCCTGTGGGATCTCCTCAATCGTGGCCGTCTTAAATCTGTTCTTTTGGAGGAGCTTTCCGAGGAGTCGAAGATCAAATATGGGTGAGAATCCTCCATCTTTCCTCGAAACGAGAAGGTAATGGATATTCCAGCCTTTCCCAGTCTTCTCTGATTTAACAAGCTACACAACTCTTCAAAAACAGCTGAGATATTTTCTGCAACATGAGTGGTTTCGGAGAAGGAATAGGTAAAATAGGGGGACTTGGGTATGGCTTCGACAAAAAAGGGAGTCAATAGGGGAAATGATTTGCAGGAACCACTGGTTTTATTTTTTCAAAGATTGCTGTAGCATTATATTGAGAGACCACCCTTAACCTGGGGACTACCCTTAACCCCCAACCCCAATCAAGGAGCCCTACAATATTTCTCATAAGTTTTTTTTTTAGCATTGGCCTTATTGAAGACCAGGCCGAGGTATAGAAATAGTGCATATTTATTTCAATTAGAAGCTCAATGAATAATAATTTTGTTTAATCGTACACTCCACCTTCTTTGTGGCAGAAAACACAGCTTCAATTACAAAATCCGCTTTTCTGTAGGCTGTACTTTTAAACGCACTGTTTCTGCATTTAATTTTGTCAAACAAACATGGAACACAGGCTGCATAAAATGGTCAAAACTCTTTTCCCATGACACCTGTCTTAAGTTGAATTTCAATAGTATTCATATGGCACAGTGCTAGAACAATCTTCAATACTACTGGCTGAGAGGTTTAGTATCAAAACATGAGCACCATTTTTGTTTTGAGGAAACCAGTTCACATTCAAGGATTGATAGATGCTGTGCATCTATCAGTTGAAATTACAGATATGTAAAAATGCCAGTGGCAAATATTACACCAATACTTTGTTTTGGAATAGACACAGGGTTGGTTTAAAACCAAGACTTATATCACACGATCAGTGTTGGCTACATGAGGTCTCACCTTTGCAAAGCACTTCGACCCCCAGCCCCAAAAACCCAAGCATCAATGACATGTAGCAGATTTCTGTTCAAAGGCCAGGTCAATGAGTGGGGGCAATTTAGAAGTTTTGTTTTCCAGACCCTCCTCACTTAAAGGCCTGTGTTGGGGAAGTTGGGCACTTTAGAATTTTCTTTTGTGGGGATAAGGGCACCCCATGCTTAAATACAAAGTTGAAAGAGTGGTGCCAATTGGGAATCTTGTTTTTGAGATACTACCTTTTATTTAAAAGCAAGTTCTTGGGAATGGGTTCAGTTGGACATTTTCCTATTAGGCACTAGTAGCTTTTGGTTTGAAAGGCAGGGTTTGGGGATGGTGAGAATTATCAATTTCGTTTTGATGGCAAGTATATCTCTTATTTAAAAACACATTTTGTAGGGGGTTCCGTTGGGAATTTTCGTTTTAGTTAGGGACACCCCTTCTCATTAGGTAAGTCAGGGATGAACAGGAAAATCAAGGCACCCTAATTACTTTAAATGAGTGTCTTTTATCTTCCCGCTAAGAGGGAGGGTGAACATTTCGAATTCTTCCAAGCTCACCCTTGAGTCAATATATTTGGTAGTCAATTAAATTAATATATAGTAAAATATGCTACAGATCATCTCAATCTTGGCCTCGTCCCACTAATGGAAGAGAGCCCCCTATGAAATGGAATGGGTTACTTAAATAGATCCAGCATGCTGACATTTGGTTGGACAATCTACTTACTTTTGGAAATCTCTGGGCTCTGCACTCATGGATACTGAGCTGGACTTTGCTCTTAAGGAAAAACGGGATTCTGGCCAACACTTCAGCAAATGGAATTCCACAGCAATTCTGTTGTCCCGGCCCAGCAACAGACAGTTCCAGCCCTCTTCCAAGCTCCACCCAGATGCAATTTCAGCAGATCTCCTTTGGTGATTTTAGCAGCCGACTGCTGGCAATTTTTTTACCAGCTCTCCCCTGTTCCATAGTGCAAGACCTTTTTACTCTCTAAGCCCCTCCAATGGAAAGTGAACATTAGGCAGTGCAAACATATGATCTCACAACCCGGATTGGACATTTACATTTCTCTCTGCCCCCAAGCCCATGCCCTCTCTAAAGATCGGCTCACAAATCTAGAACCGAAATATTGCAACTCCCAATTGAAATTCCCATTTATTTTTCATTGTCAACTTTTTACCTACAAGGCAAAAGGTTCATACATATATATATATATATATATATATATATATATATTTATTCCGCTTCAGCTAATCATGGGGGATTTATGACAGCCGTGTTTGCATCATGTTGCATGTCAATTTTTTGCCATTTATACAAAAAGTATTCCGGATATTTTCAGGGCAGCCATAAACAGAATACAGGTGATAACATGATTTCCAAAAATCGCATAGGGATCGAATTTACATCAGAATAACCAGCTCGTTACTAGGTTTCAAATGACCTATGAATATATGCAGTGCAACTTATTGCTGCTGAGAAAATCACTAGTTATGACAGTCCATTTAAACTAATGGAAATCTTCACATGTATGCAAATCTTAGTTCTCATTTCTTTCTCCAGGCCAGATTCCTTTCTTGGAAAGCATGTGACCAGAGCATCCTGGACTGACTATTTTTTTAAGGCCGGGTTAAAAGCCATTACCCTCAGTAAGTGGGCTAAGGAGATCCTTAACCTACAGCAGACAATTAATCTCTGTCCCCTGATGCCCTAAAACCAAGCTGACATCTGGCACGTTGTCCTGTTATCAGAAGCTGACCACAATTTTGATCTCAAAACCTTCATTTGCTTTGTATTTTCCCCACCCTGGGCTGATAGTCGCTTTATTGCTGTTATAAATAACTGGTATGCACGAGCTTCAAAGGGATTCCCTTTCCAGATCATGAGGCCAACAGGCCTGCAGTGAGGAAGTTTGTGAATTCTGCCCGACAACAAAAACAGGGCGCGTCTCGAGTCTATGGAAACAAAATAGCCCTTTTCAATAGCTAGCAGTATTTTGCATGTGAACCATAATATATTTTTAATACATTGCATCTGGTCAACCCACACCAAGTCTTTTCCCCGCTATCTTTATTTTAGATGGGGAATATTTTTCTCATGTCTTCCTTTAAACTGCAAAATGCACATGAAAAGCAGGGTTTTCAAACACAAACTAAAATGGCTTTGGATGTAGAAGGAGCCTTTGATTTTTTTTCTACCAATGCAAATTAAAGGCTGATTTTCAGTTTGATCGTTCCTTTTGTAATGAATAAGCCTTTTGATCTCCAATGCTTGGCCATTCACATAGCTCTTCCTTGTGTTACTTGCAGAAACACACAGACTGCAATAATAGGCCCATTTTCAGTGTGGATGTTTTTGAAGGCTGGCAGGTCATACTTCGAGTGGGGCCTTTCAGTTATGTTTGTTTGGGCCTTTGGATTAAGCCCCACATTCCCTGAAGAGCCGAATCGTGCCCACCACAGAAGACTCATTTGATATGAAGGAAACACTTAAAGCGGTTTTGGCGCTACAGTACCTCAAATCACTGATGCTGTGAATTTGGTCTTTTGTACACCTCTCCTCCTACTGAGGGCGATAAGGCTTCCTCTGTTGTTGCTGCTGATGCTGCCGTCATTGATGCGATCAGCCTCTGCCTTTCGGTGTGAAAGAAGATGGTTTGTAACTGGCTCTAAGAAGCTGTCATGGTGGAAGCTGTGACTTAGCTAGCTGCCTTACGTAAATCCATATATTTCTGTAGGCTTCCATCTGCCATAGTCCCAAACAGACTGGATCTGTCAAACACTACGTCCAGTAATTTTGATTGGATGTACTGTGTCAAATTTGAAGTCCTGGTCCACTTCCATAGAGCCCATAGGTTAGCCCCCAGTCTGTAGAATCATGGCCCACCTCCAGAATTGTGTGAGTGGTGTCAATTATATCCTGGACCAGATGGGAAAAAAACTTCCTGAACACCACAAGGAGATCTTTTCAAGCCAATTCGCAATCTCACATAATGCATTTAGGCGTTGTTTTTAAATAAAATACCAAATCCCCAAAACAGATATCTGCATATGCCTGTTAGAACTGGTTCACAATGCTGCCTCCCCTAACTCGGCAAGACAGGTATTCTGTGGCCATATAGCACGACTTGTGTACATGTGTACATGTGTACATGTGTACACACACACACACACACACACACACACACACACACACACACACACACACACACACACACACACACACACACCCCCTCTCCCTAACCCCCAGGACTTAAAGGAGTACAAAGACAACTTCCACTTTAGGTACCTTGAGGAGTGGGCTTAAAAGGTACACAAGCTTAGACAAATCGTCCACATGGTGGAGGACATTTTGAACAAAGGTCAGCTGCCCCAGCCCAGCCAGGGGGCTAAGAAGGAGAATAAATCTACCCTGGAAAACGATGTAGCTGTTTTGAGGGTACCAAGTCGTAAGGACTCTTAAAGCAAAGCACAAAAAATGCAAAGCTACTCTCCAAGAGAGGCTTCAGATGAAGCCGGGCTGGGAGAAAGAAAATGAGGCACAAATCAAAGAATCCAGCACAAAGTAAAGGGCGCCCTTAAGGTTAGGCAAAAGAATCCCAAAAATGGAACAGGCTGGAGGGGCAGTGCAATGGGACAGACTGGGCCAGTCTGGGGCAGTGACGGTGTAAAGCGAGAGCAAGAGCAACCGGTGGAATGCAGGCAGTGGTTATCTTTTCCTAATTACTGCTGCTGGATACCGCTGAATGAGTTTTATGGCGCTGAAGATTGGAGCTAGGAGTTGCTTCGCATTACAAACCTTATGGTCTGTGTGGAAGCGCTTCAAAATGCCCAGTGAGACACCTGAACAGGTCTCCCTGACTGGTCCCCCAATGGGGGTCTGACATCCAGGTGGCCAGGGCACGGCCATCGCTATTGGATCCAGTTCCTGGGGGTGGACCAGTGAGGGAGGATAAACTGGATAGGGGGGGGGGGTCCTCGAGGAGTGGAAGTGGGACACCGACGGGTGAATCGAGGTATCCCCCTTCTTTGAACACCATTTCTCCATCCTACCCCATAGGATACTTAAACAATCCCCCCCCCCCCAATCCCACAAACACTTTCGCACACCACGAAAGACGACGGACAAACACCAGAGCCGTTTACCTGACATGTCTCAACACAAGGGTAAGGTAAAGTCAGCCAATTGACCAGAATCACACACACACCTGATGGCCCTTTCCCTTCGCAACAGGGATAAAAGGTGGAGCACAAGAGCACAGTACAAGCAAGGCAGACTGCACGACAAGAGAGCTAACTCAGCACGGCAGTTCAAGAGGAGGAGAAAGACGGCGCAAACTGAAAGGGTGATAAGGAGAGAAATGACCCGCCTTTTATGAGCCATGCCTATGAAACCTCAACGGAAGGAATCGTAAGACCGCGAACAATAGCCAGCGTGCGTTGCAGCAGATATCAACGGTACATGGGGCCCTCCTTCACTGAAAACCAAGTTGGGCAGACACGCTTGCCACTGTGGTACTGGCCTTGACTATAGAGAAGAAAAGCCCAGCGGCTCATCAAAGCCGGTGAGTCGAGGGGAGAGCCGATAAGAAAACCAAACTGTGTTGAACAAAAGTAACAAGCGGCTAATTGAAGAAAGTACCAGGCACTGTTAAGAGGGGGAAAACTTGCTAAAGAAGAGTCAGGCACCCTGTGGGTGCTCACTCGGGAAAACTCTGGACGATTACCCTATTGTTGAAACTACGACCAGAAGACCTTGGGAAAGGCGAGAGAAGAGGGTTAAAGTGGTCATATGGGGGTCTAGCAAAAACCTCCGTACAGTCGAAAGTCTTTGACCGGCAAATGAAGGTAAAGCTAAGGGAAGTGAATCCTGCATGGTGTTATTTGCAAAAGTTGTCAAGCGTGAACCCGAAGGAGGGATACCGATGAAAAGGGGGCATAGTCTGAAGTCCCAGTGTACAGTGTGTTGACAAGAGTGAACCTGGCAGAGGGATGTCCACAGTGAACTGTTTAAAAACACATTAAGATTTGTGACTGTCACAGAAGAAATTGTTTCGAGGAGCCGTAGTGAACCCGACGGAGAGAGGCAAACAGTAGAGTAGGATCTGAGCCCAGAAGAGGGGGATCTAAGCGTGAGTAGCCACCATCCACCGACCCGTGAGTGCAACAGAGAAAAGTTCAACAGATGAAGTCTTTTGAATACATGCAAAAGTAAACGCAACAGAGGGAGGCTGATATTCAAGATGGGTCTGAGCCCAGAAGAGGGGGGACCCAGGGGTGAAGAGCTATTGCCCAAGTACAATCAGAGAAGAACTTTGGAACTTTTGATAACCTTTTGTTGGTTATTTTGAATCCGTCAGACCCTCTAAGTAAGAAACCAAACTACCGAAGGTCCTGATAGCGTTAAGAACTTTTGGTGGATCTAAGCCCGGAAGTGGGGGATCCAGGGGTGAAAGGCATCACCCAACCTGCAAGCGAAAAGGAACTTTGTTTATTATTTTTGGAACACATCAGGTCGTCAGGCAAGAGACTTTTAGAAGAAAAGAGACTTAATCACCAAAGGCTCTGAAAGCTGAGAACGGAACTGTTGGCTCATGCTGGTAAAGCTCGAGCGTGTGCTGTGCTCCGGAATCCCACCCCATCCTGTGCTCAAAACGTGGGGAAGGGAGACCCCTGGCAACCACATTGTGACTTATCATTTGTGAACACCTTTCTTTTCTGCAAATCGTATCCCACACTCTTTGTATTTAGCGTAAGGATTGGCAATAGGTTTTTCTTAATATAGGCCCTTTTTATTTGACAATACGCCACTAGAACTGCTTTATTATTATTTGATAGTCATAGCTCGCTCCCATCTTAGATTTAGGTTTAGATTAGGCGTTTCTCCAACCCGCATATACAGTTTAATAAACACCCTTGAACTGTGATCACTTGTGTCTGTCTTTACTGTTGCCCCATGCGTTCCTTACAGGACTGACACTGGTCTGGCCCACAGTTCCACTATGGGCCCCTTCACTGCCCGATTGCAACATTTTGGCCGAGGCGCCTTAAAATGCGAAACGCTGCCTTTCAAAGGCCATACTGCACCTTAGGCCTCATGGGGACCGATAGCCTCAGGGTGTTGACCACCTTCATCAAAAGATGCCGAAAAGCCACCTGAGGCTTGGCAGGGGTAGCACCAGGCATGCCAACCTCTAGCGTGGTGCCCAGACCACCTTCCTCCTGCAAGTCACCTACCAAATCCACCAAGTCACCCTGCTCCCCTTCTCCTGAGAAATATCCTCCAAATGTGACATACAACCCCTTCTTGGCAGCGGAAGGAACTCTTTAGCGAAACAGACACAGTCGGCGCATTGATCCGGGACCATATGCAGGGGGGACTGACATCAGAAGACAGAACGGTGCGCCCCTTCTTTGCAACCTTGTCGCATTTTACTGCAGACTCCGCACTGGCTCCTCCAAGAGCGGTGGGATCGGCTGACTTGGCCAAACCCAGAGCTGGCTTCGACGGGGCCTTGTCAAAGATGTCAAGCATCTTTAAATAGAAAGCCTTCCATTCCTCTAGTGGAGAGGACCAGGGCGGAAAAGATACCTGCGGGGCCTTTTCCCCTTGTCCTTCTTTGAAGATGAGTGATGCCATGAAGCGCCGGATGACCCTGACCTCTTGCAGTGCTTCTTTTTGTCCTTCAGGACAGAGGTCCACTCCTCTGTGCCACGCTCCGCACCTGACTTCTTCCAGCGAGTCTGCTTATCCCTGCTCTCCTTGTTGAGAAAAGTGAATAATCTTGCTTCATGTTCCGGGAGTGTCTTTGCGTTTCTCAACTGTGTGAGAAACCTGAGGGTACCCTCACACCTACTCCCCTGGATCCTCTTCTCAGTTGGCTAGGGAAAGGCCATCGCTTTTTGATCATGACACCGGGGGTAGAGAATCGAGGGAGGATCTCCTGGGTGGAGGGTCCTTGGGGATTGGGGAGAGGATATACACAGGCGACACATGGTATGCCCCTTTGCCTTATGAAGACCAGCCCAACATTCCTCCGGTACTGGGACAAAGAGGAGGTAGTTAAGAGTGGTGAACTCTTGTAAGTCATTTCACCACTCTAGTACTGAGACCAGGAAGAGGCCTGCAGAGTATTGTAAAGATCAGGCATGTCCCTTGAACTATGGTCAGGGAATTGGATTAAATGACCACCACCTGTTTTCTCTTAGTAAGCCCAACGGATATAAAATGGATGCTTTTCACAAGAGGACGGTTGCACAGCAGGCTGGAGCATGTAGCAGCAGGAGCTGGAAGCAGGTAAACCGAAGAGACAGGAGCAGGAGACGCGAGTGTGGGATGCCATGTCAGGCAAGGACCAGAGACGCTGGGTCCGAAGCAGGCTCACACAAGGTCGGGAAGTCCTACGCACCCTTCGTGTTGGGAGATAGCAGGAGCTGTTGGGCGCCGAAGCACTCCGGTCATCGAGGACCTGAGGGCCGAGCAAGCAGCACTCTGCCCGACCTCCGCAAGAGAAGTGCGGAGGCCATGAAAGCTGGGAAGAGCAAGGAGAGGGACAAAGCCAACAGTAGCTTGTGCCTGAAGGCGGTAAGTGCAGATGGGAGACTCATACACTGGGGGCTCCAAAACCTGCAATAAGCCTTTCTTGAATGTCGAATGTTGTGGAAACAGTCTTAAGCAATGAATTGAAGATAGTTTCAAGGGTGAAACAGATTCATATTTGATAACGAACAAACAAAGTATTATTGAATAGCGTACAGAATTAAAGCAACATGCAAGTATGATTGAATAAGCATTTCTGAATGCCGCACAGAGATAAAGCTAATAATGAGAATCTTTTGAATGGAATAAAAGCAACGCTGAGCAGATGGAAAATACCATAGAGTGAATTGACTGAAATACACGTGTTGGCAAAGCAAGTACAATCTCAAGAAGGGTGTGAGAAGAGAAACAAATATTGACACAAGCCAAGTGGTCAAGGAGCTACAGGTGAAGAGGAAACCTGTATTGGCAAGAGCCAGAGAAGTATCAAAGTGCAAACAAGTGAATGGTGACCAGCGCTAACCACGATAAAGTGTTGGAAGAAGATAATTCTGATGCAAGAAATACTTTTCATTGTCAAGGGAAAGCAGTGGACAATTGTTGCATAAGCAGATGGAAAAGAGGTATTAGTTGCGTGACCTGTGATGGGTGGACCGTGTGGTCTGTGAACTGTGCCTAGACTGAGTGCCCTGCATGAAAAGCAAATGAAAGGAGGAATAACTTTGAAGGCTCAAAGTCCAAAACACAACAGTTCTCAATCGTGAACTTGGGGAAGGGAACCCCAAGAGATTGTTGAACTGCTTTAAACTTGGAAAGGGGGGCTGAAAAGTAAGCCAGGAGCTGCAAGAAGCTCAGAACAGTTTTTGGAACACTATTTCTGTTATTGCTGACATCCCTACACATTGTTTAGGTTTAGCTGTGAGGGCAAGTATAGGTTTTGGACAGAGACAGACTTAAGTTGAACTCTTTGACTCAGACTTTCCTTAGTTTCTTTAGGTAGGGAAATCCCACCTTAGATTAGGGCACATTTGGCCTTCATCCACCCTGACATTTAAGTTATAAAAAACATGTTTGCTTAAAACTATGAATCTGTTGTCTGTGTCTTGCTTCATGATGTCTTTACAACTGGCTTGACACGCAGTGATACAGGTCAACATTGGTTGGTAAGTTTGGATAAGCACCTTGCTTTTTCAGGCGTGGGATGAAATTTTGCAGTGACTATGCCCTGATGGCAAGGAGAATTTCATGGTTGGGCATGGGAGGAACGCAATGAAAGGGATTAGGGAATTACAGTGTATTAACTTAAAACGATCAAAGTTTTAGACACATCAGCTGAACTTATGTTGGGCACACACTTGTTCCTTAGGGTTTATTCTATGTACCTGATACAGGAAAAATAAAGCTTGTTAAGGAAGTTGGCTCATTGTGTGAGAGCACCATGGGTGGGATCTTGGTTCCCTGTGAGGCGAAATGCTAATGAAATGTTTTGTCCTTTTGCAAGTCCACTTCGGTGTACTAACAGTTATGGTGTTCTCTCCCCTCTGGATGGTATAGATTAACAGAGCACAACACTTCACTTTCTATGGTTTCACAAATAAACAATGCACTGCATCAACACCTTTTCATTTGATGATTTTGAGGCAGATCAGGACTTATTTATTCAACATCATGGATGACGGACTACCACTTCAGTGCCCTATACGCCGGAGCCACTGACACTAGCATTTATTTCTTGCAGTTTCTCCGGAACATGGGTGCGCACATTGTGACAAATCTTTCACGGCATGCCTTATCTCAGCCAGTATTAAAAGCACTGTACTGGCATCTTAAAAAAGCCAGAGCTTCATTCAACATACTAACTATTGCCACAAGACCTTTTTTGGCAATGCCCCCATCTATCTAAAAAGAAATCGGTAATGGTACAACTCCACTAGGCCTCAAAGAGCTTCCAATCCGTAATCTATGGTCATGGCACACATCCACCGTATCAGAGCTTATGGCCACTCTGGGAAATATTTGTTCAGCCAAACTCTGGAACAACCTACCTGTAGGTTTACGATATATTGACAGTTTTATCTTTTGTAAATGCATTAAAAAAAAGCTATTGTTTCACTATGGTTAAAGCCCTGTGTTTATGTGGTTCCTATCGTCGTTCCTCTTTATTGTCAGTCTACCTTCTCACTGGCATGATATGATAGGTTATTAATAATGCGCTTAATACCCCGAGGTTTCTAAGCGTGGACCTGGGGATCGAACCTGTGGTGCTCTGTGTCGTCTTGCTTCCAAGGCGAGCACGTTGGCCCTGAGCTATCCTCCCAAGACTTCCCATGTTCTTTACAACACCGGCTGAGGTACTAGTACGCCACCCCTTTCCGTCATCTTACCCTACCCTTCTTCTGCGGCACCCTCAAGTTCTCAGGATGTCGCATGGGGGAGATCAAAATAGCAATGACTCGGCCGGTGTCCATATTACCACCCCGGTTGCAGATCTTACCTTCCTGGGCTGGGTGACATCGGTACATGGAACACTGCTGCCTTTATGTGTAAAAAGACCAATGGTCCATGGAGAAGTTTGTTAAAACATGAGACATACGAATGGTGCTGGACCAGACTATGGAATGAGATGGTTTTTGCTACTTTTGCACTGTCAAGTGACCCTCATTAGGGAGGTTGATGGGTGGCCTAATGATGTGAGTTTCTGTTAAATTGAAGCTCATTTCGAAGGAGACTCTTGCTAGTGGTACTCTAGTTGTAGTGAAATTTGTTTTTGAGTCCAACTTCTAGATAGACTCGGTAAATGTCTTCAATGCCAAAACTGGCCTCAATGACGCGGCCACTTTAGCAGCTCTCTAGGTTTGTTTGGATGATTTACAGGGATACATTTTTGGTGGAAAGAACAGCTTGTTGGCAGGAGGGGGACTAATTTAAAATTGGGTTCCAACAGAGAGAATGACCACTTTGATGAGATGAAGGGGCAGTTACAGGTAGTATCTCTAAAACGTGTGCCAGGCCAGAGACCCCAAAGCTAGAACTCGAGTGTGAAGGGCACACTTGTGAACGTGTGTCCCTGCATACAGCAAAGCTGTCCCCATCTTGATGGGTATTGCAGCGCAGATTTCGAGCAATGTGAGCGTTACTTCCGTGTGAGAGTCTTCTGGTGTTACCTTATAGTAACGTTTAATGTGGGACACCAAAAACCCTCAATTAGGGCCACAAGATGGAGACTAGACAGCAAGTGGTCAGGTGTGATTTGGGGCATGCATAAGGAGCTTTCTAAACATGGGCCTTCTTTCATTGCTTTGGGCATAGCTAGCATGAGCCAAGGTGTGTGATAAGCGTCTAAAGAGTTTCTCACCAGCAAGCTCCCTGCTCACTCCACACAGGCCAATGTTATCCATTCCATTCAGGAAATGTTAGCCCAGACCTGGTGCATTCTGGGACTTGTAGTCATGTTTATATATATATATTGGGAAATCCAGGACTGCAAATCCCAGAATGCAAAGTCAAAACCAGGACTGGACTACTTTCTCCCGAATGGAATGCATAATGTTGGCATATATGTTACCGCCAAAATCCAGTTGAGCCCATTTGATGCAAAAGAAGGCAGTGGCAGGGAACTATTACCCAATACTTCTTTCCAGAGCGGCTTGCGGTCTTGGCATATCTTATGGCTCCTGATCATAGTCCCCCATTAACTGCTTCATTTGGGGAACTGAAGGGTTACCTTGTTGCAGAGTCAGGCCGTGGGTCCTTGAGCTCCTGGCTGCAATGTTTTCCACGCCACGTCAGAAAAGGTGCTGAGATATTGTTCTGGGGATTTTATGTTATAATTTTGGGTGTGAAAGGTTACATTATTTGAAATATTTGTATAACGTAGGTATTCACCTCACAACTTTTCTGTAATAACTTAGTGCGATTTCTATGCAACGTGTTTGATTTGCCAACTTTCCAGTTTACCTCTTTGTAGTTCACAACCCAGGCACTGTACCAGGAATAAGGGCTTTATTATAAGACCAGATCCCATAGTTTCAGGTAGGTAAAGAGCGTTGGTCTGTGTTAAATATACCAACAAGGATAGCCAAAAAAAGGAACACAATCCGAACGTGCAGAAATCGGTTGATACAACTCATGAATACTAAGTGGCTGCTACACATTGTAAAGCTCCCAAACTCATTGAGAGCATCCGACTGCTCCGAAACTTTAAAACCAATATTTGTATTAATGGCACACATCAGAGGTTGGCAACCTTTGCCTCACCAGATGTTTTGGACTAAAACTACCATTAGCCCCAGCCACCATAGTCAATGGTGAGGGATCATGGGGGTCGCATGCCACAACACCTTCAGAGCCGCAGGTTGGGGAATGCCCACCTTTCAAAAGACAGTATCCCCTCTCAGACCTTATACCCGAGTGCAAGACTGAGGGAATGTGCTGCTTTTTTAGTACCAAACTTAATTGGAAAAGCATTGAGAACTTCAATTTGCATTTGGTTTCGAGAACATAATTAGCTTCCCAAATTTGCCAATGGAAACCGTAACATTCTATTTCCAAAGATTGTGTCTTATGAAAGTACAACGCATGCTTGCTCAGGTATGCCCTCACCGACATTCTGCCAAGGTTGCAGAGTTTCTCCATTCAGTAAGAAAACCCCTCTGCCCTGCGGGTCAACATCTCAACAAGGTTCTTGGGCACCCAGTGTTCCGTCTACGCATTGTGTGCTGTTGTGAAGGCAAAACGAATCCCATGAAATGCAGAGTCGGAAATTAATGCTATGTTCCTCTTGAGGTAAATCACATTAGAGTGTACTTTTATAATCCTTCATTTTTTTGGATGCCAGAGGAGGCCTGAAGTAAAATTGCTTGCACTGCCAGAGGATAATTACATTTTCTGGCATGTAAACCACTGTTGCAAGTATATTTCTTGCAACTCTACCTGATCACCTGGACGGAAAATGTGCAATGTTCCCCAAACAAATGGTTTATCATTGGCTCAATAAGCAGAAGGAGGTGCTCATGGCTGTCTGCTGAGCTTCATGCCACGTTCATCAGGCAAGCATATCCATAAGCATACATATGGGACTGAGAAAGTCACGCAATGGGCCAGATTCACGAAAGCAATTGGAATAGGTAAAAAGCATTTTGCTGTGACATTAGGCATATCTTAGGTAGTCTCCAATAGTACCCTAATGGAACTCCACTTGACTAGTTGCAGTGGTTCCCCAGTGTGTCCAGTTGCAGACTGCGTTTTTGGACACTGGACTAGGTGTCAAGCTGGAAAGAAAATGCAGGACATTTGCCTGGCAACAAGCCTCAAAATGTGCACTCGCCCCTAGCAAGCACTAATTGACTCTTGGCAAGAAGGAAATGATGTGCTGTGTGAACAGAGAGAATTGAAGGGGAAAGTGACTTTATGCCCGACTGGTAGCTTGCAAGTCTGAGATTTTACTTCCACGGATAATGTAAACAAGCAGGACCAAAGGCAACAGTTACAGCATTCGTTTCTATATGTACGCATGTTCTCAATTAATTTTAGCATTACAACTTACATGCTGTAATTTTCTACAAATCATCCCAACAACATTAATTACCTTTTACTATTGGTCTTTACTTAGTTTCTGTAATTTTGTTCTTTTGTGTAGACAAGATAATTTAATTTGCACCGGATGCTGAGATGCTGCACTACCTAGAAATCATGTATCTGACGGCACATTTGGTGAAGCTTTCATTACATCAAGGGCTGCATGATAGTTGCAGCTAACCTATTACAATTCAAACAGATGCATTTGTGGGTAGCAATGACTGATCGAATACCCCTAAATGGGGTCATTTGGGGGAAGAGGGGGGGGGTTATCTGTATTTTAAGTGGAACTTACAAATCGTTTTTTCTGCTGGGGTACCTGCCCATTGTCAGTAGTTAGGAATCCATAAGTATCCTGTAGAGAAAGCACCTGGTAAATCGTTTTTTCTGCTGGTCCAAGAGAGGACTGCCTTGGGGTGTAGTTCTTTGTTTTTGTTCCTTTTCCTCTCCTCCTAAGTTGATAGCAATTGGCTGAGGCAGTCAGGGGTGCCTGTCTATTGTCTGTAGCTTTCCCTGGCTTGCAGTTAGTGATCCTTAGTCCCCCAGGCTCCTTTTCACTCAATCCGATTGGCCTGTGTCCTTGGTCACATTACCAGGAAACACCGTTCCTCACCAGCCCTCCCAGGGCAGCCTTGTCCATGCAGCCCTTGGCTAAGGGTTAGAGGCAAAGGACAGCTCCCGAAGAAGCAGTCCCACTCCGTGTTTGCCCGTGATCGCATGGGATGCCCGATGCAGACAACCTACAGCGACGGATAAGGTAAATGTGGTGTGGATGAGGAGCACAGCCATTACCCTATGCCAGAAAAAATCGACCACTCTTATTACCTGTGATCTAGCATAATTGTGTAAGGTAGCCATTGTGTCACTCCGTCTGTGTAAAACAGCTATACTCTAGATGGAGCCTAAATTATGTATCTTAGCCATCATTCACATTCAAACTGTTGATACAGCTTTATTATAATCCCCTGCTGTGCTCTGAGATATAACTGCGCTGTGCGCCCCATAAATAGCCATTGTGTTCCGCACCATAGCAAATTTGTGTTGAACGTTGCCACGCCCTGTAACTAGCCATTGTAGCACAATTACCGTGCTCCAGAAACCCAGCCACTCTTACACTACTACTACGTAAACAGTGCTGATATAGTTGGCCTCTGAGTTGAATTGTGCTAACCTCCATAAACGGCCACTGTGATACGCCTCATAGTTACCCATTGTACTGAATTGTGGATGGAAATTTGTTGCACCTACATTTACACTAGGAGGCAGACATCATGCAGGATTTATATGTATTTTGCAGGAAACTAAATACGTTGCACCCAAGTGTATTTTGGAGGCAGGAAATGTGTTAAAATAGACCTATTGGGAAGATTAGTAATGTGTCTCACTTGGATAGATCTGTGAAGAACAGCCATGCATCACACCCGATAGAATTGTGAGGATTAGCCATGCATCACATTTACATAGAACTGTGAAGATTAGCCATGCGTCACATTCAGATGCTTCAGCAATGGACTGACTCTGGTCCACCTCGAGGGAATATGCTCTGAAACAGGCAAGGAATCGGGCACGGCAAGCTCCTGCAAGTGACATTGAGGTGATGTCTCATTAATACTCTAAACGCACACCAGATCAGGAACACTCTAACACCCGCTGCATATAACAATACCAGTTCAGACACTCCACGTACATCACAGCCTGATCTGTTGCTTGACCTCTTCATACATAGGATGTACTTGTATGTCCGATAGAACTGAACTGAAGTAAAGCACACTAAGAAGGTGTCATCCTACAAGCAAACTGCAGACCCAACAAGAGACAGGGATGACCATAGTGGCTGTTGCTGGTCCCTGGGTCCACTGAACACCAGTCATCGAATCTAGCTAGTACTCTTAAGTCCGATAGAACCAAACTGGATGTAACTGCACAACAAGAAGATATTTTCCAATAAACAATGGCAAACTCAACGAGACACAGGGACGACTATACACCTGCAATTCGCTTGATCCAATAAGTATTAGGATTAGGGCAACTCCACACCGATGACACTGCCAAGCAGGGAATAACAACCTCAAGCACAGTAATCAGAACAAACTCTGCACTAGACAGAGCATCTCTCTCACAGAACCAATACTCAGAACCTCTAGAATTGATACGTTCAGCTCACCAGGCACTGGAAGTTAATCTGAACTAGGAGTCTGCCACCAATCCGCACAGACACATACTGATATGCTCACTGTCTCCTCTACACCAACGAACAATAGAATTCAACTATACCCCTCGATACATTTCAGCCTAGCTGCACACCTCCATGAACACCTCAACAGTCTTTAGAACGCAGCTATACCCCACAAGAACAAAAAAAACATTACAAAAAAAACCATTAAAAATAATAATCGGCCTAGCTGCACACAATCTCATACACAAGCTCTACCATTGCCAGCATGCAAACTCCAAGGTCAAAGCCTTGCTGCACACATTCTACTGACCTCACACAACCATTGCACGCCCAGCATTGAAATGCAGCTACACACAATGTAAACTGTACTGGAAGCACACTTACTGAGTGCCCCCAAGCACTATTTACTATTCTAATCGCTTTGACCTGGACTACGGTTCAACCCACAGCGCTTTCAGATCATACCAATGGTATACAAGGCGCTATACAAATGCGCAATAACATAACCTAAATGTGACAAACATTTGGATGGAAAGCAATGGAATGGCTGCAATTAATCAATTACCACAACTGTTTATGAAGACCGAGGTGTTCACTTTAATACATCATAATGTAGCTGGAATTCAGAGAAAGCAGAATTTGCCTCAGGTCATGTTACTGCAATTATGCACCAAGCCCCTCTGATGACAGCGTGCCATTTTATTTTTATCAGCGGTTGGATATTTGGTCAATTGCCACCACTTCCAGGTGCTTGCCTTCTTTGTGGACAATGATTAGGTGAAAGTTCATTTTAGTCACCCTCATTGTGGTATCACTCCAAACCTCACCATGCATTGCCATGAGCCAGCTAAGGGGAGATAAAATGGGCTGAGCTAGGCTCATACTTTACCCAGTATAAAGTCTAGTAAAGAGCCTCAACTTCCCCCTCTTAGCCATGAACAGCCACCTAAAAGCTGCCAAGCAAGCTGGAATGGAGGGCATTCCCAAAAAACATTGCATGGCAAAACAAAGCACTGCATAAAATAACAAAGCAGCATAACATAATGGGATATAACAGCATAAAAAACAAAGCTTACCATTAGATAACATAACATAGACCTAATGCAGTATACCACCGCAAAGCATGAGTGAGATGGCATGTCAAACCAGACATCAGGATGAGGGTTCAAGTGAGGGCAGATTCTAAGGAGACTCGCACACCATAACATGAGGATCCAATATGAGAATTAAACATTTAATAGAAAAACCCCTTCTCCCTTCTACTACCCACCCCAACACAAACACACAAGCACATTTTCACTCCATATTCCGCAGTGAGATTTTGCTAGCCCATATCGCCAACCTATGCATTATCTACCAATTTGGCCGCTAGGTCTAGAACCCTGTGCAGACTGACAGATATGGCTCACGTGATTTTGAACGTGACTATTAGACCTCAATCTATCGCAACAAGCAGCAGTCCCTTTTCACTTGTCCGAGCCTACACTGTTGACCCCGAGTTACGGGCACCACTCGGTGAGAAGGTCAGGCATCCTCACCTGTATCCTTTATCGTTATCCACTGAACTAGTGTGGCATCTCTGGGGTGAAGCAAGCCCAGTAGGAGATGGTACTTTTCGATTTCCCAGCCAACTGTAGCATACAGGGTTTAGTTTTGATCAATTTCCTCAGGAGGGGTTCCCAATTCTCCAGAACGATGCTTTCACATGTAATGCACTCCTTGCTTATGGGCACACATCTATAAAAGAACCATCACAGATCAAGAGGCCGAACAAACAGCAGCGCGCAGGTCTTGGGGAACGGATGCACGCCTCAGGATGCTTGATGTTGTAGGATGATATGACAACAGACCAGAGAGGGTCCTGTTAAGTTATCCGAGCCCAACATAGCTGCTGTATGCCCGGCTGCATGTCTGATTAACAGCGAGTTCGGGGGAGGAAGGGCTATATTTTACTATTTTTGTAATCCCAATGGAGTCATCCCAGCCCATCGTTTGTTCAAGGTCAAGGTGGAAATACAGAATTCAGGAGGGCGCGCCTTTGCCTTCAAATCTGACTGGGAGAGACCTCCCTTGCTCGTCATGGTCAAGTACCTACGTTTAAAGTGAACGCCATCCGTGGTCTGCCACTAGCACTCTAGTTTGGTGCCACATTCTCATTTCTGTGTCTGGGAAATGAAATCCTCCTTCGTTCTGTCTTTTCGGGCGCTCAGTCATTCTCCACTCTCGGCGACTCTCCCGTAGCATTAAGCACTGACTGGCCCTGTCCCCTGACTGATGCTAAAGACCACCTCCAAAGTTACTGACATCTCTCCGGGAGGGGGCCAAGACACATTTCTTTGCCCTTGGATTGTTACACGTCTGCGGGGGGGGGGGGGGGGCTTGAAATGCGTACACCGGATTGGAGAAACGGCAGAGGTGTGGATCCCGCAAACAAGACAACGGCTGCGTTGGAGTCCCCCTCTTGCAAGCTCTTGAACAGTCTTGTGCAACCAGCTGCTAAGCGTACCCCAAAAATGCTTAAAAGTATCCCTTCGTCCATCTCGAGTATGCGTGAGGCAACATTGGCTGTGCAGGACACTTGGCCACGGGAAAAAGAGGATAAATACAAATAAATTAAGTTGAACTGTGCCCAAATTTGAAGTTTGGCGCACTAACTCGGAGAAACCGCTCACTGCATGGCTGTGCCGCAGCAGAAGATGTTTCACCAAACAGTGCACCCCACCAGTGACCGTGCATTCCGGGAGGGGGTTATGTGTATAGATGGTCGGTGTCTCTCGGTCGGTCGGTCAGTCAGTCAGTCAGTCAGTCAGTCAGTCAGTCTCTCTCTCTCTCTCTCTCTCTGGCAAACGGTGATCTACGGGCGCCTGTGTCCATCATGATTCCATGCTGAGGCGGTGCCTTTTCCCTGTCTTCCATTGCCCAGCACTGTTTTCCCTCTCCTTTATCTTAGCCACCCACCTTACCACGCCACCCCAATGCATGCATCGGAATGTGCTCTGTCATATTCCAGATTTCACACTGCAGACCCTCTGGTAAAGAGCACTTTTCATTTATTGGCACAGAAACCGCGAAGGTAAACTTCGTTCCTTTCTCCACTAGAACACTATAATGTGTGATGACGTGTAGGAATGAATGGGGCCATGATAACAACCAGTGCACCAATGTGGCATCAAAGTGAACATATGCTCCAGTCTCCCACATTTCTAATGTTCAGAATGTATTCGTGAAAGTTTTATTCTGTGCAACTTTTCTATGCATTAGAAATTGTGTGATGCACATCGCGCTAAAACAAGGAATTATGTCTGGCAAAAAAGAGCGCGTACGTTTGTAAGCTTGCACAATTGTTCCACTCCCACCTACCACGCCCCCCCCTACACCCAACCCCCTCCGTTGTTCTTCAATCTATAATGCTCACAACAGTAGAGTGTGTGTCTGTGTTCGCTACCCCTCCCTCTAGTCAAAACGGAGCACAGTTGCACAGTAGAAATGGGGACTCGCTGCAGAAAAGAGGCCCTCCCGACCTGTTTATTCATTCCGAACACAGGGAATCAGGTTTTTCCATCTCATTCATTTTGTAACATCTCATTACACCCCACCTATTTTTCATACCTCTGCCTCATACCTTTCCCCTTTCTCGCGCACAGACCCATTCCCCTGTGCTCCATTCTCCGGGCTTATTTTCTTTACCTACACCCCCGCCCCCCCTTCCACAAACCCCATCGTAATGAGCTGCGCAGTATTCAAAAATCCACCCTGCAGCGGTTCTGGTAAAGAACACGTTTCTATTTATTGACACAGAAAACACTAAGGTAAGTGCCATTCCTTTCTCCACTAGATGAAATGGGGGGCGGGGGGTGAATGGGTCAGTGATGATAAGCAGTGGCAACACAGTTGCCACTGCACCAAACTGCTAATTATATTAAAGTATTTGTTACATTTTTATATTGCACACATTTCGATTAGATTATATATATGGTGAGCAGTAAGTGCTCCCCCATGCATGGTCCAGCGGCACAAGCTACTTATACTACTGGTGATGTTGACACACCATGGCAGCCCTCGAGGGACATCGACTCCACAACATCGTGCACAGCGCCCTCTGCCAAGAAAAAATTACGAGATACGTATATCAAAGATGAGGAATACGTGGGAGGACACAATCCATTCAAAGGTTATTTTTCTTTACCATGGCCTGTGATCACCTCTCTTCCCCCTTTGAGGGGTAGCATGGTCAGGGGGCAGTGTACCAAAGGGTTAAGCAGACTTCTAGCTCCAGTGCTTGGCAAAGGGAGACTCCTCACATTACCAGCAAGGGATGCTATAAAAACCAGAATGTCACACTTTCCAAGCTTCCCTTTCCAATTGCTGCAGCAGAACTTCACTGCACAGACGGAGAAATTACTTATCAGTAATGTTCTTTCTATGGATTCTTCTCGCACAGATTTGTGAGCTTGATTCCTCATCTTGATAGTTATCTAGCGTCCGCTGCTCGGAATTTTATTTGACAAGGGGTGTAGTGCCACTTGATATCGTAGTCTACTTCCTCGTATACAACCGCGCTACTCAACGGACATGACGCCAATCGCTGTATTACCTGCACCACGCCTCAAATTTTCTCCCGCTGCACGCGTACAGAGATCTAGTAAACGGTCTGTGTGCAGCCAGCAACACCTCAAGTACCTCCTCCGAGAGGTCCCAGTCATCATACCTCTTCCTCTCAAGAGCCACGCATGTAGGTTGAGGGACTCCGGGTGGAATACCTGGCCTTGCGACTGGGTCAGGAGATCCGGGCACCGAGGCAACCGGTGAGGTGGACAGATGGTCAGATCCAAGAGATCGGAGTACCATGTTCTCCTCTCCCAGTCCGAGGCGATCAAGATCATGGTAGCTCGAAACCTCATCCACCTAACGAGAACCCATGGTATGACAGTAATTGGTGGGGGAAGACATAGTGGAGAGGGAAGGTTGAATCCACCAGGAACGCGTCCTGCAGTACAACATCCACTGGAAATTCCCTCGAGCAAAACTGTCCGCACGGCCTGGCAAACCCTAGATAGAGAAGGCCTCTTCCTGGACAGCCTGGCATACTTCCCACTAGTGTGAGATTGTGCTATGCTGGCTCAGAGCATCCACCAAGACATCCTCTGTCCCCGCCAGATGAACTGGCAAGAAAGACTTGATTTTCCAGCAACCAGAACTACTGCTGCATCACACCTCTGCAAAGGAGAAGGGAGCGCACGCCACCCTGCTTTTTCAGGTAGTGCATAGCCAATGTGCTGTCCATCAGGATATGTTTCCCCTTGAAAGATGGGGGGGAAAGCCCCCAGGGCCAGCCTGATGAACCGCAACTCTGTTGATGTGCCACCTGGCTTCCGTCGCTGACCAAAGGCCATTCACACCTGCAAATCCTCGCAGTGAGCGCACCAATCCTTTAGAGATGCATCTGTGACCACTCTGACCTGAGGCCAAGGAGGTCAGAAGGGTTGCCCCGTCATAAGATTGCCACGGGCAGTCCACTAGCTGAGGTCATCGACCACTTGGTTGGACACCTTGAGGCGATCTGCGAGCACTCCAAGGTACTATGACCACTGACCTCTTAGAAGCCACTCTAGGGATCTCATGCACAGCCTGGCCCTCTGGCACTAGAACAATACAGATGGTCAGGATAGCTAAAAGGCGGAGGAAGAAAGCTGCTGTTAAGGTGACATGATTCCAGAAAAAGTGTACCATCTGTGCTATGCTGTCGACTCTTCCCCTTGGAGGGAAAGCCTTCCTCACCCGGGTTTCAAGACTGCGCCGATGAACTGGAGCCTTTGGAATTACGTCACATGGGGCTTCAAATTCAGGGAGAAGCCCAGCCTGTGCAGTAGCAGGCAGGTGTCCTCTAGATGAGACAAGAACTGCCCTGCCGACTTCCCCTGGATCAGCCAGTTGTCCAAGTATGGGAATACATGGACCCCAGATCTTCTGATGCGAGCCACGACTACCGCCATGAGTTTGATGAAGACGCTTGGAGCAGAGGTCAACCCAGAGGGAAGCACTTTGAATTGATAGTGCCGGTCTCCTATGAGGAACCTCAGAAACTTGCTGTGCTTTTGATTGATCGGCACATGGAAATCTATTGACACCAGCCAGTCCTGAAGTTCAAGAGCATGGTGAATTTCTCTCGTCACCATCCCGAATTGGTCTTTCCTCAGGAAATTGTTCAAGGACCAGAGGTCCAGAATGGGATCGAAACCTCCTCCCCTTTTGTGCACCAGGAAATACGCGGAATACCAACCCGACCCCTGTGATTAGGAGTTACCTCTTCCACAGCACCCTTCCAAAACAGGGCTCTCAGTTCTTCCTGGAGCTCCTGTCCCGGATGGATTGGAGGCGGTGGGGGTCAGTCTGTTTGTTTTCTTAAGAAGGGCAGACAAACCCACTGAACGAGCTGCAGGGCGCAGGCATCAGAGCTAATCTCCTGCCACTGGGTCCAATGTTCAGCCAACCGTCTACCAACTGATAAGTCCTGGGAGGGGAAATACAAGCAGCTTAGAGGGCAGTGCTGCCCACGGCCTGTAGCCTCTGGCCCTAGAGTCAAAGCTGACTCCTTAGACTTTTATGACGAGTCATCAGCCTTCTGGCCCAAAGAAACTCTCCCTCAAAAGACATGCCCAGTAGCCTATTCTGGACGTTCAGGGAGAAGCCAGAGGTTTTGAGATCAACTGCTTGGCTACCTCATTCTCAATCATCCAACAGCCGTGTAAACCCATCCTGCATTTCACCTTCGGGGATGTATTGTGTTGCCTGCTCCGCGGCTTTCCATAAACCATAAGGAATACTTTGCAAATCCACAGGCCTTTAACACCATGCTGCCAGAAGTAAAACCCTTCTTGGCCATTGCGTCCAACCTTTTACCTTCTCTGTCCGGTGGCAGATTTGAAGTGGATGCTGTAGGCCTGGTGGTGACTATGGCTGCCTGCACAACAAGCCCTTCCGGAGAAGGGTGAGAAGCCAGGAAAGATGGATCTCCTCTTGCCGGCCTGTAACTCTCCGTAAAGTTAGAGTTGACCGGGGGAATGGAGCAGGGATGTTGCCACAAGGAGGCTAAGGTGTCTGCAATTGTTGGATTAAGTGGCATGTTATGCTCTGTCACATCTACATCTAAGATGTCAGTTGATTTGTAGCCCTGAACGGGCGCCGACGAGTACTTCAAACCTAGGGTGTCTACCACTACTAGGGCCCTGAACTTAGCATGGGTATGGGTGTAGGGTTGATCCTGCTAAAGTCACACATCTGCAGACCTGTCCAAGTCACTGGCATTGTGTAATCCATGGGCTAATGCCAACAGGTCCGCTTGTCGTCGAAATAATTGACACCTCCTGACCCTGTTTACATGGGATCATAGTCCCCATGGTCGACACCGAAAATGGAAGCTATTGACTCGAAGAATCTGGACCTGGAGCAAGCGTTTTTCCTTCGACGTCGATGGAATGATCGTTGACACAGGCCGGGGCTTTGGTACAACTGACATCAGGAGCATCAGCCCCTCAACGCTCTCGAGAAGGACCCGTTATCAATGGTTGTTGCGCCTTTTTCAGCGTCAAGCCCGTAGGCTTTTGAGACGCCCATGATTTGGCATGCGTGGGGTCGGGAGTACTGAGCGTTGTTTTTGCAGTGATACATACTGTTCGGGGGGGGGGGGGGTGGGGGGGAGCCTGCAGCAGCCTGGGTCTTAAACAGGTCTAGCATTTCTTTTTTGAAATGTTCCCACTCTTCCCAAGACGATGGCGCCTCTTCTTTTCACTTGAGGAAGAGTGGCTCCTCACAAGAGCCATGTCACAGCAGGCAGTGCCTGAGCTGGGGCGAAATCCCAATCAAAGCTAAGTGATAAAACAAAGGATGGTGTGCCAATTAAGCAAACAGCCTGGGCAGAAGGCGAAAGACCGGCAAGCGTGTCCTTGGGGGAACAGCAACCGCGTGCAATTATTTGCTAATTGAGCTAATGATATCAGCTACTATGCTGACAACAAAGATGGCGTGGACAGCTGCCAGTGGCCACCAGTTTAAGCAGCTGGTTTTACGGCTCCTGGACACCGAACCAAAAGGAGCAATTAGGTTTGGCTCTATATGCATACAGTCTCGTGCCTCACACGTGCATGGTTTTGGGGGTTGGGGAGGGTCTCTGGGACAGGTCCCGCAATGCTGCAGAGCTGCGGTAGTGCCGCGAGCCCTCTCCCTGGGGCCCCCGAAAGCAGTAATGAAATTAAAGGCGGCAGCACTTGCAGTGCTTCGGGGGAGCAGTTGTCTCCATTTATAATGAGTGTCACACTCTGGCAGGGATGATTAATGTCGGCAAAAGCCATTTGTTAATTCGGGGCTACCAAGTGCAGAATGTGCAGTTCCCCCCCCCCCCCTCTCTCTGCAGATCTCTGTCGGGTGAGGTGCCCGGCTGCCCAACAGGCAGTGCTGGGTGTGGCCACAGTTTGCAAGGCACATATTGCCGGACAGAACACCTGACAGCATGGATTTTTAACTCACTCCATCCAGCCCACAAAACGAGGATGTGGGGGAGTTAGCCTCCCAGTAACACATTATGTGTGTTGCAGTACCACGCTCCGGCTTACAGTATTGACATGCGCCCGTGCTCCCTCAAAACATTCCTCCTCCCCGTGTTCGTACCATCTATTTCCCACCTTCCTCTCACTCATCTTCTCCCCTACAACAGAGCAAGGTCTGGCTAGCCCAAAGTAGGGTGTGGACCCACAGTATGCCAACCCACAGAGAAGCCTGGGTGCTCTAATATTAGAATGGTGGCGATTTGGCGCAGTATAAAAGCATATTAATATGAGGCAAACCGGTAAAAGAAAACACAGAGCGCCACTTGGCGCAGATGTGCGAAGCTTTATACTTTAGTTTACTGTATATATAAAAAAAAGTGCTCTCCATAAGCACTGTCCCCCGACAGGCTGTGCATTTGGCTGTGCATTTGGCTGTAGGCAGAGCGGGCCTTCGTTTGAAGTGTAAATCAACCCGTCCCAACGGCCAGTCTTGTACTTAGGCCCAATTCCATTAAACTGTCAATATATTTCTTCAACTGACAACAGCGAGGCTTGCCCTTTTAAAAACACGCACTTTTATGTGTACACTGGACGCATGCCGCGGCCGGAAGCCTGTGCTAAAGACGTGCCTCCTGTTAAGCGTGACAAGCCGCGGGCTGAATACTCAACTTCTAACATTAAATTCCAATGGCTGTGCAAAGTGTAAAATAATGCCCGTGATGATGCTTGAATGTCATGCTAGAAAAGTGTCATATATGTATTTTGTTATAAACTTTATTGTATACAGCCTCAATATGCAGATTCACATAGTTCACTGAACCGCAGAGTCCAGAAGACTTTCCAGTGCAGGAGAGCCATAGCTCAATTCGCCTCTCTCTTGACTGGTCATGGACGAGTATGCTTGTATGTTTTTGTGATTTATCTTCTGTTAGTGTTTGTATGTATTCGCTTTGCTATGGCTATTGGGTGTGTTTCGCTGGTTTATGATTTTTTTACTCTGTTGTTGTGCACACTGCACCAATAACGTTTAGGGTTGTGGTCATGCACCCTAAGAAATGTATAACACAGGGGGAATGCTCTTCCCCATTTTATATGGGATAAAGTACCTCGAACCTATGTTAAAAGGATGATCCAAGTCACCGAGGAGTTCAGTGACCAAATAGAGGAACACGGCCAAGGTCGAATATCTTTCAGTGGTGGCTGATGACGTTTTTTAACTGGAGGGGCATACATGTATGCGTTTAATATGCGGAACCGACCTAGCGCAGCGTCGCAGCCCGCACCAAACAAGGGGTGTGCTGGTGGGGGTTTCTCCCCTTGAGAAAATGTTTAAGAAGGTGTATTTTAAAGAACTTTCTTTGAAAAATGGAATAAAAAGCCACATAGTTCACAATCAATTCTGTATGGTAGCACAAAAAAAAACCCACTAATAGACGCAAGGTACCAACATTGCACAGGACCATTTTCAAACACAGTTTCATGATGCCTTTGTCTGTCCACAACATATGCAAGTATATAAATATGTTTGGCTTATAGCGCTATATAAAACTAGATATTATTATTTATGCTGGCTGTGCCCATACATGTCCATGCATGCTGCACCAATATATGCCAGTATTACCATATAAGGACTGCAACCCACTAAAAATGCTATGCCATGGAAAGAAAGTATATCCAGACTGGCTATACCAAGATAAGCAAGTGTAACAAGTAATAACACTTATGTTCACTTTACCCTTAAAGTGCAGTTACCATGCATCAAAGGTAAAGCAAAGACATGTGTTATGATGTGGCATTCCACACAGACCAGTCTAGCCAGGTAGTAACACTTTGCATGTTAGCTTTAACCTTCTGTGCATCAAGTGTAAAGCAAAAATTGTAAGTGACATGTTATTATGTGGCTAGACTAACCTACATTCAATGTAGGCCAGCTTAGTCACGTAAGAACACTTCACTTGCTATTTCTGCTTTACACTTGATGCATGGTAATGTGTGCATCAAGGGTAAGGTAAAAAAAAGAACGCCAATCCCAAAGCAGCCCCATCCCTAAATGTAGGGGCCCTTTGAGCGGGGCACCTAAATTTAGGGATATGGTCCAACACACACACGCACGGCACTCTAACACTATAACCACATGCACACATCATTCACAAACAACAACTTACATACATGCATACAATCCATACATGCATGCATACACATTAAATAAATAAAAAATACACTTCCTTGCCTGCATTCACACTCGCACAGCCATGAGGAGGAACGGGTGGCCCTTCCCTCCTCACGAATGCAGACACGCAGCCTGACAGAGAGAAGGCCTCGCCTGTCAGTCAGCGAGTCATCATGTCTGTGCTGCTGGCATAACAATGAGGGACGGCGGGGCCAGTCTACCTACGCACGGCCAGATCCCATGATTCCCTGCTACATTTGTTGCAATCCCTTTGGCTCTGCAACAAATACAAAATGAAGTGTTTCAGGAGATGTGCCCCTGCAGAGAGGCAGGCAGCACAGTGCCCAGTGGAACTAAAGCACCCAGGGGACTGTGTCGACTGTCACGGAGGCAAGGTGGAAGCCTGACGCTAAGTTGGAGGGGGCACTGCACCACCACTGGTACATTTTATAAGGTCATGGAACTCTGAGGTGACTTCCAATATCTTTTTTACATATGGTAGGGGGTATTTTATTCCTACTAATTGCTGCACACGGTCATCCCATTTAATAACTCGCCTCTTGCTTAATCGAATGAAAGATCTTTTCTGCTTGCTGCTCCATATAACCAATGGAGATTCTGTTGCAATTCTTTTTTAAAGCCAATAGGCAGCTTCTAATGTGATGCAGAAAATTAATTTAAGCTTGTAAGGACTTTAAGTGTTGCAGTGACAGCAGGAATTCTACTCTGAGCGGGCTCAAGTAGCAGGCTTTCTTGTGTTGCAACTGTATCAATGCATTGTGATGTGATTTTCTTATTACAGGTCAGTTATAAGGTCCTGTAATAAGACATTTATTTCTAGGTTTTTATATAAATATTGCAGGCTGCATGCAATGTGTAATAAATGGCATCATTGATAGTCGCAGTTTTGGGTGGGACAGGACAATCCAAAAAAACATGGTAGTCGCACAAGAAAAAAAGGTTCTGAGGTTTCATTCCATGAAGGTCCATCGCTAAGCGACGCTTGCCAGATATGTGGGGACCCCCAAGATAGCAGCGGTCAAACTAATGTGACTGAAGAATCAGCCACAGCCACATTTTCTACGATACAACCTGCCTTTGATTGCTACCTGGTTGAAAATGCATGCGTTCAATGCAACATCGAAATTCTATCAAGAGGAGCACGATTATTACCGAGCATACTGCCAGCGCCAAACGAAGGTCAAGCGAACCGCGCTTGCAGACACAAAACTGCACTCGAGCGCTCCACCGCAAAGCTGCAACTAATGAGGAGAGAAAGCTCCTCTCTGAAGGGTTCGGCGTGGAGCGAGGATTTACTGCTCTAAGGCACTGGAATTACACTTTCTTCAGCGAGATGCGCAGGCATCCAGGGAGGTGAGCTATATGAATGGCCTGCATGCATCAGTTACTCTATTAAGTTACCTTGTTTGTCCGCTGGAAAAAAGAAGACAACTGATGCAGTATTCACTCCTGCAAATAGTTCTGCCTTGTAACCAGTGGACCCATATGCAGGCAGAATAGAAAAACCCAACCCGGGTGAAAAAGCCTTCCCCCCCTCCACCCCTCCGCAGGTAGTACACACAAACATTGGGTGAGTGTTGGCAATAAAAGGCGGTGGAATTTTATTGCACAAATTATGGTGTTAACAATCATAATTAAAGTAACCATAATATGCTGCACTTTTGGGCACCGGATCCTAAAGTTGCCCCCTCTGGTCCGTGCCGCCTTCCTTGTCCCACGACAGTGTGGTCACCGTGGTCCCTTTTTCTAGGGTGGGAGGATTTCTGGGAAAAAGAAGAGACTCGCAAAGTACTCTTTTGCTTGGGTCCCCATGCACGGACCCAAACTGACTTCTCGTTTTCTGATGCCAAGGCAGCTCCTTATATTGGACCCAGGGCTGGCCCTGGATCTTTGTTGTGCCTGTGTCGGGGGCTGGGTTGCCAGCCCCCAAGCCGGAGGTGCCGACGGCAATCGTACCCTGGGTGCATGTCTGCAGTTGGTCCCTGCCTACTTCCTGGCTCTCCTATCTTAGGTGCTTAGCACCTCTTTGTGAAGAAGGGCAAGGTGTGCTTTACACCTTGCCCTTCATTTTTCTGGTTTGTGCTGGCAGCAGCGTGGCTGCACTCAGGGCGGACATGAAAGCTAGGTGGGGAGAGGGACGGGGCCATGTGTGTTGCTAGCTGCCCCCGCCCTCTCCCTGTTCTGCCGGCAATGGGGCACGGGTTACCCGACCCCACCTGGTACCCTTGCGGTGCTGGCCAGAATTCAGGGGCAGCCCCTCTCAGATTGACAAACCAGAATTTCATGCAACAAAGCAATTGTCAAATTCCTAACTCTTAATTTGCCAAATACCCTTCACTAGAAGAGCCACTACTCAAAATCTCCGAGACCACCTTACTCAATTTCTGCCACTTCAATAAAGAAGTGGCTTAGCTTTCCCCCGCCCCTCTCAGCCCCCCATGTAGAGCCCGCCAAAACTGAATACCCCTGGAACATAGCCAATCTGCATTCAGGAGGGGAAGGGAAACTGAGGTGTCCAAGAAACAGGTTAGATCACAACAGAGTGGCAGCCTTTCTTGGAAAGTTAGACGGGTTGTTAAGAACGCAATGAGTAACACAGACTGCAATCTGGCGCTCCCACAATCGGTGCTGTGTCTGGCCGGTCGGGGGCAGGGGAGGGGAGGGTGATCCATCCCTTTGCTAATATTATTCCTGATCTTGAATATGGTCAACACTAGTACATGCAATGCTTTTGATAGTAACCCTGCCATCTCTATTCCTATTGGATAGGTTATTGTCGTGCATGGCTACGTTAAGGTTTCACTTTGCCTTTTTCTCCAGCAGTAAATAGTTCAAGGAAAAAAAAAACTCTTTACACAAACCATGGTGGAGTGAAAACAAACAACTTTAAGAATTTCATTTGTAAAGATCAGCCACAAAAGTGGCCTCACACAGTAACTGCAACCCTGCACAGCTTCTGCCTGCGGCTTATTGCTAAAATTACTGGTCAGCATTTGGACGGTCTCTTAATGTTGTAATTTCTCTGTGGTTATGAATGCAAAGTATACTGTGCTTCATGAGAATACCAGTTAGGTGCAGCATTGAACTACATGATTGTCACTCAGCCCTTGGAGGACACACCCACTGAATTCTGATGCCTTATTAATATCAAGTTCCATAACATAAAGCAACCATGCAAATCCTATGTATAAGTGGTGAACTCATGAATGATGGGAGGAGAGAAACCTCCCCAGGTCACATAGCAAAATACATAGGACCAGTGAAAATAAAGTGGAAGATAATTGGGAGTGTTCGTATCTGATAAGAACGTATCAGATGTGCAACCCAATGAGAGAATGTTGCATTAAATGATGCTGCATCAGTGGAGTTAATAAAGCTTTCTGAAGGGGCCAGTATCACGCTCGTCGCAGGCAGCAAAAATCTGCAGCTTTCCTGGCACCAACACCGACAAACAACACTTTCTCATCAATTCCGCGAATGTATTCGCTATGTAGAAGCCACTTTACACATAGGCAATGGTCAGCTAGCATAGGACAATTTGTTAAGCCACGTAAATGAACAAGCATTGGCAAAGCCAATAGTTTTGCCGTTAACTGCTGTTCTTTGCATTTTACATTTATAGGCACCAGGGTGCAAGGAGGGTAGTGCAAAGTTTCATAGCGCAATGGGATAAGGGCTGCAGGGGCGCAATAGAATGAGAATGGGACTAGGGCAAGGGAGGAAGCCATTAATTAGAGTGTACCAACATGATGAGCAAGAGGAAATATGAGCAAGAAAGGGTGAGAGTGAGAGGGTAAGAAATAAAGTGAGAATGTGAGAGGAAGGGTGAGGGGGATAGGGAGAAGGGATAAGATGGGTGGGTTGGGGAATAGAGGAGTTAGGATGGGGTAGGGTGTGGGAATAGAGTGTAGGCTTGATGGAGATGGTAAAGAGAAAGGTGGTAGAGTTGAGTAGAGAGAAAGAGGGGGTAGGATACGTGGTGGTAGAGAGAGGGGGTAGGGTGAGTGGGGATATAGATAAAGGTGGTAGGGCGGGTGGATGGGGTAGAAGGAGGGGGTGGGTTGGTTTGATGGCAGAAGAGAGGGTAAGCGTAGGGTGGGTGGGGGTAAAGAGAGTTGGTAGGGTGGGTGCAGGTAGAGAGACTTGGTAGGGTGGATGGGGTAGAGAGTTGGGTAAGGTGGATGAGGTGATGAGAGGGGGTAGGATGGGTGAAGAGGTAGGATGGGTGAGGGTAGAGGGAGTCAGGGTTGGGTGGGTGCTTGTAGAAAGAGTGAGGGTTGGGTGGGCAGGGGTAGGATGGGTGGAGGTCAAAAGACAGGGATAGGGTGGGCGTGGGTCGAAAGAGGGGTAGAGTGGGTGGGAAGATGGGTGGGGTGGATGGGGGTCGAAAGACGGGGTACGGTGGGTGGTGTTAGGAAAACTGGTGGTAGGTTGGGTGGATGGGGTAGAAAGACTGGGAGATGGGTCGGTGGGAGTAGAAAGACTGGGGTAGGGTGGATTCAAAGGAAGCAGAAATTACTTACCAGTAATGTTCTTTCTATGGATTCTTCTCCCATAGATGCCTCATCAGATAGATATCCCTTCCAGAGTCAGCTGCTCAGTAAACTTTTCAACAGGGGGCATAGTGCATCTTGACTCAGCCGTCAATCCATCTTGACTCAATGTGATGCTCGTCGACTCCGACAGTACATAGGTCACCATAAATATACTATGTCACTATGCCCTCGTACCTCAGTTCTCCACCCTTTTTGACAGAGCTCAGCCACTGTGGAGGAAGAATCTGGAGATTTGCCTGAAAACAGCCACGGCTTAGGCTAAAAACCATAACTCAAAAAAGATATCTAAATATATTTAAGTGTAGGTCAGAACCGTAAGAAGCTGTAAAGAACAGCACAATTATAACAGCATGACAGGCCAAGTAAGGAGTCTCATGTCCTCCTCTCCAAAGAGATAGTTATCAAAAACTGCAGGCACTTTCATAGAGGGCTGGATGTGAGGGTGATGAGGAATCTGCAGGAGAAGAATCCATAGAAAGAACATTACCAGTAAGTCATTTCTCTTCCAATAGATTGCTTTTTCTTGTTGCCAACAGCTTGGTGAAGGTCAACCCAAAGGGGAGCAACTTGAATTGGTAGTGTGTCCACTATGAAGAATTTTCTGTGCCTCTGGTGGATGGGCACATGGAAATATGCATACTGCAGATTCAATGACACCAACCAGTTCTGTGACTGTAGAACCTGGTGAAGTTCTCGTAGCGTCACCATTTTGAATTAGTCTTTCCTCAGGACCTTGTTCAAGTCCCTGAGGTCCAAAATGAGACTAAGTCCTCCCCCTTTCTTTGGTAAAAGGAAATACCAGGAATACAGGCCAATCCTCTACTCAGGGGGACGGGGAGGGGGTAGGAGGGGTACCTCTTCCACGGCACCCTTCAACAACAGGGCCCACAGTTCCTCCTGGAGCTCCTGTTCCGGCTGTTGGTGAGCAGGGGTGTCTGTCTGGAGGGAGTCAGTACTAACATTGGATGAGCTGCAATGCCCTTCTGGGCACTGGAGGTTATCTCCGTCATTGAGGCAAGTGCTTGCCAATACTCCCTCCAGCCATTGGGCTGAACAGGTGTTCCCCATTAAAGACGACGTCCAGGCATTTTGCCTGGACCTTAGGGTAAAATCCAGAGTTGTGGAGGTAAGCTTGCCTCTGCAACACTGTTGCCGAACCCATAGCCCTGACAAGGCAGTCCGCAGCGTCCAGGCTAGATTGCAGGGACTGACAGGCTACCTCCTTTCCATCGTCCATCAGGTGCAGAAAACGTTCCTGCATTTTCCCCCCCTTCAGGAATATGCTCTGCCGACTGTTCTACCATCCTCCACAGTTCATGCGTGTACTTCGCGAACATGCACAAAGCATTCACATCCTTGAGTGCCATGAGGTCTGTTTTAGCAAGAGTGCCATATTTCCTAGACTCCATATCTGTCCGTAAATGTGATGTGTAAGGACTTGTGTTTATGGTGGCTGCCTCTGGCATAGGGTGGTTTGAAAGTTCGACTGGATCCCGCTCGCGGGTTTATACTTTTTCGCCAGGGCTAAGAGATCGGCGTGGTCAGTGAAAATAAAGAAATATATATTTTTTTAAATCACCTCTCCTCGCTCCCTTTACCCCGCCAGGAACCAACTCGAAGCAGAGCCCCTGATCACCGTCATCGTCGAAAATGGACTGCATAGTTTGAAAGAAAAAAAAAGCCCTTGACTTGGGGACATTACGGCTGAACGATCATCAGCGCTGACATCGACTTTGACATCATCGAGACCACTGGCACAGACTGTGAAGTTGGGGGAGAAGGAGGAGATGAGGTGCGCCAGCAGAGTAAGGAATATGTTAAAGAGCCAGGGCGAAAGAATGGAGCCCTGGGGACGCCACAGGTGGAGAAGGAAGTAGGGGAGGAGAAAGGGCCCGGAATGGTTTTGGAGGAACGGTCCGTTATGAAGGAGTTAAGCCAGTCCAGTGCCCGCTCAGATACCAAGGGTATCATGGAGCCTTTTTATGAGGATGGAATGGTTTACTGTGTCAAATGTAGAAGCAAGATCAAGGAGGATGAGGACAGCGGGGGAGATGGAGTCAAGGGATGCAAGTGGTTCTTCATGGGTGTTCAGAAGAGCAGTTTCTGTGCTTCTGGATGCTCGGAATCCAGACCGGTGGTCGTGTAGACCGTCAAGTTCGGTGTGAGAGTTGAGTTGGGGGAGGGCCAACGTCTCGAACAGTTTCCCCAGGATGGGGCTGATGGAAATATCCGGATGTCTTAGTCTCAGTACTGGAGTCAGTAAATGGTATAATGCCACAATAGCAAATGGAAGTGCTAGCAAGTGGAGGTTAGCTAAAGATAGTAAAGGGTTTGGAAAGGTTAGGTTGGGGTGTTTTCCCAAACTCTATCCAAGTGTTCATCCTTTTCCTCAGGGGCAGGGGAGGTTCGGGGGGATGGGGGGAAGACTCCCCATGAGATCCTCCTGCTTTGTAACATCCAGAGAGGGACTTATAGGTTAGCGTCTGCACCTCCCTGGCCTCATGTAAAGGGGCACCCGCCTGGGAAGAAGTGATGCCAAACAAAGGATCGTCCCCCCCCCTGCCCCCTTTCCCGTTCTGATCAGAAACCCACGATACATAGACAAGTTACCAGCAACACAAATCAAAGTTTTCAAATCATTCCTATGTTCTTATTAAATCTATAACCGATAACTGATGTGTGCCATGCGTAAAAGGAATCTAGCGTGCAGCCATTTCTCACAGAAATAGACGTAACTCACCGTAGTCATGAGCTAAGAGGTCCAAGTGGGTGGGTTAAGTATAGGAAGTGAAGAGTTAGGACGAACGCCTCAAAAAAGCCAGATATGAGATATAATTAGAACGGATCACTATGATTAAGAAGGGTGACAAATGAGAGGAAATGCGCTCTTTGAAAGAGAGCTGGGGAGTCATCGAGCACTCAAGATGTTGATTTCCAACAGCACTCCCCGAGGAGAGCATCAAAGTACTGTCTCTGCAGCATACTTCGTTGCAAACGCTTGAACTGGATTCTGCTAGCAGAGGAATACTGCTTGGCAGGGAGAGGCAGTGGATATGTGTACACGTTTGATAAAGTTGCATTGTGCGCCTAAATTACACGCACTGCGTGTTCTTAAGAGGGGATAGACTACGAGTAAAGGAATGATATTTAGGCCAAGGAGGCGACTTTCCAAAAGGCTACATTGGGAATGGATAGGCTTGTTTATTCTGGCACAAGCAACTGAAGTAACTTTTTATTTTTTTTTAACCGATTTGAAGAATGCTTTTATTAACACATCATTTGTTAGGTTTCTGTGACTGGTGGGGACACACCACTAGCCTTCCGTACAAAAGACATTACCATGCACCCAAATACAGGCACCAAGGATTAAAAGGAGTTTTGATTGTACTGAGTAGTAAGCATTGTGATAAATCCGATGATGTCATCACTCTGTTCCTGGAGGTAGCCTCTTCTCATATGGCCAGGGGACAGCTGCTGCTAAATGATCGTGACAACATTTGAGGGAGGATCACATGGGGGCAGGCTACCCTATGGGGGGGTGTGGGGTGGATAAGGGATTATCGGATGAGACATGCTATCCCCCTTCCCCTTTAAGGGATATCCCCCTCCATTCCACATGCTTTGATGGCACATTTTATCTCCCCCTCAACAACCCACAAAGCATCTTGACAACATTCTGACACGAGGAAGAGGGCAACCAGAATGAAGAGTGCTCAGTTGAGCAAAACGAGCAGTCTAGTACTTGGAGAAATCCGATTGTCTCTGAGCATCTGCCTTTCTCAGTACGGGAGTTCAAAAACGGAACTATGCCGGGTAAAAAACCAAGCTGTCAGGAGGACAGACGAGCACAGAGGCACGAAAAGAAGTGGAGATAAAGAGGAAGAGAGCGAAGATGAAGAGCGGTGCGCCGGGCAGGTAAGGTGTCGTCTGTGTTGGTGGCACACTCCTACAAGCACTGGAGACGCAGTTGAGGGACGCGAAGCAGAGATGAAGCTTTGTGCTTGAAAGGGAAGGCAGGCCGACATACGGAATGCCATCCGCTGCACAGGTGAGCTGTCCGAACTGAAGCAAAAGAGCAGCCACGAAGCAGGACCCTAACAGGGATCGGAGAAGCTAGGGAAGCCGTTCAAGCACTGGTGAACCCTTAGTAAAACACTGGGGCACCGGGTGGGAGAAGGCACTGCTAAGTACAAGCGGGAGGCGAAGCCCTACAGCTTGCTACTTGGCCAATATCCATAATCCCAGTACTTGGGGAAGAAGGAAAATACAAGTACCACAAATGGAAAGGAGAACTTGGCAAAGCTAAATGACACCCTTGGTCCCAAAGCTGTTGACGGTTTTGCATGTCCTGGCAGAAGAGAACACCAGGCGAACGGCGAGTCTGGGTCTCGCACCCATAAAGTTAAAATTGAAAGTCCTGGCAGGAGGATATACCAGGCCTGCTACAGAACTGAAGCAAAACAGAAAGGAAGAGCAATAACCCTTCTTGAAAAGAACTGTACAACAGACCTGGCAGGGCAGTATACCAGGCGTTGAGAGTCTGGAACCAACACCCAAGTTGTGGCATTCTAAAGAGGGAATCAAAGGAAGATTCATACCCTTAGGATTTTGAACTGCATTGCATGAGGAGAAAAACCGGGAAAGGGAGTTACCCTCTTGGGCTACAGGAACCTCGTTATTCTTTTTTTTAACTTTTTTCTTTGGTGAAGAGAAACCTAGCGGAGGGAACCATCCCTTGGAATTGTGAACACTATCCATTGGAGATGTCTGTTGAATTTTCATCTTTTGTTGACCTTGAACATTTGGGCACCCTTTCAAACCAAAGACATTATCCTTAACACCTTATATTTTTTAGTTTGAGAGGGCGTGGATCTTGAAAACGGACAGACCCCTTTTCTTTTTGGTTGAGGTAGGGAAATAGATCACTTAGGCCTTTCCCAAACCGCATTATTATTTCAATAAATGTTTGGAGCGACAAACATGAGTTTCCTGTGCCCACATCTCATTCCTGGCTCGTCACAGCATGCAAAGTATCTCATTCCCCCATTTTATGGCCTATATTTCTGTTCCAGCGTACCCATGGGCCATACATTAACACTACTAACTTTACTACTGAGGGACAGTGAAAGTCAAACGCTTTTTAAGAACCAAGCAACAGACGTGCACAGCTTATTTTCTAGCCGACACCATGGTGTTTTAGAGACCTGTTGTGGTGCACTTCCTCTGGGACTCAAGAACGCAGGGTATAGAAGCTGTTGGCGAATCCAAATGGACCACTTAAACGTTATGAAATATCCATATTTCTCTTTGATCTGAAGGTAGAATTAAGTAATTCTGATATGCCTAATAGTTTGGGTGGTGTATGCACTTTAATACTTTTGGCAATTAGATCATGCCATCGCAAGTTGGAAATGCCATGAAAGGACCTCAGTCTTCCCACTAAAAGATCACTTAACGCCTTGCATTTATACATATAGTTTCAACAAGTACGGACCAGGGACAGAGGGCGTCGGAGCACTGTACATTGCAGAAGAGCATATTAAAGAAAATAGAGAGCAGACAACGGGTATGATGGCCGCATAAACAATGCTGATGTTTGGGGGACGAGAAGAAGAGCGTAAACACAAGTGGGGGAATGGGCAAGCCTTCCGATCTCCTGCATAATTAAGGACGAAAATCTTTGCCGTTAGAAAGTAAGGGGTCCAAGCAGTGGGAGAGTGGCAGCATAAACAATGTATGCAGGAGTCAAAATGTCAAGTTACATGATTTTAGCATGGTCTAAAAAAGTCACCTGCACCCTCCATTATCGACAGACACAGAACACCATTTCTTACTGGCAAAGAGACAATTATTACTTGTCATTGGCTTGTGGAGATTGCACATTTGCTGTATTGAAGAATGGACAAATCAAAGGAGGGGAAATCTGCCTGACAGCAGAGTAGCATACAAAGTTACTGCACTTAGGCACACAAAAAATTATGATAATTGTAAGAAAGGCATGGTATCAAACAGTAAGACAGACAAGCGATCACAGGCCTAGTCGAGTCTGTCAAAATAAAAGGGCTTATACTAATAAACCTATTGCCAATCCTTACTTCAAAATACAAAGTGTGGGAAACAATGTTATGCAAAAGAAAAGGGGTTCAAGAAATGATATATGTCAGGGTATTCAAGCTGTTGGCTTACAGCACAGGACACGGTGCCACACTTTAGCTTAGCACACTCTCTGGCTTCTCTAGCGCGAGAATGCAGTTCAAAACCTCAACATCAGGGCCTTCTGTGGCAAAGTCCTTGTTGTGTTGCATCAGGCTCTCTGAAATAAGACTTTGAATGGCACAAAGTTCCTTTCTTTTTAGGATTTCACATATACAATGGGTGATTTTCGGTTCACCCCGGGGCGAGATACCTGAGGGTATTCTCCCAGCAAGACCTCAAAAATCCCTTATTCAGGTCACCAGGACACGGTCATTGCTGTTAGATCCAGTTCCTGGGTGTGGAACAGTGAGGGAGGGTCACCTGGGTAGGGGAACCCAGGGTTATGCTAGGGGGAATACCCAGGATGAGGCGCAGTATTCTCCAGAGGATGAAGAAGATGGGGTTGAACTCCCTGAGATTTTCTTTGGATTTTACTGTGGGAGCTTCTGTGGGTGGAAAGGAGATAGCAATGGAATAACCAATCACATCTACACCTTTGGTAAACCAACTATGAGTCCAGATACCGTGACATCTCAAGGCCCCGGTTTCCCTGTTCCCCACCTGGATACTTCCGGTCATTCTGTTTCATGCCCCTCTAGTCAGTATTTTCAGCACTTCCCATTTTCGCAGAAGAAATACTACAATTCGCACAATCCCCCAGGTTCTGTCCTCCATTCCGGTCATTCTCGTCCAGTCCACAAACTTCACCCATTCTGCTATTTTCAGTTCTCCAATCAAACCCCTGATTACAATAGCACCATTCCCCATCCTACTCCGTAGGACACACAAAACCTCTAACCCCCTCTTTTTCCAATACAAATACTTTTTGTTACCGTGACAGACAGACTTGCCACGTTAAATCGGAGTAAAATCTGTGTACCTGACATGTCCCAACCTGAGGGTCAGGCAAAGTCAGGCAATTGACACCCATCACACACCCGACAGCCCTTCCCTTTCCCCACATGGATAAAAGGTGGAGCAGGAGAGTGCGGTACGAGCAAGGTGAGAAAGCTGGCGAAAATCACGACAAGAGGGCTAACATGCGGCAGTTCAGAAGAAGGAGAAAGGCGGCTGGAAGAAAAAGGAGGACAAGGAGAGGGCAGAAGAGTGCCTAAAACTGCAAACAATAGCGCAAATGTCCTGCACCAGATGTCAGAAGTACACAAGGCAAGCCTATGTCGATAGGCAGGAGTGAGGGAAGGTCCTACGCCCGTGGGAATGGCCTTGACTCCAAAGAGCCCAGTGGTTAAGCACAATAGGTGAGTCGAGGGAGGAACCGATAGAAGCCGGGTTGTGTTGAGTGAGAATCGCAGAGGGGCAATTTATGAAGCCGATGTAATGAACTTTGAATGGGCTGGGGGGTGGAGACCAGTTGCAGAGGGACAAAGGCACCACGTGGGTGCTAACTCAAGAGACTGTGGTCGAGCTCCATATTGAGAAACTCCAGAAACCAGAAGGCCACAGGAAGGCCGCCAAAAGGAAGCAAAGTGGTCTTACATGAGGGTCGAGCAAAATCCCTGTACAATCGAAAGACTTTGATCCGCAAGTTGGCTAGAAATAAGGCAAGTGAATCCCACCTGGTGAATGAAAGTAAATGAACATTAAAAGTAAAGAGGGGTCAGCCCAGAAGAGGGAGACCCAGGGGTGAGCCACTATCGCCATGCCCGAGAGCCATAGTAAACCCTATGAAGGAAGGCTAAGAATCGAGAAGGGTCGGAGCCCGGCAGAGGGGGATCCAAGGGTAAAAAGTCATCACCCCAAAGTGCAAAGTTGTAAAAAGGCAATAGTGAACCCAAAAAAGGGATGCCAAAAGAATGAACTGTTTGACAAAGACACTAAGAGATTAAGACGGGTCCGAGCCTGGACGAGGGAGATCTGGTGTGAAGGTAAAACTCAGCACTGGCAGTTGATAGAGGTCCGAGCGTAAACGAGGGAGATTCAGGTGTGAAGCAGTCACCCACGGGCTGGCAGGCGAGAAAGATCTGAGCCCGAGTGAGGGAGATCCAGGGAGTTAAGCTATCGCCCAAGGTTTAAGGAGAAAAGAAAAAGAGACGTTAAGAAATGCCAATTGAGAAAAGCTCAGCCCAGAAGAAGGGCACCCAGGGGTGAATCCATCACCCACAGTGAGTCTTGGAAACAATCACTCATCAGCAGTTAAACTTTACTTGCATCTTTTATCAAACACGTTTTAACAACGTTTGTTTCAGTGCTCACCATACAATGTTGCTGCTTGCAACCTTGGCTTCAACACAGACCGGTCTTGTATCTGTCTCCCCAACTCACCGGCTGTGTTGATTTCACTGACTCTGCTTTGTTCTTGGAGCCAAGGTCGGTACCACAACGGCTTGTGCTTCTCCCCGCCTTGATTATTGACGTGGGAGGGTCCAGAGTATCTCCGACACACAAAGCAGGATTCTTCATCCTGGATTACTGGTTTTATGCTTTCTATTCTCGAGGTTGCCGGAAAGTAATTGTTAAAAAGGTCAAGGGAACTTCCCTCCTTGTGATCCCCTTCTGTTTTGCTGTCTTTCTTCTCTCATTCAGCTGCCGTCTAGAATCTGCTGTATCCGCGTCTGCGTTGCCTCGCTCAGAGTGTGCTCACGTGCGCTGCCTTTTATCCCTGTGGGGAAGCTTAATGGAAGTCAGGTGTGTGTGATGGTAATTGCCTGACCTCACCTGACCATCGTATTGGGGCATGTCAGTTATACTGCTCAGGTGTTAATCTGTTTTGTCTCATAGCGGGCTGTCTGTGTGAAAGTGTTCATGTTGTTAAGGGGGTTAGAGTTCCTAAATATCGTACCTGGTAGGATGGGGTAAAGGTGTTACAGGGAAGGGGATACAGCGTCTCACCATCCGGTCTCCCACTCTGACTCCCCGAAGACCCTCCACCCAGGTGATCCTCCCGGACTGGTCCACCCCCAGGAACGGATCCAAAAGCGATGGCCGTGTCCTGGCCTAATAGATGACAGATCCCCGGGGACCAGTGGGTGAGACACCTTCTGGTTTCTCACATACCCAGAAGAGGGTGTGCAAGCAGGCCTTGAAGATAAAAATGTATATGTGCAGGTAGGCTAACAGCAGTCAACAGAGATAGCAAGACAAATGGGAGGAGGTGGAGCAGATCCACATGCTTCACAGGGGAGAGAATAAGGGAGTCAAGCATGTTCATCCAGAGGGAGGTAGAGAATGCAAGAAGGATGCTAACAGAGAGATAGTCATAAGAGAAATTCAGGAACAGAACCAACAGCATTCATCTGGGATAGAACACAAATATGCTTCCAATTGCAAATACAGCTCAAAGCCCAACAATGTCCACACCAACTCCCCCACTCCCTTTTCGTAGGTCAGTCCCTGAACCTGTTCTTCGCCAACTTATTTCATGTTTGTAAAAGTAAAATCGTGAGGTTCGAGCTGGTGTCGGAAAAGCCATTACAGTTTTTGAATCCTTATTTATTAGAAGATATGGGTCTATACTTTCCAAACACTGGTTACAAAAATCAGCCTCAGCTTCAGCCTGTTAGACCTGAAGGGAAAACACTGAAATGGAGCAGGTTCGCTTAATGACAGACACAGAATGGGTTGGCCAAACAAGAAATTACTTACCAGTAATGTTCCTTCTATTGATTCTTCTCCGGCAGATTCCTCATCAGACTGATATCCAATCCAGCTCAAGCGCCTCTGAAAACATTTTGACAGGGTGCTTGACGTGGTGCTCGTCCACTCCTGACAGGATGGCGGCCACCGTACATATGCTGCGTCGCCACGCCCCCATATATAGGTTCCCCACCTTCCCCCGACCCTCCCTGAGTTCATCCGCTGCTTAACTGGAGAAGGCGCACAAAGACGGTTGATTGCCAGTTTATGCAGCACCTCAGCTGGCTATATCAAATATTTGCAAGTGCTCATCGCTTCAGCAACCAATGCAAGAATCTATATGTAATGGCACAGGATCCAGGCTAGCCAATAAAAACGTTGCTCCCTGGCCTTTGAGCTCACTAACAGATTTTGTAATCAAAATATGCATAATTGGTGTATACATTATTCAACTCTCCTGATATGCACTTGCATTTCATGCAATAAAGCAATCTGAGGCGGGGTTTGGACTGCTCATACATTTTTAAATATAATAAAATATCCAATGCGAATTAATCAAGCTATTGGAACGCATCCTCATGAGTGAAATCAAAAAAATCACTAGCAGAAAATACTTTAATAACGTATCCCTACGAATTCTGGAAAGTCAAAGGCCGTGAAGGAGGTTCAATAAAAGTAGGCCATGCATTACACACAATGCTGCTTTTAGTACTGAACATTTCACCAGCCTCATTTACATTATTTTATTCATAGTATGTAAATAGCAACTTTATCCATGGCTGTGTATACCTCCGAAATGGCCTGAACCATCCAACGGCGATGGAAGCCTGAGCCAGGGGAGGAGTTACCAAAAGGCACAAACAATACTTCGGACTTGCTGAAGGATTTAGTCCGAGAGAGATTAAACTTGAGAGCCCTCTTGAGGTCCAAGGAATGTAGGGCCCTCTCAGCCTCCGACTGTGGGTTCGGGAAGGACACCGGCAGGCAGATCTCTTGATTCAGATGGAACGGAGAGACCACCTTGGGCAAGAAGTTTGGGCAAGTATGCAGGGTGACCGAGTCGTTGTGAAACATGGTGAAGGGCTCGCACAAAGACAATGCCCGCAGCTCACTAACACTGTGTGCAGAGATGAGAGCCACTAATAAAACCATTTTTACCGTCACCAAGCAGATGTCCACAGAGGCCATCGGCTCGAAAGGCTTGCGTTGCAAAGCTGCAAGAACCACATAGAGGTCCCAGACCTACCCCCAACCAACCCTGCCCTCTCACTCTCAGGAACACGAGACTAGGCACCAGATTCCGCATTCGTCCTTCCCGCACCAACACTACCAAGCAAGCCCCACGCACTCCACCCAGCCCACCTTCGCCCACCGCCACTTGCAAAACTAAGACCACAGGGGTTAAATTGCCTGTGTTCAAGTGTGCCCTCATCAATGCTAGATCTCTCACAGCACACGCTCTTGACATAGCCGACCTTATCACCACTGCCGACCTTGACTTCATTGCCATATCTGAAACATGGCTACATGCCGCCTCTGGCCCTTCTCTATCCTTGGCCTTACCGCCTGACTATGGCATCACTCGCTGTGACCGCTCCTCTACCCATACTAGAGGTGGCGGCGTGGCATTCATCCACAAAAACTCCCTTGACCTAAGAGTGGTATCCGAATCCAAACTTGAATCAGCTGAACTGCTGACAATCAAATTACTACTAACACCTAACCAAACGGCCACCCTTCACCTTATCTACAGGCCTCCAGGGCCGGCACCCACCTTTGTCAGTGAAATTTCCACTCTTCTTCTTGACAAAACAAAAAACAACTCCCAAACAATCATCTTAGGTGACTTCAATCTTGGTCGCGGTGACCCTAAGGATCCTGTAGCAACTGATCTGGAATATGCTCTTACCGACCTTGTAGGACCATCGATTGGTTAGCCGGTTCCAACTGCAACATCCAGGTCCTCAATAACTCCCCTTGCTTATGGTCTGACCATCACATCATAACATTTAACATTGAAGCTACCCCGCGAGCCCTAACACCCATAGCCCCAGCCCTCCCCACCCGTAATAAAAAAAACATAACAAGAGAACAACTCCTCCCACTGCTACTCCCCTCTCTTAATGCGGCGACCAACGCCTGTTCTGATCCCACCTCCCTAGCAGACATCTACAACCAAACGATGCTCACGGCCATTGACACCATAGCACCAATTAAAACCAGGAAGGCTAAACCACGAGCACATCTCAACTTATGGTTCACTCCACAGCTAAGAATCCTCCGCAAAGCCAAACGCTGCGCGGAAAACCGTTGGAAAAGCCACCCTTCTGATGAGCATAAAGACAGCTTCCTTCTCGCCTCCCTCACTTATAAAGACGCCATCATCACTGCTAAAAAAGAATCGCTTAATAATCGTATCATGCAAGCCGACTCTAATTCCAAGGAACTCTTTAGAGTCCTAAAAGAGCTCGAAACCCCAGTCTCCACGCCAGACACTTGCACGAAAGACAGCAAATGGTGTGCTAACATTCAAGCAGCCCTTCTAAACAAAATCTCTACGCTCCAATCTAAAATAAATGAAAAACAGGACTGCCTGAGGCGGGACAACCGCTCATTCTCCCCCACTAGGCCCAACTTCTCCAACTCTGCCAACATCAAACCTTTCACCTTCGCACCCCTCACTGTCACCGAAGTAGAAAGCATCATCCTCAGGATGAAACCTTCCAACTGCCAAGGTGACCCGTGCCCAGCCCCCATCATTAAGGACTCCGCCCATGACCTAGCCCCATTCATTACAACCTTCATTAACTCATCCTTTGAAACAGGTATTGTCCCGGACAACCTTAAAGACGCCTGGGTGATCCCGCTACTAAAAAAACCGTCCCTTGACCCAAGCATACCCACGAACTTCCGACCCATCACTACAGTACCATTTCTGCTGAAGATACTGGACCGGGCAGCTTATCTGCAGATCCAAAACTACCTTGAATCTAACAATCTGTTAGGTCTACGACAATCCGGATTTCGGCCCAGACATGGGACCGAAACGGCTTTACTAGACCTAAAAACCCAGATCGAAGTCCTGAAGGACAAGGGCAAATTAGCTATGCTATTACTCCTCGACCTCTCCGCCGCATTTGATTTGGTTAACCACCAGATCCTTTGCAGGCACCTCCACTCTGCTGCCAACTTCTCTCCCTCCGCAGCGGCCTGTATCAAATCCTTCCTGAGCAACAGATCTATGAGGGTCTTTGCACCCTCCGCTGCCGCAGCTCCCTCCCCTATTCATTGCGGTGTTCCTCAGGGTTCTTGCGTGTCACCTACTCTTTACAATATCTTCACGAAACCACTCTTTGATGTGCTTGATTATTTGGGTGTCTCCTACACCAACTATGCGGACGACACCCAGATACTCATTCCCATTTCTGGTGATTATCTTGCTGACACCAAGGCCCTCAATGACGTCTACTTGGTCATCCAAGCCTGGATGGCCCAGCACCAGCTATGTCTGAATGACGATAAGACGGAGCTACTTATCCTGGGTACTTCACAACGCCTTAGCAAACTTGAGCCATCCTATCAGTCATTCATCATAGACGGCAACTCCATACAAGTCTCGAAAGACACCAAAACACTAGGCTTTTACCTAGATTCCACCTTATCCTTGTCAAGACAAACTAATGCAGTCAGGTCCACCTCCGCCTACACGTGCAAACTCATTTCAGCCTGTAGACCTTTCCTCACCACCCACAATAGCGTCACACTAGCGAGAACACTTATCATGGCAAAAATAGATTACTGCAGTGCTCTATATTTAGGCACTAGCCAAGAAAACCTATCCAAACTCCAAACCACCCAGAACAATGCAATTCGAGCAGCCCTGAACATCCCTCGTAACCACCACATCTCAGAAGCCAGAACTAGCCTTAAGTGGTTACCCGTGAAGCAGAGAATTTCCCTAAAAACGCTTGCCCTCATGCACAAATGCCTAGCCAACAAGGCTCCGATCTATCTCTGCAGTCGGCTTTCGCGCCACTCCACTTCCCGGCCACTAAGAACTGCCCAGACTAACTGCCTTACTATCCCCAGGTTTAAGCTCCAAAAAGCCGGAGGCACCAGCTTCCCTGTCCTAGCCTCCAAACTTTGGAATACCCTCCCCGCTGCCATCAGAGCTGAAGACTCCTTCAACACCTTCAAGAATAAAACCAAATCCTGGCTCTTTGACCAGCAATAGTTGTGTCAGACATTTGTCCTGCTTACCCAGCCCGCCTGTTCCCTTACATGATTTCCGGGCTGCTACCCTCCCAACTACCTCAGGGATACTTCCTCTGCTGAGCCTAGGGATACTGTACCCTGTGTAATATTTGTAATTATTAAGTTTGTTTTTTGCTGTTTTGACACACTTTTATTGTAATTTATATCCCTGTATGTTCCTTTCTTGCAACCTTGTACAAATTGCGCCCTGATGCCCCTGGGCCTGTGGGTTTGCGCGTTATAAATAAACAAATACAAATACAAATACTGGATGCAGTATATGTACCGGAGACAAAAGCATAGACAACCCCTTAAAATGGGCCGTACCCACTGAGTTATCTGCTGAAAACACATGTTCAGGGGAACGTAAGCACCAATGGCTGCCAAATATACGTGCAGCAAGTATTCACCTGAACTCTACAGCGAGCCAAGTGTGCTGAAAAGGCCAGTACGTCACCCAGAGGACAGGGTCCAGACCTTTGTTGCGGCCCAATGGCGAGACCCTGTGAGTAAAACTGCAGCAGATCTGAAAACCAGGGTTTCTATGGCCAGTGGGGGGCAACCAGGATGAGGCTGCAGCACACGGAGACATGGAACTTGCAGAGGGTCCGTTAGAGCACAGATGTGGCGGGGAACGCATAACACCTGTGGCCGTGCCAATAGATCTGGAAGGCGTCTGTCTCCCAGTGACCCCCGACCTTTCCACGGAGCAAACTGGGGGCACTTGGCATTCAGGGGAGATGCAAACAAATCCAGGTCAGCAAACCCCCAAAGCTGGAACAGGGGCAAAAAGGAGTCGCTGTGCAACTTCCACTCAGATGTAGCTCTCCAAGCGACACAGCCGATAAGCATCTGCATTGCTGCCCCCCAGCAGGTGCCGAAATCCAAATCCCCTCTGTAAAGGCCCATTCTCTGATCAAAACCCCCTTCATGCAGAGGACGGGGGAGGGGGAAGAGGAATGTGTGATACCCTGCTTGTTCAGGTAAAACATTTTAGTAGAATTGTCCGCCCTGACCGGAACTCACTTATCCCTGATTAGGGGCAAAAATGCCTCGGGGGCTCAGGCCCAATGCCCTGAGTTCGAGCATATTGATGTGTAGGAGGGCTTCCATCCAGGGCCATGCTCCATAATTTGCGTAGCCCCCCAGCCTGAAACAGAGGGGGGGGGGTCTGCCATCACCACCAGCGTAGGCTCTGGTCAGGTGAAAGGGGTCCACTGAAATATTGCCAACCATCAGCCACCAGCTAAGATCGGGCAAAAAGAGCAGCGGTATAGGGATCCTGTCTGACTGTGACCCTGTCTCTTGATCCCAATTGGCCGCCAGGTGGAGATGGAGGCACCTCATCTTGCGGCGAGTGTGCTGTACAGTGAGCACGCAGGAGGCCATCAGGCCCAGAATGTGCTGGAACCACCATGCTGAGGTGGTCTTGTTCGACAGAAAGTGCCCCACCGCCAGCAAGCGGAACGGTAGTGTTCCAACGCACCCCTAGGAAGACCAGTTCCTGAGATGGGCACAACTGTGACGTCCTCCAATTGATGGAAAACCCCAGGTGATGAAGGATATCAGCCAGTCTCTGGCAGGAGTGCACCACCCCTTTGGGTGATCCCTTCCTCACCAGCCAGTCATCCAAGTAAGGGTATCCAAGCGTAGAAGGCCTGCCACTGTGCTCATCAACTTCGTGAAGACACGAGGGGCTGAGTTCAGGTCGAAAGGCAGCACCTTGTACTGAGCGTGGTACGACATAATTGTGAACCACAAAAACTTCTGATGGTTGATATATGGGTAAATGCCGGTAGGCAACCTCAGGATCCAGGGAACACAGCCAGTTCCCTGCACACAGAGACTCGGCTATGTGCGCGGGAGTAATCATCTGGAAGCGTTCCAGCGTTAAAGACGGATTAAGAAAGGACAGTTCCAAGACTACCCGCAGGCAGCCTGGTTGTTCTCGAGTACCGTAAAAATCCTGGAATGGTAACCTCCCGTAAAAGAGCTGAGGACACAATCTGACCAAGAGGAGGAGAGGATGGAAGAGGTTTAGGAAGATGAAGACTTAAGCCCGTGGAGACTATAGAGAGGATCCAGGGGTTGCTAAAGAGACACTTACAGGTGTCCCGGAACAGAGCCAACCTTGACATCAATGCTTCTTGGCGTCAGGGGCAGAGGAGGGGGAACAGAAAACCCTGTACAACGTCCTCTGCTGCTTCCTCCTGTTGTTGCTGGGCGACCTGTCAGGCCTCTGTGTACCGCGGTCTCTGAACACCTTGCAGCAGGAGAAAGCGCAGGGTTTGAACTCATTCCTGCCCTGGGATTGAGGGATGGACTTCTGACCTGGTTTTGTCAGGATGGCGGGTTTGAGTAGAGGTTTTCATCTTCGTTAATTCCGCATCCATGGACGAACGAAAAAGGTCCACGCCCTCAAAGCCCAGATCCAGGATGCGCTCCTGCAAGTCAGATGAAAACTTTGTGGCATGTATCCACGCCGTCCTCCTCACCTCGACCCCAAGGAACAGCCCCTTACTGACTGTCGATGAAGGAGACCGAAGACTCCATGAGGTCCTGCACAATGGCCCGGCCATCTGCCAGACCAGCCTTGAAGGAGGATTGCTTCTACAAAGGGAGGTCGGGCAGAAATACCCTGAGCTCCTGCTACAGTTTCTGGTTAGCCGCAGCCAAGAGGACATCCGCGTTGGCCTGTCGCAGATGCAGACCTGAGATGGAGTAATATCGCTTTCCCAAGGACGCAAGGACATTGTCCTCTTTGGAGAAGCAACCGGACGCAGCTAGAGGAAGACGACTAAGATGATAATTTAGAATACAAGGAAGCCGCAGCCACCACAGAGGAATGGGGCTGCGGGTGTCAGGCAAGGAATAATTGCTCCCTGTCCGTCAGTCTAAACCTGCTGTCCAACTTCTTGTTCATCTGGGCATTGGCCCCGGTTTTCTCCCAGACCTTGCGTGCCACTTGCAGGACATCGTTCTGGAGGGGCATGCCAGACCAGATTGTGGTGCGTTTTCCCAATGCCTCTGCTAGCACACAGACTTCTGGGGGGCTTCCTTGGGGAGAGGGACCCCCCCCTCCAGAACTCCGTCAGGCCCGGAGGGTGGTCATGAAAGGCCTCAACGGATGCCGAGGGTTCATCGTCCTGGGCGTCATCATCATTGTCACCCACCCCCTTTTTTTCAGACGGAGGGGAATCCAGGTCCTGGGACACAGGTTGCCAGCAGAGTCCCCCACATGTCCAGAGCCACAGAAAGGTCCAACAGCTGTTGCGTGGGAGCTATTGGTGGTACAGGAGGTGGTACGGGGATGAGAACAACCAGTGGGGCCTGAACCGGTGGAAGCACCAGAACTGGCAGCGCAGGAGGAGTACCCAGAGGAGGGGGCCGGGATGCCCTCTTTCACAATGTCCTTCAGGAGCCCTTTCATCTGAGTGGAATGCATGAGGAGGAAGCATTCGAAGAAGCAATCCTCTCAAGTCACCGGATCCCTAGGGGTCAGGCCCTCCAAGGAACTGGACCTCTGCACCTGGTCAAAGGCGCCTGGTGCGTGTAGCCGTATGGCTGTGATGGGTAGATGTAGCCCTGAGTGGACCAGAAACCTGCACCGTAGGATCTGCTGCCGCTTCCAGAGGGAAGGTGGCTGTGATCATCCTGCAAAGCTCATGTGATGGACGAAAGCACTTGTGGACCCTGAGCCGGATCCAAGATGGCAGGTTCCGGTACGTGCCACTCTGCCATTTTTAAGCCTTGCCTCATGCCCTGGACGGGAGGGCGCAGAGGCCCTGAGCCAAGAGAGGCCTCAGACATGAGGATACAGCTAGGGTCTTGCACACGAAGCAGAAGTGTCGACCCCAGGGATCCCTCTGGTAGGCGCTGAACCCTTAGCAGGATGGCCAGTAGTCATAACACCCCGATTCACGACCTCAGATTGAGCTCCGGTAGTCTGGGAGCCCTCAGAACCTGTGCCGGTAGCCGTGCTGGATCTAACCGAGAACAGACTTTTATCCTTTACCCCTTGGGGTAGAAGAGGGCAAACCTGATCGTCCTTCTGAGCACATCCTGGTAGGGGGCCCCTCTGCTCGGGAGCCGGTAGGCTGGAAGGCCTCTGGTCTGTCCCCGGACCGCCCAGAAAAGCACCCAGGTCCCTGGTGTTGGGAGCCAGTAGTCAGAGGCCTCGGGCCTGCCAGAACCTGAATTTGAAGAACCCCGATCAGCGAAAATTCCGGGGAAGAAGTCAGTGATGTGGAGCCGTGCTGAACAGAGGGCCTATCTTGTTTTGGCAAGAGGTCTTGGAGACCAAGTCCTTAAGGTGGGGTGGGGGAGAAGTGTGGAAGATCTCCCTCCACTGTGACAACCGATTCTTCAATGCCCTGTCACCGAGAGCACTGTAGGCCGAACAGGAGTGCCAGCGGTGGGCGGGCCCCAAGCACTCAAGATGGGGGTCTGAGGCCGGGACCGAACAGTCGCATGAGGCACATCTTGTGAAGCCTCCTGTGGGCGACATGCACCGGGGGAGGCAAGGCACCAAAGGGAAATGAAATAAGAATTGAAAAAACAAACGCGGAGCAAGCGGAAAGTTAAACAAGTCTCTGCGCTGGCTGCCAGGTCTGATACTGTCCGTGCGGAAAAAGGGACTGAGGTGAGGCACTGGAGGGTGGGGTCCCTGCACGCTATACTTAAGGGGAAGCTCAATTTTTCACTGCCAAAAGTTCCAGGTACCGTCCCCATGTTGGGGGACGCCCCACAAGAACGGAGTAAAGGGACAAAGCATGAGGAGGAATGTAAAGAAATAACATGACAGCTAAAGGTCAGGAGAACTCGTGAAAAGTCGATGCATACTGCAAAAGTTGAATTTTCAGCCATTTCTTAAATGGAACAAGATCACTTATCCAGAGGAAGAGAATTCCATAGTTTAGGAGCAAATAATAGCAAAGAACATAAATGGGAAGCAGCACAGGGACGAGGAACAGAAAAAAGAATTTGAGTCGAAGATCGAGGAATCCCATGAGCGTGATATAAAAAAACTAAAGAGGATAATGACAATGCATTACTTACCGTAAAAGCATTTCTGATGGTTGTATCTGCTTAGATTCACATGCTGTGCATAGACTAGCGAGCAGTACCCGGAGTTGGCGGTGGGTTATGAGAAGGAACAGTAGAGAAAAGATGTCTTAATACTGCCTGTCCCACCCGGGAATCAGATCTAGAGTGTGCATCTAGACAGTAGTGTTTTGTAAAGGTGTGCACAGAACTCCAGGTAGCCGCTTTGAAGATGGACTCAAGGGGAACATTTGCAATGAACGCTATGGAAGCCCCAGTGCCTCGAGTGGAATGTGCTCTTGGCTTGAAGGGTATTTCTCTCTTAGCAAGAGTGTAACAGAGAGTGATGCATTGAACAATCCGTCTAGATATAGTGGACTTTGAAACTGCATCTCCTTCTCTTCCTGCTGCCACAGAGACAAAGAACTGATTAGTCTTTCTCAGTGGTCTGGTTCTTTCCATGTAGAACATGACAGCTCTGCGTACATCTAGTGTATGCAGACTTTTTTCTCCCAAGCTGGAAGGGTTTTGAAAGAACGTTGGTAGTTCTATTGACTGGTTTACATGAAATTTCGAGATGAATTTTGGTGCAAACCTTGGGTGTGTGCGTAGAACCACCTTATCCTTGTGAACTGTTACGAAGGGGTCTAGTACAGAAAGAGCCTGTAGTTCACTTTCTCTCCTAATGGAGGTGATAGCTATTAGGAAAGCAGTCTTACGAGTGAGGTCTTTAAGAGTTGCCTTGTGCATGGGTTCGAAAGGAGGGCCCATGAGTCTAGAAAGTACCACATTTAAGTCCCATCCGGGAGCTGGGTTAGCTATCGGAGGGTGTATTCTCTTTACCCCCTCCATGAAGGCCTTGATAACTGGTATCTTCCACCACAACACTTTAAGTTGGGAAGTGGTGTATGCAGAAAGTGCCGCTAGGTGGACTTTAATGGAATTGAACACTAGACCTGAATCCAGAAAATGGGTGAAGTACAGAACAATGTTAGTGGGAGAGCAGTCAACCGGGTTGATGCTCTTACCTCTACACCAGATGACAAATCTCTTCCACTTGCTAGAATAGCAGTGGCCAGTATTAGGTTTTCTGGCTTCCCTGAGGATGTCCATACATCTCTGCGGAAGTTGTAAATGTCCAAATTCTATGATCTCAGGAGCCAGGCTGCTAAGTTCATGGTCTGAGGGCATGGATGCAGTGTCCTGCCCTTGTCCTGTGACAGCATGTTGTACGGGCAGGGAAGTTTCACTGGGGGAGATAGGGACATCTCCATCAAGTGAGCGAACCATGGCTGTCGGGCCCACATTGGGGCCACTAGTATCATGGTAACCTGCTCCTGGTGCATCTTGTGCACCACTTTGTTGAGAAGGGGAGTCGGGGGAAAGGCGTAAACAAATTTCCCTGACCATTGAATCGACAGACCGTTCCCCTTGGACTGGTTCTGGGGGTACCTGGAGGCGTAACTTTGGCATTGTGAGTTTTCCAGAGTTGCGAACAGGTCTATTTCCGGGAATACCCATTGCGTGAAGACGTCTAAGACGATGTCTTTGTGCAATTGCCATTCGTACTCTTCGGGCAGGGGGAAGTCTCTGCTGAGTTTGTCTGCTAGCAGATTGAGTTCCCCTGGTACATGTTGTGATAGTAGGAACATGTTGTGTTTGAGAGCCCACTTCCATATATTCTGGGACAGCTTGGACAGTCCTGGAGAGTGAGTGCCCCCTTGCTTGTTGAGGTAGTACATGGCTGTGGTGCTGTCTATGAGGACCATCACTGTCTTTCCTTGTAAGTGTTCCTGAAAGGCTTTCAGTGCTTTGAACACCGCTAGTAGTTCCAGCAGGTTTATCTGCTTGGATGCTAGGCTCGGAGTCCACGCTCCGTGAGCAGTCTGATGGGATAGGTGAGCCCCCCATCCTGTAAGGGATGCGTCTGTGGTTAGAGTGGCTTCCACTGCGGGTGTAGCAAAAGTTTTCCCTAATAACAGGTTTTCTTTTGTCCACCACCGTAGCGAGAGAACCAAGGCCTGCGAGACCACCACTAGATCGTCCCATTGTCCGCTGGCCTGACACCACTGGCTGTAGAGCCACTCTTGCATTGGGCGCAGGCGCGCGTGAGGTACCAAATAAATACATGACGCCATCATCCCTAGCAAGCGCATTGCTTTGCGGACCGTCACCTCTCGACCTGCCACATAATGGGGGATCTGAAACAGCATGTTTTGGACCCTCTCGTTGGAGGGGAAGACTAGGCCGTCCTTTGTTCGAATTAGAGCCCCTAGGAATTGTTTGATTTGGCTGGGGTCTAAGCTGGACTTCTTTTCGTTGCTGGAGTAGCCCAGTTGGGACAAAAGGTCTACGGTCTTTTGGGTATTGGAGAAGCATGTTTCGTAAGAATCCCCTGTTATGAGCCAGTCGTCGAGGTAAGGGTATACCGGGATGGATAACCTGTGCAGGTGGGCCGCTGCCACTGCCAGTACTTTCGTGAATACCCTTGGTGCAGATGCTATCCCGAAGGGTAGTACTCTGAACTGGTAGTGTTTGTTCTCTATCTTGAACCTGAGGTATTTTCTGTGCGCTGGCAACATTAAAATATGAAAGTATGCATCTTTCATGTCTAGTGTTGTCATGTAATCCCCCTGTGATAACAGTGGGATTACTTCCTGCAAGGTCACCATACAAAACTTTTGGGGTTTGACAAACTTGTTCGCTGGGCGCAGATCTAATACAGGGCGCATGGTTAAGTCCTTTTTGGGTACAAGGAAGTACACTGAATAAATACCTTCTGTTACCTGAGATAGGGGGACAGCCTCTATAGCTTCTTTTTTCAGTAGCTCTTCTACTTCTTGAAGAAGAATGGTGAGGTGTTCCGGTGTCATGCGTCGGTTCCGTGGGGGTCTGTACTCCGGGGAACCGTTGAATTCGATGCAGTATCCGTGGGCTATGGTGGATAATACCCAGCGGTCTGACGATATTCCCTCCCATGCTGAAAGGAACGATGTTAGCTGGCCCCCGACCGGTGATGCATGGGAGGGGACCCGAATCTTCGGGTCATTTGTTGGTATTGGGCGTGGAACCTTTGGGGCTGGAGCCGCGACCTCTTCCTCTGCCACGGCGTTGGCCTCTTTGACTGAACTGGGTGTTGTTACCCTGGTTAGAGGGCCAGTTGGTAGCAGAGTAAAATTGCTGTTGGTTTTGCTGCTGGCGTTGGCCACGAAAGGAGCGTCTATTGCCATAGCCGCGTCTGTTAGGGGGCCTAGAAATTTGGTCAAGAGTCTTGATGGTATCAAACTCTTTCTTTGCATGTTCTAGGGCCTCATCAACTGCTTTCCCAAACAGATGTGTTTGTTCTATGGGCTTATTTATCAGGGAAGCCTGGGTTTCCGGCTTAAATCCCGAATTGCGCAGCCAGACATGGCGTTTGAGAAGTATTCCCTGAACCAGGGAACGGCCAGCCGTCTCTGCGGCATCTAAGGAGTTCTTTACGATGCCCTGGTTTACAAGAGTTCCCTCTGAGATTATAGCTAACAGGCGTGAACGCAGGGGTTCTGGTGCGTCATCTGCTTCGCTGCGCAGCTTGCTCCACTGTGCATCTGCGTAGCTAGCTAGTAGGGAATTGTTATTTGCAATCCTAGTTGAGAAGGCGGCGGACGTCGCGATTCTCTTCCCAAGTGCATAGAGCTTCTTGCCCTCTTTGTCAGGTGGTGCCTCACTAGTGGATAGTGGTACCCCCGCTCTCTTCCTTGTATTAGTAACTACGAGGGAGTCCGGAATAGAATGTCCTCTGATGTACAAAGGGTCAGAGGACGAAGGGCTGAAGAGCTTCTCTATCCGAGGGTTGACCCCTCTGACTAAGGCAGGATTGGAAAGGGAAGGAGTTATTCTTCTCTTTATAGAAGCCAGGAGCGGAATAGACTGACTAACAGGGGCTTTTTCTTTAATAACTTTCTCTACAAAGTCTATGTCTGGAAGAGTCTCCCCTGTGTCTATTTCAAAATGCACTGCTGCCCTGCGCAATAGTGCATTAAGTGAAGGTTGGTCATCTATGGGAGAGGTGTTTCCAATAGGTGAATCCTTGGGAGGAAAAGGGTGAAAGACATCAGGGTCTGAGTGCACTGATGGGGATTGCCAAGGCTGCACTGATGGGGATTGCCAGGGCTGCGAGGTAGCTGTATCTTCTTCGAAAGCTCCTGCACTAGTGTAAGGATCTTCTTCAAACCCCTCTTCCTCATGTTCTTCCTCTCCACCCAAACACTCATCTTCCTGGAGGTATTGCTCCTCTTCAGTGAGGTCATATACGTCTGTAGAAGGGGGAAACAGCCTAGGAATCTTGACCCTAGGGTCATCCTGGGGCCATTCTCTTGGTCTTTTGGGTGTGGGTGGGTTTTGGTTTCCCAAAAACCTTTCCATTTTCTCCATACAAGAATGGAGTATTTCAAGGGTCTCATGGGGGACCCCTGAATAGTCTAGAGGGGGGATAACAGTGTTTTCACCTTCAAAACGGTTAGAACGCTCCAACAACGTCGAAGAAAGGTTTCCGTCGCCCTCTGAAAAGCCCTCAGGTAGTTCAGAAGTGCCCTTAGATAAAGGGGGCAGTTGTCACGACTCGCTCCCTTCGCTCCCGTTCCCGCCACTTGGGGGCATGTTTTGGGGCTTATTCCTTGCTGGACATTTCCTCCGAACCTAATGTCACAGTGCTGTAATGAATTGGGAGCGCTAAATCCCTATTTTCCAAACTACTTCCCTTCCGGATCCATTCCAGGTTTTTGGCAGCCAGCATGCTTCTTTAACCAAATGACTGTGCTTCCCAGAATGCCTGGCCCACTGCTCCACCTCCACCCTTGCAGGACAAGGTTGGGTGGAGGATAGGCAACACCTGTGGCTGCAGGTGCAGCAGTCAGCACACCTGAGGCGTGTGCTCGTTAAACAGCTTTAAAAGCCTCAGTCTCACTTCAGTCCAGCGCTGGTCATCGTTTGCAGTGTTCCTGTTTTTGACTAGTCCCTGGTTCCTGGTTCCTTGCCTTTGTACCTACTTCCTTGTTCCTGTTTTCTTGTTTCCTCCGCCCTGAATTTCGGATTCATGCGCTAATTGATTTCTGCTCCCTTGATTTCCCTTTTTGTCTTCCCCTGTTTGCAAGCAGCAATCCTCAGTGCTTTCCCCTTTTAGATGCAGCCCAGTTTGTCTGTGTTCTATATTTCTTTGACTCTGTCCTTTGCTGCTGTTACCCATTTGCCTTAGCCTTCCTCTTAGTTTAGTTTCCTGTCTTTTCCTTGGAGGGGTAGGGAGAAGGTTGCATAGGTTATTTCGTTTTTCCCTGCTCCTGATCCTTACTTTCTAGAGGATCCATTCCATGTTTTCCATTGCACTTCTGCATCCATTTCCCATTTGATCATTAGGTGTGGTGTGTGGTGGTAGCTAGCTCCTGTGTGAATGCTTATGTTTTCCCCACTAATTTGTAATCCCTATTCCTACTTAGGTATTTAGTTTTCTGCAGCGGATCACGCTCCGCTGCCTTCCAGTCTCCGCCCTTGCCCTGCCGGGCTCTCCACATTGCAGCGGATCTCGCTCTGCTGCCTTCCAGTCTCCGCCCTTGTCCTGCCGGGCTCTCCACATTGCAGCGGATCTCGCTCTGCTGCCTTCCAGCCTCCGCCCTTGCCCTGCGGGCTCTCCACATAGCAGCGGATCTCGCTCTGCTGATTCCCAGCCTCAGCCCTTGTCCTCTGGGCTCCCTGCCCGGCAGCCTGCCTCATTCCGGCTGCCTTCAGCCCTTGTCCTCTGGACCTCCCTACTTCTCCCATTGCTGTTATAGCCTTTCTGGGTCCCAGATTCATCAACAGGATTCGTGGGCTAGCTGACATTCAAGAGGTGTATCTCGTCCTCGTGAGTACAGTTCCTAAGTTCCCTTATGTAATACCATCAAGAGTGTTAGTACACAGATCCTGTCATTGCTGGCCCTCCACGTGGGTTTAGCGCTGTCAGTACCTGTAACAGCAATTGGGGGTAAGGTGCTTGCCGACTTTCCTCGCGGTCAGGTGCTTACCCCACATCCCTTTTCATATATTGGTTTTGATGTCACACTCTATTTGCACTCCTGGGTTCTAGCATACCTGAGTCGTTGTTCCTGGGTGCACATTTCCCTTGCCATATTCGCTGCCTTAGTACTCGCCTGACTAATCCTGACAGCAGTTCCTGGCTACTTTTGTGCTTTTTCGGCGTTTCCATAGCTTTTTGTGCGGTATTCGACGTTTGTTTCGTCATCCGCTTACGTTTGTCTTCGGAAACAATTCTCGCCAGGCTCTCGACAACGAGTTTGTCAGTAGAGGACTCTGGTGTCGACGTTGCCTGCGTTACGCGTTGTTCCTCGACGGCCGCTCTATGGAGCGTTACGTCGGATGATTTTGGGGTAGCGCCTGTGTTTGATGAAAGCCCAATCGCTGGTCGCGGCTGCGTTTGCGGGTGGGGCTGGAGACCCTTACGGTCTGAGGTAGACGCCGGAGTGCCCTACGTCCCCTTCGGCGCTGATGGATCCTTCGTCTTCGACGAAGAAGAGCCGTGGGTTGTGTGCTTAGGCTTATGGGGTCTATGTGCGTCCTTGTTGCCGGGGTGTTCATCCCCATAAGCAGGGCGTGAGCCGAGCCCGTCGGGGCCGGGGACGGACGTCGAGGAGCGCGAGCGCTCCTTCTGGGGGTTAATGACTTCCGTAACGGACGTCGAGTTATCACCCTCCTCGTCACTTTCTGTAACAGCGGCGGCGTGTGAGGAAACTGACTTCGACATAGCGTAGTCCACCCACCTCTTAACTTTGCGTTCTTTAAGAGTTCTTGGTTTCAAGAGCTTACAGGCCGCGCAGCTGTCCTCCTTATGATTGAGGGGCAAGCAACGATTACAGAGCTTGTGTTTGTCCTTCTAAGTGTATTTGCCCCTACAGCGTCGGCAAAACTTAAAAGGTGTCCTCTCCATAGCTGAGGCAATAATAACTGGTGATAACAACCCCAAGGGAAAGATAGGGGAGAAAGAAAGACATTCTCAAAGAGAAGATAAAAGTTCGAACCCCCACTCTCCCTACTGTATGTTGGCCGGCGAGGCCAGGCCACGTGTTCGGCAGCGCCGAAGGATCTCCTCCGTCTCTTCCCCTCAGTCGAAAACTTGCTCGGCGGAGAAACAGCTTCACAGCTAACGTCGAGGGGAGGGATCTTTACTAATATAATATAGTATAATTAAGGACCGAGGTCCGTAGTAAGTATTTGCAATGTCTCTCTAGGAGCTCCGCGTAAGGCGACCAGAAGCTGGGCGGAAAAAAACAATCTGAGGGACCTCGACGCGTGAGGGATTGTGGGTACAATGCACGTCACTATAGGGATAGTGTTACAGACACGCCTTGTCGACGTCCCCTTTTTCGACTACGAAAAACAAAATGCAATACTCCGCAGTGACCACTGGATGTCGGACCTATGCACAGCATGTGATTCTAAGCAGATTAACAAACATCAGAAATATAATGATTGTAACTCTTCTCTCAAATAATTGACTGCAGCATTCCGCTTGGATATTCGGATGGCATATTCAGATGGCATGAGCTCTAGCCTGCTGTTCGCAAACTAGGGATATGTTTCACCAAATGACATTTTAGGTATGAGTGTGCAAAGGATTGTGTATTTGAAAGGGGCATATATCACCTTTCAAATAGTCGGAGTTAGAGTTTAAAAAATAAAGTGCCATCTTGAACATCTCCACACATACTGAAAGACAGGTGGCTATGAGGGCATTTTTCCAATGATACATGATCCTCAGCTTGGGAGCTGGTAGGCTGGAAGACCTCAGGTCTGTCCCCGGACCGCCCAGGTCCCTGGGCCATCCACTCGCTACTGCATGATTTGCTACAAGGGAGGATTATTGCTCTGGTCTCACGCCTCGATCTACATACCAACCTAGCTAAAAATCAGCACAGCACTGTACATGGTGGGGTACACAGTAGAAGAGAGCCAAGTAATCATCGCCTTCAGTAGCCCACTACCATCCTTGAATAAAGTAGTCCCTAAACACCAGGGTGTTCATCATTGCTTGGCTAAATCACATAGCAAATTGCACCATCCAAAACATAATCTGATACTGCTTGCCCCTTTGAGGGTTTACAATTAATGTTACTGTGAGCCGAAGTTTCACCCCCAAAGATTTACAAGCCACTGGCAACTAGCTTTCATTTTGTATGGTGCTTAAGCACGGCCATGATTTGGCTCACACATACCACTCGCCCCCCCCTCACATTCGTTTTGGGTGATGGGTCACGCTTTAGCACCTCTTACAGTAGTGGGTCACGTGTGGCACCATTTTGGCTCGCAGTAGGCGCTTTAGCTCTGGCTAGTATTTCTATGCCACCTATCAAAAGCAGATTTGGCTCACAAAAGGCGCTTTAGCAGACCCGCTAATGGTGGCTCACTGGTGACGCCTTAGCGTCTGCATTAATTTTGCCTCCCAATGCACTTCAGTGAAACCATTAACTTTGGCTCATAGGTGGCACTTTAGAGCATGAATTAATATTGGCTCCTAAGTGGCGCTTTAACTCCAAACCAAGCAAGACGAGCATATTGTTATAGTTATACAGCATGTGGCATGATAAAGGCAGTGCAACTGGCGAAGGGCAGCCGATAACGGCGATTCCTGTTGGCCTGGCCCCCTGCAGCCCCACACTCCCTAACCAGAGGACTACAGAAAAGAAGGTAAGGGACATCGCAATATAATTTTGACCAATTTCATTCATGCTACATTCGCATTTTGCCACAGTAGAATTGTGCTGAGTTGGTTAACGCTAATTTTGAATTTTGCCACACTAAAACTGTACTGATTTGGCGTCCGTGCCTTTTGAATGTATGGACTTTACAATTTGTACTGATTTAGTTAACGCTGATTTGGAATTTACCCAAACTCGAACCATACTGATTTGACACCCGCTGCTTTTAAATTCAGCCACACTAGAATTGGATTGATCTATTTGCTTAGATTTTGTTTAAACGCGGCACTCCATAGCTAGGACCAAAGGAAACAAAGAACAATACAGAATGAAGAACCGACAATAACACTATTCACCACACAGATCACCTGAAATCAACTAACCACCCCCTTCTCTTCTCTACACCATCACACCTCTAACATACTTCACACGCCCAGAGGGTTGGTGAAACAACCCACCCAAAAAAACGTGCACACCGCACATCCCCCTCTATTAATCCTACCAACCCAAAACCTGCAAACAACTCAGACACTGGATGCCACCGTTACAACACAATCCCAGTGCACATAAAGCACACCCAGAAAGCTCACACTCACAGACACCAGTTCCTCGTGGTTCTGCACGCATTAACAGATGAACACAAATTGTATCCTATCCCTCATTAATCAACCCCACCCACTTTTCTTGCAGAGCCACGTGAGTGCCTGGAGACCATGCACATGGCAGTGGTGTGCGGTATAAATCAACATAATGTAACATAACCCACAGAAAGGCGCTGGTGAAGGTGCGGTTGATGAGGCCAGGTAATGCAGCAACACCCACCACACTTTTGCAAAGAAGCCCCTGGTCTCTATCTAGGAATTAGGAGGAGGCCTCCTTGGTGAAAGAGGTTGTTGTTTGCAAAGCTAAAACTGGTTGGCTTTGCAAAAACTTGAATGGGCTTGGGGAATGGAGACTAAGCATAGCAAGAAAAAAAATAATGATCATAATAATAAAAAAGATAGATCATATGTAAAATAATAGTAGAAATAAAAAGAAAGCTTGTTTATCACAATTTCAAAGCTTCACAATAATTGGATGTCACGGTGACCCAATCAAATATACAAGTAATTTAATTTTTTTGCGCCAAAAGAAAGAACAAGTTGACTCCACCGGGATGTGGACCTCCGACACCAGGTTGCCCAGTGGTACATCTCGTCAGCAGGTGCATTAGGCAAGTGAGTTATCCTAATGACCTTGACAACGTTTTTCTGGTGAAGGCAAGTCTCTAAAAAGGGTCCATCATATGGAAACATTAACGATAAATCCCAGAGAAACCAGCATTGCACTGCATGATACTCTGACACGGCAATGACAAATGGACAGATGCACACTTCCCACGACCTTCCACGCCTATTTGGGTCGACCGTTTTTATTACTTTTAATTATGAAAAATGTCCACATTTCTTACGCGGGAATCTAACAAAACCTTTTGAGAGAAATTTTAAAAGATAAACAAATACGTTTTGCATCACCAGTTTTTTTTCTCGATTTTTTTTTTAAAATTTACAAGTGTTTTTTTGTCAACTTGAACCATTGAGAGGCCTGGAAGGACAGTTTCCAGAGAGGACCACACCCTTTCAATGCCTGTGAGCAGTAGTAACCCAAACAAGGAGGGGAAACTAATGTATGAAGACGGCTTTCAATCAATTGACCACAATAGGGAATTTATTAGACTTGTGTCCATTTTAAGAATACTCCCTGGCTGAATATATAGAGGCTACTAATACGCCAGCTAAAAAGGGCATTTATCTCCGTGGCCACGCTGGACCATGGTCCCACTACAATCTACATTCTTACAAAAAGCAAGATCTTTGAGGAATGAACCTCCACGGCGTAGGCGCTGCCTGGGCGTGTGGTGGGGGTGAGGAGGCCATTGCCCTGGGTCTTTTGGTTGTAGCCCCGGATAGAAGCTCAGGGGCCACAACCAAAAGGCTAGCTAGCCCCCAGTCCTGACAGTCCCAACATTAGCATAGCCACGGGTCTTTTCCAGACCTAGCAACACCCCTTTGCGTATGGAAAAGATCATTAAAGCCTATGGCTTTCCTGAGGAGATTGCTTTTTTTCCGGTGCATCTGCTGGAGCAAAAGTACAAGAAAATCACCTTCCATTTAAGGTCAACGAAATTAAACTTCTGTATTGGCACTCAGATACAAACATTGACCTTAGTCGAGATATACCTAGTATTCAAGATGGCAAAGCTTAGCAAGCACAATGCTGACAGGAATTTTCGAAGACCTAAAGGGCTGGATGGAATGCACGTTGAAGGGTCTTGCGTGAGTCGCCCTTACTGGAAAAAAAAGCACACTGAGAACGTTCTGTGATCATTCCAAAGGAGGATGTGTCCACCGACCACAGCCAGGATCCCCGTCCACAGGCATGCAGGTAGCAGGTGCTGAAACCACCCAGTGTGATCAGCTGATCCAGGGCTGGTCCAATGGCTTTTTTCAATATATTAACAGCAAAATGTTAAAGGTACCAAAGATGGCACCGAGGATCCTCTGGAGTACACAGTTAACGCCCAGTTTGTCCAGCAATTACAAGATGTTGCTCACAAGTAGATTGTGCTTCCACCATTGCCTGTTGTCCAGAAACCTGCAGACCAGAAAGTCAACTGCTGACCTGCATCCAACTTCCTCTCTCAAATCAACCAAGGCATTAGCTCATAAAAAACACATGCGCTCACAAAATGTACTTGGCCAATGCAAGAAGTCCTCGCTCTGGATACACTGGACCTTTAAATAATGCTAAAAGGAGAAGCAGGCGAACAGATCCCTGCTTTCGCAGTGCGAGATCGGTTGAAAATGTCATTGCTGGTGCCCTCTGACGGTATAAAATCAGGAGAAAGCCTCCTTCTTCTGATGTGCCATGTTGGAGGTTTCCTAATTAGAGTCAATGCTTTGCTCATTGCGATCAAGGGAACGGCCGATGTCAGGCAGTGGCAGGCAGATGCTTTGTTCTGACAACATCTAAACTGCATAAAATAAAAACAATACAATAGTCAAGAAATTCGCAGAACAGTGCTCTTTCCTACTTGAGCTAATAAAGATATAAATGGCCGCTGCAGTCTCGCTCAGACATTCAAAGTGCATTTTCCTAAGCCAGAGGCAAGAAGCTGTAATGTAGCCACAGAAACGCAAAGGAATCTGCAATCTGTCATAATAAGCTTTCCTTTGCCTATTTGTGGCCCAACCCGTCCTGCTTTTCTTGGCACGACAGAGCCAGACATGGTCTCCAGCTTTACCCTCACCTCTTCTGCCTTCTTGTGACATGAAGGAAATCCATTGGCCCCAAATTTGCTCTTGCTGGACAATGGGTGGCCTGTGCCGTGTCTGCATAGGTGCATTCTTGCAGACAGCATTCTACAACTGTAGACTCGGCTTACACAGTGAACAGTAGACCAGGCATTTACAAAATGGCTGCTCCTATCCACACAAAGGCAGTTTTGCTCCATTTTAAGGGCGTTACAAATTTATTGCAAATCCCTGGTTTAAATTTCTCAGCTGGTTCAGTATGAGACAGATGGATGGCAATGTTGCATTGCTTTTCTAAGACTAAGTATGGGGGGAGGACCTGTGCTGCAGTTTCTGACAATCTTCCACAGACAATTTACCACGCTGTGTAACAAATGTAAATACAAAAGCACAAACAGCCATTTACTTCAGAGAGGCAACAGCTCTCCAACTTCCTCCCTTCTGTAAATAGCTGTTAAAGGGTGACGTTGATAGAGGGCGCTAGAGAGCCGTCCAAGATGGCGGCCTCCCTGTGAGCTCCACGGAGCTCCCTCAGAAATCCTGACGAATCGAGGCATCTGCGCTGGGCATTGTGTATGCAGCCACCCCCAGTTTGTAGCCAAAGCGATTCTGAACAAAACGTAGTACTCCTTTCGTCGTAATTCGGATGCTGGGTCCAGATTCCTCAGCGACGAGAAACCCTCCCCCTCCCCGGTCCGAGTGGAGCGCCGGCGCGGGCTAGACGCGAGGCAGTCGGAGACAGAGCGGGCCCGGAGGGGGACGGCCTGAGCGGCCGAAAGCGGTGGGACATCCGGCAGAATCTCGGAGGAGCCGTCCTGAACGAACCCCGAAGATCAGGTACGCGCGCCCCCGTGCGCCCCCGTCCATACTCCCCGGGGTGAATTTCAGCCTGTGTGAAGGCGCGGGGCGCGGGAAACCGCAAGCTGGGGTCCGCGTGAACCCCCAACGTACGGGCCGCCCAGCCGAGAACCAGCAGTAGATAGCGCTTGGACCCGGCGTCACTCCCGCTTCCACTATACCCTATCACAAAGGGAAACATCAGGAGGGACCTACCTCCGGTGCCCTGTAGGACCCCCGCTACACAAGCGCCGATGGCGGCCTCAAAGAAAATGGACAGAGCTCAAAAGAAGCTAAACTTTGAGGGCAGCTCCGTGACCAAACCAACCACCTCAAATGGCAGAGCGCTATCTCCCACCCAAGACGAGGAGGAGGCCCACGGGTTCGACATCAGGGAAATTCTCCTAGAACTGAAAGCCGGAATTGGCGGTCTTGGGAGCAAACTCGACACCCTCTCCTCTAAGGTTGATCTGCTCCAGCACCGGTTAGACAAACACGCCGATAGACTTGACACAGTCGAGCAGAGGGTGTCGGACCTCGACGACGGAGCAGCGGCCCTGACTTCCAGAGTGGCCTCCCTAGAAGTGCAAATGAAAGCGGTAAACGCAAAGAATGAAGACTTGGAGGGCCGCTCCCGACGCAACAACATCAGGATCGTTGGAGCTAGGGAACAACAACTCAACATAAAGATGGAGGACTACATCGAGAAGTTATGCGTGGACCTTTTCGGCACAGACATCCTGTCCAAACTGTTTGTTGTGGAGAGAGCCCACCGAATTCCCAACACCAGACCGATCCCGGGGGCTAATCCTCGCCCAATCATAGCGAGAGTGCTCAACTACAAAGACCGGGACGCCATCCTACGGGCGGCCAGGGAGAAAGGCGATCTTCAGTACGACGGTGATAAAATCCAATTTTTCCCGGATTTCTCCCAGGCGGTCCAAGCGCAAAGAAGATCGTACACGGCAGTAAAGCGCAGGCTTCAAGAGAACCAGATACAATACGCCATGCTCTACCCTGCCAAACTCCGAATCCAACATGAGGGGACGACCCAGTTTTTCAACTCTCCGGAAGAGACGAGCGATTATCTGGACCGCTCGGGCTGCAGACCCGCCTCCTCCAACGGAAGGCCTCAAAGGGGAGAGAGACCGAGAAGAAATCCACCATAAATTTTGCCTACAAGGTACCTAATGGGAGGGCTAGTGTCTGCATGGCTGACAAGGAGAGACCACCGCAGACCACTATTGTATCCGGGGAAGGGAGCTAGCCCTCTCTTGGAGGGCCACTTGCGCCCCGAGCACAGCAATGCAAGTTGTTTCGTTACTATGGGACTGTTTACCACGGGCCTGTTGGGGGTTGCCCGTACATGGGAGGGAAGTTAATTCAGTAATACCGCCTCAACCCACATACCCCCGATCCACGACAGCCACGCGAGGAACTATGTACCTACCAATCGCCAAGTCTTCCTGGCTCCTTCTCCGAAAGCGACTCCAGCTAACTCCGCGGGCCCCGGCCCGACAGGATTACACTGATCCGTTCAGATGGCAGCGACAACGTTGAGAATCGCCACCTGGAATATACGCGGCGGCAACCAGCCTACGAAAATGAGGAGAATCCTTCAATATCTGCGGAGACACAAAATCAACATAGCGATACTCCAGGAGACTCACCTACTACCCTCGTCGGAACAGCGCTGGGCCAGATCATGGGGATGCCACCGGTACTTCTCGTCCTACTCATCGTTCGCCAGAGGCGTGGCGATCCTGATCGATAAGAGGACCAATTTCAGCCTCATCGAGTCAAAGAAGGACACCGAAGGAAGGGCCCTACTGGTGAAAGGAATAATCGCTGGAAAGGAAGTGGTGGTGGTCAATTCTTACGCTCCAAACACAGACGGACACGATAACTTTAACTGGATAATGTCCCATCTAGCCACGACCGACGCGTCGACTGTGGTGTGGGGGGGCGACCTCAACACCGCGCTCGACCCCAGGCTCGACAGGTCCCACAACACTTCAGGAAACCCGTCCAAAGCAAGTACTCAGGTTCGAGAGATTTGTCAGGCCTTCAATCTTTCCGACATGTGGAGAAGACACAACCGAGACAGGAGAGACTATACCTTCCGATCAGCTGTGCACAACACCAGTTCTAGAATCGATTATATCCTGGCGTCCTCCCACAGCCCTTTCAGGTGGGACGCGTGCCAGATCCTACCAAGGTCCTATTCCGACCATTCGATGGTGGTATTGGAGGCCACCCTAGCGGGCACAGCAGTGCCAGGCCTCAACTGGAGGTTTAAACCCGGTTCACTCACAGACGCAGTGTTTGCAGCAGAACTGCGGCAAGAAATACTCTCCTTCATAGACACCAACCAAAACTCGGTTGACTCCGCAGGCACCATTTGGGAAACATTCAAGTGCTTTGTCAGAGGAATCTGCCTGACCAAAGAAAACGGGACACTAAAAATGATCCGAAGGGAACTGTCCAACATAGAGGACCGTTTAAAGGAATTGGAACAGAATCTCCTCAACACCCCCGATCCATGCACGCAAGCCAAGCTTAAGCAAGAACTCTTGAAATTTAAGGAGACAGCGGACCGCGAACTGAAGTTCATGGGTCGTAGACAGCAGATCAGGCAGTACGGTGAGGGGCAAAAACCAGGTGCATTGCTGGCCCGACTACTATCGATAGACAGAGTCCCACCTCATATTGAATGTGTCACAGATGCGCAAGGACAGATAGTCTACACGGAGGAGGGGATCTCCAACACCTTCCGGGAATTCTATCAAGACCTGTACAGCTCAAAAGGAACATCAGACCCCGAAGCGATACAAGAATACCTGAATGACACAGAACTGTATTGGGTAAGCCAAGACTTGCGCGAACCCCTGAACGCGCCCATCTCACTGGAAGAAATCCGGATGGCAATCAAATCCCTACCTAATATCAAAGCACCCGGCCCCGATGGGCTCAACGGCGAGTTCTACAAGGCGCACATGGACATAGTGGCCCCCCTCCTCTTGCAGGTCTACGAAGAGGCGGTGGGTCGAGGAGCACTTCCCCCCACGACGCGTGAAGCCAACGTGATGATGCTGCATAAACCCGGAAAACCTACAGAGAGCTGCGCCTCGTATAGACCGATCTCTCTGATCAACCTGGACAACAAAATCCTGGCCAAAATCCTGGCGGCCAGACTGCTCCCTCTGATGCCAGCACTAGTGCTGGGTGACCAGGCCGGGTTCATCCCGGGGCGTAGCACAACGTTCGGCATAAGGAGGCTGTTTGGCGTCATCGAGGCCCTAGACTCGACACAGCAGGCGATAGCAGTACTGCTGGACGCCGAGAAGGCGTTTGACTCTGTAGAGTGGCCTTTCATGTTCGCGACACTGAAGCAGATGGGTCTGGGCAACTTCTTCCTGAAGCTAGTAGCTCTGCTTTACAATAAACCACGCTCGTACATCACACTCGGGAACACTAAATCATCGGGGATCACATTGGAACGCGGGACGAGACAGGGTTGCCCTCTTTCGGCCCTTATCTTCGCCCTGGTGATGGAACCCCTAGCCTCGAGGCTACGGGCCGAGCAGTTAGAGCGAGGGTTAAAACTGGGTCCTCACAGGCTAATCGTCTCCCTCTACGCGGACGATGTCATGCTGTTCATTAGCGACCCCCAAGTCAACCTCAACCCCGTAATGCGAGAGGTGATAAGATTCGGGTTAATGTCAGGGCTCAAAACCAACCACTCCAAATCGATAGTATTCCCCCTGACTCCGTGCACCTCAGAGTTCGCCGACGACCATGGGTTCCAATGGGAAACCTCGAAAGTGCGCTACTTGGGGATCAAGATGTCACGTAACCATCACGAGATATTTAGAGATAATTACGGAACCGCACTGCAGCTATTACTTGAACGTATTCAGAGATGGAAATCACTCCCATTGACACTGTGGGGCAGGACCTCACTGACGAAAATGGTTATTCTCCCCAAACTCTTATATCTCTTCACAAATATCCCGCTACTTCTCCCCAAGTCCTTTCTGTCAAAGATCAAGAGCACGATCCTAGAGTTAATATGGGTGGGGAAACCGGCTCGGGTGGCTTACGACACACTCACTTTACCTATAGCGAAGGGAGGTCTGGCGCTCCCAGATATAGAGAAATATTACTGGGCGGCTCAGGCCCAATTCCTGAGCCACTGGTACTCAATCCACTATGTAAGACCACATGTGCAAGTGGAAAGAGCCCTGGCCTCCCCCGATTTACTATCCGCAGTCATAATCAGCCACATCCCCGTGCCGCATAAGACACTGAACACGGTCCTGTCTACATATGCGATATGGAAGAAGATCGCCAGTGCGTGTGGAGTGGCTGTACGATTCTCCCCCATACTACCTATAAAATTTATCCCCGGTATCCCTCTCACGAACGAAAAGGTATTCCTGCTATGGGTAGACAAAATAGGAGTAAAAACGCTAGGAGACCTCTTCCCAGAGGGCACCTTTCTGACCACCCAAATGGCCAAGGACAAGGGAGGGAACACATCCTTGGACGTCTTTCTCTATTTCAGACTCCGTCACGCCCTGCAGGAGCTATTCCCCTCATTCCCTAAACAACCCCCCACGTGGGAGCTGCTACATAACACAATATTAGCACAGGGAGAGGGCAGACTGGTGTCAACTCTGTACAAAACCCTGGTGAGTGACACGAGGAAGCTCCTACCTAAAGTGCAACACAGGTGGGAATCGGTTTTGCAGGAACCAATCAGTGAGGAAGACTGGGCCTACATTCTGCGACAAACTCAAAAAGTGGCGCTAAATTCTCGCTACAAACTGATCCATTTCAATTTTGTACACCAAACATATTACACACCCGCCAAAAAACACAGGCACCACCCAGAGGCGTCGGCCCAGTGTGAGAGATGCGTTTGTCCCAACGCCGACTTTCTTCATCTGGCATGGGTCTGCCCCGGTATCCAGCAATTCTGGTCCACCGTTATACAAACAACATCCGAGATTATAGGAGAGCAGATGACCCCCCTGCCGCTGGGCCCGCTTCTTGGCCTCACAAGACATCTGCAGCCATCGTCACGCAAGCTGGCGGCACTCCTCATGGTGCTAGCACGAAGGAGAATAGCCATGTCGTGGGGCAGGGGCCCACTCCCTAGGGTAGCTGACTGGGAAAAGGATATAACTTATTGCCAAGATATGGACACTGAATTTATTCGTACACTACCTTTACACGCACGCCCTCCTGATATCTGGGGACCATATATCACCTACCTGATGAACAAATCTGTTACTTCGGACTCTGATAATCCAAACACCCAGAACTCAGGTCCGTAAGAGGGAGGAGCGGGAAGACAAGGAGAGAAAACGTCCATGCGACTAAGGCAATGAGTAGAAACTCTCAAAGATACTGTGGAAACGGGAGATGGGGGGCGGTGGGGCGGGGGAATTGTTGTGGGATATTGCATTCAGCAGCTCCCTGTTGGAGCCATGCCTACCGGTTATTGTAAAATATAAATAAAGTTTGGAAAAAAAAAAAAAAAAAAGGGTGACGTTGTATCTTCTCCAGCTCCAGCAGACCCCACTGTGGGGGGGAGGGGATCAGCTCACACACATATAAATGCTAATCCCGGATAGCCACAACTACACTTGGAACAGCCCTTAAAATCTGGATGAATAAACCACAACTCTTCTACCCTGGCACACAGCTTTTTGAGGCAATCTCTCTGACTCCAGTAAGGTGCCAGAGAGACTGCAAACTCAAGCTTGCAGTGCTATTGGAAAGTCCATCTTAACCCCCATACAAAACTTCGGTCACTGCCAACATACTGCTATTCACCATTCCGCAGCCACTGCCCGTTTTTGGCCAAAGTGTTGCACTTTTTGAGGAATCCACACTTCAACTTCTACCTTTTCTGCTCCTTGTTTCATTTTAAAGAACCCACTAAAGATTTGCAGCATCACTCGGGTACCGAAGTCCTGGTGCCACATCAAAACCTGCTGAGTTGTGGTCGGTTGAAGTATGTGAGGAGCAGGGTTCATTTTGGAGAGTGGGAAGAGTTTGAGGCTTGTAGGAGAGAGCAAGTTACATAGAACTCTGGTCAGGCCGGCGGCCAGAATCCTGGTTCACTTCTCCCAATGCCTGCTGAACGCCCGACACACCCTTTGCGGGCCCTGCCCACGAGGGGCAAAAGTCTCAGCACATCAGTAAGCACAGCACCGGAGCATGTTAGAGTGAGGTTTGAGGTATCGCTCCATCTGCCAACCAACAGACTTAGGAAGATTAAATGGGTAGCTGCAGCCTTCAAATTTCAAGCAGCCATTCCTCTGAATTTAAAATCCTCAGTAGGTAGTTTATGGTAATGTCTGGAGTTTCAAGACTGCCCTTTGCCCTCATCGACCAACTCACAGATGATCTTTTTGTTTGTTACTCATGGGATACAGGGCATCCATTTAAGAGCCAGAGAGGGGATTGACAAAGGAGCATTGTGAGCTAGAGAAAGGGGGGGCCTGCCAGTTACTGTTGCCTTTTAAGGCTTATTGCTGCTTCCCTGACTAACCTATTCACTGCTAGATCTCCTAGTGCCTTACATTAAACACCCACACCTTCCACAGAAGGCTGCCACAGACCTAGCCATTAGCACATTAACAATAACCAAACCAGGACTAAGCCCTCCGTTTTACCCCTACTACACTCTCCCACATCTGGGCCTTGGAAGTTGTACTTTACATGTGAGGGACGATAGCGTACACAGGAGGCTTTAACCGGCAAAGGTAAAGTTGAGCCTTTATTTTATTTATTTGCATTTTTAAAGCGCCCACACAGCCCTGGGGCATCGAGGACACTGATATGGGGACTACACCTGGCCTATGCTGTTACTCCTACAGGGCTGCAGTATTTTGTCATTTGAGGCTGCACATGGCATAAATGGTAGAACTTGGGACATGTAAAGCGGTACCTTGCATATGGTGACCATATCCTGTATAAAGTAGCATAAAATGGCAAGAATTCTTGGGTCATTGGTGGGTGCACTTGGGATACGACAATAACTAACATATTAGGACTATACTGGGCATATCATGCTACAACGGTCGGGTATCACTACATATTATCCCCACCAAAAATATTGCCGTATATATGGTCGTCTGGAACAGCCATAGGCGATATTTTTTGGGGGGCGGGGGGTAGTTTTTGGGAGCGGGGTTTGCGGGGGTGTCCCCTGCTCCTTTAAAAATGATGCAGGAGTGTCCCCCGCAGGTTCCATGCCTTAATATCGCTGCAAAAATATGGCAATATGTTTGTATGCCGATATTTTTGCGGGGATATTAACACATTGAACCCAACGGTCATAAGATGTACATACCCCTTTTGCAGGGGTGCTGCCACTTGAGATTACAGCAGTGTCTAGGATGGTCCTATGATACGATGACCACATTTTTTAAATAAAAAACAGGGATGGTCCATCAACATAGAAGTAAGACTACAGTTTCAGCAGACAAAGACAGAAGGACTGAAATAGACATTGGACTCCAATGAAACTGTAGTCCTACGTCTATGTCGGCAGCCTTTTCCAAGCAAAGTACGTGCTTATTAAAAGCTCATTGGAGGTGAGAAGCCTTGGAGGAAGGAGAGTGTGAAAAACAAACGCAAGTGCTGTGTCCAGCCCGATTGCGGTATTTATTCAAGGATTAGTGGCAAAAACTGGGACATTAGCCCACCATCCCTCAAATACTGGGATATGGTTTTAACAGTTAAAGTCTCAGGACGCCGGGACCAAGGGTAAAATACGGGGACAGTCCCGGCAAAACCAGGACGTCTGGTCACCCTATTCTATGTAGGGGTACCAACATATGAGGCAATGTCCAGGGCCACAACCCAGTGGTCGAAGTGGGCGAGAGTGGTGCACCACTACTTTTTTAAATTTAGTTTTACTGGTCCAATACTTTTATTTTCAAAAGAAACCGTTCCGGAATGGTTTTGTTTCAAATAAAAGTGTAGGAAACAGTTGAACAAAGCCCTAAACAGCAGTGGCTTTTGTTTGGGGCTTTGTATTGGGCGTCCGAGGGGGCGTTGCGATGGGGGTTTGTGGGGAAAGGGGACAGGCCAGCGGGGACCATAGTTCCGCTAGTTCTTTTCATACACTTTGACCACTGCCAATACTGCCTCGGCTGGGCGTATACCCCAGGCATTTGACGGCTCTGCTTATTACATGTCATGGTTCCTACCTAAAATTACTGCTTTTAAACCGCTTGAATTTGGGCGATTATTGTAGTGGTAACAACGCAGGCAGAGCTCATAAAAAGCCGATTGCTGTACATTATCTAATTTACATTATTTTTTTTTATTTTTATTTTTGATTTAATTGTATTACAATTTTTACAAAATAAATCCAATCTCTGATATAGTTCATATGTCCTTTCCTGATAAAATAAAATAACTCATCAAAAGGTCCAGATTCACAGGTTCAACGCCTTCAAGAACAAAGACAGTCCAATAACGCATCGCTTATTGTTGCCACTGGCCAACATAACCCATAGGTTTTCCGAGTCTAAAGTGCGAAAGTTGTTTAATGGTTGGAAGCGGTGCCTGATTACACCAAGACCATTGCATTCAAGGACCAAATGTTTAGTAGTTTCTATGGAGTCTGGTGTTTCGCAATATCGACAGTTATTTGAGGTGGATTGTTTACCTATTGCTAAAATTTTGTTAGTTTTTAGTTGGTTCAGTCTGAACCTTCAAAAGGTTCTACTTAGCCGCTTATCGGGGCATTGATGAAGGTAACCACACACCTCGTTAAGTTTCATTGGGGTGCTAGGTAAATTTGCTGTTAATAGATAGTTATTAGCGACCTCCAAAGTGTTTATCCAGTCAGCTTTGAAGAGTTTCTTTGTTACCTGATTTGGGTTTTGGAACAATGTTTCCCTAGTGGTGTCGAGTTCTTGCAAGATGGAAAGGTTGGACTGCTCCCATCTAATAAGCATTCTATTACCACACTCAGTTTCTCTCCGAATAAGGTCCAAGACTTTGTTTTTCGGAGCATTGTTAACTTTGCGGTACAACATGAGGCTGGCTCTCATCTTTGGGGCCAAAAGTGAGGTTAGACAGAGTTCTCTTCTTATCAGGGCTATCGGTGTAGAAGTAGCCAAGCCCAATGCACCTCGCCAGAAAAAGCTTTCGTATTTTGCCCAGATTGAATTCGGCATCAAAGGCATTGCGTCGACACCGTCGATCAGAGCAGGGACAACCTTGGATTTATAGAATCTAATGATGGGAATGATGGAGAATCTTCCGTGTTTCCTGTCCACTGCTTTAGCTTGTGCCGTAAGGTTTTTCAATTTTGACCAAAGGAAGTCTTGCATAGTCAGTTCCTCCTTGTCATTGCTGATCATGATGCCCAAGTATTTGAAGGCACCGACTCTTTCGAGGTTCCTCCCTTCACAGCTCCACAGGAATTTTAGTTTTCTTTTGGCCGCGGTTCCCAGTATTAATATTTTAGTTTTGTTGTTATTCAGTCTCAGATTGTTTTCTGCCAGGTGGCGTACTAGGTGGTCTAGTTGGCGTTGCAAGCTTATGGGAGTTAAGTCCATCAAGATGATGTCGTCCACGTAAAGTAGTCGCTTTATCTTGGAACCTCCGAGCGAAGGTGGAAAGCATCCGACAGGGTCTGTTGATTTCCCGTAATCTGCAATGTAGGCATTGTACAGGGCGGGTGCAAGAGGACAACCCTGCTTTACGCCTCTGGAAGTCTGTATTTCGTTAGACAGTCTTTCCTCGGCACTAAGGCGCACACGTATGGAGGTGCCGTGATGTAAGGCTTTTATGGGTTCCAAGATCGCTCGAGGGCAGTCTGTACTTTCTAGTTTTCCCCATAGGCGCTGCCTGTTGACCTAGTCCAAGGTTTGGGCCAGGTCAATAAAAGCCATATAGATGGTAGGGCCACCCTGCACCATTTTGGCTTTCAGGGAACTCAAGAGGAGGATGTTAGTTCTTGTCCCCGAGTTCTTGACGAAACCATTCTGGAAAGGGTCTGCTTGGCCGGTTTCTTGAATCCAAGTTTGGAATGCGTCCAGTGCCATGGATGCGAACACCTTGCCCATGACATCCAAGAGGGTGATTGGTCGATAATGACTGGGGTCGTCTGTCGAGCCTCTCTTGAAGATATGCACAATGATGCCTTTTTCCCCAAGAAGAACGAATATCCTGGAGATGGTTACAGTTATCAAATATCTTGCTCATTATAGTTGTCCACAGTTCAGGGTGTTTCTTGAGCTCCGCGTTACAGATGCCGTCTGGCCCGGGAGCCCTCGAGTTATTCAATTTTTTTATTTTAAGTAGAATCGTTGAGTCGTTAGCAGGGATGTTCCATTGTTCGTAGTCATGTTCTAATGCTCTGTCAGCAAAGACCAACAGAGAATTGTTGTCTGCTATCGGCGCAAACAGGTTTGAAAAATGGGCTATCCACTTGGCCTCTCCTACATTATTCTGGATGTCCCCGGTCGTTTTGTTTAAAATCCCCTTGATCAAATTCCAGAATTCTTTTGGTTTGTTTCCGCAAATGGCTGAAAACATGTGCTCTGCGTCACTCTGGTACAACTTATACCGATAGTGTCGAAGCCAGCTCTTGTAGTCATGGACAGCCGATACCCATAGGTTAAGGTTTTCTGCGGAGGGTGATTTGTGGTAAATTTTCTTTAAGAGTCGATGGAGCTTTCTTTTTTCTACAAGGTCACTGTTATATGAGTGCGAATGACCGGCCGCAGGTTTGGAGAACTTTGTGACTGGAATCAAAAACCTTGTCAGTGATGGAGTGTAATCCAGGTCGCTTCTGCTAATTTTTTCGCGGGTCACTACGTTGTGGTGAAAAGAGGAGTATTGGGAGTCGATTTCACACAGGCCTTTGTCCGATATCCTTACCCTGTTCCTGGTTGCCGACACCTCCAAGGGAATCGGGTTCAAAAGAGATTTTGGCCTTAACTTCAGACCTTCTGTGATGAGAAGATTGTGATCACTAAACGTCGTCCGCTCAACCCTGAAGCTGTGGATCACCGGAAGGAGGTCCTTAGAGACAAATACATGGTTGATCACGCCTTGTTGGTCTCCTCTTTCCCACGTAGGGATCGCTAGATTTGCTTTGGATCAAAGCCAGTGGAGATTGTGCAGGTTCCTGGATGTCAAATTGTTCTTGGATGGCATAAATTGTTCTAACAGTTTCCCTCTTCGCCTCACCAGGCGAGTTTGATCTTGCCGTTTAGGTTCGCATCCAATGCCTTCCAATACTGCGTTGAAATCGCCATTTATGATGGTGGTATGGCGTTGGGTTTTTCCATCGGCTTTGTCCAACAGGGTTAGAAGGACAGATTCAAACTCTTCCTTAGATGTTGTTTCTGGGTTCCAGTAGATGTTCAATAAAAGAATGTTCCCCTCTTTTCGAAGTCCGACGTGATCGTGCAATTTCAAATCATCGCCTGAATCCAGTTAGGTGAAGTCAAGACTTCAATCACTTCAATTCCGGATCCTGATCGAAACGCAGTTATGAGACCTGCCGAACAGTCGTCCTGTAGTCCCTTTGTTTGCTGTGGTGAAGATCATTTCGTATCCATCCATTCGGGGTTTTGAGGTCAACCATGTCTCCCGCAAACACAGGACGTCAAAATGGCCTAGGTTGACGTCACTTACTTTAGTTAAATGTTCGAAACCTTGCGTGTTCCAACATCCCAATTTTAGGCGATTGCCTAAGGTTGTTTTAAATCCATTTTCCTGTTTTTGTCAGTCTAGTAAGCCGATTCCCTCTTCGGTGGGTGGTTGCTAGACCTTCCGATTCTGGTTCGTGTCGGACTTGTGCCAGGTCCAGGGCCGTCCCTTATCACCCCCAAATCCTCCCCGGTTTTTCCGTGATGACAATTTTTGAAATGGATGTGGAAGTCAATGAGGCCGGGCTGCAGATCGGTCAGGCTTGGGCAACCTACGAGGTCGGTTGATCAGAGGAGCAGAATCCAGCTCTGAAGTTGTTGGTTCTCCAGATCTCTCATTAGACCGATCGTAGTGGTGGGTACGCAGGTGATCCATCCTGCTGATGTAATGGGTGCGAGGAGCGCCAGACTTTATCAGCGCGTTTGTAGAGTCTCTGGAATCCACGTCTGATCGTCTCTGCACGTCAGTTTGGACATTTGGACGATTCATTTCTGTTACTTCGTAGCCCAAAAAAGACAGACTTTCCGTTTCTTTCAATTATTGGAATTTGACGATTTTTGAGTTAAGATGAATGTATGAATAATCACTTCCTCCTGATGTGCTGGTTTCCACCATCCATAGGTCGTTGTTCCGTATGCATCGCAGACTTGGTATTTGAGCCAAGACTTTCAGAATATTGGTTCTATTCAGTTTCTCCTCCGACCTTCGAACCAATTCTTTTCAGTCTTATGACACAATCGCTTACAATTTTCTTTGATTGAACCTTTGGGTCCGTTTCTCTCTCTTGTCTTATATTTTTGATGATTGCGGCTGCACGATGATTCTGTGAACGAAATGAAAGTCTTTCTCTGGCTCCTGCTTGCGCTGCATGTTTGGAATTTTTCTGGTCAGTTTTTAAGTCAATGTGTCGAAGATGGAGGTTTACAGACCGAGATCTAGATCGTCTCCTGGAGTTGTCGGGTGTCTTGATCATTGAGTCACCACTTTTTTTGCTTGCCATCCGGTGCCTTGAGTTTTCTGTAGATCGAGACTGGTCTTTGGAACGTTTTTTCAAAGACAGCGATTGGAGTGGAGACTGGTCGTGCAATCGTAGGAGGTTCCCGTTTGGTAGATGGGAGTAAATACCTCGTCGACTTTTCGCTTTGAAATTTTTCTCGTGCTAATTTCAAAGCCAGTCTCATCGATGGTAATCAAACTCCAATCAGATTGATCTTCTAAAGTCGTCGCCGAGTAGGCCACCTTCTCCTGTTCCGGTGAATTTATAATGATTGGTGGTTCAACGAAACAGGGTTTTCGACTTGAGGCTTAGATGTTGTGTCTCGCGTTCTTTCCGCCTGTTTAGTTTGGCTTTTTGTAGTTGAAGTACATTGTAGTGTTACTGTCTTTTTTTGATTTTGCTTCGTACCGAAGTGGACCACCGGTTTTTGTTGGTTAAAAATGCCATAGCAGAACACAGAGTTTGTGTCCAGTTTGTTGGTATTTTCCTTCTGTTGACTTTCTAGTTTTGTGTAGGAAAAGGGATTGGACACCTGTGTTTGTGTTCTTACAGTAGCTGCACTTGGGAGATCTTTGTGTTTGATCTCTTCGTCTTCTTCTATTATTGCGATTATGGCATCGAGTGGCTCCAGCAAGCAGTCCAGTAACGAAATGCTGTCACTTCGGAGGTGGTGATCTGCTACATCGGGTTGATCCAGGGTTACGAGCGGTGTAATGTCCACGTTTGTTTGGGTCTGTTTAGTCACTCTGTTGGCATTTTCTCCTCCTGTGTCATGGGCGGGTTGCAGGGTTCTGGAGAGAGCCAATTTGAGTGATTGATCTATTCTGGATGTCAGGCTACCCTCAGTTCCAACAATGTAACCTAAATAGTTCAGCTTTGATTGCATCAGGGCTATTATTGACGTATGGTCACGTAGCCTATCATTAATGCTCTCATACAGCTTGCTGAAAGGGGCCAGCGCGATCATCACCGTAGACATGATAGACATCAGGTCCGCCTTTTTATGCAGGGTGTCAATTGCGATGACGAGTGGTGAATTTTACTAATTCTTCGTCTCCTCCTCCGACCGCGCAGAGCTACAGCCGTCAGGTAAGGCAGAGGAGTTGAAGGGAAGGGTAGGGAGGGGATGCTAGGGACAGGTACAGGTACAGGTACAGATACAGGAGTGAAAAGGATTAGGGTGGAGGGGGTAGGAGAAGTAGGGGGGTCTGAAGGGCGGAATTTCGGGGAGGAAAAGAAACCAAAGGAAGGGTTTCAGCTGCAGCGTGATGTGAGGGTGAGGGTGCCGTACCTGGACTGACTCCAGTACAGTTTTGAATACTTGCTTCCAACCCCGGTTCCAAGTCTGAGGGAGCTCTAGTCTGTAAATGAACCTTCATTTTGCAACTGACCTAGACAAGTCAAGTTATTTGTGGGCTTCGTAGAAGTGATGATGATGAGATTGATGGTGTGGTAGATGAAGACAATTGGGATCAGAGACACCCCCACGGGCAGCGACAGTGGTGTCCCGCGCGGTCCCGCCAAGGTCTGCCAAGGTCTGCAGCACACTCCGTCTTGTAGTACCTTCTACTAATGTACAATCTTACATTATTAAGATTTAAACATTTTTTTTTTGTTGCAACTGTGATATATATTCCTGTGAAGCAATCAGGCTCAAAGATAATGTGCATGCAGTGTCCCTTCCTGTGATGTCATAGCGGATATGGTGTCATTTCCACTCATGCTGCCATTTATGTATGTCCCTGCTTTCCTATAAATCACCGGCCTCTGCACTTGATTGCCCGTGTACATGGACTACATTGTCCCTGCAGATCTAGTCTGGGGCGACAATGGACAGCGTTAATAATGAACGACCACTTAACTGGAAACAGATTCCATGGGAACCGAGCTCCATTGTACTTTGCCCTTATTGCCGATCATGTTGTTCAGACAGCAGTGTATAAAATATCTCCGTTTTTGAAGCCCCACACATCCACAATTACATCCAAGAGCAGAGGTAGAATCAGATAGCGGCCAGAGAAGCACTGCTGGAGCACCGGAAGCGGACATGGAGGAGGGACTGAACTGCATGGCCAGGTCTTTAAGCAGCCCTGGCCTGATCAGGCCCCTTTCCTTTGGGGGAGTGGGCCAAGATGACAAAGCAGGCTAAAAGTCAGACGGCCATTTTATTTGGACCTGACTGACAAACAGTTGGCGGTGTGTTGTCTGCACTTTGCAGGCTGCCAAAATAGATAATGGTATGAGAGGCGAATGGAAGGTGATGTGAGGGTGGGCAGAGGGGGGGGGAGAGCAGATGGGAAGGCAAGATTGGCAGATTGATGTTGCCATGCTGCTATTTTGCGTTGAGAAGAGGATTCGAGGGGCTGATGGAAGGGGCTAGGAGGAGCAGAAGGGAAGAGTGGAAGATTTTGAAAGCGGTGTGAGCGTGACTTTACATGGGGGGAGAGAGAGGATAGGAGGATAAGGGGTGAGGAGAAAAGCAGCTTCCATTCACAGTCACACCTCTTAAGACATAACTTGACCTGTAAGCAGTTGCGCGTTAATTTTACATCAATATCCCACTCATGACTGCCAATAACGGCCACTACCCAAGCTCAACTCCCACGAAACGCCCCCCCCCCACTCCACCAGGGCCCCATATCAGTCGTGTCCGCTTGGTCCTTGGAGTTAAACTACCACTGGACTAGTGGTCCATAGCCAGCACACCAGACATGTGATGTAGAGCGATAAAAGGATACGAGCATTTAAATATCGCCTTCTGGATGCCAATACAGATGTGCTTCTAAAACAAGGGACTAAGAGGACGTCTCTTCAGGGTAGTCAGATTAATAATTCTTCACATGAAAGCGTGGCCAAGTCAGAGGAATACAGAGTAGGGTCTATTTTGATGCAGCAGGCATGGCGCAGGATCCGATTGGCAGGCCTTGGGGGGTCTCGTCTGGCGGAGACATGAATATTTTCATGCAGCGATGTAGATATTTGCCAATCTTCTCCAGAGATAAAACTTTTGTTGCACAGCTTAACCAGTACAAGCTGAATTCTAAAGTTTTTAATTTACTCCATATTTATTATCGCAGATATCCAAGCGCACGGAGCTGGGCTCCAGGCACCCAGCGGCTATTGTACTTTCCACAATAATGCAACGTGCGCAGCATGAAGCCAAAAGGCATATTACTTTCTACGTCCCGTCAAAATCTTAAGCTCCTTGAAATATGCTTCCGCTTACCATGCAGAAGAGAGCTTCAGGAAGAGCACCAAAGAAAAGGAAAAAGAAAAGACGGCAGAGGAGGCGGCAGTTCATATCAGCAGCAGTGCCAGTCCGCCATTCAAGGTTATTACTGCCTATGTTACGTCACAAAACGTCAATAATTTTAGACATTATAATATTATATGGTATACTTGAATGGGCAGGTATTAAATTATAAAGCAACTCGTTACTGCTAAAGCTCTACAAGTCGGCTGCGCGCTGAATTATGTGTCATCTATGTTATTTACCTGATTGCAGTGTAAATGATATGAATTCTAATTGATTAACTCTGTCAGGGTACTCGCTTTCAAGGAAGAAGTCGCCTCTAAAGTTAACCTGGGGATGGGCCCCACACTGGTTCCGCTGACACTTCACATATTGTGTAGTAGTTGCAATGCTACCTTTTGAATCGTACACAGATTTGAAGGAATTTGTGGGTTAGTCTTTCGTAGTTGCCAAGGAAAAGCTTTTGTGAGCGAAGAAAAGCCAAATGAAAGCCTGACATGAAGGCCTGGCTGCAGGACTACGCATGCTAGCGGCGCATTGAAACCATGAACAGACACAGAAATGAGGACCACAAAGTCCAGAGTTTTTTCGGCGATTTTTGAGAAGAGTCAAGATGTTCAAGTCGTCATCAACGTCATGCTTTTGCTGCTGGAAATGGAGCATGCGGACCTCCACCTCCCTCTTCCCTGCTCACCTCTCTCCGCCTCCTCTAAAGAGGAGCTTATTCAGTTGATTCTCACCAACCTACCCTCAAATTCCAACAACCCTCCTTCTGCCTCCGTTTTCAACCCTGTCTGTCTTAGGTGGTGTATACAAGCAAAATGAGACTTTACATTAATGTGTACAGTCTAGCCCCTCCAGCCCCGAATTTGGATACAATTGGAAAAGTTTACAGAAATATGTTGACTATTGGATCTATTCCTTACTGATGGAGTCCATGGATGCTCTATTCCAGTGCAACTAGTCCTCACTCTGTTCAAACTCTGTTGCATCGTTCAATTCTGCTTCCTCTGCAAGGCCTACTACGACCCCCATTACTGTATTCTCTCACCTCGATGCCTCAAAAATGTAAACAAAAAAAAAAAAATCGAGATATACCCAGGGAGAAAAAAAAAACGAATATAAAGTTACAGTACCACCAACAACTGCAACTGGCATTTCACTGATACCAGGATGCCTCCTCTTCAACACCGTTGCTGGACTGACGCCCCTTACCCGCTGTGATACTGCAGAACTCTATGGAAGTGTCATTCAACTGGATATTCACTTTACAGCTGGTGGTTACCATGTTAAAAACAACGTACTATTCAATAGTGCCAAAAATCACCTTTCCTTTAAAATCTAGGGATTCCTGACACCATCAAGAAATGAAAGGTCAATGTGCAGTGGTTAAGTCATCACAGTGTGCTAGATGGCGTACGCCTGTGATAGTAGGCCTCCACAAGGAATGGGCGCTGCCCCAGCCTCGGTTATCATGCTGGACATTAAGGGCCCCTAAAATTAAGAGACTTATGAACAGGAGCAGCACTTCAATACAGAGAAGCTGTGAAAAAGCCTGAAACATGCTTCCGTTGAAAGGAGATACAAAAGACTAATTATTTATTTACTACTAAAACTGGCACCGACATCCACTAATTAGCACAAGGTGTTGGTCTGGCCTTGGGGAAAACTGCCTTCAATGTGTTCTATGCGCAAGAAAAACACAAGTGGAAAGGAGATCGTTGGCACTGTCGCTACCTCATGGTCCAATGCTCACACCACTCCTCGATTCATCTTCGCTTGGGGTTTGGGGGGTCTATCCCTAGGCATCAGGAGCTGCAAACATGTCAGATTTTCTGGATATCACTATCTTATATTTCAAAATGTGCTTACAATAATTTGAAACATATGCAAATTTATCTCATGAATATTGATGAGGGACATCCTGAAAACCGATTGGATTTGTGGCCATCGAGGCCTGGGGTAGGACCCCCACTATGTCTGCTCACACCAATGACAATCTGCAAGCCCGCAAGGGGAGACTGCAATTCCTTCAGTTCACTTCCAGTATCTGTGGCACACAAGGATGCTTTGACACAGCAAGAATGCCTAGCATAGCCTTCAGTGCATTGCGCAACAAGCCTCGCAACAAACATAGCATAAGGAATAGAGCATCCATGTTAAATATGAAGGTCATATTTATTTAACATGGATGCGATTTGAATGATTGCGAAAACATGAACGAGAAGGCCGTCTCTGCACAATTTGTACACAAAGCCCAAACAGGTGGTACCAGAGGCTGTTCTTCAGCTTCTATACCCAAAGACTGATTGATGGTGAAAGGCTCGCTATCAGTGAACCTGGACCACCCGCGTTGCTAGTGTCCAAATATTAATCAGCAAATATGAACGATTAACCATTGGACTGCCTCAGCTGAGATAGCTTGAATACAAAGTGTAGGGCAATGGACTTCTGCCTTGAAGGGCACAGTGCGTGGAAGCCTACTGGCTGAAGAAGCACCAGCAGCAGAGACTCTCACCCAGGTACAAAGGGAGCGATGGCGCGCCAAGCTCCAGTGCAATATATCTTGCAGGAATTCATGTGCGCTTCTATATTTGCACGGACGCTACTTCGCTCATTTTGCACTTACCTTTGGTTCTCATTTGGACCCATATACCGTTTTTGCAGCCAGGATTCTCGGTGCACATTCCTTCATGAAGTTTGAAGAGTATTGCGGCCCAAGTGTCCTGAAGAAGCACATTGTGGCATGTTGTGCTTTACAGGGAATGTACACCGATAAGAAATAAGTAAAGAAAAAGCCTGTACACTGAAAATGGCTTGTATACATGGGCTCGTGCACGTAAGGTGAATTATAGCCAACTCTCCAACAACTGTGAAAGCAAATCAATGCAATTCATAGAACATCGTGTAAAGACCTGCACATTTCCCACTTTTCTGCACTGGGAAAATTGGATTTTTAAACAGAGAAGAAGCAGAAAACGATCATTCATAACATCTCGACGAAACCAGTCCAAACAATGGAAAAACAGGCTGAGTTATAAACTAAGTAATTCTGGGTGAGGGAACACGCAAGATAGCTCTGCTGTTGTGCTGGTAGTGCATGGAGACCGGAAGTACCCTGCTTTTTTGGCCCGAGTCCCTTTCTAGGTGGTCTGTAACTTTTCTTTTCAGACTTCAAAGCAGTGGTAAATGTGCAGGTCCCCCGGAAGCAATAATGTTGTTTAACGCGAAACACGGCGTACATTGGTGCATTTCCTAACAGGCTGGACAATTCTGGTCACAAGTCGCAGACAATTCTCTGCCCAAGTACCAGATAGCGCAGCGGAAAAGGGAGGGGGCACAGCAGACAACGGAAAAGTATTAACCTGCAGCATCAAAGCCGGAGCCCAGAAACGGGGATTCGGCGAGACTGGCCTGCGGTCAACTCGCATAGAGCCAGGCAGAGTGCCTCCTCAGGATGCCACCAATCAAGTTCCTCAATGTCAAGAATGCTCCCTGAACTTGCAGTACAAGAACAGCACATCTATACCGGCACAGAGGATTACGCTGAAATCCTGTAGCAGACTCTCAGAACTGGGGATTGGGGAGTGGAAATGCAAAAACTCAAGCTAATAATAGTAACATCTTTTTGGGGAAATGGCTGCAGGAAAAGTGTCCTGCCTGATCCATCAACAGACACTCCACACACATTTCCACTACCACAACCATATTCCCGCTCCTCTTAACGCATTTAAGGGATGGCCCTATCAGGAGTCTGGCGAAAAATGGGAGTTTTACCTCCAGCATTTTGCCAGGGTAAAAATCTCAACTTTCAGGCCATTTCGGGTGTTAATAGCGCAACCCCAACCCCATTCGGTCCAATGGTGACTTACCGCACAAACCCCCCCCCCGGTCCAACTTGGGATCCGGCACCAATTGCGCCGGACTGAGTTGCGGTAACGCAAATAACGATGGGCGATATCCTGGCACAATTAGCGCCAGGATACCTCCCAACTCGTGATGAGGCCCTAAATGTATGGCAGGGACGTGAAACCTTCTATCACATTTATGCTGTGGACTACAACTCCCATCAGCCCCAGCCAGCACAATCAGTTTTGAGGGATCATCAGACAAGTCTTCATTAAAAACTACTGAGACTTGCAGCTCGCAGGGCCCCCCGATATCGGGAATGCCTACGTATACAGCGCTTTGTTCATATGCATGTCCCCTGCATAGTTTTCAACTTTATCTGCCAAGTGAAGGAAGTTGCTCATTGAAGTGCCAGCTGTCGCATGCAATGGCAGGCTGCTGGCTGCAGGTGCAAGGGAGAGGACGCTCTGAGTCAACGGAACAAGTTACTTACCTGTAACTGTTGTTCTCCAGCATGGGTCTGGCATGGATTCACATGCTCATGAATATTCCCCGTCGTCAGGCCGGGAATCCTCGGTAAAGAAAAAATCAGTATCAGTTTAGTTTCTGATCTGTCTTTCTTAATAGTAACCAATCACTGATCTCTGGGTCATACTAACCCCAGCCAATGACTGCCCTCTCCCTAAGCCCCTCCCCTGACAGCCATCCTCAGATTTGGTAGCACGTAAAGTGGCAGTATGACCAAGTGAAGAGCCGCAGAGGGGGAAGGAGGGAGGGTTCGCATGTGAATCCATGCCAGACCCATGCTGGAGAACAACAGTTACAGGTAAGTAACTTGTTCCTTCTCCAGCATGGGGTCTGGCATGGATTCACATGCTCATGAATATAAGACTACATAGCAGTATACACATGCACAACCACAGGAGGTGGCAACAGGCTCAACATTAAGCAATACAACAACTCAACATTAAGCATCTCTTACATCCTCACCAGGCTCACCTTAAGCGAACAGGTTGCGCAGCACTGCTTGGCCGACCCTGGACTCCTCCCTGGAGTCCCCATTGACGCAGTAGAATCTCGTGAAGGTGTGCGTCGACCTCCACGTAGCAGCCCTGCAGATGTCCAGCAGGGGCACACCAGACAGGAACGCCGTGGTAGCAGCGATCGCTCTGGTCGAATGGGTTCTCGAACGGCCGGGCAGCGGTCAGTTTGCCAACCGGTGACAGTGCAGGATGCAGCCGAAGAGCCATCTGGAAATGGAAGCCTTTGAGAGAGCCTTCCCTTGATTCACAGGTCCAAAGTTCACAAACAGCTGTGATGTCTTCTGAAAAATCTTCGTGCGGTCCACGTAGAACTTCAGCGCTCTAGCCACATCCAGCGAGTGCAAAGTCCTCTCGGCCGGAGACGAAGGCGATGGGAAGAAAACTGGCAACACCCCAAGGGCTCGTTGAGGTGGAAGTCCGACGGCACCTTGGGCATAAAGGAGGGGTGCGTCCTCGGCACCACCCTTGTGTCGTGAAAAGTCAAGTATGGAGGCTTGCAAGATAGGGCCTGGATCTTTCCCACTCGTCGTGCGGAGGTGATGGCCACAAGAAATGCTGTCTTGCACGTCAGGAACTTCAATGGCGCCGAATGCATAGGCTCGAATGGGGCCCCCCATGGGCCTGGTCAGCACGACGTTGAGCTCCCACGCAGGGGCAGGAGCCTTCACCGGCGGGAACGATCGGAATAGTCCCTTCATAAATTCCTTCACCAGGCGATGAGACCACAAGGATGCCCGTCCTGTAGTTCTGGTGTATCGGGAAATGGCAGCCAGATGTATCTTGATGGAGGCGTGAGCCAGTCCAGCTTTGGCCAGAGACAGTAGGTACGGCAATACTTGAGGGGGCGTAATCCGCAGAGGGTTAATCTTCAGTGCACGGCACCAGACAGAGAACCTCTTCCACTTATGTCCATAGCATTTGAGAGTTGAGGACGCCCTGGCTTTTGCAAGAACCTTTCTGCAGTCAGCGAGGATATCGTATCCTCCAAACTCTAGTGCTGCAGAAGCCAAGCCTGCAAGTTCAGCGACTCCGGGTCGTGATGGAGAATGGTGCCTCCTTCTCTGGAGAGAAGATCTGCATCCGTCGCCAGCTTGATAGGTGGGGACGCTGACAAGTCTAGAAGGTCCGGGAACCAGATCTGTCTCGGCCACACCGGTGCGACGAGGATCATCCTGCACCTGGACCTCTTGAGCTGGTTGATGAGACGGAGCAGCAACGGCAACGGAAGGAGCGCGTACAGGAACAGGCCGTCCCAAGGGAACGAGAAAGCATCGCCCATTCTCCTCGGTTGTGCGAACCTGCTGGCGAACCTCTGGCACTTGGAGTTCGTCGCCGTCGGGACAGGTCGATCTGGGGTTTGCCCCACCGTTGAAAGAGCCGATCCACCTGGTCCTGGCATAGTTCCCACTCGTGGCACGAGCGCAGCTACCTGCTGAGTGAGTCAGCAATGGTGTTTTTTATTCCTGCCAGGTGGAAGGGAACCAGAAACATCCCCTGGGCGACAGCCCAGTGCCACAGATCCTGGGCCTCCTTGGATAGGGCTGGGGATCTGGTGCCTCCCTGCTTCCGGATGTAGAACATCATGATGGTGTTGTCGGTGAAGATCCTCACCACTTTGTCCTTGAGGGACGGAAGGAACGATTTGAGCGCCCAGAACCCAGCTCGTAGCTCCAGGATGTTGATGTGAAGAGACCTCTCCTCCGGGAGCCAGAGGCCTCTTGCATGGAGATCTCCGATGTGGGTCCCGCATCCCTCCAGGGAGGCGTCCGTCGTTACCACCTCCTGATACGCCAGGGCCTGAAAGTCCATGCCTGGCACGAGGTGCGCACGGGCACCAATCGCCGGACGGAACTCCTCGTCGAGCAGGATCCTCTCTTTGAAGCTTCCCGCCGCTTGAATCCAGCAGGCGTCGAGGAACTCTTGTAGCGGACGCATCCGAAGTCTGCAAAGGGGCACAAGGTAGATGCATGAGGACATCATCCTGAGAAGGGACTTGATGGACCCCACTCTGGCCACATCCGTGGCTAACAGGCGCTGCACCTTGCCCAAAATGGCCTTCATCCTTTCTTCCGACGGTGATGCCAGTCGCTTCACTGTATCGAGCTTCGCTCCCAGAAACAGTGCAACCAGCGACGGGACCAGATGGGATTTCGGGTAGTTGATGGCGAATCCCAGCTCCGTGAGCAGGCGGACGGTTCTCGCTGTGTGTTCGACGGCGAGTTCTCTTGGCCTTGCACGGATTAGCCAGTCGTCCAGGTAGGGGTAGACGTGGATCCCTTGCAGGTGCAGCCGCGCCGCCACAGGTGCGAGGCACTTGGTGAACACCCTGGGTGCCGACTTTAATCTGCTGGAGGGTGACCATCCTGAATCTCTGTGCCTTGATGTACTTGTTCAACCGACGCAGGTCCAGGATGGGGCGCCAGTCGCCTGTCTTCTTTCTGACAAGGAAGTATCTTGAGTATACTCTGGAGCCCCGGAGCCTCTTGGGGACGAGCTCGATGGCACCCTTCTTGAGCATCGCCCTTGCCTCCAACAGCAGTTGAGGGACGTGATTCTCCTTCCTGGCCACGGGAGGAATGCGAGGACACTTCTTCTGAAATTCCAGCGAGTGTCCGTGGGCCAGGGTGTCCAGAACCCAACAGTCGGTGGAGATGGACTCCCGCGCTTCGTCAGTCGGCCTCCCACCGGGGTTCTTCGGTGGTGGACCGACGCTACGGCCGGTTCAGTCCTGCTTGAAGAGGCCTTGCCGCCTTGGCCTCCTTGCCGACGGCGGCGAGACCCTCCTTGCTTGCAACGGCCTCTCTAGGCCTCCTGGGACGAGGAGCGGGCCGCCTGGTGGTAAGTAGAAGAGCTGCCGCTGGATCCCTTGGAGGCTCCCTGTCTGCCTGCAGAGCTCCGAAAGGGCCGCCGTTGCTGAAGGACTCCTAGGGCTCGGGCTGTTTCCGTGTCTGTCTTGATGGCCTGGAGCGACTCATCCACCGTCTTTCCAAACAGGTTGTTGCCGTCGAACGGCATGTCCAACACTCTGGTCTGGATGTCCTGGCGAAAGTCCGTCACCTTGAGCCATCCTCGTCGTCGGAGGCAAACCCCGTTGCCCAGTTGGCGAAATCCGGTATCGGCAATGTCCGTTGCCACCGTTATGGCGTGATCCGACGCCACCTCTCCTTCCTGCAGAATCTGTAGGGCCTCCGCCCTCTTGTCGTCCGGTAGGAAGTCTAGCAGAGGAGCTATCTTGAACCAAAGCTCCCTATCGTAACGGGCCACAATCGCTAAGGCATTGGCCGCCTTAATCGTCGTCGCCGCCGCCGACGAGATGACTTGTCGTCCCATGGAGTCCAACTTCTTGCCCTCGCTGTTCAGCAGGGAAGTGGAAGTTGAAGCCACTGCACCCGCTGCTTTCTTCTTGGCCGCTGCCGAGATGACAGAGTTTGGCGTGGGCTGGGCCCTGAGGCACAAGAGGGCGGCATCAGGGACCCAGTACTTCTTCTCGTACCTGTCCCTCTTGGCGGGTGTCGTGGAAGGGTTCTTGAGGATAGCCAGCCCCTCGTCCCAGATGTCATCGAGCAACGTCACCGTAAGGACCGTCTTTCTCTTGGCCTCTCGTCGTTGGTAAAGAAAACCTTCCTTTTTCTGTTCCTCAGGGCAGAGCTGGAAGAGCTCGGATGCCCTGGCTATCATGGCGTGAAAAGAGCCAATTTCGTCGGGCAGAGAGGTCCGAGTGGGAGGTTGGGGGGGGTGATGATGGGATGTCAGTTGTGTCATTGCCGCCGTCCGTCCCCGTCGCTGTGTCCGTCGCTGTGTCCGTCGCCGTATCCTCCCGAGGGTCCGGCGAGGGGGATGAGGGGTCCACAGGCCTTACGGGCACGAAATGGCGGAACGGGGTAGACTCTCCTCCGCTTGTACGGAGGGCTTCCCGACCGGCCTGGTTCTGGATCCTCCGTCGGGGTCCGTGGTAACCTCGTCCTTATCTCAGTACATAAGGATTGGATCGCCAACAAAAATGGCCGCCGAGCTATCCTGGGGCTCGGGTAATGGCTGCGGACGGACAGGATGGCTGCTCCACTGGGCCCTCGTCGTCGCTATCTTCGATCACATCAGCGGGAAACTTCCCCTGGGATCGAACCACTCGTTGAGGCCTATGAACCTCTCATTGAGGCCTTTCACGGTTTCCACCGGATCCTCCTCGGAGGCTGAATCCGAGTCTGAAATGGCCACCGCCCCCCCCTCTTTTTCCACCGGGGTCTTCACGGGTGCCTTAACGATGGTCTGGAAAGATTATTCCCTCCGCGGCGGCAGGGAAACTGGGCCGCGAGGCCGCATCCACTGGCGTAGCCTCTCCCGGCTTCGCTAGGGGCGCTGCAACAACCTCGATAGAGGCCTTTGCCGGGTGGATCAAGGCCCTCACCACCTTAGGTGCATCCTGGGCCTTCACTTTGGGGGGGGGGAGGGTCATCGCCTCGCTCCCCCTCGTCTCCCTTCGAGATCGACCGGGGCCTCTCCAGAAGCTTACCCGGGTTCTCGGACTTCCTCTTCCCCGAACCAGAGCGCTGGCTCGTGGTTGTTTGTGCCGGGGAAATCGTGCCCTGCCTGGCAGCCGAGGAGCCCGACCTTTCGGCGCTCCCGGTGCCCGCTGACTCGCGGTGCTTGGCCTTCTGTTGGGCCCCCGTCGCCGGGGCGCCCTAACAGGACTTAGAAGACCGCTCAGACTTTTTCTTCGCCTTCTCACCTGCTATGCCCTTCTCCAGCCAGGCGATGATCTTGCTTGGTCCGTTCCGACAAGTTCTTGCGGATCGCATAGTCCTTCTCCACGTACGTCTTGTCCTCATGAAGGCAGTGTAGAGATCTCGAATGCTCGTCCTCCTTGAAACCATTTTGCAATCCGCATCCTGGGCAGCTCCTGAACAGCTTGGATCCGGGCGTCGAGCTTCCCTTGTCCTGGGCCATGTCCGTTGAGGTAGGCCACAGATCTTCTGGAATCCTCCAAGAAGCGCAACTCGACGAAAACCACCCGTGAGGGGCGTAGAAGAATTCCAAAACGGGTCCCCATTATCGGAAGTAGAAATGGTGGAGCTTGAGGCTCGATTAACCGAAAAAAAGAGAACAATCTCCTGAAAAAGCACGAAAACGCAGCAAAAGCTCGAGAGCTAAAACACGAGGACTCCCAACACTTGAACGTGCGGTAAAAATCTGAGGATGGCTGCCAGGGGATGGGCTTAGGTAGAGGGCAGTCATTGGCTTTGGGCAGTATGACCCAGAGATCAGTGATTGGTTACTACTAAGAAAGACAGATCAGAAACGAAACTGATACTGATTTTTTCTTTACCGAGGATTCCCGGCCTGACGAAGGGGAATATTCATGAGCATGTGAATCCATGCCAGACCCCATGCTGGAGAATATTCGCCTTCAGTCTGCCTTGCCACAGTCGTTTGCATAGTTGCATTGTGGGCATGCTTACAGAGACGAATGGTACCCTCCAATATAATCTCAGACCTATTGGGGCGAGGTGTGTTCAGCAACTCTTTGCCACTGACTTATGATGAACTTCAACTTTGCAACAGAGTGACAGCACCATTTAATCCCTTCAGTGAGAACTATGCACGCATTCAATGCAAAAAGGAACGCAACCTCTTACACACTGCAAACCCTCAACTGATTTTTCTACTTTTTTAAAAATGTGCTTCGCCCAAAGGCAAGTCTTTTTTTCTATTGTTATAATCTGTATGAATTCAATTTTCAAGATCAAGAAGTAAACATTATAAAACCGCCCCCACGCAATTCTAAGTATAATTTCAAAGGGTCAAATGTTTGTATAATGTGCTCTGGCCCAAATAAATAATATATTTTCTATTTCTATGGCTCAGAGCAAATTCTCAAAATAAATGTTTATTAACATTTTAAATACAGAATTCACAGTCTTTTCCGGAAAGGAATGCATCTACAGGCCTAGATGTATTCATTTTTGTTGCTAGAAATAGAAAAATAACCTAAGAGATTCTGGGCAGCTTAAAGAGAAAAAGACAATAGTCCTGCATTGCCCGCCCCCTCTCACAGGATCCTAAACATTTAATTGTTAACACACATATTTTAAACACTTTCTATCGTGCAAAGAACTTGCATTTTTTCAATGAACACATTGTAAATGTCCAATACATGCAAATGGTAATTAAAGATGTGCATGGACTCCCTCGCATTGCTGACCTGTCACAGTGTGTGAACTTGCACGCACTGTAAGGGGTCAGCAATGCGAGGCGGACAACTGTTTGATGATTTTTCAACATATGCCATTTTATTATGGTAGAAATATGAAAAGGCCTCACTTTCTACTATGCGTTTATCTACCTAACAAAACGAAGGGGAAACATTCTAACACAGGAGTTCTGGCCCTCGCACTAAACCTCAAATGCACAAGAAAATATATGGCAACTCAATTAAGATCAACAATGAGATTCACAATATCTTGTAACCTTTTAGAAATCTGGGTGAACGCCCCCTGCCCCAGGATTCAAGGTGTATTCATCTTCAATATGCATCAAAAGAATATAAGGAACTCCATATAGGTAGTAAAGGCTCAGTTCAGTTCTTGAAAAGTCAATATTAAGGTAAAGGTTTGTCAACATTTCCAACAACACAAGTTCTTCTGATGAAATCGACTTTAAACTTCCTCAGAATAGCAACGTTTTTCTCAGCCACAATGCCCGTTAACCACTTTGTTATTCAAGAAGACTTGACAGAGTTAAAAAAAGAAATGCAACTTCTACAATGTTAATGGAACAAACATTTTGGATAACAGTAATGAATTGTCCATTCAGGTTTGAATTCACAATAGGTATATTTGTCAGGATGACTTCTCAATTCTGTTGCTTCTACTTTAACTACTTCACTTCTACCACAATTTACCATGAAAACATTCCCATAGCATATCATTCCACTTCATTAGGACTACTGAATTCTTGCAACCACTGACAACTCAAATATACCTCCACAGCTTCAGTACCTTGTATTTTAAAGACAGGTTTGGACAAAATTCACTTTAAGGCACTGCAACACCTTCAAATAAGCAAGGCACTCTTCCTCTGAATTCTCTTCAAAAGGGGCAGCCACTTTGCCTCTTGTCTGCCTACAACCACGTCAACATCAGTATTTTATATGAACAGCAAGGTTTCCCTTCCCCAACTTTGCCTTCATCTCTTTGCTACAGTTACCCACATCATTGCCTGGAAGCCACTCTCTTGGCTTCAGGTAATGCTTGCCCACATGTATCTTGGTCATGGTTGAACTTCTATTGGGCTCAATAATTTTTAGACAAGTTTCTGGCTTTGAGAAAGGCTGATTTCAATCTCAACAAGGGAATACTCTTGGATTGGGCAATGCTTGCACTCTCTCCAACTGCAGATACAGTTTTTAAACACTTGGCTTCTTTCAGGAACAATGATTGATTGTTTAAATAATGAGGTAAAGTTCATTCTTCACTTTCAAAACGAAATTAGGTGCACACACAACCACTTCTTCATAAAGTTTAAAAACTAAGGGGCTGATTCATGGAATGTGTGCGCCGAAAAACGGGGATTTGTGCGCCATTCCGCCCGCAAATCCCTGTTTATTGAATCAGCCCCTAAGTGTTTAACAATGGTGTTCCACAATGTTCGTTCTGCTTGGTAAGAGACAGGTGAACACTTCTAAGTTTAAGGGCTTAACAATGTGTTTCAGTATTTGCGTTCAGACGAGTAAAAGAGACATTTCCATTCACACACGAGTGGTACTTTCCATTGTTCCCTTGTTAACAAATGCAATGAACAACTTCAGCTTGCTTTGGCTTCTATGCAAGTGAATATTTGACTGGATACTGTTGCCCGCAGTGCTGGTGCAAGGAATCAGAACGCCAGATTTGACTCACCGGCTTCTGTGATCCTTGTTCCGCGGGTTGCTCGACGTCAATGACTATGGGCACAACTTCTACTGCGTCTGGCTTCACAGATAACCACACCCTTCCTCTGCTCAGGGTCTCTGGTCCGGCCACTGATCCAACGAGCTACTCTCGCTCCTGAGGCCTGCAACTCATCCTCGGCTCCTTTGTAGATTTACTTCCCTTAAGCACTTTTAAAATGGAACCTTGGGATTTGTTGTTACAGGGGAAGACAATTTATTTAAGGCAACATTTCTAGATTCATTTCAATTATACCTTTGGGAATAAGGAGGGTGTTTACCTTGAAATAAATTGAAGGGTCTTTCTGTTGGTAAGGATTGCTCAGATTGTACGATGCGTGTGCCCAGAACAACAGGTTTTATATGGAGGTCAGGGACATGACAATATGCCATTACCTGTTTTGGTAACCTGGAAAGATTTTCCCTTGTAATGTCCAAATACTGTGTCACCCTGGGCCTTGTCTCCTCCCAGGTGATCCTCCCACAGTAAAGGTTGGGATCATGAGGCATCTGCTTTTCCCTGGCCACCTGGGAGGAGACTTTAGGCAGGGTTTTAGTGAGGGATCTGTAGGATTCATCACAGCGCCTACAAAGCTGTGCCATTTCCTTTAATCACCCACTTGGACTCCATTAGCTATGGTATTTATTTTATTTGTAAAACTGGGACCGAGGATAGCCTTAAAAAAATAAACACCTCTCCCCATCCTGCCCTCCATGATGAGGACATTTTTCATATTTTGTCGAAAAACTCAAAAGCTGAAAAAATAGCTTGAAGAGGACTCCCAGCACTGAAGCATGCAGTACAAATCTGAAGATAGCCACCAGGGGTGGAGTTTAGGGAGACGACTCTCATTGGATGCGTGCAGTATGACCCACAGTACAGCGATTGGTACAGAGGAGAAATGCAGTTTTCAAGCTAAAGTGAAACTCTTTTCTTTTTACTGAGGATTCCCAGCCTGACGACAGGGAATATTCATGAGCAAGTGAATCCATGCCAGATCCCATGCTGGAGAATAGGGAGTACAAATCTCCCGACTTAGAAATCTTATCTGGAGCACTGGGGTTAGGGGGCATAATTATTTCCCACAAAAATGAGGAAGCTTGAACCACACAGGTCGCTTCAAGGGGGTCATGAAACACCCCCCCACTCCACCAGTGATCATTTAAAAAAAAAAAAAAAATAATGGGTCAAAAGCCACACAGTGAACATTTGTTTTTTTTTAAGGTTAACACATGAAAAAATCCAATAGATTCAAGTCACTAATAGCTCAGAGCATTTTCCAACTCATTTTCATGATGACTTTGACCATAATGTATGCCAGTATAACAATATTTTCACTTTAACCATGATGCCCTGTATAAAATACCATGCCAGAGGCAGAAACCCTAACCAAAATGGCTGCAGCAATGTAGGCCAGTCTAGCTACATAACACGTATGTTTGCTTTAACCTTGATGCCTAGTATAAAAATGCCATGCAAAACGTAACCAGACTGGCTGCAACAATTTAAGCCTTTCTAGCAATGTAACCATACTTACGTTTGCATTAAAACTGATGTCCAATAAAAAAAGGTCTGTCCCCCCACACCATCAAATCAGAGGCCTGCTTGCTGCAACACTGGCCTTGTATGGCCCACTGGACATGCATGCTGTGGTACGAACTGTCAAAGGGAAACCACCTTCTTGCAGCTAAGGAAGTTCTTGGAGTTTTCACTGGGTTCCCTTGGTGGCACATCCAAAACAGATGGGCAGAGCCCCCAAAGCCCATTGTGCCATGGGATCTACACACACTCAGGAATCACTGCAGGATTAATGTGTTTTCGGAGATGGCTGACCCTTGGATAAAAGTTCAAAGACGACGCACCGAGTATAGCCTTACAAACCTTGCACTCAAAGGGCCTGCAAGTGTTTTTTCAAAGCAGTGATCTGAGGGTTAATGACTTTATTGAAGTTGTAAATGCACTACTGGTGTAATAAAAATGTCTTAACCAGGTCTGCCCTCAGCCACTCCATATTTAAGCAGTATGCATGTCATTCACGGTCCTCCTGTTAAAAACAAGGCTAGGCAAAGCCAACAGCTTTGGTTTGTGTATAAGTATTAGCCAATTGCCAGGCACTGTTAATAGATGCCAACTTACTCCCACCATTTTGCACCTGCTACCATCAATAGTCAGGTAATGCCACTAGGGCAGTGCCTCGGAAGTGCTGTTCCCATGCCTAGACAGAAGCCTTAACTGTTGGCATTACCAATGTTTTTATTTTTTTAACACTTCGTCCACCAACTTTGGGCTTTATTAAACCGGCGCACAAATGGACAGCGCAGGTTTTGCTTTCAACGCAAATAGTTGCTGCTTGCAGCCTCTACACTGGGCCAGCGAGGAGGAAGAGATGGATGGCACGGATTCACCCGAGTCCAGATCCTGGAGATGGATGGCTGGACCACACCATACGGTCACCTTCTTCCTGATGCGTTTGCTGCAGTTGATCGGGAGTCCGCGAGCAGCCCGGGCACCATAAATGTGCTCATGTACACCAATCACACGCATAACAAAAATGCATTGCTTCATCTCAAAAGCACAGATCTTTTCTTTTGTCTGAATTCCCAACACCTGCGTTCAGGCCCGTAATGGCGCAATCACTCTTCTTCACGGGGCGTACTTGCAGTGTCCGGGCACAGCACCATCAATTGTCATTAACTCGCTCTGGTATCCTCTTCATCACAATACCCCGGGGATATGACCCGCTCAAGCACAGTCCCACACTACGTCGGTGCTGGTATTGCAGACAGCATAACATGCGACTAAGGCTGGAAGCAGGACAAGAACTGCCTCTCAACATACACGCTCTCCAAAAGGCCAATGGAGTGTGATATACTGCAGGCGCCAAAAACAAAAGTAGATTTTAGCCCTCACCAACTTATGGGATCTAGCAATGTAACACGTACGTTTGCTTAAAAACTGACGCCCAGTAAAAAAGGTTCGTCACCACACCATCAAATCAGAGGCCTGCTCATTGCAACACCGGCCTTGTATGGACCATTGGACATGCATGCTCGGGTATGAACTGTCGATGGCAAGTGTGCATGCGGCTGCGTGCACTTGTGTGTACACACAAGGCTGAAATTGGAAGGAACAGGTTACATACCTCCAACTTTTTCACCAGCATGGGTCTTGCATGGATTCACATGCTCATGAATATTCCCCATTGTCAGGCTGGGAATCCACAGTAAAAAGAAAGCAGTTCAGCTTTAAGTTAAAACTGGTTGTCACTTCTATAGCCTATAAGTGTCCTTTGGGTCATACTGCCCCCAGCAAATCACACGCATCCTCCTAAGCTCTACCCCTGGTGGCCATCTTCAGATTTGGTAGAGCATGTAACCTGGCAGTATGAACCAAGAAGAGCCAGAGAGAGGAATGAGGAAGGGTTTGCATGTGAATCCATGCCAGACCCATGCTAGAGAACAAGAGTTACAGATAAGTAACCTGTTCCTTCTGCAGCATGGGGTCTTGCATGGATTCACATGCTCATGAATACAATTACACAGCAATGCATATACACAACCTCGGGAGGTGGCAAGGCTCACAGAAGTAACGCACTTACCCCCTGGAACAGATTCACCTCAAATAAACCGATTGCGTAGCACCGCCTGGTTGAACAGGGACTCCTGCCTGGAATCCCTGTCAACAAAGTAGAATCTTGTGAAGGTGGGGATAGACCTCCACGTAGCAGCCCTGCAGATGTTGAAGAGGGGGAACACCAGAGAGAAGCACTGTAGTTACTGCAATGGCTCTGGTGGAGCAGGCACTTGGCCAGCCTGGAAGCGGTCTGTTGGCCAAACTGTTCAGACAAAGGTCTGTTCACCGAGGAAGCATCCTCAAAAGCACCTCAACCTCTTCTTACCAGAGGGAGTACACTAAGTGGACCTACTGGCCCTGGAAGAAGCATGGCTACGCCTGGAGACCACATCAGAGCCCTTCCCTTCCTCGATCCATGCCAACAACCTCCGGTGGCGGTCCTGCTGAGTCTTCAACAAAAAGGATTGACAGATTGAGTATCTGTTCGCGTTGTGACCGAGATGAAGACAAATTCACTTGAGGTGATGATCCTCGAGGATATTCTTCAGACCGCAGCTTTCACAGGACCCGAAGAGGCTTTTCTTTGAGGCATCCGCCATAGTCTAGTGTTGAGATGTAGGCCCAAGTCTGGGCCCGAGGAGCCACAGGCTGAAGATCCAACAGTGGATTGGAGATCTTTGCCGACAACACAGGTCCCCGTTCTCCATAGTCGCCACGTGACGGTTGGCGATGGAGAATTTCTGCAACAAAAAAAAACAATTTTCAGGGGGCAAAGCACGAGGACTCCCAACACTAGAAACGTGTGGTAAAATCTGAAGATGGCCACCAGGGGTGGAGTTCGGGAGGAAGAGCGTCATTGGCTGAGGCCAGTATGACCCAAAGGACACTGATAGGCTGTAGAGGCTGCAGTTTTAGTTTAAAGCTAAACTGATTTCTTTTTACTGAGTATTGCCAGCCTGACAGCAAGGAATATTCGTGAGCATGTGAATCCATGCAAGATCCAATGATGGAGAACGAAGTGTATTGTGGTGAACCAGAAAGAGGAGACTGACAATGAGATGTAGTTCAATGTCAGAATGTTACTATTTTAAAAGAAAACGCACCTCCTAATCTACGGTGAAAGGTCCCTATCCTAGAAAATAAGAAAAAGGTGCTCGTCAAAATGTCGTTCAAAACTAAAAGTCTTGTTCTCCGCCCTAGCCTGTGCTGGCGCTCTTGCTGGCACAAACACTTAACAAAACGTAAAACAAAAGAAATTGTCTCTTTGCCTTGGGTGAATGTGTTCTTATTGACGCTCTGCCGCTCCTGCATACAATCTTTACAACCAAAATTAAATGTTCGTTCCAGGACATAGTATCTGGCTTGGATAACCTGTGGCAGTTAACAGAAAAAAATCAGACAGTCTGCTCAGTTCCTCTCGTTACAAAGTCATTTGGTTTCTCAATTCCTCTTCTTACAAAGTCATTCAGTTCACGAAAATGTGTCGAGTGGTGAAAAGGATAATTCAGTTCAACAAAGATCTTGATGCTTCGCAAAAAGTATAACTCAATTAAACAAAGGTTTCAATGCTTGGATCAAATGGGGTGCCGACCTAGGCCCCCCCTCTCCCGCAAAAACGATGATGTATCCTCCGGCTCACTCGAGCCTGCACACTCCAGGGTACCGTGGGCGTTATACTTTCCAATCCACTTTTATGGTTCTCTTGGCTTTCAGGAGTGTCCCTTGAGATACCTCAGCCCTTATGCAGGCTGCTCATGGTTTCTCCAATCCCTGCACTTCTCTACTCTTTATGGAGCGTGGTTTGCATCATTTCCTCCTTATTGAACTCTTCAGGATTACTCTTTGGTTTCAGTGACATTGTTATTTTGGACACCTCGGTCCTGGCTCACGTTGTTCATGGGCCCTCTAGTTGGCGAATGACTCTAGAGTTTGGGATTCCCCTCATACTGCCTGCCTCCCTTCTTCCTGTGTGGCCCGCGTGCCTGAGCACTTGCAGTGCTTCTGCTATCGGCAGCATTCCGCTCCACCTGCAGCTTTAATGCTTATTCCTCTGGTGGTCTTCTCAGGAACTTGTTGGTACTTGTGGTTTTCCATCTCTCTGTACGGAGGCTGAAGAGCTTTCACCCCAAATGTTCCTGGATTTGGCTGCGTTTCACAGGCTCCGGCGCCCACCATGTCCTCGGCTTGGTCCCTCCTACAGGCTGTCTCTGTTATGTGCTCCAGCGGCAGCTCCCCGACCATTCAGATCGGCATCGGGGAATCTCCTCCTCCAGGTCAGGGATATGTTGTTTTTATAGGACTCTGACAATACGTCACCTCTAGTTGCAATTACAGGATGTCAGACTTAAAAAGGGGTCACCATGAATGTCAGATACAGAAAACGGCTTAATCATTTTATCAGCCTCTTTCACCCACATGTAAGCTAAGACTACAGGTTTTAAGGGAGAACTTATTCCAATGTGGGAGCGTTTGTCCCCTAAGAGGAGTCAGTCTCAGTGAGATCCCGCTTACCCAAACCACTAGGGAGGGAGGGACTTGAGGTGCACGCTCGCCTTCCTAGCCTCAACGGGGGTGGCCACCCCCTAGGGAGAAGGGACGAATACCCTGAATTCGTCACTGTATGCAGACTTTGCGGCCCGACACTCCATCCCCAGGAGTGCAGCTTGTGTGGCGTGAAGACCTACAAAGTCTGCATAAACGTTGTACAAATGTTAGTCTTTTGTATAGTTGAACATTTGAGTCCAACGGAATACTATTTATCCTCGCCTTCGTTTGCTCTTTCTGCAGAGATTCTTTGCCTGAGCACATATAGCAGGGTCATCAGCTGTGTGATAGAGGGCCATAACACATCAGTGTGACATTCCCGCCTCCCGTCACAGAGTTACCTCAAGCAGAGCAAGTGCATGAGGATGTCTAGAGAACGTCTAGAGAGACTTTTTTGTGTGCATAAAACATGGCATTTCAACTTCTCTAAAGGACAGTTGCAAAGTAAAACCAGCTTCTAAAACTGAAGATCAGCTGATTTAAAATACTGTAGGTTTAATTTTTTTAATGTCAGAATGCAACTTGTATTAACATGTTCAATATCAGAACGATGCATTGCTGCTTGAAATAGCAACCAAGAGTGGAAGATTCTGTCACAAAAACATATTAAAGACATCTCAAGTTGGCTCATGTGAGATACTCTGAGAGACCTGGTTTTAAGTTCCACTGGATTGCATTCAGGTACTTTTAATCTTGTGGTCTACACTGGCAAAACAAGACTACAAATACTGTACAAGAATACAGGCTTGCAACTGCTCCCTCCACCACATACTAGTGTGCCCGTCCCTTTTCCCACAGGAGCGAGCAGGTCTGGGGAAATGCTTGCGTGCCGATGTACGTGAGCCCCGCTGGTACCTGTGCTCAAGCCTGAAGTGACATTTCCCAGCAATGAAGGACTCTGACGCCTGGCACACATCTACCTGAACTGCCTTCGTGAAGCAAAAGAGGAGACAAGAGGCATGATCATTCTGTAGGATGCCTTTTCATTTTTAAAAGTGTTTATATGTGTATTTGCTAGATGGGTGCATGGGGCTGGGTGCTGGGAGGATAACCTTTTCCAGAGGCATGCAGAAATGTACTGCAGACCACAGTATTGTGAACATTTGTATTGCAGTAGTTGTGAATTAATTTATTTTGCGAGTCATGCCTTTAAAGGGTTCTGCAGTGCAGTGCTGTAATATTTGGGCACAGGCAGCAATAAGACATTTTAAAAGATCATGCCGACATTTTGTGGCGGATCAGGCACATAAATAATGTACAGTGGCAATACTGGCATATATTGCGGATACAATTATGAAAGTGTTCTCCGGTGGCAACACCGGCATATATTTGTGTAAAGACAGCATCAAGATGGTTTTACAGGGCAAAGCTGACATATGTGGGCAAAAGCATCATACAAATGTTGTACAAAGCTCCCATGACCTAGCATACATGCACTTATCTTTTTGAACTTTCCATGCATTACCTTAAATACCACCGTATATACCGTTTGGCTTTTTACACAGTTTCTCAAAAATGATGCTGCAAAACGCACCATTTTAACCCCTTCATTATAAAAATCTTTTCTGTGGCGGGGGAATCTCAGTTGCTCATACTACACCTCAGGAAAATACCTCCCCCTCCCTCGCATCAAATACTGCCTCCAGCACTGGAAATGGTTTAAGATTGCAAACTCTTGAATTGATAAGGAATCAATGCAAACATATTGTCCTGGTGTTTTTTTGTCTGGTAGAGTGACCCAAGTAGATGTGAAAGAAAAGGGACAAACCATGAAACAAGGCACAAGGTAAAGTCAGCTGACTTTCCCTTGTGCCTTGCTAGCTTAGTTTCCATCACACTTCTTAAGGTCTGCAAGCAAGAAAAAAAAAGAATGAAAGCCAATAATAAAAAATAGGCAATTCATTGTAAATTATTCTCATCTTTTGTAAAGCCAAGATACAATATTCATCTAATCAGGATTTGTCGTTCTCGAACTTTAATCCAGTAACTTCTCTCAAGTACATCACATTGTTCTTTTCTGATGGGTACTACAATGATGTGCTTCATAAAAAAAGACAAAGCATTTAAAAAAAAAATACTTTAACAAAAAAGTGCCACTTTTGAAGGACTTGAGCTGATTTTTAAGGATTTCAGTGCATCATTCACAGAAGACTAAATGACAGCTTCTACAAAGCCTCGAAGACGTTAAAGTGATGGAAGACAGGGGCGTGCTTAGGGGTGGCTAGGAAATGCCATTTCAATCAGAGCCTTGCACAGTAGGACCATTATTCCGATTGGTGACTGAGGTGATGGAGGAAAGTGGATTGTCAACATCGCAATGCTGAGCAGGAAGCCGAACCATTTGAGGAACCACAGGCATAACACATGGGGCTAATGCGATTTGAAAAGAATGTCTATTTTGCACATTGCCCTAAGCAGCTTTAAATAGTGTATACGTCTCATCTTCTCTTCTCCACCGCAAAGCAATAATATGAAGCGTCCTGTGGAATATACTCATTCTCGAAGATTAAACATGTGCCAGAACAGTCACCTTAAACAGCCAAAGAACACTTGATCTTACATGGCTGTGTGTATTCGCTAGCATTTGCAGAACAGTACAGCAAAAATGGCTAGTTTGCATGCACATCATAGAGAACTCCTTTTGGAGACTGGAAGGTCACTGTGGTGGCCCTCCATCTCCTGCCCAGATGTCCAAGTACCCCCCCCCCCCGCCCCTCCAACCACACACACATGAAGATTGCGGGTTTCTCAAATATGAAGGAAGATAGTGGATTCCACTTCTTTCATTTCTGCAGAGTCGCCAATGGAGAAGAACCCTCAAAAAGGTTTACAAGCTTTTTCTTTGTTTTGGTAATAGGTTGCGCTAAAGTGCCAAGCAAGCCAAAACTATTGCATTAGAGTACAGCCCGGGGGGAAATGGCAAATGAGAAAGGACACAAAGCTTGTAGATGGTGTTTGTTTATTTACCCACTCATTGACAGTCCGTGGCGGTATTCAACGAAAAGATCGAATATAAAAACCTGAACGAGAGAAAATGCCGATTTCGGCACTGTTGAAAACAACGTAAAAAACAAATGTTGAGTAAGGGGGCCGGGGGGGTGTCAAAGTAAAAGAAAGAACACCCTGCGGTGGACGTTCCACCGCTCAATGGGGAGGGTGGAACTCGCGTTGCAGGGATATTAGCTGTGCAGATGAGCAGCAGGTAAGAGGGTGGAGCATAGCGGGCAGGGGATGATGTGCGTGAATACTACGTTACGAGCATGTCAATATTGTGATTTTCGGATTCAGCATTTTCGTATACGAAATAATCACGTACATCCCCCATGGCCATGCCAATCCCTATGGCACTTCCTGCCTGAAAAAAACATCCTCATGGGATCTCTTTGAGCTACCTTCATCCAGCTTTACCATCATCACATGTTGTGCTTCAAGTGCCTGGAGGTGTTTTTTCAAAGCAGTGTTCAGAGAATTCATTACTTAATTGCTGCTGTAAACGTACTACTGGTGTACTAAAAATGTCTTAACACGGTCTGCCTTCAGCCACTCGATGTATAAGTACAATGCATATCCTTCACTGAAGTCCTGTAAAAACTATTGGGAAAGCCAACGATTTTGGCTTCTGTATAAGTATTAGGCATTTTCCAGGCATTGCTATTATATACCCAGGTACTTGCACCATTCTGTAGCTGCTACCATTGATGGGCAGTGAATACCACTATGACAGTGCCTGGCAAATGCATTCCCCATACTTACACAAAAGGGCAAACTGTTGACATTGCCAATGCTTTTTTTTTTTTTTTTTTTTTACGCGTCCCGTTTCTTGAGTTAGGGGCTAGAGAGCCACAAAACGATTAGAAAGTTCTACGACGGGCTTTACCGCTTCTGAGGGATGCAGAAATGGCTTGGATGGATCATGACCGAAAACGACTTATGAGTTTTGCCTCATGTGCTTCAGACGTATTCTTGGCAGGTTCTTGATTCATGGAGGCAGCAAATGGCTCCTCCACGCTGAAAGGGAAGTGCACACACTTCTCCCATGTATCAACAGAAGTGCAAGCGGAAATTGGACCTAAAAATCTGAATTAATTCATGTGTATATGAAGTAGCCACACAAATAAAGTTACTACCACCGGTTGACAAAACATGACCTATTTCTTCTCCTCTATGTGTATCCAGTAAACACTAAATCCTCATTATGAGTCAGGCTGTAATAGTTAAGAGGCAGCATTTCAAATACCGGCTGTTCATACCGACCGCCTAGTTATATTGCAATGTTTAATCCCTAGGGGCCATGCCCTCCACACTCCCACAAAGCATAGTAACACCTTTTGTCCTTTGGTAGGCAGAAGAAAATGCCAATTGGTAACAACAAGCGCCTATTTTGGAGCCTGCTCTGGCAAACTGATTTGTCAAGCCTCAGGTTCAAACTACATCATCAGTTTACAGAATTCTGCTTCAAGAAATGAATTGGGAACGGCCTTCAGCTGAGACTGCAGCTATTCTTGCAGTACTATGAGTGCCAGCCGTCCTCTACAGCTCCATGTTCCCGTGCATATTCAACAGCATTCGGCTAACAATGACTATCGTTTTGATTTTCTTTTAGGGCATTTATACATGAACTATTTCTGCTGTTGTGAAGAGACTGGAGACAAATTAGTGATTCATGGCTTCTCCCCAACCTTTCAGTTGACTGATTACTAGGGGTGTGCCGACATTTGGGTTTAAGTAAATATTCAGCCGAAGTCCTGCAGAAAATTAGATATTAGGCTTAGGCCGAATTCAATTCTTTATTTTCACTCGAAGCCGGATAGTTTCCCCTGCAAAATACACTAAGTACTGCTTTGACTAAGTGCTGGAACCATTCAGACATGTCATGTTTATCCTTTAGAAGGGTCATTAAACAAATGCTGCTGTCACTTTTTTGCGTGCAGGCAGAGGGGAGGTGTTAAAGTGCAAACAAAGTCCCTGCCCTCCAGGTGCTGGACAGACTTTAATCTGGTGGTTTGCTGCAGAGGGCTGAGCTGAATGATATGTCCCTGGTCTACCCTGCATTTTGCGGTTGAAAAGCATTGAGTGGATCAATAGTTTACAAAGTCGATATGGGAAAATTGTATTTTCGTTAGGGGCTTAATGATTTCCTAATGACACATGTGCGTAATGTGAAAATTACAGGTTCCAATCCCATCAATTCCCAATCCAAATTATAGAATTACGTGGAATAAAACTGCTGCAGGAAGTTCCAAACCCCAAGTAAAATAGCTTAGGGAGTAGGGTGCCTGCAGCTAAGAACTGTATTCAGCATGGAGGCCAAGTTTACAAAGCAAGTAAGATGGTTCAGTGGGAAGTGTTCCTGGGGCAGAGAAGTACTTCTAATATCGAAACATAGGTTACAATTCCTGGCCTCCAACTTTATCATGTTGCCAAAATTAAGTTCCTTTGATTTGGGTAAAAGTCACAGATTTTACTAAAGAAGGTGGCCATCCAATAGATAAAACAAAAACAATACTTTCTATTAATGAAGACATTTTTCGCATGCCTCATCTCCACTCAGTGCCAAAGGTAGACATCATGGCTTTAACATAAATGGTATTCAGTAGCATTTCAGCAGTCGGCAGGGTGCCAATTGATGTAATCACTTCCATTTGTGTTTCAGTGCCTTCTGGAGCCAGAAGGCTAAAGATGGGCAGGCCCAAAAGGAACATTTGAAAGTATGAGTAGACATCCCAGTCTCACCTCAAGTAAGTGCATACATGCATACTATATGATTGAGCTAGTTTTAGTTACTTGGGCCCTGCCCTACAAGCAACATCTATGAATGCACAAAAATACAAAATGTGCTGTCATTGATAGGTTATATATAACGTGCTTAATACCCAGGAGTTTTCTAAGTACAGACCCAGGGATCGAACTGGTGTTGCTCGGTGTCGTCTTGCTTCCAAGGCGAGCACGTTGCCCCCGAGCTATCCTCCCAAGACTGTTAATTGAACTGTTAATTTTCTGATATGCAATAACGAATGGATGCACATTTTGAAGTGTGTTTATAATTTACCAAGTGCTTTTCTTTTCTACATAACTTTATTAAAAAGGCAACTATGTGGATCCAGCCGAATAATTATCCAACTATCCGGTATTCGCATGAATACTTAAAGCTAGTATTCGGTACACCTCTACTGAATACACACTTAATTGACCAGTCGTGCAGTCATTAGTTGGGTCAGGTGAACGCTGCCCCTGCGGATCTGGACAAACAAAAAGTATTTCCGCACAAACACTTAACATTTTCTAACACATTCAACGTACTGATTATTTTTGTGGTAAGTGACATGCGTAGCACGACCTTTGAAATGTGGAATTAATGTCGCTTGCCAAAAATGTACTTCACAACACCTTCTGTCATTAAACGCCCGTTCAGTGCTTTTAAACTCCAATTGCTTTAATTTCTTGTCAAGGAATTTTTATCATGTTTCCCTGGGTATTCACAACTCATCTTCCACGTTAAATGAATCCTGGACCCCTCAAGGCAAACAAGCATAATCTCCTGAAGATCAACACATCATCTTTACCTTGTGTAGCTTGGGACTGTAGCGTTCCTTTCTCAATTTCAAATGATTTAACACCAGTGCCTCTCTGTGCTAAGAGGAATTACAATAAATGGTTACCTACAAAAAACATTAGCTACTATAATCCATTCCTCCTAGAGCTCATGTACCAGAAAGAATACTGCAGGTACCAATGACTGATAAACCACGATAAAGGTGACGGGAAATGCTTCGGTTTAGGATCGGCAGCAGCTGCTTGCGTGTTCTCCGAGGTAGGTCAACTTGAACATGCCTCCACACGTCTGCACGGATTGCCAGCGGCCAAAGGGATTCGTGTTAAGCCACTCTGTAACCCACAGGAACTTTTGTGATATCGGCCGCTTCTACATTTTAGTCAAATGTTTACACTCCAGCCCTCCTACATACGGGTACTCGCCCAGATAATGCTTCTCACTCTTAAGAACTGACCGAGTGGAAGGTTATTTTTCAGGTTTTGGGGATGAAAGCTCGTGTAATGTAATGAATTGTAGAAATCTGTCGGTTTGTGATAAATGGATGTGTTCAATTTATTTAGTCATGGAGTCACTTCAACATCAAGGAAATGGACACTTGGGCATCACACTAAGTCTGAATTTTATTTTTTTATGGCATTCATTAATGTATGTAAGAAAAGTCTCTAGTTCATCTTTGGAGCCTTTCCAGATCCCAAAGATCAAAAGATATATAAAGGGCGCCTGGCGGAGTCCTGATATGCCCAGGAGAGTACCTGTAGAACAAAATGCTAGAAATCAGGGTGAGAGATCCGTAAAAAGCTATCCGGATTTGGATACTATTTTATTTTGCCTCCAAACCAATTTTTGCACAAATGATAAAATTAAATGTTTACATGACTTTCGATAAGCACGAAAGTTAACGGACAGATGTTGTTTAAACACAGGAAATACAGGTAAGTATCAACCTCTGTATTGTCGAGGTACAGTTTCCAAAACGATGCACAAGTACAAAATACAAGAAAGTGAGAACAAAAATTCTTTTGAGGTGCTGCCCAGGACTATAGTAGGTCCGGGGATGCTAAACAAGACAGTGTACACAACACTATCTACAAACACATATACAATGGGGTTGTGTCACGGAACATCGACACTGGAGTATTTCGGCCATGAGGAAGTGGTGGTGGCCTTCATCAGGATGAACGCTGATCGAGGTACTGTCCGTGTGAGTAATCGTCTGCTATGGTTGCAGCGGGGGCGCTGTGCTTGAAAGGTCCTTAAGAACTGCCGGACTATGGAGAAACCATGCCTTAGGGTTGCATGGGCTGACTCAAAAGTGATTCTGGTCCTTCAAGCGGGAAAATTAGGCATGGCGCGTCTAGGAGCGGAGCGCAATGGATGCGGCTGTACTCCTCGCGGTAATGGTTGCTTTACCATTACGGCGAGGAGATCAGCGTTCATCCTGATGAAGGCCACCACCACCTCGGGCTCTTACCCAGCTCCTCATGGCCGAAATACTCCAGTGTCGATGTTCCGTGACACAACCCCATTGTATATGTGTTTGTAGATAGTGTTGTGTACACTGTCTTGTTTAGCATCCCCGGACCTACTATAGTCCTGGGCAGCACCTCAAAAGAATTTTTGTTCTCACTTTCTTGTATTTTGTACTTGTGCATCGTTTTGGAAACTGTACCTCGACAATACAGAGGTTGATACTTACCTGTATTTCCTGTGTTTAAACAACATCTGTCCGTTAACTTTCCTGCTTATCGAAAGTCATGTAAACATTTAATGTTATCATCTGAGCAAAAATTGGTTTGGAGGCAAAATAAAATAGTATCCAAAACCAGATAGCTTTTTACGGATCTCTCACCCCGATTTCTAGCATTTTGTACTACAGATCCCAAAGATGTCATTGATGTATCTATTCCATTTGCCTACCTTACTTACGCATATTTGATGTTCAAGAATGTGATGTGATTCAAAGGCGTACATAAAAATATTTGCATAGGCTGGAACCATAGCTGAGCCCATAGATGTTCCTGATATCTTGTTATAAAGAATCTTTTGTTAGATTGAAAATATTCTTCTTTGATTCAAAACCTTTTCCAGGGCATCAAGTCCCGCACAGTGTCAAAGAATGTACGTCCAGGTTAAACAACGTCCAGTCAGGGTCAAAAACGTTAAGTCTTCCAGTGCAGTCAGCACCCTGGTGTGAGCTGTTCTATGACAACAGATCTGTCTTTGAAGCACAGTTTCCCAGGGGACCTGCCAGGAAATGTTCCCATTCTTTGGAGGAAAGTGACAACATGTTTGTTGCAAGTACAGTCCTGGGTACCTCGCATTTTTTGTGAATCCTATGTATAAATTGATTCCCATCTAAATGCCGTATTATTCCGTGAAATGTTTATTTTTTTGCAGTGTAGACACATAGTCTGGTGGTGGTCAGCTGACACGCGTTTCGACCCCGAGGGGTCATTATCAAGGCAGGGTTCACAGTCGTGGCTGATCGAAAATGAGGGATCTCACCGGCACCCTGTGTCGGGTGACTACTTATGCGTCGGTACACTACACCCACAGCGCATAAGTAGTCACTCGACACAGGGTGCCGGTGAGATCCCTCCTTTTCGATCGGCCACAACTGTGAACCACAGCCTCGGATCACTCTAGACCCAAATCTGGGAGAGAAAATCCATATACCATCCCCTAGAGGTCCCGCCCTGGGGCAACTTCCCGATTTCCTACAACATACCCCTGCCTTGATAAGAACTGTGAGGTAACCAGGACTGTCTACCTATACCTTTCTAGAGGTGTGGGTTCACCGCTACCAACCTGTGACCTTGCACAGACATATCCAGTTTTATAAAACTAATGAACAGGGCTCAGCACAGATTTTTTCACATCTAGAGGCCAATTTCTCTCTATTATATTTGCTGTGAATACACACAGCCCAAACAGCTTAATACACCGGGCCGGGTCATGAATGAGCCCCTGCCCACAAAGCGGACTATGAAATGGCATCAAATGTTTTTGGCCACATAATTGTGCAAACTCAGCAGGCAACATGTGAAAATCAGACATGGCTTATTCTTAGATATTAATTGGCCACCATGCTGCTGGGGTACACAATTAAATTATTTTGAACCAGATGTGCATACAGTTAAAAAGCCAACACGGTCTGTCAGAAATGTGTGTTCCAGCAACTAGGTTCAGGAATGCATGTGACCTTTTGTGCCTGCACTTCTGCCACCGCAGGACAGCCGCCGGGTGATGCCGAGAGACTATCACAGCAAGGTACATTGGTGCAGTATGCTTTTTGCATTTAGTACTAGAAAAGCGGTCCAATTAGCAGATCTTATCAAAAACAGAATTACCTGCATCATTTATCAGAGGGTGAAAATTGAAGTTGCAAGAAACTAGCCAGCCAAAAAGTCACTTGCCACTTCAATTCTACACATACACACAGCACACTATTTCCTACTCGCCAAGAGCCAAATATCACTACTCAAAGACAAGAGCAAAGTTTGCACCCTTGTTTTAGTGTTAAAAGTCGAGAAAGCTCAGGCTATTTCATGCCTGCAGGTGGTATTCCTTCACAGCTGTTTGTATTTGAGCATGGGCGTATTTGTGAGGTCCCAATGCACACTGACTTATTACCCTTAGTGAGCACTAACACATTAAGGGTGTGTCTAGTTATGGGTTCCCAGTTATTCTTTGTCGAATTTGATGTATTCCTTTTAAGATAATCACTGGATTATGTTCATAAATACAAGAGCATGACATCACACACGCTCCATAAGAAACATCCTGGTTATGGTCTCCCAGGAAACAGATTCAACTTATAATATTTAAAGGCTCATCGGGCTGCGGGTTTGCTTTTTGGAGCACGTAAACAGTTCTACATTGGAACATCACAGTTTCACATGTTCATGCAATCTGGCTTTGGTGATGTAAAGAAAGGTGCAGAGGAGAGGGTGCCTGTTGGCCCTTCTTTTCAGGATGAAATAAGTGACACGGTTTATACTCCGGAATCTTGTTCTCCCCGCTAAATCAACCTGAGGCATTAAACAACAAAATATGCTCTTCATTCTCACTTCAAGTCACCTTTAAAATGCACGTCAGTAATTAAACTGCATTTTTTGTTATTAAAGCAACAATGCACAGTTCCGACGGCAGAAGATGCAGTCACGTCTGATATCACTAACTGCTTCAGGTGTTCTCAAGCCATTACACATACTATCTTCGGGAGACCCTGCTTCACCTTAACTGATGCGGTCCAACAAGGCAGAAACGTGTGTCTGGTCCTGGGGTGCAGAAGAATTGCCCAGCATGTCGGAGATTAACTGGATCAGACCAGAGATGCCATTTGGGGTCGCCAGGTGTCGCACCTGCGACCCCCGGAGGTTTCCCTTGCTACCCCTAAAATATATATATATATATTTTTTTTTTTTTGAAGCTCCTGGGGCTGTGGCTAGCGCCATGTGGCTCTTCATTTCTGGCGTTGCTGGCTTTCTTGTTCAGGCCTCTTAAAAAACAGGGGGTTCTGCAAGTGCAACACTTTGAGCAGTGACCCTGAATAACAAAGAATAGGAACAACAAATAATTTGTCTTTTTTGACTTCTATATAATTGCTGGACTCATTAAATGTTTATTTAAGGCACACTTCAGGGGGTCAGGCAATGATTTAGTCTGTTCTTAAACACCTCAAATACACAATGCAGACAAAAACTTCCAAAAATCATTTAGAGTAGAATAAGCATCTATTTCGACTATGTATTTTTCTTTCGCAAGTTGCAGTTGCAGCATTTTTTTCTGCCATTATCTCCATTACGATCACCACAAGACATTTATCTCGGTGTCCTGGTTCACTTGACAAAATTCTTGTGCCTAAAAGCTTGTGTAGTGTAGAAATGTTTGCCCATTGCACATAAAGTGGCTCTTTGTTTCATTGTGCCACAATTAATGCTTTGTTGTAATGTGTCTATCTTTCTGACCTCCATGGCATGCTGTTCAGAATGTTTGTATGTATGAGGTAACGAGTGCCCAGAGTATGGGATGCTGTGTGAGTGTGCTGTTTTTCCTACGCTGCTTTAAATTCTTTAATACACAGTTCTGAACCCTCCCAATGGTATGTATTTTGCCAACCTCTGAAACCTGAAAAGTAGATCCACGCAGGCTTGACATGTGGCCAACTTTGCACCAGACCTGCAGATGAACTGGCCTGCTGTTAAATCTCAGTTGCCACTACAGTGTAATTTGCTTTCTGACTTGGAGAACATTCAGACAAGTCATTGCTCATTTTACTATAGCCGGTAAGATAGCTCAGTGGGTTGAGCGCTCACTGCTGCAATGTGTGTGTGATCTGCAGGTTGCAGGTTCGAATCCTGGCAAGGCCAACTCAGCCTTTCATCCTTCTGAGGATGAAGGGTGCAGTGAGCTAAAACGTGGTTGTAGGCCCTCCTGAGTGCAAGAAATTCCATGGAACACGGTATTTGATGCATGTTCGTTCCCAGTAGAGGGGCTCCCACACTCCTTTGTAACGTTGTAAAACTTGTGGTTTCACCCTAAGTACCCCAGACGTGGACTACTTATTCACTGTGTCAGAGAGGCTCAGCTTCACCTCAGTGATGGAGCCCGACTAGGCCGAAACATGTGTCTTGGGTTTCTGATGGTACTCTTGGTTAGAGGAGATTTGTCTAGCATTTCGGTGCTGGACAGTCCGTGTGGGTGGGACAAAGACTGATATGCAAATGGATATTTCTCCTCTGTGAAGAGTGCAGTGAGCCAAAACGTGGTTGTAGACCCTCCTGAATGGAAGAAATCCCATAGAACAGGGTATTTGACCCACGTTCGTTCTCAGTAGAGGGGTTCTCACACTCCTTTGTAACTTGATAAATGAGTACCAACACAGGTTGGGTGATATTGTATGCATATTTGTTCTAGAAAAATCGCTTAAGCATAAGTGCTATATAATAACACATCATTTGGCCTTGGACGTCTGCTTGCATTCACAGTAATTTGGTAAAATGGGCCTCTGCACGCTGATATTAACAATACATATGGTGATCCATTCTTGTATGAAATGTATATCACATTATAGTGATATTGTAACCATGTGTTTCATACTGTACTTAATCATGAAGTGGCACCACATAACATCGTGCCTAAGGTCGTGCTGCATTGCTTAGTGTGATGTCACTTCGGGGTGGGGTCAAATGACAATTTCCTGTGATGTCACTTCCGCTACACCCGGCATTTTGGTGAAATTGCGTGCCTGGATCAGATATATATGCAAATTGGTATTTCTCCTCTGTGAAAGGTACAGTGAGCTGACACGTGCCTGGGAACCACTCCAGAGAACAGTCGGGTTATTTGGCCACTTTCCTTTTAAGTAAAGGGGCTCATGCGCAGCCAGTCAGTGTCTATGGCGGACCATAACCATTTCGCTCTTAGGGTCAATTAGGGTAACCAGATGAATCAAGGTGTCCAGTTTCTCCAAGTCCTGCCCTTTTTTTTTAACAGACCCATGAATTCTGGGAGTTGTAGTTTTGCTGGACTTCACTTAAACTGAATCCTCTTGCCAATGCAAGGGAAGCCCAGGGCTCGGCGAGGGCTTTCCCCCTGACGTGCGGTCAGCTGGTCACGGTGAAAAGCTCAAAATGCATCACAGACGCTAAAGAGTGGGTTTTCCTCAGTGGTGAATTGTGTACCAAAAGATTCGGAATGCGCCTACTTCAAGAATGCCTCGTTAAACAGTTACAGACCAGTTCTTATTACCGTGCTAATCCTAGCTTGGGAGCAAAGCGGCGTTACATGCACAGATCATAGAACTAAACATTGGTACAAGTCACCAAATAAACCGTAGCATTGATTGTCCAAGTCGAACGGATCTTTATTATTCAAAATTATTAAGGGCGCATTTCTCTCCTTTGTTTTTACTTAGTCATCGGCCGGTTTGTCGAAATGGTTTAACAAAAAGAAAGCTTTTTTTTCGGAGCGCACCCGGCGGAGAATAGGGATCAGAAGATCAAATCTTTTGGGCACAGATTTGGGAGGGGAAATGATGTGTTTTCAAAAGTTGGAGATTTTAAACGGGAAGGTGGTTGTGCGGCGCGCTCACGTTACTTAGTACGACCGTGCCAGCCACTACATGACAGGCCACCAAACACCCGTAAAGAGCAAATGAAAGAACGCGCCAAACACTACAGAAAGGGTGGAAATTGTAACAGGACCGCCTTGCGCTCTCGGCGGCACCGTCTCTCTGCTTCACTGCCTTATACTGACACCTGCCGGAGAAGGTTGGCATAGCACAGCTCCGCGTTTCATGGCACACACCTAAGACACGACTGGCACTTCATAGAGGGGGAATCGTATGCGTGCAATTGCTCCAGACGTACCCCGCGTACAAAGCCTGGGTCACTATTTCTCAAGCCGTAACGAACACCCGGTCTTACATATTGCAGGGGTCCTCACAGAGACGCAGGGTTTCTGGTTGGTCAGAGTGCGTTGTCAGCGCAAGGCGACCTTCCCTTACAAAGGCCGGGCAAACATGTTCACAGACCACCAACATCTGACACGTCCGATCTACTTAAAATGGAGCTTGAGCTGTGCGACTGAAGGGGAGGAGGGCTGCAATGCGCGGTGACAAGCGCCCCCCAAACTTACTGAGTGAAAGTACTTCTGCTGAGCAAATGTCACTGCCCACCCACAATTCAAGCACGGCAGTTAAATTGTGAGCCGGACAAGGGTGGTGTGTGCTTTCTCAATAAAAATTAAAAAAAAGTGTAAACACCCCGTGCTCCATCTAAATTTCGGCTCAGACCATGCAAGCCTCTACATTAAAGTTACATGAGCTCCCAAGACACCTCGCAGAGAACCGGTGTGTAAACAGCTCATCTCATGTAGATGTTGCACACAATTCATTTTTCTTTAATTCCAAACTCAATTCCACCGTCATTGTTTATTAAGAACCACGACACACACACACACACACCTATTCCGGCGACATGAACAACCCTCGAGGCCGCCTTTGGTTACTTTAATGCCAAAAAACCTGAACGTTAACAGCTTGACTAGTTTAACGCGTTTGGGCATGGTTACATGTCACCAAGTTATCCAAATGTTGACAGAAGCGAGAAAAGCTGCACAGGGCGGCGCCAGGTCACACAGTGCGCTAACGCTGCGACTATGACGCGCCTCCACTCTGGGCGCCTAGCGCTTCACGCTGTCTAGGAGTTAGCACAGGGCATAGCATATCCGAGATGGGCGTTTCTTGTACTTGGCCGGGTGACTGCTTTCCCCGCCGCCCTTCTCTGGGTACAAGACTGGGGGGCCTCGGGCACGCCTGTACACACTGCGGCGGCGGCCGGGCACGAGTGCTCCGAGGAGCCAGAGGAGAGGGGCGCGGAGGAGGAGCGCGGGCGCAGGCAGCCTGGGGCTTCCCCCGGCGCCGCGAGTCTCCAATGTTCCGCTGTCAGGAGAGCTGATGGGGGAGCATCCATCTGCATTAGGCGGCGATGATGCATTACAGCGGGTCAGCCGGGCGCTGCCAACTGCATGAAATGCGCGCAGCCGGGCGCTCCAGCGCCTCCAGCCTGGACTCGGGCCACCTCAAAAACGCAAAAAATAACCGCGGGAGCAGCAGCATGGGTTTGATTCTTCTCAAACTTTCATGATTTTATGGTGCTCATGAGTTCTCTGACCGGCGCATACACTCCAAGGCGTTCACACGTTTCAAAGCTGTCCAATAAGTCAATACTACTCACTACCTACAATTAACTTTCCTCTCCGGTCCCCCACAAGTACCAGCAAAAGGCAGTTATTTGTATCTCAGAGTAATCCCACGGCACAACCACTAAGGCACAGGGGGGTAACATACGGGGCACTATTTAAAGTTAGGGTACCCCGCCCCCAATGTCATTTGAGTATATATTCAGACGGTCGAAAATAAGATTTGTTTTTTTACCTCAACTAAATGCATACATATTATGCATGTTACCAGTGTTAAAACGGGTGTATGCCGCTATACAAACCACAACTGGAGCGTTCCCCAAGACTCAATCTCCATCTTCCCAGAGTGCTTCGAAAAAGTATAAAGTGCTATTCAGCGCTAAATAAACATGTGCAACCCAAGCGCCTATAATCGGCTAAACTCCAATGCTATACTACCTACGTATCCGCACTCACTTTAAAAAGCGTGTGATCCTGGGCTGGGAGGATGACCAAGGTCTCAGTTCACATATATGAGCGTTAAAAAAAAATGAAATCTGACAATGGGATGGCGCGAGGCGAGCAAAGTTTCGGCGATGGCCCAGTGGGCAGAGCAACTCTCCAGTGCTGGCAGGTAGCAGGTGCCCCCCACCCCCCCTTACCTTGTAGAGCTTCTGGTAGCGCGGGGACGAGACGGCCATCCTCTGCAGGCGGTGCAACAAGACCACAACTTTCTGCAGAGACGTCCTCACCACCGCCATCATTTTAAGATTGCCGCACTTCTGGAGGCACCTCGGGATGTGCATTCTCAGCGGGGGGAGGCGGCGGCAGTCAGGCCCTGCTGCCGGCCCCCAGACCCGGCGGGGGCAGCCCCCTCCGCATGCCGGGCCATCCAAGGGTGCGCGGGACACAGGGGGGCGCGCCCCGGCTGGGGCTGAAGTTACTGCAGGAACGCAAGTTCAGGAAGGCACCTGCGCGGGCTTGAGAGGCAGCAGCACCCCAAACTACCTAGGCGGCAGTCAGAGAGGCACCGTCCTTGTTAGAGTGCTGGCCGCAAAGGTGCACGAAAAACCACAACAGCAACACAAAAAGAGCATTCATCCGCGGGAAGCCTGTGGAGGCAGCTGAGAAAGATGCCAGGTGGCCAGCGGAACGCCCGGGCATCAAGTCTTGCTCGTCCGAGGAGCGACACGCGACAGTGACGGGAAGCGCCCCCCCCCCCTCCCCCTCCTCTTCAGAGCGCCCTCTCTGGCAGAGCCCGCGAGGAGCCGCGGATGCGCCGGGGATGCACCTGCTCTAATTAGATCAAGCGCGCGCAGCGGCCTCGCAAATCCTTGGCAAGCACCGCCGGGCCGTCCACGGAGCGCGAGCGCGCGACCAAGCGCCTTCCACAAACCGCCACTGACTGAGGGGGCACCAGGAGCGCGACCACGGGAGAGCAAACGCCACTGCAAGTTGCGGGGCACTTGCTGTTTATAGCTCTAGGGATACATGAGTCATATTACATTTTCTTCTGCACGTTGGCATACTGTGGCCATCGAGCATTTTTTTCATACAGTGACGCCGGTGATTTTTTATTTTTTTTTACTGGAGGGATGTAAATGTATGCACCTACTAATATGTGGCAGCGACCGAGTGCAGCCGCAACAAAACAAAGGCAGTTGAGGGTTGGAGTGAGGTGAGGAGAGGGTGAGGAGGAGGGGGTAGGGCGGGGGGGGGGGGGGGTAGGGCGGGGGGGGGGGGGTGGCGTATAATGGTGCATTGTACAGCACTTTTTGTGAATAACTGGATACAAATCACCAACAGGGTATTCATCACTTTTCCCGAGTGCAACTTTGCAGAATTAGTTTTGGCCAATTTTTTTACCACTTATTTTTACCACAAATCTACAGCTGGAAAGTTTGGGTTCCATGTATAGAAAGGCGGTAGGGAGTCTCCCCCTGTTTTTTATGGTAACAAAGGTGGTAAAAACGTCCCCAAAAATCTGCAGTCATATAATCGGCAAAAAAAGGAGGAAACCTCATAAGACCCACCAACAGTGCACAGGACCATTTTTTAATGCATTTTCATGCCTTTCCCAACAATATATGCCAGGATATAAAACATTTTGTTGCTGGCTGTGCCCATACTTGTAAATGCAGTCTGCACCAGTGTATGCCAGTATTGCCATATAGGAACTCTCATTTAGTAAAACATGTCATATCACAAAAAAAGTATATCTAGAGTGGCTATACCAATAAAGGCTGGTGTATCACGTAATCCCACATAGGTTTGCTTTTACCCCTTGAAAAAAAGTACAAACATTTCATGACATACAACAAATATATGGCCAGTTTGGAGCCACCAAGGTAAGCCAGTCTAGTCACATAATAACACTCATCCTGTTGGTTTTATCCTTGATACCAAGAAAGAAGGTACAAATGCCATCTCACGTTAAGTAAATGCAGATTGACACCACTAATGTAGGCCAGTCCAGCCGCAAAATTACACTTATGTTTGCTGTGGATCAAGGGTAAATCAAACATAAGTGTTATGATGTGGCTACACTGGCCTAAATTCAATGTATACCAGTCTAGCCACGTAATAACACTTTACTTACCATGTTTGCTTTAACCTTGATGTGCGGTACTGTGCATCAAGGGTAAAGCAAAAAGAAAGCCATGACCCCTGTGGGATGTTTTTACCCATGCATCCAAGCCCTACAATAAAACTGTGCAGTACTGGCATGGAAAACATCATGATGGCCAGAACTCCCCAGAGAGTGCACAGGGAAAACATGAAGAATAGGCTGCCACCCATTTTTGCCTATGTTGTGGGCACAGAAGGGCACTGCCTAAAACCACCATTAGGCTACACACAGTAACCTGAAACCATTGCAAAAGGCGCAATGCTGATTGCCAAAAGAAACCCATAACTATTGGGAATTAATTTCTTCAATGGGCACAAAATTATTTTACTGCAGAACCACACCAGTGCCATGTGCTGAACCTGGATAATATACTTCCATGTAAAATCTCTTGTTTGAAATGCATTAATTCAAGACTGATAAAAAAAAAAATGCATGCAGTACCCGCTTTGGACTCAAGGCGGCGCTAGCGGTTTAGACTGACAGAAGGCTGATTAGCTTCTGAAGTAGCAGTTCTCCTGTGACAATTGGGACTTCAAAAGACTGTGGGTCAATTAGAAATCTAACCACCTGCTGTTCCCAGAGACAATCTGATTTGATTAACAGGCCAAAAGGCTGGGGAAACCTTCTCACCTCCGAAAGCATAGGATATCACATGGTCATACTAACCAAATGCAAAGTGGCCCCCTGCTCTGTTGATCTCAGCTTGCTGGAGCCCACACAAAAGACCCTTTCTCTTGAATAGGATATGGTGATTTTGACTGTTTCCTGTCAACAAAGATCTGCCAGCCAGGAGAGACATGTGATCACTGTCATCCCCAAACTTTGGGGGCGGACTCAAACACTGCAGTACTTTGAATTAAAAGCAAATATATATTTTACAGAAATACTGATAACTCTTGGTAACCAGATGACAGAAATGTGAAATTTGGGGATCCTTAAAATGAAAACTTTGCCCACAATTCAAGCCCAAACTCCAATTTGTGTGATGTTCTGGGGCAAAACCCTGCTATTTATTGATACTACAGACTCTGTGTTTAAGCTAGAGACATGGGAATTTACTGGAGTATGTATGGACAGGCCATGTATATGTGTATAATTTTTAATGAAAAACCAATGTTGCATAACCCACTAAAATCGAAAATAAGTTGCCATTTCTTTACCCAAGCTCCTAGAAACGCCAGAGTCGGAACAGTGCCTACCTCATGTGATATATGATGTGTGTAGGTGATGTAAAAGCAACTGTGTAGTTGGGAAAGATGTATTTGGATCAAATATAGATTTGTGTGTAAAGATGACAGGGGAGGGCCCTCTGGCCATAAAATCTACCTCATCACTCTGACTCACAACTCAGTTCCCCCAATCAAGGGAGAAAGGAAAGCTTGGCCAATGATAAATTGAGAGAGGGGCTGGCTTAGTGATGCTGCGCACACACCCACTTTCTAAACACATACAAGCAGACCGTGCAGGACAAGTGGAGATCCCTTTTTCACTTTCCGCGGGACGCTCTGCCGGGAGACTTCAGACTTCAATCCATCAATCTTCAGAGACCAAGACTTTACTTCAGAATTTGTAAAGAACAGGCCTAACCCACAAGCTGAGTTCTCTTCAGCAGGCCTCAAAATCATTTGCAGACTATTCACACCCGGGCTGAGCTGTTGATTCTGGCCTGAAACCCTGCGCCAGAAAGATCCAGAAGCAGTGCTGTACCCAGAGAAAGCAGAGACACCCAGAAAGCAGACCAGAGATCCAGAGAACCACAGGCCGCTGTATCCGGGGAGCTGACCCAGACGCTGTGAGCAGAACCGGTGCCTGACAGACCCAGCAGAGCGGAGCTGACCCAGACGCTGTGAGCAGAACCGGTGCCTGACAGACCCAGCAGAGCGGAGCTGACCCAGGCGCTGCGCGCAGAGACCGTCCGTGGCGAGGGACCCGCAGCCAATCCTGACCCGATCCGTGGCGAGGTCCAGTCCTTTCAAAGCTAGGAGTGAGTACTTAGATCAGATTGTGACAGAAATAAGCTCTTAGTTAAAATAATTTAATCCAACTATTTTAATCTGTTTAGAACTGTCTCCTAGAAATCGTGTCACCTGTCATTTTCAAAGCTGTCACCTGTCAATTTGAGTTACTTTAAATCCGAAAAACGACCTTTACAAAATCGTTCATATCTCTGGAACCGTTTGTCCTAGGAACTTGGTTTAACTTTCCTCTGAAAGCTTAGAACCTCCTTATACTTTTGCCGTAATCGCGATTCACGCACACGCGAATTTTGCCGCGATTTGCGATTTGGCCTGATTTCTTTACCTGTAAAAAGATAGCAGCTTTTTGCTTTCCTTTGCTAAAAATTTGTTTGCCTCTTAATAACCATCCCTGAATCATTGCTAAAGTGAGCCTGAGCTCATCTCAAGTATCTCTCTCTCACTCACCCTGAACCTCCTAAAGGGAATTAAAAGCATTTTCAGCATATTTCTCACTTCACTGCCACCACATTCAAAGCACTTGGGCCTGTGTTTTAAAACTCATACCTGTTTCCTCTAAGATTGCTGGGGGGGAACTGAATTGCGTATTGTATTTGATTGCATTCCTGAGAACTGTGTGCTCCTCTTTCCATCTCCTTCCATTTCTTACATTGCATAGGGGAGGGGAGTGAATTGCCAGAGAAAAAGTGATTATCTTATCTTTTGCTAAAATCATATCAAGTATTTCTGTACTGCATTTTATTCCTCATTGCTTTTCCCTTGAAATCATAAAAGTATTTTTGCTACTTTATCCATCCTATACTAACTCCTCATTGATTGTAAAGAAGTGTGCTAGCGTCAGATTACCCATTGTTGATTAACATTATATTTATACGGGCGATATCGATTATTAATTTAATATAAAAGCGTGGTATCTATATTTTGTTTTATTTCTCAAATAAACCTTTTAAACTTGCAAAACAGAACTACTTCTTGGCTCAGTGGGGTCAGGGGGATTCTAAGAGAGGGGTGTTATATAGGGGTAGTCATCCAGAACTCATGAACTGGACATAAATATATATCAATAAGGGTTTCCATTCCGTATCCCAGACTAGGCATTGACTTAGCTGTAGTGTTGAATTGAATCCTCTTACACCCCAGCAGCTCCCACCCCTACATTTTGGGGACTAGCTGAGAGGGGATACTAAATTTAGGGGTGGAGAAGGCGTGCACGCACATGCACTACTTTCACCTACACACTCAAACTCCTTGCGTGCACACATTCATAAAAATACACCAACATAAGCACGCACATGTATACATGCAAACATAGAACATAACAAACAATAACCTTACCTGCTCACCAACTCCCACCCCCCATATTTGCCATGCTGCCATGGGGGACCGGATGACCCTCCTCTCTGCAATGTGAACATGCTGACTGACGAGAGAGGACCTCTGTCAGTCAGCTTGTCTATGCTTTTAGCGCAACGAGAGGCGGTGGGGCTAGGCTTCTGACACCCCACTGGTCTCTTATTCCGTGCCATGTTTGTTGCAGAGCCTAAGTTGATCTGCATACAAAAAAGGGTGCAATGGAAAATGCCCTCAGCTCAGAGGCAGGCAACACAATCCCCTGTGCAAATAAGGCACATGGTTGGACTGTGCTGCCTGCACTCATCCCAGGGGGAGAGCCGCCACTGCTTCTGCTGGGCTTTACCTTTTCTTCATAAATCAATAACATATTAGTACTAGTTCTAGGTGTTTCTGTACAAAAGAAAAGAAATAATCACAACGTAATTTAATTCAGGGCTGAGTGCTCTAATGCTTGGTTGGTTACAAATGAAGTGGCTGAAGGTCACTCGGTTAAACACCAGAAACTGGCTTTTTGTGTTTGGTTCATTTTTAAACTTTTCACAATATATTTGTATACAACATTTCCCATTATAAGTTTCCTACACAGAATCCTTATACAAGTTAGATTTCAAATTCCATTTTACGCAATTAACAATTCAAGAGAAGATAACATTATATTGGTGTTGCATTTCTAAGGCCCATGATCTTCTTCCAAATTGCGCCCTCCAGCATATTCACCCGTCTGGCATCTTTATATGCAGTTTCGAGGGCATAAACTATGCCTGCTAACAGTTTTTGTCTATATATCATTATCAACCCTGTCAAACTATAACCTGCAACACAATATATACATTTTTTTTTATAGCAAGCATAATGCAGATGGCCTTTAGGTAAGGCCTCTTCAGGAGAAACTTGTCCCCTTTCTGGGCACTAATGTCATAGCCCAGATAGCAATAGTTGGGGACCGCGTCAATCATATTGTTACACGTTTTGATAGAGTGCTCAACCCTTAATAAGTTACCAAACCACAAACATTTAGATTTAGCCAAGTTTATCCTCAATCCATTATTGGAGGCATACTTCAGGTCTGCGCTCTCTTACAACTTCCAATGTAGATGTTATCAAATACATTTGGGCTGGAGATGTTATCGTCCCCAGTAAAATGTGCAATGGTAAAACAGACTTTCCCCGTCACATTACACATGGGTCGGTATGTGCATTCAAAGGTAAGGGACTACAAGGGTTTAACAGTTTGTACTCATTTCTAATAATAGGATGAATTCTCCGTGCTCATTTCGGTTTTTCACAAATATCTATTAGGACTAGACTAACATGGCATGCAACATTTTGCATATCACATCACACTTTGTAACAGTGTGTCGAGAGTACACTATGACATGTGGAATTATTTGTTGGCCTGAGCCAAGGATTCTATTTAAAGGTGCCCAATTTTACAAAAGCGCTGTGTATCCAAGTTGGATGAAAATGCATTCCGTTTTAAATAATCTCGCCTCTCGATTCAAAAGGCATCAGGCTTTATGTAAATACTATGTTGCTTTATAATCAATGTTAAAGGGAGAAACAGCGCATTATATTTAACACAACACTGGGGTCTTTGTCACTTTAGCATTCCTTTTTTCTACAGCCCACTATTGCCAGAAAAGCATTACGTCCTTGAAATTTGGATTTATATTGGGGTTTTATTTAACTTTTGTAGTGTTGCTTCTCATTTGAGGAAAGTCACCTTGGACTCTACCTGAAGCTGTTGGCCTCTGCAAAGTCCTCCCTCTGCTGGGTGCTTAGACCCCAGTCCTACCCAGCTTTGCAGTTTGCCTTCCAATCAGTCTTCAGTCTCAGTTCAACCCAGCCGTTTCTCTTCAGTGGTATCCAGAAATTCGCCAATGTGTATCTACCCCCAAAAAATAATTAATACCATTGCCATTCCGTGTGCATGCAATTAAACAGCTTTCATTCCTCCCCCGAGCTTGTGAAAGAGGTGTGGCTTCCTCAGTCCCATGATCTGCAAAGGGACGAGTAAACTCCCCCATAATGTAACTAAATGGCAATTTCATTTTTGTGGCCCAACATTTGGTTTGAATGTAAGATTAATACAATCATTATCATCAGATTCTATAGATCAGTGCACACAATCACTTGCACAAAAGATTGTTGTGTGATAACGATTTCAACATGCGTTTTTCGTAATTCACTCCTAATCTTTCCATGACACCCCACAAGGATTGTGTGTGTGGTGAAAAGACATATGTTCTATCTACAGTCTGCAACACGTTTTGTGTTGATCTGACCTTGTATCACAGAGATACAATTACATTAATAATTAAATATTTGATTAACATTGCACACATAGGACTACTTCCATTTGTAAATAAAGAAAATGCTGATTTCAACCACAACATGGCACTGTTAATACATGGGAAATGGGCTCTTTTCCATTTTAATGGCATATGAAGCTCAAATACTTGTATTTAGCTTCAATTCTGTTTCAACCAGTGTGGCATTGTTTTCGAAATTACATCTTCCATTCTTCCATGAACACAATAATAAGGCCTACCTTGTGATCAGAAGTCTCATGACTGTATCCCTGGACTGGGGTTTCAAGCATGAGAGGAAATTGCGGACAGTTTCAAGTTACCCAAGCAGTAACCGGAATATACCCGCGCCTGAATCGAGTTTTAAATAAGACATGTTATTTGAAGTGCAGTACATGCAATGCAGAACAAGGGACCTTCAATGATATGTTTTCTGCAGGACATTTTACATTATTTTAGTTAACATGTAACATATACAAACTACAATCATTTAAAATAAAATAACAGATGTTTAATACAAACGTGGATTTTCCTTGAGGTTTTAAAGCTCTTAATAGGCGCCCTGGGGCTGCTAATTTATCTGGGATGTGGGAAACGCTTTTTACATGTGCACAGTTGCAACCTTTCTGTGCATTTTTCTGCATGTTCATCGATACTAATGAGGCAATAGTTGAAGAAATGTGTGAATTCAGTTGTGTCTTTAAAGTATGAAATCTGGACTGTATTGTCACATCTTAAGTTTTCTGTTTGCCAAAGCTAAAAACAGGCCGGAAACTGTGATTGTGCAATTAACTGTCTTGAAAGGACCTTCGAAATTGTCGCAGTCTGAAATTCGGTTATTAAAGAGACATCCATTGATCATTTATACGAGCAAAATGCACACTCCAATAGGAAGCATACTTTTGCAAATGGTACCTCTTGCTTTTTCAGAAAGCCTTTTCTCAGTACACTTTATTTTAGGCCATTATCTGAGCCTCATTTTCTTACACACATCTTCATTGCGCATTTGTCACCCTGCAGTAACCAATCTTGACATTTTAAGTACAAACAAGCACACACTGAATGGAAATATACAAACAAAACACTATTAAGACTAACTACAATTCTAAACTAAGGGAGACTGAAGGTTACTCTAATGCTGGTTATATTCATGTTTATTAAATAATAGACTAAGCCACAACAATGGCATAACCAGGTAGAAAGCGGAACATTAAATATATATTTATTATATATTCGTTTTCACACCAACACCAAGGCACATAAGGGTGACCAGCGTTCGGCCACTTTTTTTTCACCGAGCGGACATCGTCCCTCTTGGGGGTTTTTAGGGCCAGTGTTGACCCACGCCCCCCAAACCCCTCAGAGCGCCAAAAAAATACACCATTTTGCTTTGCTCAGCTGCTACGTACCGAAATGTGGATTTGAACATAGGCTACCAGGCCGACACTTCACCACACAAACACGTGGAAATACAATGAATGGCGGCGTCTGAAATATCTCAACACCATTTCAACAAATAATCTTGGGTTTAAAAGCTGTGCACCTTTTATATTTATACACACACGTTTCAATAAATGGAACAAAATAAGTCAGATGGCTTGTTTTACTGCTGTGGGCATTACTGCCCCTGGATAGAGCGACATAGCAGGTCAAAGACCTCTTTAGAATACGTATTGGAACAAAATGTACCAGTATCGGCTCCACTACAGTGCAATGAAATATATCTATAATGTTGCATAGGAATAGGTTATGTTATGTTAAAGGTACTTATACAGCGCACCGTCACCAGCGGAACTGGTACCGAGGGGCTCTGGCAGATCTGTAAACGAGAGGGTGGGATGGGTTAGTAAGGTGAAGAGGGAGTAGGATAGTGAGAAGAGTGGTGTACTGTTGGCAGCTTCAACTCGGTAGACACCGGGTGCTGAGCTTTGGTGGGGGTATTGGATTGGTGTCAGTTGCGTGTGCAGTTGGTGCGGCTTATGTTAGGGTGACCAGATTTCCAAAACGAAAAACCAGGACAACCAACAACATAAAAGAGGGGCTACCCCATTGCAGCCCACCAATTACCAACCCTCCCCCAACACGGACCCACAACCACCACCCAATCATATTTCCAGCATGTCCCCTTTCTATAAACTGTATATGATCTAATTTGTGCAGTTTTGTCTGTGAATCTTGGCATGTTAATTCAAAACAGGCGTTTGCTCCAATTGATATACCATGGCTTGCTGTACACTCATTTCCAAGCCAGTTTATGTGGCAGTCAGTATGTGTTGTGACTTGTACCTGAAACGTTGGGGGTTCGAGCCAAACCTCCAACTTCAAAATTCTGAAAGTGTTGTGAAAAACAATTACAATTTTAATGACCGTAGGTACCCTACCCTGCAAACCCCTGGACGGGGTTGCACCCTACCCTGCAAACCCCTGGACGGGGTTGCACCCTACCCTGCAAACCCCTGGACGGGGTTTCTAAAATGAAAAAACTCCCGGGACGGAGGGTGATTTCCCCAGACTGTCGCGGGAAAACTGGGACGTCTGGTCACCCGAGCTTATGTGTTGTTGAGGTGAGGTGAAGTGCGTGCAGCTTGTTGTGCGAGAGATGGTTGTGTGAGTTTTTGAGTGAGATAAGTATGTAGAGAGTTTGAGCTTATATTGGTTAGTGGGTTATATGGCATTTAACATGCTAACATTCACAGCTCTGTCTAAGTGTAGTACTTGCTGATCTACATAGTTCCGTCTAAGTGTGGCACTCGCTAACCTTCACAATAATTATGCAGCTATGGCGCAGGCTGATGTATGTATGATGTAATATGAGAACATGTAGATGGGGAGACCGCTAGACGCTACTGCCACCTTTAGAGAAGCCGTGTTTGGGGTATGAATAATTCCTTGCCCTGAAGGCAAACATTTCTGTCACTTTAATCAAAAAAACTCAAATTAAACAACAGCTTTATGTGTATTGAGCAGGAGATTAAACACTCCTGCTCCCACAGCGCAGCATTAAGGGGGACATAAAAGCGAGAACATTGCAACCAGAGCACAGCTTTCAATTAACTTCAGAAATAAAGTTGGTCTTTGAACAAACCGCTCACGGTACGCCATAAAGCACGCGCGTGGACAGGAAGGAGCGTGGCACACACTTCAGCAGGGGAACTCAAAATGATAGAATACATGAGGGGTTTTCCCATACAAACATGGCGCATCATCAAGCCAGTTTACTCTCTGGATATTACTTCAATATTTTTAATTTTTAAAATGTTCACAAAAGTTACGTTCATAGCGCACCCCCGAGCGGCCACACGTGCGTCAGCAGTGGCCCTCTGTTCCCGTTGCTTGGAGACGAACTTCTTAGCCCAGAGGAATTCTGCTATGGGTTGGGCATTGTTTTTAAAGTAAACACGTGAAATTAATGTCAGATAGATGTATACGCAACAGCGAGTAGGTTGTTTCTGTCCTGAGGAGCAGAAGGTGGGTTGTTATAAATAGGAGCGGTGCAAAAAGATGTATTAAGCAACGAGTTAATTCGTGAGATAATAAAGCGTTTTCCTTCACTGTCTTTCTTTCAGTCTTCATAATAAAATGCAAACGCAGGTTCGATTTTTTTAGGCTAAAATTACTTTGCATGCTGGTAGTTGTAGGCTCCAGTTTATGATGTTCAATATAAAGCTAAGATCATATTCTTTTAGCTCAACATTTGCCTAAAACGATGTATACATGTTGTCAGGTACATTTATTGTGGGATCTGTACTGCAGGACATCTCTATAAAACGCTGTCATTTTTATCTCTTTTACATTGGACTCCCATGACCCCTCTTGTACCCCCTCTCCTCCCATTTGCTCCACCTCGCAGGTGGAAAACCAGAGCATGTTTACACTCGGCGAACAGCATGTAAACCTTACTTTTTCAATCATTCGTTTGGTACACAAATCATCGACATAATCGCCCATGAAACCGAATGTGATCACCTGCAAATATCGCATTAACTTGGTGTTACCGGCCCATGCATAGTCTCATTGTTAAACCTTAAAAAAAGAAGTCTTGCTTCAAAGGTGAAGAGAAGAGAGCCAATGGGAAATAGAGTAATTCCAAGGAAAGACTAACCTATGGAGGGCAATGGTTCGGGTCAACAAACTTGGGTCAGAAAAACGTGTGCAAGAAAATCTGTGAAGGAGAGTTGCATTTGTGGGAATTTCGAAAATGTGGTGGATGTGCTTGTGACAGTGCGCGGAACAGTGCTAATAATGAAACTCTCAAAACTGGAAAATGGGTTACAAAATTATTACTGTAATCTCTCTTTCAGTATATGTCAAGTTAACTGTCTCTCAAACTTTCTACGTCTTCAATTACTCAAACTGGCAAGGATTTGGGGATCCTCACTCCAATACCCGGCATGTAGAATATTACTTTCTTTCCAGAAATGTAATGCATTGGAATTCTTACTCCAGGTCCCGGATAAGGGCATTGAGAACCGCTCACATGACCCAAGTTGATTCAATTACTGTTCGACTAGGGTTCAGAGTGCATCTGTGCACTCAATGGTACACCTATGGTGTATTTTCGCTCAGTCCTACAACCTGGGCCAGGTGGGGCCATATGGATCTTCCATGAGAAATGGTTCACACCTGGCAGCATTAAATACACACCCATCTCTTTGATCTTGTGGTCCCATTCCAGACCTGGGTGTCCAGGCTCTCCTCTTCCTCACCATTTTTGCAAACCTAGCCAGTGGTCTGCTGTCTGGAGATCTGATGCCATCCTCACCAGGCCTCAGGTAAGCGTTATGTTTTTAAAGGATAAAGTTAAGATTAGTAATTTGTTACTTTCCGATTCTATCGCTCCCTGGATTGGCTGACGATAGGTTTCACTTTTCCTCAATCGCTTATTTCTACCACAGGATACCTGTTATTAAAAATTTGCGGCGGACATCTGCACTTTGCTTCAGAGCACTTTGACAAACTCTCGGAAGGAACAAGAAAAATCCACAGCTGAAAATATAATGAAAGACCAGCATGGCATAAAGAAGAGGGCGCTCAGGTGCCTCATCAACCTGGACACGTGGTTTCCAATTCTCCTGAAATTAGCACAGCATATTTTATATAACGGCTCAATTGTAATGTCATTATGAGTACAGTTCGAGCAGTTATATTTGTCTTTACAAGTCCTACATTTTATTTGAGAATTTCTGTACGGTCAACAATGGTAAGAAGAAGTTACTTTCTTACCTGGTAACGTTCTTTCGATGGGATGGTCCGACGACGTATTCCACATCTATGACAGGTAATGTCCACAGCTGTGCTGCTTCGGAAAATCTTTGGTGTCTGCGTCGATGCGCCGTCCCCGAGGACCTCCTCCGACGGGCGACGTCACCCGATGTGATCAGTAGGACGCACAACGCCCATAGCCTCAGTTATAGTTTTTTCCCAGAACGTGTGCCACCAGTTTACTGCCAGTCAGACACACAAGGCCTTGCGGAACGCAAGCTGCAATCGCCAAAGAAAATTCTGCAGCGGGGAAGGCAGGGAGGGAGCGATATGGAATACATCGTCGGACCATCCCATCGAAAGAACGTTACCAGGTAAGAAAGTAACTTGGTCTTCGAGGGGATTGGGTCCTCCGACGTATTCCATATCTATGACAGACTCCCAAAGCAGTACCAAGCAAGGAGGAGGGAAAGAATTTAGAATACAAATTTAGCATGCCCAATCAAATTGCGGAATAAAGAACTGCCTTGCCAAAGGCCAGATCTTGCCCTCTGATGGAATCAAGGGAATAGTGACGTACAAAAGTATGTACGGAAGCCCAGGTGGCTGTATCACAGATGTGACGAATAGGAACTCCCCTCTGCAGGGCAGTAGACGCAGCCACTCCTCTGGTGGAATGGGCCCGCAAGCCAGCCGGAGGGTCCTTACCCGCCAAGCGCTAACACTCAGAGATAGCTAAAATAATCCAAAGTCTGTTTCGTCACAGCTTGTCCCAAACGCTTTCCAGCGTAACCAATGAAAAGTTGATCATCCACTCTGACCCGGGACATGCGCGAAATATAAAAGCTCAACGCTCTCCGAGGATCAAGCCTATGGAGCCTCTCCTCTTCCTTACCAGGATGTGGAGGAGGATAGAACGCCGGAAGAAAAACCTTCTGGCTCAAATGAAATTCCGAAACCACCTTCGGAAGAAAAGAAGGACGAACTCCAAGGACAACCCTGTCCTTATGAAACACAGTGAAGGGTGGCTTAACTGAAAGTGCCTGTAACTCACTCACTCTGCGCGCGGAAGTAACCGCAACCAAAAACACAGTTTTCAGAGTCAACAGCCTCAAAGGGCAAGAATGTAAAGGCTCAAACGGAGCACCCATAAGAAACTTAAGAACAGGGTTCAAATCCCAACCTGGCACCAAAAAAGGTGACAGAGGGAACACATTAGTGAGCCCTTTCAAAAACTGCGAAATTAAAGGAATCTTAAAATAGGAACACTCTCCAGACGAGCGCTTAAATATGGACAGCGCCGCCAGGTAACCTTTAATGGTCCCCACTTGCAAGCCCCTGTGGGCCAAAGAAAGCAAAAAAGACAGAACCATGGGAATGTCACATTCAAAAGGATCCACATTCTGAACTCTGCACCAATCGCAGAACTTTCTCCAACGGCAACGGTACAGAGACTTAGTTGCCGGCCGCCTGGCCGAGAGCAACACCTCCTTCACGTCTTCAGGGAGGTCCCAATCCTTATACCTCAACCTTTCAGAAGCCAAGCGTGAAGATTGAGGGATCTGACCTCTGGATGGAGAACCTGACCCCCCTCCCGTGAGAGCAGATCGTCTCGGTAGGGAAGACGACGTGGAGGGCAGATGGACAAGTCTAGAGGGTCCGGGTACCACGTCCTCTGGGCCCACGCCGGAGCAATGAGGATTATCCGGGAACCAAACCTCCGTAACCTCTGCAGCACTTGCGGGATGACGGGGACTGGAGGAAACGCATACAGCGTTCGGAATGACCACTCCACCACAAACGCGTCTCCTAAGGCTCCTTTTGGAGGAAATTCCCGCAAGCAAAACCTTTCGCACTTCCGGTTGACACTGGAGGCGAAGAGATCCACTTGAGGGGTCCCCCAAAGAGCGAAGATCTCCAGAATATCCTGAGCCAGCTCCCACTCGTGAGAGATCGTGCTCTGCCTGCTCAGAGCGTCCGCCGTCTCGTTGTCGTCTCCGGTCAGATGAACCGCCGAGATCGAAACTTCCTGCTGGATGGCCCAGAACTCGAGCTGCATCGCCTCCCTGCACAGCGGAAGTGACCCTGCCCCCCCCCTTTTTGACGAGGTAGTGCATGGCCACCGTGTTGCCCGTTAGAATCAGGACACTTTCCGCGCACAGTCGGCAGAAAAGCCTTCAGGGCTAGCCTGACGGCCCTCAGCTCCAACAGATTGATATGGAGTCTGGACTCCGATGGAGACCAACGACCGCTGACAGTCAACTCATTGGCATGAGCTCCCCATCCCGTGAGGGATGCGTCCGTCACGATCGTCACCTCCGGCCAGGGCAGCCAAAATGGGGCCCCCTTCATCAGAGTGCCCTCGACGGCCCACCACAGAAGGTCCCGGGCTACCGAGGGCAGCACCTGAACAGGGTCCGACAGCCTGCCGGAGCTTGAGTGCCCACTGCAAAGATCTCATCCGCAGACGAGCCTCTGGCACCAGAAGAAAGCAGGATGCCATGAGGCCGAGCAGTCTCAAGAATTCGGACGCTGGGAGATTCTGGGCAAGCTGAAACTTGTGCACCATCTGCTGAATGTGAAGAGCCCTCACCTGAGGAGGAAAACACTGCCCCAGGGACGTGTCGAGCACTGCTCCGATGTACTGGAGCCGCTGCGTTGGTGTCAAATGGGACTTCTTTAAATTGAGGGAGAAGCCCAGCCTGTGAAGGGAGTGGCAGGTGACGGACAGATGATCCAGGACTTGCTCGGGAGAGCTCCCCCTGATCAACCAATCGTCCAGGTAGGGGTAGACGTGAATCCCCCCTTTCCTGAGATGCGCTGCCACCACCACCATGAGCTTGGTGAAAACCCTCTGGGCGGAGGTCAATCCGAACGGCAGGACCCGAAACTGAAAGTGCGAGTCGCCAACCGCGAACCTCAGGTACTTCTTGTGCTTGGGATGGATCGGCACATGGAAATAAGCATCCTTGAGGTCGAGAGACACCAACCAGTCCTGAAGTTGAAGGGCCTGGAGGACTTGAGAAAGAGTCACCATCTTGAACTTGTCCTTCCTGAGGAGTTTGTTCAAACCGCGCAAGTCCATGATGGGTCTCAATCTCCCGTCTTTCTTCGAAATCAAAAAATAAGGGGAATACCATCCCTTGTTCCTCTCCGCTACAGGCACCAGTTCTATGGCGCCTTTCTACAGCAGGGCTTGAATTTCCTGCGCAAGGAGCGGATCCGGACACTTCAAAGAGAGGTTCCCTGGTGGATTGTCGTGAGGCCTCTGCCGAAAAGGAAGACAGTAGCCGTGGGTAATGATCTCCAGAACCCACACATCCGAAGTAATGGCTTGCCACTCTACAAGATGCTGCGCCAGCCTTCCCCCAACCGGCGAACCATGGGACCTGGCCTCATGACTGAGTGGTAGCTGCTGCGGCGTTGCCTGAGGGCAAAGAGGCAACTGCCCGAGCGGCCTTGGCACCTCGAGTACCTTTGTTTCCACCTCTGGCACTCTTACGATGGCCTCTTTGACTGCTAGCTCCCCTCGCTTTACTAAAGGACGAGTAATAGCGAAAGGAACCTCCCCTCCATTGCTGTCCCCTAGGACAAAAAGGCGGAGGTTGGCGAACTGCAGCGCCCAACGACTTTGCTGCAGCTTTGGAGGTCTGAAACCTCTCAAGGCTCTCATCAGCCTTGCTGCCAAAAAAGTGTTCACCGTCAAAAGGCATGTTGAGGAGCCGGGACTGCACATCAGGAGCAAACCCAGACTTCTGCAACCACGCAAACCTGTGCATTACTGTGCTCGCCGCCATGGACCAGCTGACACAATCCGCCAAGTCCAAACCCGACTGAATGGCCTCACACATAGCATCCTTGCCATCCTGAACCATAGCAAGGAAACCATCCCGTTTGTCCCCTTCGGGAATATGATCAGCCGCTAATGCAACACAGTTCCACAGAGTGTGTGTGAAACGAGACGAGGCACATATGGAGTTGTCCACCCGAAGCGCCATACCCCCCTAAGAAAACACTTTCTTCGCCCAGCCGTCAAAACGTTTTTGTCGTCCCTATCCGGAGGGATGGTAGGATACGACGCCTGCTTTGCCGGGGCTGTAGCCGCCTGCACCACCAAACTCTCCGGGGTGGGGTGCCTAGACAAGTAGCAGGGGTCGCTACTGGCTGGACGGTATTTTCGCGTCAAAGACTTGCCCACTGCCGGGAGACTCTCCGGAGCAGTCCAAGACGCCGCCACCCTTCTCTGCAGAGCCATATGAAAAGGCAAAACCGGGTCAGTGGGTGGACTGAGATCAAGGATGTCCGTGAGATCATCCTGAACGAACTCCCCTGGGGGAGCTGACCAACCCAAGTACTCGGTACCCCAAGACATAAGGCGCTGATATGAAGAATCGGCATGAGTGCCAGGCTCCGGCCGACCTCCACCTCCGGAGAGGTGTCCAGTCCACTGGCATCATGCAGCGACTGCCTCAGGTCATCAAACTGGCTATGGCCCGAGATAAGGTCATCTGGAAAAGTAACCGGAACCAGGTCGCCATCAGAGCTTTCATCACCCTCTGAAATGTACTCCAGGCGTGGAGAGGAAGACCTCTGTGGACCAAAGCAGTGCCGGACCTTAGCCATAGCCTTTCTAGGGGCAAACCCCGTGCCACGGGGCCCCTCCGACACCACCGCCTCGAAAAGGCGTAGAGGGCGCCGAACGAATCGGCGCCGGCAGAAAAGGCGTCGAGGGCGCCGAACGAGTCGGCGTCCACAGAAAAGGTGTCGGCGTCGAGCGAATCAGCGTCGACATCAGCTGCAGCGCCGCCAGCATCGGCGGCGTCGACACAGTCCTCGAAGCCGGAGCTCCAAGCGTGTCTCTCGACAACCTAGGCGTCGACGACCCCCTCGGAGGCGGAGCCTCGAGAGAAATAGTCGACGACCTCGGCACCACAGGCGTCGACATCTTCTTCAAAGATGGCACAGGATCACATGGTCTCAAGCGCGTCGAGGACCGGGACCTGGCACGGGCATGGCGAGAACGGCTACCCTTGTCCGAGCGGGACCTCTCCCGCGAGCCGTGCCGACCACTCGAGCCCGAAGGCATACGAGCGGTGTCTCTCAACCGGTGCCGACCGACCCCACTCGGAGGCGCGGACGGACCAGTGCCCTGCGATTCTAGAATCGCTAGCATCTGCTTCCCGAAGGAAGCCGAATACTCCGGTGTCGCTTGCATGGAGGGATAAGCGACGGGCGGAGTCCTCGGAAGAGGACGGGGAAGGCGACCTATGCCGGCGCTTCCTGGAATGCCTCGAAGAGGCAGAGGAGTGGCGAGACCGACTCCTGGAAGGAGACCCACCGGACTACCGACGATGACGCGGAGAGTCGCCCCTCGAGTCATCCGTCGAAAGCCCCGCAGACCTCGACTTCCGGGGCTTAGACACCCGGCCTACCGACAGCTTCTTCTTGCGTTCCCGCAAGGCCTTTGCAGTGAGCGACTGGCAGTCGACACAGTCGTCCGTATCGTGGGCCTCCCCGAGGCACCAGAGGCAGGCGTAGTGCGAGTCCGTGACCGACATCTTGGACCCACAGTCCCCGCAGTTCTTGAAGCCCAGACGCGGGGTTGAAGACGAGAAAGACATCGCCATGAACAGGTCTTCACAACAAACCGAACAGGTTAAACGAACCGAGAATAGAAAACAGCAAACTCCAACGAGTCGAGGCGTACCGAGATTCACGAAACGAACATATTCGTGGAAAAAACGGAACTGAGGCTATGGGCGTCGTGAGTCCTACTTATCACATCGGGTGACGTCGGCTGTCGGAGGAGGTCCTCGGGGGCGGCGCATCGACGCAGGACGCAGACCCCAAAGATTGTCCGAAGCAGCACAGCTGTGGACATTACCTGTCATAGATATGGAATACGTCGGAGGACCCAATCCCCTCGAATATGGAGTTTACAGTTCTGATGTAGTCGTAAAACGAACAACTTTCATTCAAACTCAAAGAGCAGCATTAAAACCACATCCCAAGAATCAAGGCAATGGATACCCCCAGAGGTAGTATCATCTACAGTTAGACATCTTCAAGAAGTGCAGAAAAACAGTTGGTTGAGTTTACCCAGGTCTTATTTATGTCATCATTGTTCTACCCTGTTTGAACACATTTAGCTTTTCATTTTTAAGATTCATAAATTAATGCACTCATTATGTGAGGTCACGCCTGGAAACATCACTTGCCTCCATTGCAAACTGAATATTTTTGAATGTTAATAATAAATTAGTTCGGTATCACTCAAGAGGAAAAAACGGACAGACATGTTTCACACCAATTGCTGCGCTTCCTCAGAGTTGTGTAATTAACACATCTGGTACAGTTTAATGTTGCATAGAGAACATCAATTTAAAGTTCACACAAAGCAACCTACACCACACAAAATGTTGAAGCTTGTGCTTCTGGCTTTTGACACCATAAAGGATTAGTTTCCATTGACCGCTGCATCCAAAATCATTGCAGCCACCACATGTCTACGGTCCTTATCCACTGCTGTTAGACAAGCCCAGTAGGGTGCTGCATCAATTTCAAACTACAGTAGGATGTTGCACATTTGGAGCTCTCTGCTTTGTTTACGGTGTCACTTGCATGAAGAGGATAATCAACAGGATTATCCACCCCTCTAGAACATAAAGCACACATAACTAAGGACAAAGTTCAAACCATAAATGCAAAAGCTTCCCTCCTGATCCAGAAAACACACTCCCAAAGCAATCTAAAGCGATCTGGTGAATGGTATCTAGTGCTGTATACATTTCCACAGCTCCTAGTAGCGCAACCAAAATGACAGCCCCGAGGTCATGTCTCAGTGGATGACTTTCTGGCAATGAAAAAGACAAACACTAAAAAGTAGATATCTCCTTCACCTCTGACCTCATCCCAGAAACTTGCATTAATAAACCATTCAATACCATCCTATCTGTCTGAGCCCTGCAGAAATTCTGACAGAGCCCTTCTGTGATCAATCGGATCATCTGTTCCCATGATTCTCCTTGCACCACCATCAAAATGACTATCGATTAATAAACCATTCGCATCCGAAGAAACCTTTACTGTGGCGACACATCCTTTGCCAGTTTTCTATTGTCCCTTACTATTCACAAGAACATCATGTATTATCAGCCTGCTTTGACCAGCCAATCATGGTCAAATAGTTCTGCAGTTGACCCTTCTCCCTAGCAAAGGGTTATTTATTTTGTATTGCCTTTTCAATACACACATCGCCTATTTCGTCATTTACTGTATTATGAATATGTGTAATATAAAGCCAGTCTTGGGGACTGGTCTTGGGGACTGGTCTTGCTGAATAAAAGCAACATGTTTTGAGCACGAAAGCAATGGCTCAGGGTAGATATTTGGAATTTATATCCAGAATAAAACAACCCCTGCATTTGGATACTCAGCTTACTTTTGAAGCACTATTAGAAAATAACACTCTGATACAGCACAGTAGAACACTAAGCGAGACTAGAGTGAGAAGCATTTTTATGTGGTTGGAGCCCCCCTTTCGTTACCTAGTCTGTTCTAGCTCTACTTCCTGCCACAGAAGAACAAGTTACTTTCTTACCTGGTAACGTTCTTTCGATGGGATGGTCCGACGACGTATTCCATATCTATGACAGTAATCACCACAGCTGTGCTGCTTCGGAAACTTTTTCGGCGTCTGCGTCCTGCGTCGATGACGTCGATGCGCCGCCGTCGAGGAACTCCTCCGACGTCCGACGTCATCCGATGTGATAAGTAGGACGCACGACGCCAGTAGCCTCAGTTGTAGTTTTTTCCCCCAGAACGTGTGACAATAGTCAACTGCCAGTCCGACACAAAGCCTTGCGGAACGTAAGCTGCAAACGCAACAGAAATTCTGCAGCGGGGAAGGCAGGGCGGGAGCGATATGGAATACGTCGTCGGACCATCCCATCGAAAGAACGTTACCAGGTAAGAAAGTAACTTGTTCTTCGAGGGGATTGGGTCCTCCGACGTATTCCATATCTATGACAGACTCCCAAAGCAGTACCAAATCAAGGAGGAGGGAAAGAATTTAGAAACAAAATTTAGAATAGCCAATCAAATAGCAGAGCAAAGGACCGCCTTGCCAAAGGCCAGATCCTGCCCTCTGATGGAATCGAGGGAATAATGCCGCACAAATGTATGCACTGAAGCCCAGGTGGCAGCATCACAGATGTTGCGAATAGGAACACCCCTCTGCAGGGCAGTAGATGCAGCCAAGCCCCTGGTAGAATGGGCCCGCAAGCCAGCCGGAGGGTCCTTGCCCGCCAAGCGGTAACACTCCGAGATGGCCAAAATAATCCAGCGGGACAAAGTCTGTTTCGTCACAGCTTGCCCCAAGCGCTTACCAGCGTAACCAATAAAGAGTTGATCGTCCACTCTGACCCGGGACATGCGAGAAACATAAAAGCTCAAAGCTCTCCTAGGATCAAGCCTATGGAGCCTCTCCTCTTCCTTACCAGGATGCGGAGGAGGATAGAATGCCGGAAGAACAATCTTCTGGGCCAAATGAAATTCCGTCACTACCTTCGGAAGAAAAGAAGGACGAACTCGAAGGACAACCCTGTCCTTGTGAAATACAGTGAAGGGTGGCTTAACAGAAAGTGCCTGTAACTCACTCACTCTGCGAGCGGAAGTAACCGCAACTAAAAACACAGTTTTCAAAGTCAACAGCCTCAAAGGGCAAGAATGTAACGGCTCAAACGGAGCACCCATAAGAAACCTAAGAACAAGGTTCAAATCCCAACCGGGCACCAGGAAAGGCGACGGAGGGAACACATTAGTGAGCCCTTTCAGAAACTGTGAAATTAAAGGGATTTTAAAGTAAGAACATTCTTCAGATGAGCGCTTAAAGATGGACAGCGCCGCCAGGTAACCCTTAACGGTACCCACTTGCAAGCCCCTGTGGGCCAAAGAAAGCAAAAAGGACAGAACCATGGGGATGTCACATGCAAAAGGATCCACATTCTGAACTCTGCACCAGTCGCAGAACTTACGCCAACGGCAACGGTACAGAGACTTAGTTGCGGGCCTTCGGGCCGAAAGCAACACCTCCATCACGTCTTCAGGGAGGTCCCAATCCTTATACCTCAACCTTTCAGAAGCCAAGCGTGAAGGTTGAGGGATCCGACCTCTGGATGGAGAACCTGACCCCCCTCCCGTGAGAGCAGATCGTCTCGGTAGGGAAGACGACGTGGAGGGCAGATGGACAAGTCGAGAAGGTCCGGGTACCACGTCCTCCGAGCCCACGCCGGAGCAATGAGGATCATCCGGGAACCGAACTTCCGTAACCTCCGCAGCACTTGCGGGATGACGGGGACCGGAGGAAACGCGTACAGCAGCGGGAACGACCACTCCACCACGAACGCGTCTCCTAAGGCTCCTTTTGGAGGAAATTCCCGCGAGCAAAACCTTTCGCACTTCCGGTTGACACTGGAGGCAAAGAGATCCACTTGAGGGGTCCCCCAAAGGGCGAAGATCTCCAGGAGAATCTCCTGAGCCAACTCCCACTCGTGAGAGATCGTGCTCTGCCTGCTCAGAGCGTCCGCCGTCACGTTCTCGACTCCGGCCAGATGAACTGCCGAGATCGAAACTTCCTGCTGGATGGCCCAGAACTCGAGCTGCATCGCCTCCCTGCACAGAGGAAGTGACCCTGCCCCCCCCTTTTTGTTGAGGTAGTGCATGGCCACCGTGTTGTCCGTCAGGATCAGGACACTCTTCCCTCGCACAGTCGGCAGAAAAGCCTTCAGGGCTAGCCTGACGGCCCTCAGCTCCAACAGATTGATATGGAGTCTGGACTCCGACGGAGACCAACGACCGCTGACTGTCAGCCCGTTGGCATGAGCTCCCCATCCCGTGAGGGATGCATCCGACACGATCGTCACCTCCGGCCAGGGAAGCCAAAACGGAGCCCCCTTCATCAAGTTGCCTTCGACGGCCCACCACAGAAGGTCCCGGGCGACCGAGGGCGGCACCTGAATCGGGTCCGACATCCTGCCGGAGGACTGCGACCATTGCATCTTGAGTGCCCACTGCAAAGATCTCATTCGCAGGCGAGCCTCTGGCACCAGAAGAATGCAGGATGCCATGAGGCCGAGCAACCTCAAGAACTCGAACGCTGGGAGCGTCTGGGCATGCTGAAACTTGCGCACCATCTGCTGAATGTGAAGAGCCCTCACCTGGGGAGGAAAACACTGCCCCAGGGAAGTGTCGAGCACTGCTCCGATGTACTGGAGCCTCTGCGTTGGCGTCAAATGGGACTTCTTTAAATTGAGGGAGAAGCCCAGCCCGTGAAGGGAGTGGCAGGCGACGGACAGATGATCCAGGACCTGCTCGGGAGAGCTCCCCCTGATCAACCAATCGTCCAGGTAGGGGTAGACGTGAATCCCCCCTTGCCTGAGATGCGCTGCCACCACCACCATGAGCTTGGTGAAAACCCTCGGGGCGGAGGTCAAACCGAACGGCAGGACCCGAAACTGAAAGTGCGAGTCGCCAACCGCGAACCTCAGGTACTTCTTGTGCTTGGGATGGATCGGCACATGGAAGTAAGCATCCTTGAGGTCGAGTGACACCAACCAGTCCTGAAGCTGAAGGGCCTGGAGGACTTGAGAGAGAGTAACCATCTTGAACTTGTCCTTCCTGAGGAGTTTGTTCAAACCGCGCAAGTCCATGATGGGTCTCAATCCCCCGTCTTTCTTGGAAATCAAAAAATAAGGGGAATACCATCCCTTGTTCCTCTCCGCTACAGGCACCAGTTCTATGGCGCCTTTCTCCAGCAGGGCTTGAATTTCCTGCGCAAGGAGCGGATCCGGAAACTTCAAAGAGAGGTTCCCCGGTGGATTGTCGCGAGGCCTGTGCCGAAAGGGAAGACAGTAGCCGTGGGTTATGATCTCCAGAACCCACACATCCGAAGTAATGGCACGCCACTCTACAAGATGCTGCGCCAGCCTTCCCCCAACCGGCGAACCATGGGACAAGGCCTCATGACTGAGTAGGAGCGGCTGCGGCGTTACCCGAGGGCAAAGAGGCAACTGCCCGAGCGGCCTTGGCACCACGGGTACCCTGTCGTCCACCTCTGGTACCCCTGCGTTGGCCCCTTTGACTGCCAGCTCCTCTCGCTCTACCAAAGGACGAGTAATAGCGAAAGGAGCCACCCCTCCACTGCTGTCCCCTAGGACGAAAAGGCGGAGGTTGGCGAACTGCAGCGCCCAACGACTTCGCTGCAGCTTTTGAGGTCTGCAACCTCTCAAGGCTCTCGTCAGCCTTGCTGCCAAAAAGATGTTCACCATCAAAGGGCATGTTGAGGAGCCGGGACTGCACATCAGGAGCAAACCCCGACTTCCGCAACCACGCAAACCTGCGTATCACGGTGCTCGCCGCCATGGACCTACTGACGCATTCAGCTAAGTCCAAACCCGACTGAACGGACTCACACATGGCATCCTTACCATCCTGGACCAAAGCAAGGAAACCAACCCGTTCGTCCCCTTCGGGAATATGTTCAGCCGCTAACGCAACACAGTTCCACAGAGTGTGCGTGAAACGTGACAAGGCACAAATGGAGTTGGCCGCCTGAAGCGCCATACCACCAGAAGAAAACACCTTCTTCGCCCAGCCATCAAAACGTTTGTCGTCCCTATCAGGAGGGATGGTAGGGTACGACGCCTGCTTTGCCGGGGCCGTGGCCGCCTGCACCACCAAACTTTCCGGAGTGGGGTGCCTGGTCAAGTAGCAGGGGTCGCCACTGGCTGGACGGTATTTCCGCGACAAGGATCTGCCCACTGCCGGGAGACTCTCCGGAGCAGTCCAAGCCGCCGCCACCCTACGCTGTAAAGCCATATGGAATGGCAGAACCGGGTCAGATGGGGGACCAACATCAAGGATGTCCGTCAGATCATCCTGCACAAACTCCCCTGGGGGAGCAGACCATCCCAGATACTCAGACACCCTAGCCATAAGGCGCCGGTATGAGGAATCGGCATGGGAGCCAGGCTCAGGCCGACCAAATTCCACCTCCGGAGAGGTGTCCAGACCACTAGCATCATGCAGCGACTGCCTCAAATCGTCAAATTGACTATGGCCCGAGACAATGTCATCCGGCACCTGATCAGGAACCAGGCCAACCGAATCCTCATCCGCCTCCGAAATATAATCCAAGAGGTGGAAAGGCACCTGAGAGTGCCTGCACTTAGCCAGAGCCTTCCTAGGGGGTACACCCGAGACACGGGGCACCTCCGACACGAAAGGCGTCGATGGCGTCGAGCGAATCGGCGCCGCCGTCGAGAAAACCGGCAACGGCGCCGAGAGGATCGGCGTCGACGTCGAGGAAATCGGCGTCGACGTCAGATGCAGCGCCTCCAATATCGGCGGCGTCGACACAGCCCTCGAAGCCGGAGCCCCGAGCGTGTCCCTCGACGACCTGAACGTCGACGGCTTCGACGACTTCCTCGGAGCCGGAGCCTCGAGAAAGCCTGTCGACGCCCTCGACGCCTCAGACGTCGATGTCTTCCTCGAAGACATCACAGGTGCACACGGTCTCGATCGCGTCGAGGACCGGGACCTGGAACGGGTACGGCGAGAACGAGCCTCCTTGTCCGAACGGGACCTCTCCCGTGACTCGTGCCGACCACTCTTGCGAGCGGCGTCTCTCGACCTCACACGGCCGACCCCACTCGGGGGCGCGGACGGTTGAGTACCCTGCGACTCAAGAATCGCCAACATTTTCTTCCCGAAGGAAGCCCATTCCTCCGGCGTCGCACGGCTGGTGGGATAACCGACGTGCCGGGCAGAGTCCTCGGAAGAGGACCTGGAAGGCGACCGGTGACGGCGCTTCCGAGAACGCCTCGAAGAGGCAGAGGAGTGGCGAGACCGACTCCTAGAAGAAGACCGACGAGACCTCCGACGATGACGCGGAGAGTCACCCCTCGAATCATCCGTCGAAAGCCCCGCCGACTTCGACTTCCGGGGCTTGGACACCCGACCTACCGACAATTTCTTCTTACGTTCGCGTAAGGCCTTGGAAGTGAGCGACAGGCAGTCGACACAGTCATCCGTGTCGTGGGCCTCCCCGAGGCACCAGAGGCAGGCGTCGTGCGAGTCAGTCACCGACATCTTGGACCCACACACCCCGCACTTCTTGAAGCCCGGACGCGGGGTTGAAGACGAAGTGGAAGACATCGCTGCGAAGGAATATTCACAAACGAACAGGCTCGAAGAACCAGAAAGAACAGAACTCCAAAGAGTCGAGGCTAGAACCGAGAAACACGAAGCAACACGTTCGCGGAAAAAACGGAACTGAGGCTACTGGCGTCGTGCGTCCTACTTATCACATCGGATGACGTCGGACGTCGGAGGAGGTCCTCGACGGCGGCGCATCGACGTCATCGACGCAGGACGCAGACGCCGAAAAAGTTTCCGAAGCAGCACAGCTGTGGTGATTACTGTCATAGATATGGAATACGTCGGAGGACCCAATCCCCTCGAACTACGGTTAGCCCTTCAGTTACCGACATATATGCAACTGGACCAACAAAAACAAATCCATGCTTCTTAACAAGGCAAATGAACAGATAAAATGATTTGAGTTGTCACAAATGTAAACATAGAACACGCTTACTGGTTGAAGTTTAATGTGTGCTCGATGGTAGGCATCTTCTTAATGTTGGCATCTTCTTAATGTTTACATCTGTATGCCAACTACGGCAAATATTAGGGCACATTCATGAGAGGACGACGCGGGCAATGCACGTCGTTGACTCCACGAAAGGCAAACACTATTAAAACTATCGGCCTAACTTTGACGCCTCAAACACTGTTTAAATGTGCAGCCAGACATAGCAATGTGTAATGGTCTTTTGGACAAGCTCGAAAAAATGCACTGCTGCAAGAATTAGCTTTCCCGCTACCAAAAATCAAAATCCACAGGTTTAAACATCCAAAATGGAGACATTCAAAATAAACGCTTCAGCACAACTTGACACGTATTGAGAATGGACAGATTCGGTGTAGACCCCGCAAGCCAAAGCATGCACCATTCAAAAGGGGAACTTTGTTACATCATGCAATGTTCCTACCTGCATCTGCTTTTTGAGTTGCCGGGCATTGGGACCATCCTTAAGTGCATTCTCCCTCTGTGAGGCATCTGCCAAGACATTCACAGTGGTCTCTGCCTCCTGCAACCACTTGAGGAAGCTCTCCAGGTCGTTCAGGGAAGTCTGCACTGACTTCGAGTCCGATTCCAGAGCACTCTGCCTGTCCCCAACCCTGAAAGGAAAAGAGTCCCTCGTTATAAGAAAGGCACCAGGCGGCTTCAGGTCTAGCGATTAAAACCTATCTGAAAATTCGTGGGCACCAGATGCTACACATTGGCCACTTCAGGGCCCCGCAAGTATAGGGTGTGGTGAGGTCTATGGAAGAGGAAATGAAGTAGGTGAGGAGGGAAGGAAAGAGAAGACCTTATTTTTCCAAAGCAGTCCTCTCAGGGATGCATTGGCAAAAATAAGGGCCAATATTCCATATGATGAAAGAAATATGTTCAGATTCTGAAGGCTTGCCACAACTGACCCTTGGCAACACAGACCTGGCTCTGGACGGACTCAGCTCCGTCCTCTGAATGAGCTTCCCAGGTAGAAATGGGCCCTTTTTTCCGCCTCCATCTCACTCTCCACATCTGTGGTGTTCCTCAGGGGACTAATTCTCTCATCTTGGCTATTCAACATCTATCTTGCCCTCCTAGCCCATCTGATAAATGCCTTCTCTCCTAACTTCCAGCGTCATGCGGACGACGCACAACTTTCCTTCAAGCTTCGCTCCTCTGCCACCTCCTCTTCCTCTCTCAAACCTGTCTGTTATTCAGGCATGGTGCACTGCCAATGATCTCTGCCTTAATGCCAGTAAGACTGAGCTCCTTCTCACTGGGACTCCTTCTCCCTCCTTTCCCCTACAATCTGCCTGTCCTCCATGGGCCCCTTCCCCTCACCCTCCTGTGAGACAAAAAACCTAGGTGTCATCTTCGACTGCTCTTTCTCCTTCTCGGCTCACATCACAGACCTTGTGCCAAGGTGGCTTGCTTTCAGCTTCACCTACCCAGGGGCATTCTTCCTTCCCTCACCTGCCCCCAGAAACTCAATGTATCCAGAGCACTGGTCCTCTCTCTAGGGTGGACTACTGTAACAGCATCTTCCTCAACCTACCCAACTCCTCCCTTTGCTCCCTTCAACTAATCCGGAATAGGACTGCATCTCTCCAGCCCTAAAACCGCTCCACTGGCTCCCGGTTGCAGCGAGGATCAAGTTCAAAACCCTCTGCATCATCCACAATGCTTTCTGGGGCCTTGGACCCCCGCAACATCCAACTCTCTCTCCCTAAATACTTCCCTGCTAGAGCCCTGGGTCTTCTAGTTCCACCCTTCTGAATATCAGGTGCTTCTCCAAGCAGAGAGAGAGAGGAAGATCTCTCTCCTCAGCAGGTGCTTCCCTCTGGAATGTTCTGCCTGCCCCTCTCAGACTGGAGTCCGATGTCCTTAAGTTCCGGAAGCTTCTCAATACCCACCTTTTCTTTTCCTCCTTCCTTTGTGGGGTGTATATTCAGTCCCAGAGTGACAGAAACTGAGGGGCCACGCAAGGCCCCATTGTGGTAATAAAGCTGGCCTAGTGAATGCAAAAAGTGGGCCCCACTCAACATTACCAAAATGGAAAGCGCTCAAGTGAAGAAAAATGTGCCTGAAAAATGAAAACTGCTGGATGTGCCCAATACATTGCAAAAGAGAATTGTGGCTGAAAATGCTGTTTTCATGAAAAATGAAAAACTACAATTTCACTGAAAGAGACATACAGCTGCATGTTACATTGACTTCAAAGCAGCACAGGACTGTGATCCAGTAACAAAGTGAAGCCAAGCACTTTGCATTTGTCAACCATAAAACACTTTTCAACATTCAAAATGACAATGTAAAAGGAGAGGCCTACCTGTGGTAGAAGGGAACACTAGTTTCCTATGTTAACTGTGACCTATGTGTGAATAATACTGAAAGTGAGACTCATATCTTTTTAATTATTGTATTAAAGAAATATTTCATTCCTAGACAACAGGGCCACATGCGATACAGAATGTCATGTGTAAAATACATCTTTTCAATTTATAATGCTATTCTGTTAGAATTATGTATATAGCTTGTTGTCCCCACTGAACTGAACTGAACTGAAAGGTCTGTGCCTCTGAAACGTTGACCTCAAGACCTTTGGGCTGGGCCCACTAGGAGAAGCAGGTCTGGTTTTCAGCTTAAAAATGGAAAGAAATATAAAGGAGTAGATCAGAATTGTGGAGGGTACAAATAAGGCGGCCAGCAGAAATGACCTTTAAAGGTCAGGTCCCCCCAATTAACTGTGCATTAGCTTCGAACAGAGACCTTTGAAGATAATTAATGGCAGGGTATAATAACATGAGCCAGGCAGATGTCTGTGTCATGTGACTGGGGAAAAATTTAACTTATGAGGAGAGGGGAACTGGATGTGAAACTCAGGGGCCCATGTGATGCATTGCCTACGATTAACATTGTATTGCTTTTTCCTTTATAAAAGACAATTGTGCGTCCCAGTGAGCTCCTCCAATACTCCTATTAAAGGGCATAAAAAGCCTGTCAGTTCCATGTGAATATTAACCATGTGTGAAGTATAGAAATTGATTTAGAAAGAAAACCATGTTTCTGGACTTCTCATAATTCAGAGGAATGGGAAGGTTGGTGAGGTGTAGGCTGTGAAATTAATGTTTGAATTGCGAAGTGGCATATTTTTCACTATTTCGGCTCAGGAGCAAATCGTGAAAAACAATAGCTCCTACGAGGAAGGATGTGCCAAAGTGAAATTAGTATTTCCTGATTCACCATACAATGTAGAATTCGAAAATATACATCTTCGTGCAGTTATCTGCAAAATAAAGATAGTTGCCATATAGGGAGATATTAAGAAAACCAAAAGTATAAACCAACATGTCATTTTGGAGAGATCCATTTTTCTCCTCCCTCCATTCTCCTTAATCCACACCTCAGAACTCCTTGTCCTATCAACAAGCAGTGGGCCGAATTGGTGGGAGGGCAAGTGTGTTTTGCTTTTCTGGTCACACCGGGGCCTTAGACTCCTGTACCCTTTTACACAGGCCAAAAGCAAGTACTTGGACTCAGGGAGGCAATGAATCACACTTGAACTACTGGTTAGAAGAAAATAAATGTCTCGTTATAGGCCCTTTATTCACACCCAATAAACATACAAATAACTAAAGCATAACAGATAGTTGATTATAAATAAACATAGAAAAAGAGCTTCACCATTCCTATAGTTGCAGAAGACACCTTCATCTCGGCTACCACAACACTGCTTAGTCCCAGAGCAGGTAGGTGGAGAGATCACTCAAGGTAACGGGTTCTGGAGCGGAGCATCCGCCCTCTCAGCTAGATTTCATCACCTGGGGCCCAATTCTCCCTGACTTCCCTGAAGAACACCTCATGTATTTATGGGGAAATCCCTGCCCCTTCCTGGTTACCACTGCCCTCGGCCAATAGGCAGACAGCAAGCATTCGGAGCAAAGAGTGAGAAAATCCAGCTAGAAGTGGAAAAACCAAGCTTCTCCCCCACGCCTTCGTTCCCAGCACCCCTTATCACTGCACCTGCAAAGCTCTGACTCCCTTTTTGGCTCATCCTTTAGCGGACAATACAACAACTATTCTCCACAGTTAGCTCATTTGACATCATTATGTGACCTTGCAACCGTTGCAGAATTCACGTTTGCTTAATGGGCCACGAAAACGTAGGCTTTCATTGTGGTAATGGAAGTGAATGTCCAAAAAGGCGGTGCACCGGCGCCATGTTTTTTAGCTAATTTTTCGCACACGCACCACAGAGTGGTAGCCAATCCATACCATGGGAATATTTATAATGTGTAAGTGTCATCAGCACTATATAATATCAATTTCCTATCTGAGAGGAGGAGCCAGATGAAGACTGGGTGCTGGTGACTATCCTTGACAAAAGCCTTTGACCAGAACTGTGCTTTGTCATGATGAGCCCTGTTGTTTCCCTGAGTGCCCAATAACAAAGGTCTCCCAGGTAAGTAGATTGGTTCTGATGACAACAAAAGTATGGGGGATTCTGCAAGCCTTCATTACCTTCTTGCACAGTGGGTGGGGGTAATGGGGAGACAGGGCAAAACGGTGTAGACCCTGGTGATATTTTACTAATAAATCAACTAATTCCTCATAGAAAACCCCCCTATCCATTTAAATGGAGTTGTGTTGGGAACCACCTGCATTAATCCTGTCCATTTAAAGGTGGGCGAGGAGGGCAAAACTGTGTAGACCCTTAGCACATTTAATTCAAGTTAAAACAATGAATTCCCAAATATAAAAAATCAGGGGAGGAGTTTTGTTACAATTCAAAACAAATGTCATGCTCAGTGTGCTACAATCATAGTCTATAAAGTAATTTGGTGACTATTTTCCTGTAACCCCTGACTTCCTTATAGGAGAGAGGTGTCCTTAATCCCAAAATACGAAGCCCTAAAAATCTGCCTTTCAAGTGAATGTAATGTGTGCAAAATGAATTTTCCGATTTATTCCCAAATCAGAAGTCCAAAGCCCTGCATTTCATCTGAATGAGTGTTGAAAAACGATTTTCCCATCGATTTCATTTCCCAAACCCTTCCTTTCTAATAAAAAGACAAAACCATGTTCCCACTGTTCTCCCACTCCCTGTACCTTGCCTTCAAACTAAAGGGATCACATCTGATTGATGCCTGGAGGGTGGGGGTTGCTGTGACAAAAGAGCATTGGGATAAACTAAGCAATCGCTGTGTATTTTGCACATTTTTCTATACGTTGATTTGCAAAGAAATCAGATGTAAATTGTGACTGCAAATCTCTAAATTCTACCTGTGTCGTTGTAGTAAATGAAAGTCTATTAGAAATACATGTCCATCAATTGACGCAAGTAAATTGAAGTTGTGAGTTTGTAGTGTGCCACGGACTTGGTGGCATCTTTCCGTGTGATTGATATACTATTCATTGCAGTAACATTTATATATTACTACTATTCACCGGCCTGGTTCCTAGCTTATTGGTGGTACACAGGGTATTTGCTGAATGGTATTATATAGGTTGGAGGCCTCTCTAAAGTTGAATCTGCTAAGCGTTTTGTTGTGCAGAACCTTGCTTGGGTGTGGGGCAACACCTTTCCATCCGCCCCTGCTAATATTTCCCCCCTCTGCTTCTTGACTGGCTGCCTGATTCCTTAAGATTCTTACAGGGCACCAGGCCCTCCCCTACCATTCTATCCCTGCACTTGGTCTCCTCTGATCTGCACTAATCCTTATGGGCTCCCTCCCCCTGCACTAGCCTGTCTTGGCCTGCACCCCCTTAGCCCTTCTGGCCCATTCCTCGGCCTTAGATCTTCAGCCCCTGCACTCTCTCCTTCCAAGGCTTCGTCCACCTGCCCCCCACCGCCCCCTTTGCATTCGCCTAACCCCTCCGGCTCTCCCTCTCCCCTCCACTTCTATTACTGCACTTGCACAATCCGAATGTCACAAGTCCCAGTAGGATTGTTTCGGTTTCGTCATTCCTGTCCTGCCCCCCTTGTCTTATTGCGCCTTGAAACACACTGTGTATAGGCGCATTATAAAAACCCAATACACAAAATAAATTGTTACAACAGGACTTATATTTAAATCAAATAAAAACTATTCTGTCCCGACTTTTAAAGGTGTGTTTGGCCCTATATAGGAAATGAAAAGAAGAATAAATGGTGCAAATTCATCAGGCTTGCAAACCTAGGATAGACCTCTGTTCCAAAAGCCTAATCTAACTTGAGAGCTGCCCGTACTATTAATAACACAAACAAAGTTGACCAAATAGGTCTCCAATGCCTTTCTTCCTCAAAGCTGGACTAGTGATTGGTTTCTGACCCCCGCCCAATTATCCATCTATACGTTTCCAGATATTATGCCTCACTGTATAGTTCAAAGTTCTTGACTGGTTGCCATTCATCCAGCACAGGGCTTCCTGGTTGTTCAGCCCACCGTGGAATATGGCATCTTTCACCCCTTCTTGGGGTCGTCTGGCCTTCACTCATCCAAGGGTTACCAGGTTTCTCATCCCACCGTGCAGAATGTTATCTTTCCGCCATCCTCGCTGTTCCCAGGAACTGCAGCGAGCCTTGTGTAGAGGCAGCATTATTTGGAGAAAGCAGTCTCTTCGGTTCTCACTGGACCATGGCCCAACTGGCAGTAGCTCTTCCTGCAATGGTCTTTCGCATCAGGCTCCACTTCGGCCCTCTCCTTGCTGGTGCCATTCTGGCATGCGCCAGTTCTCTGTCTCTGGTTTGGGTGCTGCGTCCTTGTTCGTTCAGCCGAGCCTGACTGGCTCAGGAATGGTTTGGAGCTAGCAGCATTCCCCAGCTCCTTCAGTTCCTCTGCACCGGACCCATGCCATCTGTGTCGGTTCGCTGCTCAACTCCATACTCCCAGACTACGGCCTCTCTGGCAGCCTTGCTACTCGGGACTTTGTTTTCCTGTTCCTTCTCCTTGGATGTTGATCTTGCCTCATCTTTAAAGTCAAAGCTGAATTGAGATTGGATGTTCCCTTGACTCCATTTCTTTAAATTGCCAGATAGAGGGGTCAGAAACCATGTCAGCCCTTTCTAAAGCATCATAGGCACAATCATACTGCTCAGTCCCCATTATGAAGAATTCCTGGGTGTCATCCCTTCTCCCGTAGGGGGAGCCCCTTCCCATGAGGCCAGGGCAGTGAGCCGCTACCAAATAGTCGCCCTGCTGGTGGTACTCCGCAGAAGGATCTCATGGGGCGGGACCTGCCCCCGAGGGAAGACTATTCAGGGACTATTCAGGGAGAACACGGTTTACTCCACCTCAGTCCCCCTCAACTAACCCTCCTTTACCTTCCCATCCCATGTAAATGTGTCACGTACATATTAACAGTACTGGGACTATGAACAAAAATCGACCCAAGGGAGTTCTATTGAAAAGGTACTGGGACTAAGAAGAGTCAGGTCTACCTTAGAGAGAACGCTCATGGAAATACTGGGATGAGGAGGAGGTGCAGAGGCACGACGAGCACTCCTCAAAACACTATTGAGCAGTCTAGTGTTTCACAAATTCCGATTGCCAAGGCCAATACAAAATAGAAGAGGGGAAAACCAGACAGAGAGAAAAGCCTTCCCGCGCTTGTGAGAGCTGGAAAGCAGAAGGATCCGAAGACAGAGTCCGGGACACTTACAGGGCTGCTAAAGAACTGCCACTCAGTTTGCCGAGAGTAGACGAGCTGGAACGCTGCAGAAGATGGCCTCCAGATCCCAAAGGCTGCTGGCAGGTGCGGTCAGGAACCAATACGCTGCTAGAATAAAGTGTAGTGCGGTGGAGAAACCACAGCATACGGAAAGGTGAGCAAAGCCTAGAAGGGCACGAGACCCCAGCAAGCTACACACCACCGGCAGAGTATCAGCAAGACCACAACAGGTAGCAGGGTTCCTGGGATGCTTGGTGGGGCTTTAGAAGGGTTTGAAAACCATGAAAGTCTCAGATCTGCACCCAAGAATGAATATCACCCACAGTAATATTCATAGTCGCTGTACCTGCCAGGGGAGTGAACCAGGTCTACCAGAAAGGGAAAGTATATCGAGACAGGTCTGGGTCCTGCACCAACAAGAAGCGATCATCAGAAGTAATGTCCATAATCAGACTATGTGGCAGGTTAGTGAACCAGCTATGCTACACTGCCAGGAGAGAAGCTCAATGGTCTGGGACCCATAACCCAGAGGACCGTAAATTAAGTCTATGGTGGGGGAAAATTTATCAGAGCAAGAGAAAGAGGCCAGGGGAAGGGAGGCATTCCCCCTGGCATTTAAAACTATATAGAAAAGCCTGAGCAAGGCGAGGGGAATGGAGGCATGCCGCCTGGCATTGTGAACTGTACAAAGAAGCCTGAGAAAGGTCAGGGGAAGGGAGACAATCCCCCTTGGCATTGCGAACTGTATTAAAGAGCCTGAGAAAAGGGCAGGAGAAGGGAGACATTTCCCCCGGTGTTGTGATCTGCGGAGTAAGCCAAGGAAGGCCAGGGGAAGAGTCATTCCTCTGGCATTGTGACAACACTGAAAGCAAGATACCTGGAGATGGGAGGCATTCTCCAGGAAGCCATGAGTGAAGAAAAAACTATGGGCGATAAGGCATGTTGATGTTTGAGCTCGAATATTGATCTGGGACATTGTCTTGGGCCTTGAAAAGGGATTAAGACCTAGGGAAGGGAGCCATTCCCTCAGGTAAAGATCCCACCATCTGATAACTGGAACTATACCTTTTGAGTTTGAGCTGAGAACGTTGCCACTTGTTTTGATACCTTGGAAGGGGATCAAAACCTGGGCAAGGGGCTACATTTGGAGATGGGAACCGTTGTCCAGAAGAAGGGAGTCATTCTTTCTGGACCAACAAGATCCAGTACCTCTTTAGTTTAGTTACAAGTGTAAGGGATAGAAGCAGGGTTCTGACACAGGACAGTGGGCTCTTAATTTACATGGACATTCTGACAGCATCTTAAGTGTTTTTGTTCAAGGTAGGGAAAGCACTTGGAATTAGGGAGAGTTGGGGATTGACTTTATTGTTGCCTAAATAAAAGTGTATGCCAACAACAATGTCACCTCTACGTCAGTCTCCTCCTTTTGCACCCTTACACCAAATAGCCAACAAACACATGGGACTGTTGACATGATGGGGGGTACATAAAAACCCTTTTCAGGGGATTCCTTGTTCACAGGGGGAGTTGGCTACAGTTGGACAACCACAACAATTTCTGAAAATAAAAGCCACTCATCCACCTCTCAGTTTAAGAACTATGCAGGCACTCAAACAAAAAAATAATCTTGGCACTAGCCTGCCATATGTCATACCAATATTCACAAAGCCGCCAAATGAAAGACCGTGAACATGCTGCCTCAACGCCAAACACAATATGACTGTGACCACATTGATGATTCAATTCTGATTTAGCTACGCCCCCCCCCCCTCTCCAACACCAAATTCAAAATGTTCACTGCCCCGATCCTACATACTTGATGGAAAGACTGCATGTATCCAGGGCAACAGGAGCATTAGAAACAAGTATCTCTGAACGACACACAAGAAATACGCAGGCCACCATTACGCCAAAGTAGAAATGGAGCATTTACAACATGTTATTTACTCACCCACATTTTGTGCTAGGTGGCCTGTCCAAAATGAAATTCACATACTTTAAAGTAGTGTTTTGAAATCTGAAAGGCAATAATCATGCACAAGTGTTCATAGTGGTGCGCTTTACCAGGGAGGAGGAACTTCGAATCTCACTTTGCTGGCTGAGCGCATGCTTTACTAAGCGAAAGGAATGCATTAACCCTACTGGGTGAACTAGAGTAAACCAACATCAGAGAAAAGAAACTCAAAAACACAGGGTACGTACATGGGCCATGCTTCTTTCCAGGAAAGAGGAGGTTCGACAACTCCTTTGCCAGGGAGAAGATGGAACAAATCAAGTTTAGACGATGCTCTGGCTTTTGTAGCATTCATATTCCCCCAGTTAGGCTAATGAGATACAGGAAAAGTCCACATACGATACTTTAATGGCTATGAAAATGCACCGAGCAGAAATAGTGAAATGAGTACAAATATTGCATGTATTGGTTATAAACCTTGAATAATCTTATTAATACCAAGCCATTTGCCAACAAAGTAGCCTTTAGTCAATTGAATATCATTTTATAAGGTTAGAGAGAAGGACAAAATAACTATTTTGGAATACATGGTGAAATACCTTTGATTCATGTTCACCCAGACGGTGTAGAGGCAATCAGTTGTCTCTTTCACCTTCCTAGTGTCATCAGTACTATAGTCGCGAAGCAGCTTGCTCGAGAGGTCTTTAAAAGCAGCCATGCCTGCTTCCCCTTTGTTGAGGTCTTGGAGCAACAACTAGGAAACAGATAAGAAATAAATAAAACCACAACAAACAAATGATTACAACAAACATTGCATAATCAACAATTTTGGCTTTGGTCAAGGGAACTCATAGTACCTCAGATCCTCCTTCCAGTAATCACTTTATACTCAGTGGTGGCTTTGCAGCATTCATTTATGTTAATTTACAGTATGCATGCATGGGTACAGGCCCCCAAGAGCAGAACCTCAGTCTTCCACCACCTTTGCTCCCAACCACCCTCAATAGGGTCCCTTTATGCCTTTAAAAGTCCCCGCAACTGAACACGCCACCCTGGAAGGCTTAGGTCACATGCTGGGAAAGAATATTACATGCCAACACTGGCCTATAACACCCACCCCTTTTAATTAATTCTAGCTAGATCATAGTTGTATGGATCTTAGTCCCTGGTGGAACCCTTCCCTTTGTTCCAGGACTTACCACTTATCAAGACCACTGCATCGTCATATACTCTCACTATCCTTTGCGGCCTCCAGATCCTGCTCAGGCCTTTAGGAGTCATCCCTTTCGTTCTGTGAGAAACCGAGGCGTTTCTCCCAGGCTGTTTCCTGGGATACCAGACTCAGGTGGCCAGGGAAGGGCCCTCACTCTGGGATCCCAACCCTGAGGGTGGAAAAGTGAGGGAGGGTCACCTGGGAAGGGGACCTTTGGAGATTATGGGAGGAACGCCCCTGGGCAAGACAGTATTCCCCCCTTTCCTGCACTCCCCTACCCAACACCCCCTCAGTCATTATGGGACACTGTCAATCAAATCCCCCCAAACCTCAGTATACTTCTATAACAAGAAAGAAACACAAAAGGAAAATAAAACCACCTTTGTATATTCACCCCGTTCACCCTGACAAGAACCCCCATGATTTTGATTCATTCCTTCCCAACAACTACAATTCCCATAATGCATCCCCAGTGCAGTTTCCCAAAACCACTGGGATGAGGAAGAGGCAAACACAAGTGATGGAGATTACCCATAGGGACCAATACACCATGGGTTCCTATGGGCGGTCTCCATCTTGTCCCATTAACAGGGTCTAGCAGAGTCAGGCAGGTCTGGACAATTGCTCACACCTGACTCTTATTACTCCTTCCTACCAGTATAAAAGGTGGAGCGCTGAGATACACACTATGCGAGCTGGGGATGAAGAAGGGTGCAGAGAAGCCAGAGAGAGACTGATGGAGCTGGAAGGAACCTGGAAGACCTGCTTGAAGAAGAACTATCAAGACACTAAGCATGAGTGTGAAGGGAGGCTTCAATGTGGAGTAGGAGCTGTGCCTCCAGGAAGCCATACCCTGGGGCAGCTGGGGTTGCCTGGCAGCACCCACATCAAAGCACCTCGCCTGGCGAAATTGGGTAGCCCAGGCCTCTGGGGGCAGGTGGTAAGACCCTGACCACAGGTAAACATCCCCTTGTGCTCCTGCTGATCCTAAACCATGAGAATGCCGTTTTGGGGAGCTAGCGAAGTAGCAGCAAAATAGAGAGATGCATTCTGGGACTGAAGTCCCAAACTATTTCTTTTGAGAAACTGCAGTAAAGGCCTGTGCCTGGCTGTGGGAAGCCTAAACCGGTCCGAGCCCGGTTGAGGGAGGCCTACTGTGAATACTGAACTAAAGTGGAAGACAGGTCCGAGGCCCGGCAGATGGAGACCTGTGGAAGTGTGAACTGTACCTATTGAGCGAGGCAAAAGGCACGAAGGAGCTGCTTGTCCAGAGAGCGGACCAGATGAAGGAGAGCAAGATGTCAGAGAACCACGGTAGAGGCTGCAAGCAAAAACCCCTTTTGTGAGAACTACAAGCGTCCAAGAAGGTTATGAGAGCCAGCCCAGTTGGAAAGAGACTATTTTATCCCGGGTCACAAGGCTGACAGCTGCCCTCCCGGGTGAACGACAGAGTTGGGGAGGTAACCAGCTGATTGAGAGAGCCACGGCCTTGACTCCAGTTGAAAAGCAGCAAAAGTAGCACCCCTCCCTTTGCAACCGGTGAGTCAAGTGAGAGTATGAAAGCCCGGTTTGTGGTGTGGAGTGCTTGCAACAATTGTGCCAGAAGTTTAAGGCTGCACGTAATGAAAATGAAACGCAAGTGAATATTAAGCAACATATATGAAAGGAATAGATAAGGATACAGAGTAACCGAGTGGTCAGGCGAAGGATGAAAGCCCAGTCAAAGGTCTCAGTGAAACGTTCTAAGAACTTTGATGTGTAAAAAGGAAGACTCGAGCCTGACTGGGGGAAGTCTTGACAAGGTGCTAGCAAAAACATAGGGGAAGGGAACCCCAAGAAAGTGAGTGATGAAAAGAGACTTTGTTGGCTTGAGCCCAATTGAGGGGAGCCATTGCTGAACTATAGAGAGTGTTTTTTCAGAGACATTGTTTGCATTACCAAGAGACTTTCGAAAGACTGAACAAGCTGCCGAAATGTTCGCCAGACAGAGTGTGACCAAGTGCCAGCGCACCACCTTAAACCCATGTGCCATATAACTTCGGAAGGGGAGACATGGCCATATATATACACACTTGCCATTCCAACATTTTTGTTCCACATTGAATTTCCTTTAAAAAGCTCATTTATATATAGACATTTTTTGTATTGGAGTAAGGCAGGCATTTGGTTTATTAGTTTAACGGATTATGATTTTGAGACATGATTGACTAGGACGATTTTCTTTTTTTCTTTAGATGTTAAAGCATGCTCCCATTTTAGATTTAGGGCCAGATGGGAGTTTCTCCATCACTTTTACCAAAAATAAAGGTTTTGGAAACTGTTCATATTGTGTCATTTTCTACTTTCGAAACCATGCCTTCTTCACACTTGCTCACATAGATCACATCCTCCTGCCTCCAAGTCTTTTTTTTTCTTTGTGCACTTACGCTGGTCGTACCATCACATCACGAGGTCCCCCTTTTCTTTGGACACTCTCTTCAAACGCTCCTCATCCCACTCCACAAAACACACATATGCCAACCATGGGGTGCATACTGCAGTGTGAGGCTTCCACGATTCCTCCTTCTAGGTACCTCAAACAGGATAAATCCTGCATGGCTTTGATGCAGTTGTCCCCAATGAATCCTTTGCATACCTTTAGCACTTGCTCTCCCCTCCCTTGTCCCATTTATCATCTGATCCAACCTCTTGCCCCACCAATGATGCACAGGACAAATATTTGGCCAGAACAATTTCCTTTCATGGTGCATATTCTACTGAATAGTCGTGGCCCTGTAGAGCAGTAATCCATCTCATGATTCTGCACGAAATACCTCCCAGTCCCTTGGCTGTAAAAACTCTGACCAGTGCTTGTGGCCAGTCATTATCACACATTCTTACCCCCACAAAAAAGTTTGAAATTTGTTTTCTGCCCACACAAAACTGAGCGCCTCCCTCTCGACCACAGATTAAACTCTGCTCCGCTTAGGGTGAGTGATGGGAACGCAACAACTCTGTTAATTCCCCTTGGAGTTTGAAGAAGTACTGCCCTTCGTCAAGACCCATGTTTAATAGTCTGTGTGAAACTGGGCCATTGCGGGGCCACCTGTTATAGCTAAACATCTTCACATCCCCATTTACATGCATTAGACCATTGACACCCTACTTTTTTACAGAGACGGTGCATATTTTTGCACCTGTCCTTCAAAGATAGCATCCGCAAAGAACAGGAATCCATGGGCTTAAACGGAGCTGCCATCAAGAATGTTAGAACAAGGATCAACAAAAGGAGTTGGCGGAAACTTATTTACAAGGTCTTACAGAAATTGGGCCATAACCGGGATTGTGAAGAAGGAACCTTGATCCGGGGACCATTTAAAACACAGACAAGGGTGCCAAATATCCTTTGACTGTGGGGACCTCAAGGCCCGCTGAGGCCAGTGACAGAAGGAACTCCATCACTGCAGTGGTGGGGCAAGAGATGGTGTCAATCCCGCATTCCCTGCGCCACGCCTCATATCTTCTTCACCTACAATGACCTGGTAGACGATCTGCGTGCAGCCAGCACCACCTCAAGCACTTCCTCCGTGAGGTCCCAATCATCATACCGCATTCTTTCAAGAGCCACGCATTTAGGTTGAGGGACTCTGGGTTCAGGTGGAGTACCTGACCTCCTAAATGGGTTCGGAGATCTGGCCACCGAGGCAACCAGTGAGGTGGACAGATGGTCAGATCCAAGAGGTTGGAGTACCAAGTTCTCCTCGCCCAGTCTGTGGTGATCAAGATCATGGTTGCACAAAACCTCTTCAACCTCCTGAGAACCCACGGGCTGCCGGGAACCGGAGGGTAGGCCTAGCGGAGAGGGAAGGTCCAATCCACCAGGAACGCATCCCCCAGTGCGCCCTTCGCTGGGAAATCCCTCGAGCAAAACTGTCTGCACTTCCTGTTGGACTTTCTTGGCAAACAGGTCCACTGATGGGGAACCCGAGCTAGAGAACATCTCCTGGCACACTTCCCACTCGTGTGAGATCGTGCACTGCCTGCTCAGAGCATCTGCCAAGCCGTTCTCTGTCCCCGCCAGATGAACTGCTGAGACTGAGATCTGATTCTCTCACCTACCAGAACCACAGCTGTATAGCCTCTCTGCAGAGGGGAAAGAGACTGCACACCACTCTGCTCGTTTAGGTAGTGCACGGCCACCATGTTGTTTGTCAACATCAGGACATGCTTCACCTTGAGTGACGGGGCGAAAGCCTTCAGGGTTAACACAATGGCTCGCAACTCCAGCCTGTTGTTGTGCCACCTGGCTTCTATCGCTGACCAAAAGAAGCTCACCTGCAAGTCCTCGCAGTGAGCGCCCCAACCCTTCAGAGACGCAACTGTGGCCACTCTAACTTGAGGCCATGGAGGCCAGAAGGGCTCCCCCGCCATGATATTGCTGCTGATGGTCCACTAGGTGAGGTCGTCTACCACTGACCTGGACACCCTTGGGGGATCCGTGAGGGCTCTGAGCTACTGAGACCACTGACTTCTCAGGGGGCCACCGAAGGGATCTCATGTGCAATCCGCCCTCTGGCACTAGAAAAATACAGGAGGCCATGAGACCAAAGAGGCAGGGGACTGAAGCCGGTGGTACTGTGGCGTGGTTCCAAAACAGTTGCACCATCTGCGTTATGCTGTTTGCTCACTCCTCCGAAGGAAAGGCCTTCCCTACCAGAGAGTGTCTAGAACTGCTCCGATGAACTGGAGCCTTTGGACTGGTGTAACCTGCGACTTCTTCAAATTCAAGGAAAAGCCCAGCCTGTACAGTAGCAGGCAGGTGTCCTCTAGATGAGACAAAACCTGTCCGCTTACTTCGCTTGGATCAGCCAGTCATCCAAGTATGGGAATGCATGGACCCTGGATCGCCCGAGTTGAGCCGCGACTACGGACATGAGCTTGGTGAAGACCCTTGGCGCGGAGGTCAACCAAAAGGGAAGCACCTTGAACTGAGAGTGCTTGTCCCTTATGAGGTACCTCAGGAGCTTCCTGTGCTTTTGATGTATCGGCACATGGAAATAAGCACCCTGCAGGTCTATTGACAGAGAATTTCTCTCAGCGTCACCATCCTGAATTTGTCCTTCCTCAGGAACTTTTTCAAGGTTCTGAGGTCTAGAATGGGATGCAGACCTCCTCCCTTCTTGGGTTCTAGGAAATAACGGGAATACCAAAACCATCCTCTGCTCGAGAGGTACCTCTTCCACAGCTCCCTTCAACAACAGGACTCTCACCAGATAAATTGTTTACATTTATTGTAATACTAATGCCTGGTATTAGATTTGTGTTCCTCTTTAAAGGTGTCCATATATCTTTGTGATAAATTGAGATGAACAAACTACGACTTCAGGGGCCATGCTGCCAAGTTCAATGTTTGGGAGCACTGATGATAAACTTTTCCTTGGTGTTGGGACAGCATGTTGTATGGGCATGGAAGTTTCACTGGTGAGCAAAGGGAATTTGTGTGCAGGTGTGGGAACCATGGTTGACATGCCAAATTTGGAGCCATCAGAGCTAGTTGGACTAGTTCCTAGTGCATCTTGTGGATGATCAACTTGAGAAGTGGCGTTGGGGGGGGGGGGGGAAGTGTAAGCAAATCTCCCTGACCAATTCATCCACAGAGCGTTCCCCTTGGACTCTGTCTGGGGGTACCTGCACGCATACTCTTGGTGTTGTGCTGGGTTGCAAATAGATCTATGTCTGGTGGTCCCCATCCTGAGCTGATGTCTTTCATGGTGGTCGGTCAAAAAACCGAAAAAAAAATCTCGAATTACAAAAATCTCCAATTGAAAATCTCGAAAAAAAAAAATCTCGATTTATTTATTTATTTTTTTATATGTATATTAACTGGTTCAGGTAAGTATAAAAAAAAGGGTAAAATAAAAAAAAATGAAAAAAGGGGTTTTGGGGGGGAACCCCCCCCATTTCGAAATAAAAACGTATTAAAAAAAAATTCGAGATTTTTTTATTCGGTTTTTTGACTATAAACCGTCTTTCATAATGTTTTTGTGTAACTGCCATTCATGTTCTGATGGAAATTGTAACTCTGCATTGCACATCGGCTAGGCAGTTGTGTTCCCCTGGAACGCACATTGCAATTCCCAAATCCATATGTTCTGTGCTAGTTTGGGCAGATTTGGAGAATTCGTTCCCCACTCCTTGTTTATGTAAAACATGGCTGTTGTGCTGTCTGTTAGGATTTGAACTGTTTTCTTTTGAAGAATGTGTTGAAAGGCTTGAAGCGCTTTAAACACTGCTAACAATTCCAGAAGATTGATGTGCTTCTTTGTTCGTGCTTGTGACCATCAGCCGTGAACAGTGTGATTGAGGAGATGTTCTCACCACTTTGACAGCAATGCTTCTGTGGTAAAAGCGACCTCTACTGCGGGGGTGGTGAATAATTTTCCTTGCAGAACATTCTCCTTTGTCGACACCTGCAGGGCGTGAACTAGATTTTGCAAAATGACCACTAGATTGTCCCACTGACCGCTTGCATGCAACCATTGTTTGGCTAGCCACACTTGCATTGGATGCATGTGCAGCCATGCATGTGGTACTATGTAGATGCAGAAGGCCATCATGCCCTACAAGGCGCATGGCGTTCCTTACAGTTATCCGACGACCAGCTACATAATGTGGAATCTGAAACAGGAAATGTTGTACCCTCTCATTGGAGGGGAAGACTAAAGCGCTTCTTGTTTGAATTTGGGCCTCAAGAAATTATTTTGTCTGACTTGGAATGGGATGATTATTTTCTCGTTGATTGAGAAACCTAGATTGAAAAGCAGATTGATTGTTTCATGGGTGTTTTGTTTGCACTGTTGAGGTGGCTCCTGTTAGCCGGTCATCGAGGTAAGGGTACACTGGAATGGACTGTCTGCACAGGTGGGCAGCTGCCACTGCGAGGACTTTGATGAATACCCTTGGCGCTAAGGATATGCTGAAGGGCAGCACTTTGAACCCAAGATATTTTCTGTGAACTGGCAACATTGAAATATTTCATATTCAGTATCACCATGAAATCTCCCTATTTTAAGAGCGCGATTACCTCGTAAAGGCTAGTCATCCGAAATTGTTGTGGTTTGATATACGGGTTTGCTGGACGAAGGTCTAACACAGGGCGCATAGTCAAACCCTTTTTGGGAACAAGTATGTTGAATAAATACCTTTGTTTACCTCGTAAGGAGGGGCCAGTTCTACGGCTCCTTTTTGAAGAAGGGCTTGGATTTCTTCCTGAAGAATCTGTTGATGTTCCTGAGAGATCTTGTGCTGTTTTGGAGGATGATGTGGCTTTGTCAGAAACTCTATTTAATACTGTTTAGTTAAGCTGGAAAGCACCCACTTGTCCGAAACGATCCCTCATCTTGCATGGGCATGATGTGATACTTGGCCCCCTACCGGGGCAACATGGGAGGGGATCTGAACTGGGCAGTCATTGTTTTTTGGCAGTGGCCTTCAGAGGCTGCTGCAAGGGACCTACCTCTGCCCCTTCAATACTTTCCTTGATAGGTAGATTGATTGAAAGGCAGTGGATTGTGCTGTGTTTGGAAACCACTGGAAAGACTTATTTTGGCCAAATGTAGATAAAGGCTCTTGGGTAACTTTGGCCTTGAAAAAACCCATGTGTATTGAAAACGCCCCTTTGGTCGGATGGTTTGTTAGAAATTTGTCCTATGGATTTCAATGTTTCTTGTTCTTTCTTCGCCGTTTCAAGGACGTTGTTAGGACAGTTTTTCTGAAGTCCAACTAAGGGCTTAGTAAAACCATTCAATGGAGACAGTACAAAACTCCACTCGTAGTATAAGGCTGTAGAACCTGAGTATATGGTAGCGTAGACAGAGCAGCCAGGCTTATTTTAGGAGGGAGACGGCTCTAGGAAGGTACAAAGAACTTGTAGTATACCAAGGGTTCAACAGAAACACTTACAACTATAAGTATTATAAAAAACAAAGGTTTATTATAAATACAATTAGGCCAAGTTAAGTCGCGGGGGTAAGTACATTGTCAGAGTCCTAAACACATTATACAAACACAGCACAATGCTTGAAGGTACACAGACCAAAGCATAAACCTTATTCCGAATAACAGTATTTCTAGGGAAGTCAGAATTAATCAAACGCATTTAGTATAGGACACACTTATTCACGGGGAGAAAAGCCATACGTTACTTTCAGATTACTGTCAGTAATACAAGGGTAGTAGACCCCAGCTGTTGTGCAGTGATACTCCGTTAAGGAATTACTTAGTAAACCAACCTACAAGTATACTTTTCTGAATAGTGGAAGACTCACTCAAGGAACAGCTGAACCCTATAAGCATATTCAGGATACCAAACAGTCATACTAGGTGAGTAAGACCTTTTGGTGTAATATACAATTACAGTTACTTTACAACTCAGTGGAATACAGACTAAGGTAAGCAAGAACTCTAACATATTTTAGGATTGCAACAGGCAGACCAAGGTCAGCAAGTAAAACCAAATGTTGTAATATACTATTATAGTTGCTTTTTAGGTCAGTAGAACACAGACTAAGGGAAGCAATAACTCTTAATCGTATTTTAGGATGGCACAAGGCAGACCAAGGTAAGTAAAACGCATATAATTTTTAAAGTAGCTACCAGCAACTTAATGGGATGTATAAACCTAGGAATGTTTTAGAATCTGTATAAAACAGACCAGGGAAAACAAAACCCAGTTGGTGAACTTACACACTAATATTCTAAAGGAATAATTAAGTTAAGCCAACAGAATTACTTTTGGGAAGAGGCACAACCAATATACAGATTAGTAAAACAACCTTGCATATACGTTTTAGAATGGCACAACACACATTCAAGGTAAGTAAGCACTTTTGCAACCGCTCACTCTCAGAGTTACAGTTACCAACAAAATAATTTACAAATAAGTACTCTTTTAAACAAATTGTTCCCTTTACTAGGCAAGAGGCCCAATCCTTAGAACGTTTTTCCCTTATTCTGGGAGCAGGAGTGTTCTCAGTGGCAGAAGGGTGTGGGGGGTGAGGGGGGAGATGGTCAATAGGTCTCTAGTGTCCAAAAGGCAGTACATGATAGGCACAGAAGTAGCAAAAGTCAGAGTCCCTAAGGAGGACTGTTCAAACAAGTAATTCACTTTACAGAAGTTGAAAGGGTCGGGGTCGTCGTTTTCGGAGTCCCCAGGTCGCTTGGATGAAGGGCTGCAGCAGGCTCCGGTTACACGGCAGGCTCTCCTGTCGCTGGAAATCATCTCAGCTGCATTTTTTTCATCTTCCTCTTCGGATTCAGGTCCAGTGGTGGACTACCTCGTCAGCTTCCAGAATTAGACTTTATGCAAGAAACCAGGAAAACAGCCAATCAAGCATCCCCAAATATGTGTCAGCCTTGTTGGGCCTCATCAGTGAGGCGTAGCTTGGGTCTCTAGGCCCAGTAAGCACAGGACCCACGTCTAGGCATATCGTCCCAATAGGGGAGACTACAGCAAAACAAAAAGGTGATGGCTGGAAGGTTTAGAAATAATCTTAACCTCTGGCATTGCTCTGGGCAACCCTTCAGAGTACAGCTCAGACCAGCAGTTTGAGCTAGACTGCCACTTTTGAGGTAGGGACCACACCTGATTTGCATATGGTCCTTCCCCTTTTGTAATGACTTGGCAGACTAAGAACAATGGTCTGGATGGTTTCCCATAGCAATGCCAGAGGTTAAGATAAATTCTAAACCTTCCAGCCATCACCCCTTTTGTTTTGCTATAGTCACACCAGGTGCGATGGGTAGGCCCAGACGTGGGTCCCATGCCAAGGCCCAATGAGGCCAAAACATGTTTGGGGAGGCTCGTGGTCTCGTGCAGAAGGGATGGGACCAAGCAGTCTGGGCCTGCACAGAAACACCAGCTTGACAATGCATGCATTTCAACTGTTATTTATCTTTTGATATATGCATGGAGGTGTGAACAGAAATGGGCGTCTGTTTCGGCATACATTTATTAGTGGGCGCTGTTGAAATTTGCAGCCCATGTTTTATATGCACGGTAGATTTTTCACTCGATGTTTGTGTAGTTGGGCTATCATGACGCGCACGAGATGTGGGCACAGAGGACTGCATCGAGGCTGGAGGAGCGGTTCTGTTTCGCGTGGCCAGGCTTCGACAAACGTGTTGCTCTGGAGTGAGATTCCCCATGTTTTCTACATCCGTCTGCCAGTGTCGCCAGGTCTGGTCTCCATAGCGATGCTGCCGGCATGCATTTTGGAGGGGGACCGGCACTTGGGAAGCTGCTGCTCCCGCTTCTCCTTCGGTGTCACTTCGTGTGCTGAACTCCTCCTCCTTTGACCTTTCGCCGCCTGTTGGCACCTCTGTGCAAGCCTCGGCCTGCATGGCGTTGGCTGCCCAACATTTGGTGCACCGGTCTTTAAGAGTCTTAGGTCGAAAAAGCTGGCAGGAAGCACAGCGTTTTTCGCAGTGATCGCAGGAAAGGCACCGATTGCACACTATGAGTGTCCTTCCAGGGATACTTTTTATGGCGGGAGGGACAGAATTTAAAAGGAGTATTCTCCATAATTAAAGAATCTTGTTAAAGTGTAAGAAGAAAAAAGGGGAAGAGGAAAAAGTAGGCATTATCTAAGGTATACGTGGATATGACAGCCCCCCTCTCTCCCAACTGTGTGGGCCAAGGCCTGAGGTAGGCGAAGCTGCAACAGTTATCGTTGAAGAGGCTCTCGTTGAGCATCTTCTTCAGTCGAGATGCGCCGTTGAGAAGGAATAACCGCGGTCAAAGGTGATATTAAATGTTAAGTAATAACGATACAAGTATATAAAGGCTACAAGCCACGAGCTCCGCAACTTGCTACCGTCTACTATGGTGGAAAAAAGCAATCTCAGTTGACTTCAACATGTGAAGGACCACATCACATTAGGGATAGTATTACAGACACGCCCAGTCGACGTCCCTTTTCGAGTTTTGATAACAAGTCATGCAATAGTCTGCACGTGCCACTAGATAGCAGCGCATGCAAAGCATTTGATTTTAAGCAGCACCACAAGACTCCGAAAAGGTGGTTAGGGTATGGAGGGAATTGGGGAAGGCGTGTGAAAGGCAGAGGATGGAAGACATGGGTGGAGGCCCGAACCACAACTAAAAAATAAAATAAAATTACAAACCAAATTTAGGTTGACCAAATTTACCACTTTCAAATTAGTGTCAATGAAACCACACAAACTAGCGGAGCACTGTTCCCATGAAAGGGCTCTTAATGTTGGGATGTCATTAATTGAGATGAGGCAAAAGTACAGTCAAGAGGCCAAAAATGTCACAAATATTGCCTGTGAAGAAGACAGGCAGGAACGGGGTCAGGACCTGGGTCTTGCATCTTAGTTGTCTGCCAGCAGTTGCTCCCATGTTGGCAGTCTTATTACAAAGGAAATACTTTTACTCAGAAAATACTTCTTTTCTTTATTTCAATACACTAAAAATGTGCTTTGCAGCAGACACGTTACAGGCAGGCTTTGTTGGGGACTTCAGTCACCTGCCTCAGGCTTTGCAGTATCCAGCAACATTCTTCTCACCTTGTTGCCCTTTAATGCAGTTTCGACTACATTAATACCCTACTGACAAAGAGTGATCAATAGCTTTTCATTGGACATTTAGTTTTTCAGCTCACCGCTGGTATCTGCAGCCATTAACACCCCCCCCCCCTCCGCCCCTTGTACCATTGCTTTGTCTCCATATATATCTAAGCATCTCACAGGTGCATCAGTGGGGTTTTCCCAGCTGTGAAAAAAGCGCATGCCCTGATCATACCAGATTCAACAATCGTTGCCAAATGAGCACAGCATCACATAACATTCTGTGCCACTAAATGATCCGTAAAATGCTGCTGGACAAAAAATGCCTGACAAAATGGCTAAAGAAAAAAAACGTTTTGTCAAAGCCTGTTTCTAATGTCAAAATCTCCCTCTTTTGCACCATGGGGAAAAAGTGAGCACACGTTTCACAAACACTCGATGGTTTAGCATGGTGAAACGGTGGCCCTCTTCCATTTACAATGGCCGGCCCCCTATCCACGACGGTGCTAACGAGAGCTGCCCGCTTGACTGTAAGTCATAATCGGCATGCGCGTAGTCATGGTTACTATGACATCACCCTTACTCAGCCCGCGCGTCCCTGGATACATAGGACAATTCACCGATGTAAGCGCGCACACCAACGCGCATCCCACACCACACCTTCCTGCCGCCGCCCTTGCATTCTCCTCCTACGCAACACGGTTCCGCTTACTGACTCAAACACACAATCCTGGAAGATTCCCAACGCATGAGATATCGTAAAGAGTAAACTATTTTTTTAAGATTGGGGGAATTCATTTTCGAATATCCTTGCCCATGGTGCTGTCCAGCACTGGAGAAGTGGGCATTGCGGAACCTAACGTGCTTCATTGGAGCCATAGGAATAATGTTATGAAGATTTCGCTTTAATGTGCTACTGACGAAGGAAATAGGGTTGCCGAGGGAACTGGCTTTTTGCAGGTTTTGTTGTAACCCGAGGGCCACGGAAGATTTAAAACATCGGTTATTATTTTGCCCCGCATTGTTGTCTCAGTTGGTTAGCAATTTGGCGCATGTGGACTCCGAATGTGTGGTCAGTTATGTGGGGAGGGGGGCGGCAGGGAGAGGGACTCATCTGCACATCTGTTGCTCTGACACTTTTGTGGTGAGATAAATGGGAAGGCAGACTCCGCTGACAGCTAGTTGTGTACCTTGCTTCGTGTGTGGATATTTCTCGTTTACTTAGCAACAGTGCCATCCTTCCTTATCTATGTTCATCTCAGGATAGTTTAACGTGGTGAATTGTAAACACTTCGTTTATATATTTTAACGGGGTGAATTGGAAAGCTGCGTTTAAACCATAAACAATACACAAAAAAGAAAACAACGTAAAACACATACTAGCGAACTGTGCCAACATACACATTTGACACCGTTCAAAAAAGGTGTCCAAATCAACGCTGGTCAATGGAAAACATATTTCCGGCACAGGGTACTACGTCATTGCTTGTTCAAGTGACCTCCCCCTCGGAACACAAACAGGAAGTGTCTGCAAAGGAGCGTCTGCGCATAATCACTGGCGCTATTTCAGAAGCAACTAGCAAGATGGGGCTGTGTCGGGAACGTGGCTTGGTGCAAGCAAACAGGCCTTTCCCCTAACGTGCACGAGGAGAGCCATAGCCTACTGAAAAACGGGCAGTAACGTGAAGGGAATGACCTGAACTTAGAAATCGGCTCAGAGGCAGCGTGTGCGTTTACAGCGCTCCCTCTACTGGCCAAATAGCGGGATTACATTTTAGAGGGATGCATTTAGGTCTGCGGTAAACACAAACGTGTTATATACCATTGCAGGGTGTTTGCGGTCTTTGGCAGAGATTCCCAGAGAGCCCCAGCGGCTTCCTCACACAATGACAGGAGACGAAAAGGCTCCCTGCGCATCCGCCACACACCGGAGGCTTCTCTCGCCTCCTTTCTTTCACTTCGGCCCCCATCCTACTCAAACTTGCCAACCCTACAGATTTAGGCAGTAGCCTTTGAAACAGCCCTACTGCCTACAGATTTCAGTGACAGATCCTACTGTAATTTATGTGATTCTAAGGCAGGCTGCTTGAGACCAGCCCAGGACAAAGCATTCAACACATTAATTAGTCTGTCTGTGCAGTGGACTGGTAGGTGTTTACTTTGATTGGGCTCAGACCAATCAATCCACTGACCTGACAGCTACGTGACTGTCCTGCACTCTTGCCAGTACAACCCTTAGGTGAACCAGCAGGGAAAGCAAGTGGCAGAGTGTAACACCATCACACAGAATCTGCCAACAATTTGGTGTTAGCATTCAGAATGATACATTTTTAACATTTCAACATCTTTCCATGTTGTGCTGTTTGCATGTTTTGTATTTTCCTGTGATGTCATTGTTATGGGAATTATTATTTTTCAAAATTGAAAAATCCTACATCCTTTTGGTCACAGAATGTTGGTGTTAGGAATAGCCTTCCCTTCCATGGTTTATAAGGGAAGGAGGTGTTAGGATCAGCCTTCCTTTTTATGGTTTCACCTTCTGAATGCTGTATGTATGTGGTGATGTCATTTGTGGAATGTATGAGGTATCTTGGAGTGTTTGTGTATGAAAGGGTTCTAACCCAGGCAGTTGATCTAAGGAAGCCTGGGTGGTGGGAGCCAGTGGGTTTCCCTCATGATTTGCTCCTATCTCCTTATGGACTTGATGAGACCTGATTTGTACCTGTAACTGAAGAACCTGAATAAAGCAACCATTAAGCATACCTGCAACTGTATCCTGATTATATCACTATGACCCAGACCGGGTCATAACAGTTGGCAAGTATGCATACTCACAAGTCAGCCCACCCTTGACCTTCCCATCTCCTTCAACATCCATTCACCTTTCCTCCATCATGCACCCCTCACTCTACCTACGCACATCCCCCCATCCCATATCCATTTTAATTTCCCTTTGCTTCTTGTTTCCCCATCATCTAATGCTTTAAGTGGGATGAGAAATTGAGACGCACCCTAACTAGTTGTCGACGTTGCGCCCTAGAGTCTAGAGCAGGCTAGAGGTGGCTGCAAAGTAGTACAGTCAGCTTATGCTAGGACTGCCTGCCCCAACATTTGTTTGTAGGCAGGGTGGGTGGGGGGTTGGGGGGGGGGACTAGCAACCTACGAATGTGTAAACGAGTACTTATGAAACCATGTCCTCTATTCACAAGCCTAAACTGTTGGCTTTGTCAAATCTACGCTACAGTCTAATAAACAACGAGAGAGGACTTTATTCACGCATACAATGCAGCTAGCCTTGGCCCACTTAAAGTCCTGGTCTATATGCCTCCCCAAACCCCCAGTTGAAGCACATCTGGCCTTTTTATGGAAACAAACACTTCAAAGGTGCTTTGAGGCTGAGTGAGGGTGATAACCTTTGGGATGCTTAGATTGGCAAGCCCGCAGGCACATGGCTTTGCCAATCCATCCCCTCCCCTGGGCACACGCTCGAAAAATGTTCACCCTTGCGCATCCACCACTAGCAAACATGCTCTGATTACTTACTGGTAATCTTCATTACTCCTAGTCCTACTCTTCCTCGTCACAGTACTTACCTCATGAGGCCCTTGACTCCGACACAGGACCTTCTTCTATTTCTTTAAATCCCTAAAATTCCTCCCCCACATCCACGTCACTCAGTTTCATATTACCAAGCCGGAGCGTGGGACCTTCCCCGCAGGGAGGGTGAGGAGGGTCGTCAGTACTGTGACGAGGAAGAGTAAGACTAGGAGTAACGAAGATTACCGATAAGTGATCAGAGCATTACCTCCACGTCCACTCTTCCTCGTACCAGTACTTACTTCATGAGGTATACCAAAGCAGCAACGGGGAAAAGGTCCCAATGTGAGACAGAGAAAAACAGAGCAGCAAAACACACCCACAATAACTCTTAATTCACATCCCCACAGACAAAACTCCAACCCTGAAGGAACCAACCCAAGAGTGGGAGAAACTTAACCCATAGAGGAGGTTGATGAAAGTTCTTAGACCAGCCCAGGTGGCAGCCATACAAATCTCTTGCAGAGAAACCCTCCTTGCATCGGTCGAGGAAGCCGCCAAACCCCTGGTGGACCGCCCCTGAATGTGCGCAGGCACAGGCAGGCCAGAAGCCACACAGGCCACGGAGACCACGACACGGAACCACCGGCAAATGGAAACCACAGGTGCCTTACACCAAGCCCCAGCCGGACCAAAAGCAATCAGAAGACTATCAGATTGGTGGAAAAGAGCAAACCTAGCCAAATACACCAACACTGCCCGCCAGACATCAATGTTATGCCAAGCCACCACCCCAGGCGTTTTCACATCACGAAAGAAGGCAGGGAGAACCAGATCCTGAGAGGTGTGAAACCTGAGAAAAAACCATAGGGAGAAACTTTGGACCACACCTCAGCACCGACGAGTCCAGCAGCACCCTCAGGAAAAGAGTGTGACATAACAGAGCCCAAACTCCCCAAGCCTACGGGCTGAAGTGATGGCAATAAGAAAGGCAGATTTCAGTGTAAGATGTTGGATATCAATCTCGGAAATGGGCTCAAAAGGAGGCCCCTGAAGGAACAGTAAGACAAGAGGGAGATCCCAAGGGGGAAGCCCTTCATAAGAACAAGTACGGGAAGAAAAAAAACCCCGAAGCAACTTCCCCACCAACACCTCCCCATCCAAGTGACCATCAGAGTCCCCCAAAAGGAATTTAATAGAGGCCCACTGAGAGCGAAGCATGGAAAAACCGCCAGGCCCTTGTCAAAACCCCTCCCGGAGGAATTGAAGGATAGCAAAGAGGCCAGAATGCAGGGGAAGGATCCCAGACCACCCATACCAATCTCGGAAATGGCCCCAATGCCCATCATACACCTTCAGAGTGGAGGGTCTAAGAGCATTCATTGCAAACTCGACTACGGACCCGAGAACCCCCGAAATATCAGCCTAGACCGTGCAATAGCCACACTGCCCATTGCATCCAGCAGACTTCCAACTGCAGATCTTTTAGAAGGAGACACAGCCACTTCGGAACTAGCCAAGGTTCCTGGGACCGAAGCCCCAACAGAGAGGGGTACCAACCCCGGCGGGACCAGAACGGAGCTAACAACAACACAGTCACTCTGGACACTCTGATGCGCTGAACCACCCGGGGCAGAAGGGGAATAGGTGGAAAGGCATAAAGGAAAACCCCAAGGCCACTGTAAAGAGGGCATCCACCCCCCAAAACCCCCCTCGGCCTGAAACCGAGAGCCGAAGATGGGAACATTTGCTGAGGCCGGGGATGCAAACAGGTCCAGAACAGGGGTCCCAAATCTAACACAGATCTCCGCAAAGACCTGGGCCGAAAGGACCAGTTCCGCAGAGGAGTGAAACCGGCGTCTGAAGATCTGCTCGAACATTGTCCACCCCCCTGATATGTGAGGCCACCAGAGACTCCAGATGCGATTCCCCCCAGGTGCCTACCAGAGCATTCAAGGAGCAGCCGGAACCCCTTTGGGGGTTGATATATGCCAAGGCCTTTGTATTGTCCGTTTGGACAAAAACCGCCAGACCGTCCAGCAACCCCTCGAAGTACACCAAAGTTCGGAGAATGGCACACACCTCTCACCAATTGGATGATCGACAGCTCTCCCCAGATCTCACAACCCTTGAGCTGAGAGGACACCCAATGTAGAACACCCAACCCATTCCGCTGGCGTCGGTAGTAAGAGGCCACAGGAGGAAGGACCATGGGCACCTCAGCCTGTAGATTCTGAACCCCCAGCAACCATAGCAGGGAGACCCGCAGTGCTGGTGACACTGAAATCAAAGCTTCGAAAGCTGAGACGTCGGCAGGTAGTGGGAGAGGATAAAACACCAGGGGACGTAACTGAAGATGGGCCTAAGGAACTAGAAAACACGCAAAACGCCACGTGCCCGAACAGCCAGCAAGCGACGGACCCTCAAGAGACAGAAACACCCTCTCCATCCTGGGGCAAACCAGTGCCCCATCGAAAACTAGGTCCTGAGAAGGCTCCAGCACAGACTTCCGCCAGTTCACTATCAAACCCCAGTCCCGCAATGCCTGGCAGACTAAAGGGAGATGAGGCAGGACGGCCTGCCGACAGGACTCCTCGACCAACCAATCTTCCTGGTAGGGAAAAAAATCTGCACTTCCTGCAGATGCAAATGCACCACCAGGGGAGTCACAAGCATGGAGAACACTCCGGGAGCCGATCGCACCCCGGAAGGGAGCACTTGGAACCGAAAACGCTGTGATCTCATCCAATCACCCCTGCACAACATCCAGAGTACGTTCTGCAAAGCCGCCATGTTGAAGCGTTCCTTCCGGACGAAGCAGTGCAGGGCCTCGAGACACATAAGCAGGTGACACATCCTAAAAGGCATAGGGACCAGGAACCAGTGCTTAAAGTGGGCCGGGGCCTGCCGGGGTCGGGCCCCGGCAGTCTCCAAAAAGTGGGACTGAGCCGGGGCCCTGCCGGGGCCCCCCATCCCACACAACATTGGCGGGATGCATTATCCCACCGCGGTTGCGACGGGAGATGCGCCCGCCAGTTTAATTTCAGGCGAGCTGACAGAAGTGCCAGCCAGGCACAGCGTCGCTGAGGCTGGCTGGCACTTCTGTCAGTCACTGTAACTTCCCTGATGACCCCTCATTTGAGGGGTCATCAGGGAAGTTACAGTTCCTTTGTTTGCCCTCGCCAGGTCACTGACCCTCAGCGAACCTGCGGGCTCCATGATCTAAAATGCAGATTAGATCACGGAGCCCGCGGGTTTGCAGAGGGTGAAAGGCGCCTCGGGGACAGTGATCTGTCTGCTCTGAGCAGAGATCACAGAGCCCGAGGCACCTTTCTCCATCGGCAAAGCTTTATAAAAGATGCCTTGAATTGTATACGTTTCAAGCCATCGTTTATAGAAATATTTCTATGTTTATAAAAGACCACTTGAAACGTGCACAATTCAAGGCATCTTTTATAAAGCTTTGTCGATGGACAAAGCTACCTCGAGTTTTGTCCATCATCAACGCTTTATAAAAGATGCCTTGAATTGTTTACGTTTCAAGCCGTCTTTTATAAACAGAAATATGTTATAAATCTCTATGCTTATAAAAGGTGGCTTGAAAAGTGCACAAACCATAGTAAGTTAAGCACACAAGTGTGCGTAAATTACTATGGTTTGTGCACTTTTCAAGCCACCTTTTTATAAACATAGAAATACGTAACATTGGTATGTTGATAAGGCTTGAAAGGTACACAAACCATAGTAGTACGCATACAAATATATAAATCCTCACATACATTTATATATTTGTTTGCGCACCTTACAATGATTTGTGCACGTTTTAGGCCACGCCCACAATGGAAGCCACGCCCCCAAACGAGGGCCCCCCCGCAATTTCTTACCCCACTTAAAGCACTGCCGGGAACACCCGCATGTAGAAAACTTTACCTCGAACAGGAAGAGGGACGGGCAAGACGTAACCCAGAACAACAATTCGGAGAGAACGGAACCCATGGCCAACTACTTGGTCTGTGAGCCGGGTACCAAAGTCCTAACCATGCAAACCTGGACAGGAGGAGACAGGAACGGCAACTGATAACCCCCTCTGGAAGGAGCCCTGTACCCAGGAAGTCGAACCCCACCGGTCCCATACACCTCCGAGAAGATAGAGACAAGGAGCCAGGGAAAACCGCCAGTCACTGCATTTGCACCAAAGGAAAATCACAGGACGTTGAAGCAGGCCTGCGCCGCAATATAACAGCATGCTTGTCAGCCGACAAAAAGATCGGACCCATCAAAAGGAAGATACAGGACAGCCCAGTAGTCAAGCAGACCATGGCCCCTCAGCCGACAGAGGAGCCACCAGGCTGACGTCAACGGGCAGAGTACTGTCACCAAGCAGGGCAATGCAAGCCATCCCAGCTAGCAGACACCAAAGGCAACCCCATACCTGGGGTATGCCTATACCGGAAAACTCACAGAAGGAACAGCCCGCTCCACCGGCACCAGGGGCTCCGAGAACCCCTTTAAGTACAGACATGTGCCACAATCTGCCATATTTCCACATTTCTGAGAGGCGTGAAAGCAACACGTCGGCACCGGGGGACGTAGGCCCTAAAAGAAGAGAGACTGGGAACCCCTTGCATGGCCGTTACTTCCATGATGCATTAGCAGTTTCCATAATTCCATGCCAGACAAGTGAAAACAAATTCATCTCCTTCGTCCATCCCGAAGTTCAGAGGAAGACGACAGGACAAGGTGCCAGCGTCCATGGCTAGCACAGACACAAACACACCACTAACTCACCACCTGTATACACAGCACAGGACTTAGAGGTGGCTTGAGCGCTGCATCATGTAGCTGGCACCCCATTCTCTACCTGTCGAGCCAATGTGTACCCCTCCAGAAGGCACCAACCAAGAGGGAAAAACCAAACAAAACAATCCCCTACGCAACACCGCATGTCCTCACGCCGGCCTACAAACTTGCAAAACAGAACCGGGCGAGGCACCTGCCTCCGTAAGGCACACCAAGGAGCCGGCTTGAATGGGACGCCAAGATGGCCATACTAGGAGAGGGGAAAGACAGCAAGCACAGAGCCCCCTCCCCTCTCCTTACCTTCCCCCGGGCCCAGCAGTACCCGGGACATAATGCCTACGCTGCGGTCTGGAGCCCAGCAAAGAAACGAGCGAGGCAATCCCGCTCAACTGGGACCCCAAGCCCCGCAGGGGACCAGGAGCAGCGCCCTCCCGAGGGAGCCAAAGGCCCCGCCACACAGCCCCCCCCAGGGGGCCAGCAATCAGTGTTCCCCAGTGTCACGCACTGGGAAGAAAAAGTCCAACCTGCCGCAAGCAGGAAAAATTAAACTGATGACGTGGATGTGGGGGAGGAGTTATAGGGATTTAAAGAAATAGAATAAGGTCCTGTGTCGGAGGCAGGGGCCTCATGAAGTAAGTACTGGGACGAGGAAGGGCAGACGTGGAGGTAATGGCCTTCCACACACTGCTCATTACCATGTCCGGTAATAACGAGGGGGTCAAGCTGTTGCTGCTGCTGCTGATGATGATGAAGGTGGAATCCAAGGAAAGATTGGAATGATACCTGGCAGTATCGCATTGTCACTGTTGTGTGGCTATAGTGAAACGCATGACAACTAAACATGTGTAAATGTAATAAAAACGTATTGTCAGACTGTGTCCCAACCACAGCAGTGCAGAAACTGGAGAGGGATAGACAACTACACTGGGAGATCATGCCAGTTAACACGCTCAGCAAATGCCATGTAAAAGTAACGGCAGCAAAGAAATTGAGGACCACCTTAAAATATGTACTCCAAACTATATATCCAGGAGTGGTAAACATCCACAACGAGCTAGAGTGCATGCCAATTCCAGGTATTGCCTATATGTACAGCACTAATTTCAATGGAGTGCAGCGCAGAAGCCATTGCAAAACAACGGACTGGCAATAGTAATAATTTGGTTCTAATATGGCTTTCATGCACTGCTAGGCCTTCCGGAGCGAAGCGAGGGACTCAGCACGAGCTTTGGACCGTTAAAGGACATGTACGCCCTCCTGGCAGGGCATGGAAGCCATTCGCACCCCAGGGTTCGTCTGGGGTATCAATGGCTTTCACCAGTTTTCATCGGGAGATCCGCAGTCAAAAAAAGATGGCCACCGCCACATGGAAAAGGGACTAAGTCCTTTTTTCATGACTATGGCAGTGGCCAAATGGGAGGACCGCAAGGACCAGAGTGCAATTCTCCGGTCCCACAGGTTAAGTGAATTCTCGCCTCCTGTTCCAGCCACCTAATTGGCCCGAATACTGCTCATCATGTGATTTAATTTAATACACGTTGTCTTGTATAGCAACCCCGTTTTTGGAGGCTTTGTTGTGCGTGGCCTCTTAAGAAGAACAGAGTGGTTGGGATATTAGAGGGGAAGACAGACGTAAAACCTGAAATGTGGAGTACAGGCCGGAAGTACCAGAGGGCCGATAAGTTTCTATGTGGTTTTTATTATTAGGATATTTATTGAGTGCGGATGGAGCTTCGGGAAGCACTTGAGCACTTTGCAAGTCATGGGGGGCGAACACAGCGCGAGAAGCAGATCGCAGAGGGGTAAATACAAAGGAGTGGTGTGCTACCAATGGTGGGTGAAAAATTTGACAGCAAGGCATCTACAGAGGAGCAGGTGGCCCAGTCTCACGTTTGGTGGAGAGTGGACGGGTTGTGGACCTACACGATAAGAACAAGCCCTTCCTTTAAGAGGAGGGCTTTGGGCTCCTTCCTGAAATGTAGAGGAGGTGGCACGTGTGATGTTGACACACAGAAGGTTCCAGAGCCTGAAAGCATAGACAGAGAAGGCCCATCTTCATGTTCTTTCAAGGGCCACCACGAGGGTGGAGCAGGAGGAACAAACTGCCTGGGGTCTCGCACTTAGGGGGGCCTCGCTGCACCCTCTCCTGAGTAGAGGTCAGCACAGTTCACAAGTGTCCTTTATTCACACGGGGGACTGCGCCATCTGCTCCCTGCCCCTGCAATGATTTTGTGGTTTGTTGCAAAGCCGATTGGCTCCACAACCAGCAGCGAAATAATGGGAGACAGTAGGGCTCAGAAGTGAGCTCTGCTGCCTCCCGTTATTCAGCTGACAACATAGACATGCTCCTCTACTGTCAGTCAGTGTGTTCACGTTGCTCAGCGTGAACATGCCGACATACGAGAAGAGTTCTCTCCTGTCAGGAAGCATGTCTACGTGCAAGAGTGAAGGGAGGGCTATCCGGCCCCCCCGTGGCTGCGCGGGTGCTTTTGAAGGGTGCATGGATGTAAGTTAAGTGTTGTAAGTTAAGTGAATGAGACTATTCTGGTGAAGTTTCAATGTTACAAGCAGATAACTCTCTCCATCATTTCTGAAGCATCACACTTTAGGACTGCTGCGAGAATGAGATGTCTCATGTCACTACTTCCCTTCTAATCACCCCCCTGGCATGCAAGTGCCAACCCCACATCACAATTTCAACTACCTAAAAATGTATGCATATTAATGCAGGTGCTAATAGTGAAATGTTTTAAGTTAGTAATTGCAGGGCATTTGTTAACAGAGAAGCCCAGGCACCGTTTAACGTCTTTTCTTTTCCTTCTGGCCACAGCTCTGTAGGTCAAGCCGGCAGGGGCTGGACGACAGTTTTGAAATCGAATAATGAGTGGGGCCAATGTGGGCGCAATAAACCCAGTGTGCTGTCTGTCTCCCCACTGAGGGATGGCGCCTGGGTCTTTCAGCTTTTGCAGTTCAAATGGGCCCTCAAGCAGCTGCCCCATGTTGGCAATCTTATGACACAAAACCTACTGAGAATCTGCAGCATTTAACCACCTTGCTGCATTATTTTGACTTCATTAGTGATTTACACACTCCACAGGTGCCTTGGCCTATTTATCTTATCTGTAAGGCTCCCACTTCCCTCACAATTCCCTTAGCCCAACTAGGAAGCTGAATAGTTATTTCACCTTACCATTGGCCACTAATTGTACATTTCACCCCAATTCAGAGGCTGTTTACTTTCATAATGCTATGCTACTTTTTGGAGGTGGGCCACCTGAAAGCCGAAGTTAAGACTTTGGCTATTTCATAGTGAGTGTTGATGTTGCATGAATAGGCTTTTGTGCTCTGCATGTTTGATGCTGCTTTCGGTCCTTAACGAGTGCTCCAGGCTGGCGACAGATTGAAAGAGGCCTGGGAGGGCTTGAGCCCTCCGTAGCCAGCGACTGGCGCTGCCCATGCAGCCAAGTTGAGTCAACAAAGACGAACATTTTGGGAGGGGGTTAGAGCCCGATCTGCTCAATGCTTTTGTGCCACTGCATGGCATTCTTTTTGATTGGGTTATTAGGTGTGCCACCAATAAGCCAAAACCATTGCTATAGCTAACAGCCTGTGGTGGAAATAGACTTGTTTTACTGGGGCATCCCTCCTACCACAGTGAAAGGGGCTGGGTCCATCGAAGAAGGATTAGGTGGGTCTAGGGAAGGTATTTTAGTCACGCCCATGAACATTTGCCTCTTCCCCTCAGAGGATTTATCGTCAGCAAAGTTCAAAATCTGCACCCCTTTCAAACCTAAAAAATGCACACCAATTATTTCCAGTACACTGCAGCATTGACAAAGGATTTCACAGGGTTCCTGCTCAAACCCTCAAGTAGACTTGTGGGGAAGTGTTTCACTTTGGAACCTAGCAACCACGGTTCAAATCCCTGCCGAACATCGTTTGAAGCACTAACACACCACAGCATTCTGAAATAAAAGTATAGTGCATATAGATTTCCCAGGATTGTGGAGCTGGATCTAAGATCCGGTGAGTAATTTTTTTTGACAGATCCCAGATCTGGGAAGATCCGTCCAAATGACAGCATTGAGCAGAGCTAGGGAGAAATGGCATATGAGAAGGGACACAACGCTTGTAGATGTTATTTAGTTATTCCCCCCCCCCCTATTGAATTCTCATGGCCATGCTAATCCCTATGGCAATTCTCACCTAGTTCCTGTCCTCCCCACCCAAAACACCTACTCATTGTAACTCTTTGAGCTTGCTTTAATCAAGCCGTGCCGTCAAACGTTGCCCTCAAAATGCCTGCAAGTGTTTCTCAAGAGTCTTCTGAGATTTAATGACTTAATTGGAGTTGTAAACGCAGTGCTGGTGTAATAAAAATGTCTTGACTAGGTCTGCCTTCAGTGAAAGACACGCAGGGTGAATTTAAATCGCATGGCTGAAGTCCTGTTAAACAAATATTGGCAAAGCCAACAGTTTTGGCGTGTGCATATGTATTAGGCATTTGCCAGGCACTGCTATTAGATGCCCAGGTACTCAACATTTTGCACTTGCTACCGTCAACGGCCAGTTAATAGCAATACAGCAGTGCCTTTCCCACACCTACACAACAGCCCAAACCCAAACTGTTAGCATTGCCAATGCTTGTTTTGCTTTACCCTTGATGCACAAGACTATGCATCAAGGATAAAGCAAACATATTACTTGGCTAAACTGGCCCATATTGAATTTAGCCCAATCTAGCCAGCAATAACAATTATGGTGCACAGTCAGCCTGGACATAATTTCTGTGGCATGGATTTTTACTGGCTGGGAGTCCGTACATAGTAATGGCATATATTGGTGCAGCCTGCATGGACATACATGGGCGACAACCAGCATGAATATATGTTTATGCTAGCATATGTTGTGTGCAAATGTGGCATGGAATGTACTAGCAAAGCCTCCTGTGCAAGGTTGGTGACTTGCAACTATTGGGTTTTTCCATGTGCTTCCATACAAAACCAATTGCTAACTGTAAGGATTTCTACCCAATATTGAAAAGAAAGTGCTGTAAAATGTATAATTTTAACCCAATGTTTCAAACATTTTCTTGGGAGAAACCCTTCAGGCAACTCTTGTTTGGTTTGGGTTCCCTCACTGTGCTCTGTCGAACCCGCATAGTTGGCGCAAACAATTAAGCATCTTCAGTTCAGAAATCCACCAACCTTCATTGTACATCTATCTGATGTGCGTTGTAATGCACACACAGGGAGAGGGTGCTCCTTAATGCTGGCGTCACATGCAGTCATGCCATCCTATATATATTTATGCATATGATGCAAAAGTTAGTCTGGCATAAACCTTTCTTCAGTAGATAAATCTAACTTTGCTGTAGTTCATTTACAGTTGTGCTATTAAACCATATTTGGGTTCCTCCACACAAACAGTTGGGGGAAGGTGGTACCATCCCACCCCCCTCATTATTCCAGCAGTGAATAAGATCACATGTAAGCCAAGGGGGAGAGACCCCAACCCCACAGCACATTGTTTTATGATAGAACGGAGATTTACCATGCAAAATAACCACCAGCCCTGTCGATAGATGCCATTTTGTGTTAGAGCAGACGCCATCTTTTACTAGACCCAAAAATCATCCCTCTGCAAAACCCAGCTCTCCCCATCCCCAGCGCCTCGCATAGAGAGCCAAAGCCACCGCCACCTCCATTCCCCACCAGCTCTGCGCGAGTCTTGTTCTCACAGAAGTTCAGCCATTTATTGTTGCAATTGCTTAGCATCACTTCCCCAGATTAGGCTCTCCGCAGAGCGTGGGATAGAAGCAAGACTGAACAAAGTGCCCATCCATCTCCACAAAACTGCCCATCCCTCTTTCAACCCCCACCCCGCCAGGCAATGTACCACCAATCCCCAACCCTCCACTCTTTCATGCTGATACCATCTGACCTCTTCATACCAGAACACCCACGATAGACTTAATCCTGTATAACACTATATTCCCTACAAGTCAAAACATGTCCATCAGTGTCATGAGATATGGGGAAACATAAAATACTAGATCAGATGCAGGGCCCCAGTATCAAAGAAGGGCAGAGGTCGGAATGTCAATATATTAACCCATGTTTCTCCAGTGTGCCCCCATTCATGCAAGTATTTCATGGTTGCCATTATTCTCATATTATCAGTTCATGTTGCATTAGCTTAGACAGTTAGGAATGTTTCATACTTGTCCTGACCTTCACCACGGAGATGAGCCCAGCTGACCCGCGTGCCACCAGACTGACTGTGAATCAGTGGCCAATCTCAGCCTGGCATCCCCTATGGAACAAACTGTGCCACATGGCCCCTCCAATCTGCACCCTGAATTAGTACCCTATTTGAAGTCGTACTTGCTGACGATTTTTACCCTTATAATGTGCTGCCTGTGTATTGTTTTTCAGAGAGCTCTCAGGCAGCAGAGTTCTTTGCTTGCTAACTTTTTTTTATATAAAGTTTGTTATCCTTGCAATTCATCTCTTGGTCCCAATCCCTGACAGGGTGTGTCCTCATTATTTGGTCTATTTCATCCAAAACAGGACTGCAAGACTTGTCCTTGGCCTCAAGCCCAGGGATAGCATCTCTCCAGGACTGAAATCTCTGCACTAGCTCCCAGTGGCTGCGACGATTAAGTTAAAAACCCTCTGCATTGTCCTCAAGGCCTTCTGGGGCCTGGGGCCTCAATACCTTCAACTCTCTCTTGGTAAATATCTTCCATCTCGAGCTCTTCGCTCATCTGCCTCCAACTCCCCCAGGGTCAGTCGCTTCTCCAAGCAATGAGTCGGTGGTAGATCTCTTTTTTCGGCTGCGGCCTCCCTCTGAAACAGCCTCCCTGCCTCTCTGAAACTTGAGGAGAACCATCTCTGGTTCTGGAAGCACCCCAAGACCTTCCTCTTTGCTTCTGCTTTCTCTCCTCTTCTTCCCTGCTGAGCTCCTGGCCGAAACTGAAATTGGACTGGTCCCCTGGCTACCCTCTGTTCTCAGGCCCAGGACCCCTCCCCACCGGTTGCACACTTGCACTGCGCCCCCTGGCAACCCTGTACTCGGTGGCTGTTTCTGTATCCCTACAGCCCCCTACCAGCATGTCTGCACTTAACCTTGCACTTGCCACGAGATGGCTGCACTGCATATTTATTGTTTATTATTACTGTTATCCTATGTACTGCACTGCCCGTCTCCCGTCCCCCCCCTTCACTTGCGCGATCTCAATATGACCTGGCCTAGTAAGCTTGTTGTCTCCGTCTTCCCTCTGTTCCCCCTCCCTTGCCTCGTCGCACCTTGAAACACTTGTGTATAGGCGCGTTATAAATGCCATATCATATCATATATTGGGAAATTGCGTGTTTTAGGGTGTCAGCCTACAAAACTCAAGGGGAGATTTCTCAAGTCTCCTGTTTGTGGCGGTGCCGTCGCTGGCAAAGTGCAAAAAAACGTAGGTGGCCTCACCAAATGTTGCCCCGGGCCGCACCACATCTTGTGACAGCCCTGATTCTTTCCATTCTTCACCAGCGGAGTTCAAAAGTCTGCACATGTCCTAGCTTTTTATGGATCGTAGACCTCGATTGACGCCCAGATTCTCAGTGAGGTAGCTTGAGGACTTCAGGGTGATAGCCTTGGAGATGATGCATCAGAATTTTAAAGTGCAACCTGCTTGCACCAGAAACCAGAGCAATTCAATAAGAGTCGGTGTGAGTTGGTCAAAATTGCAGATTCCTTTGGAAACTTCCCGACAGTCTCCAGTGAGGCAGGGGACTTCTTCACAGAGGGTTGACATTTGGAGTCTTCACTGCGGCTGGTATAGTCTTCAACAAAGTACTTGCTGCCATATCAAAAACAGACGCCTTCATGATTAAATGTCACCTCTTGGTATGTGGGCACTAACAGGACAGAAGGTTTGGAGTGCATCCAAGAAATCTACCTATAGATGGGAAGTTAGCGAATCACCTAAACACAGGGTTAGAGAAGTGCTTTTAATGAGTGGTACCACAGCCACCTACCCCCCACAAAGACCATTGAACTGTGCACTGTGCCTGGTGTAAAGAAGAAATCCAGCCCCCGAGTACTTACCGCTCCATGATTTTGGCATGCTAAAGCATGGATTCAAAGGGGATCCGTTCATTTAAGATCTCTCCCATGTTCAGGATCGGGTTCTAAAAAGAGTAATCCATGATCTGCGAACAGGTAGCCTCAACGTAGAAGAACTTCATGCGATGCAGATCACGCCTGCCGAATTAGACATCAAGATCTGCAATACTTTATCATAGTACTTTGTGGTAAGAAACGGTTTACAGAGAACGCCCTGCGGGAGAGGGGAACACAACAGAAACACCTCTGCCCCAGACCTGTGTGCTTAAAATCATTAAAGAAAGTCCCTTTATCGAAGTAGACAGCTGAAAAACTGGGCAGGGCTACAACTCCATTAGCTAAAAAAAGATATGAAAGGAGTGATTCAATTGGGACACAAAGGAGATGGGGTGCATGAGAGGGACAACAAGAAGTTGAATCCTACCACACATATAGTGTGGGCATTTCCATCTATAATTCACTAGGTAGCCCTATCACAACATGCTGCAGCACCGCACAGTGCGCATGGTGGCATTTGTAAAGAGAATAAAAAAGTGAAATTAGCAATGCAGTATACAGCATATAGGTAGATTCCCGGGCAAAAGCCTTTACACCGTGGGCATCTAGCCAAGACATTAAATCATGCACATAGAGTCAACAAAACCACGTAGTCTGTTAAACACAATCTACATGTGAATCCACAGGATCATTTGGTCACACTCTGGAAGTAAACCTACTCATTTGTCTGGACAGAAGAGGCTTCTCCATCATTTTCCAAAATTCGATAACATCTAATTTGATCTTGCATGTATTTCAGTAAAATTCATAGTTCAAAATGCACTGAATTGCAAGTCAGTAGCCAAAGTACAACTGTTCATCTCACTTTTTCTGTTCCCTGCCCCCAGATTCTAAATCAAACCTAAGATCAGTCTATAGACTGACACTGCCATTTTCTAAGGTGCGTACGTGCTCCCTGCTGTAAGCCCTGTGAGCAGGAAGAGAGTAGAAACAAGGTCTTACTTTGTTCTCTGCCAGCTGGTTAATAAGCGTCTCCCTTGAAACCTGTGGGAGGCTGCGCACTTTCTTCTCGTACTGTCCAATGAGCATCTCCACGGCTTGCTTCTGTTCATTCCACAGGATGCAGTCTGTGAGCATCTCATTTAGCTGCTGCTGCCGCACCTCCACGCCATGCTGAGTGCTGTCCCACTGGCTCTTCACCTTCTCCACTGTGGAAGAAACAAGAATCAGATGGGCTGCCACAACAACCACTCACCGTTCTACCTTTCTAGCTCCCTCTACATAGTTTTATATAGTATTGCACAATGTGAGTTGCAAACAGCATGTCACGCTGACTCTGTGGAACAAGCGAGACACAGGCCTCATATTGACTGGTTACTGCTTCAGTCTCTGCATTTCTGTAGTAACTAATAACCTTTGTCAAAACCGGTTTCCCTGAAATGACTGCTATCAAGTCCCCTGAAAACTGGCAGCTACGGATAACTACAACCATTTCTAGTCAGCTAAGGGAACTGTGCCATTCCTATAGGTAAAAGCACTTCTTGAGAATGAAAGTAGTTAAGAGTAGAAGACCCTTGGCTCCATACAATGGGGGGATAGGGCGGGTCCCTTGGTAGCCCCTTTTGCTCATGTGAATCAACTAAGATTTAGGAACTAAACAAGTTGTCATAACACACAGTTTAACATGTTACAAACAAAGTAAAAACCAAAGTTGGGTAATACTGGTACATGGACCTGGGTTTACAAGAAAACACATGCCTGGATAACCAGAGAATGGACACTTTGGGCTGCCACGAAGCCTTGAAAAAAAACGGAATTCGAAAACACCACAGACCGGTCCGTCGCCCAACATGCAGGGATGGATGCCTAAGAGAAAATTATCAGAACATATATATACTAAATCATTCACGAAACCTGGGCTGGCTGTTCTAATTTGGGTAAATGATTTCCAGAGATTGGATATCACACTGGATACAGGAAATGCAGGCAACCTCAGACGGAGAGAACAGTGCAAGGAGAACATGTATTAAAAGGTAAAATTGACTGGTCACCTAGCCTAAGACTGTGACCCCTGCAAAAGCCCCAACCACTTCCATGCGCCCTCTCCTTCATGCAATATGGCTATTTCTTGCATTTGTCTCCTCTGATCTCCAAATCACAAAATGCCAGTCCACCGTACCCCAAAAATGGCTGCCATTGGAGGCCCCCAGTGTTACTGAATAGGTTACGGCATGAAGGAGGGGTGCGATTGCAGCACCACCCTTGATTCGAGGAAAGTCAGATATGGCTGTTTGCAGGATAGGGCCTTGATCTCACCCACTCCTGGCAGAGTTGATGGCCACAAGGAAAGCTGTTTTCCATGAGAGGAACTTGAAAGATGCCTGATAGATAGGCTCGAAGGGGGTTCCCTTGAGCCTCGTCAGCACCTCTGAGTTCCTCCGCCGGGGCAGGGGACTTCACCTGCGGGAAAAGTTGAAGCAGACAGTGGGACCAAAGTGAAGATCTTCCTGGAGACCTGGTGTAGAGGGAGATGGCCACCAGATGTAACTTGATAGAGGCGTGCACCAGCCCCGCCTTGGCGAAGGACAACAATTACGGAAGTATCTGCGTGGCCGTGATCTTCTGCTTGTGACCGTACCACTTAAGAGTAGATGACGCTCTGGCCTTGGCAAGGTCCTCCCTGCAGTCCGCTGGCAGCTCGTATCCTCCAAACTCTAGGGCTGCAGGAGCCAAGCCCTCAGGTTCAGCGATCCTGGGTCGTGATGCTGGATTGCGCCTCCTCCTCTGGTGAGCAGATCCTTGACCTGCGGCAGCTTGACCAGAGGCGACGCTGAGAGACTGAGAAGGTCTGGGTACCAAATCTGCCTTGGCCACGCCGGGGTGATGAGTATTATCCTGCATTGAAACTCTCAGTTGATTGATGACTTGCAGTAGGAGAGGGAATGTGTACAGAAACAGGCATTCCCACGGGAAGGAGAACGCGCCCCCCCTCTACGCCAATGCTCCCCGGCTGGTAGAACCTACAGGCAAATTACTGGCATTTGGAGTTGGCTGCCGTTGCAAACAGATCGATCTGTCCCACTTGATGAAGATGTGGTCCCACTTGGTCCAGCCAAAGTTCCCACTCGTGGCTGGAGCACAACTCCATGCCGCGGGAATTAGCAATAGTGTTCTTGACTCCCGCCAGGTGAAAGGGGATGAGGAACATCTCTTGTTCGACGGCCCAGTGCCACAAGTTCTGCGCCTTTTTGGGAAGCGCTGGGGATCGAGTGCCCCCCGCTTCCTGATGTAGAACATTGTGGCGCTTTTGTCTGTGAAGATCCTCACCACCTTGCCCTTCAGAGATGGAAGGAATGACTTGAGGGCACAGAACACTGCCCGTAGCTCCTGAATATTGATGTGTAGTTCTTTCTCCTCCGGCAGCCACAGGCCTCTGGCGTGCAGACATCCAGTGTGGGCACCCAAGCCCTCCAGGGAAGTGACAGTTTCCTGGAAAGGAGGATTTTGAAACCCTGTGCCATGGGCGAAGTTGGAGTGTACACCCCACCACCTTATTACCCAATGGAATTCTTCGTCGAGAGGGATCTTGTCCGTGACGCTTGCAGACACTTGTATCCAGCAAGCATCCAGGAACTCCTAAAGAGGTTGCATCCATAACCTGCAGAGCCGGATAAGTTAGATGCAAGACGACATCATGCCGAGCAGCGACTTGATGGTCCTCACTGTTGTGGTCTTCAGTGACAACAGCATTTGCACTTTCATCAGCATGGCCGCTACCCTAGCCTCCCAGGGCGATGGTAGACAGGAGTCCATGTTGAGCCTGACTCCTAGGAACAGCGCGTTCTGTGATGGTGTCAAGCAGGACTATGGGTGACTGATGGAGAAACCCAGATCCGTAAGTAGCTGGACGGTCGTCTCGTGAATTGGCCCGGATGAGCCAGTCGTCGAGGTACAGGTACACGTGTATCCCTCATAGATGTAGATGGGCCGCCACTGGTGCCAGGCACTTCGTGAACACCCTGGGAGCCGAGTCTAAGCCGAACAGGAGGGCCTTGAACTGGTAGTGCCTTCCCTGTACCACAACGGGTACTTTCGGTGCTACCTGTGAATGGGGACGTCAAAAGGTCTCTTTCCTCCAGTTGGCCGAGCACGTGCTGCAATGTGACCATTCTGAATTTTTGGGACTCGAGGTACTTGTTGAGACGCTACATGTCTAGAAAGCGCCTCCAGCCCCCGGTCTTCTTTCTGACTAAGAAGCATCTGGTGTAGACTCTGGAGCTCCAGAGTCGTCTTGGAACTAGCTCTAGCACCCCATTTCTTAGCATGGCATGTACCCCTTGCAGGAGTTGAGGGATATGCTGCTCCTGCCAAGTCACCGGAGGGATCCACGGACACTTGTGGTTCAACTCCAGGGTATGTCCAGCACCCATCTATCGGTGGAGATCTTTTGCCACTCGCGGATGAATCCAGTCATCCGGCCTCCCACTGGGGTGCATGGATGGAGACCCGACGCTCTGGCTGGTTCAGCCTGCTTCGGCGCCTGCATTCCGCCTTGGGAGCGACGGCAGCGCTGGCCACCTCCATCGAAGGCTTCGGACCGGCCTCTGTAGGCCTCCTGGGTCGGGGACCGGGAGGGCTAATAAGAGGAGAAACCTTTAGTCGATCTGCCCAACCTTCCTATGGAAGCGTGAAAGGGTGAAAGGGAGAGTTGTTGGAGATTGCCCAGGGCTCGACCCATCTCTGTATCAGTCTTTATGGCCTGCAAGGACTCGTCAACAGCCTTCCCAAAAAGGTTATCCCTGTCAAAGGGCATGTCCAGTACCCTCGTCTGGACCTCCTGGTGGAAATGAGTGGCCTTCAGCCAGCCTCAAGGATGGAGGTAGACACCATTCCCCATCTGTTGTAAACGTGTGTCAGCGATGTCCAAGGCCACTGTGATGCCATGGTCTGAAGCCACTACTGCCCCTTCCTGGTGGAGTGTGATCGCCTCCTCCCTCTTGTCGTCAGGCAGGAACTCCAGGATCAGGCCCAGTTTGTACCACGGTTCCCTGTCGTACTTGGCAAGGTTCGCCAATGCATTGGCTGCCTTGATGGTCGACGCCGGAGTAAAGGACCTTCCTCCCCATGGCGTCCAACTTCTTCCCTTTGTTGTCCGGAGGGACCGAGGACGACGACGATGAGGCGTTAGACAACCTCTAACTCGCAGCCGCCGACACCACCGAGTCCGGCGACGGTTGTGACTGTAGGCACTTGGGTGCGGACTCCAGCACCCGATAGCTTTTCTCCAGCCTATCCCGCTTGGCTGGGGCCATGCAAGGATTCTTCAGGAGAGCTAAGCCTTCCTACCACACGTCGTCCAGGCGGGGCACTGCCAGGTTGGTCTTCCTCTTGGCCACGCACCTCTGGTATAGGAAGCCCTCCTTCTTAGTCTCCTCGGTTGTCAGCTGGAAAAGTTAAGAAGCTTTGACGACCATGGCATGAAACGACCCCACCTCATTGGTGGAGACGCCCTCGGTTGTGGCGAGTCACCCGCCGTGACGATATCGTCATCCGTCGTTGCCATTGCTGTATCCGTCCCAGTGTCTATCAGCGGGGAGGGCACCGGGCGCAGGTGTGGAGGTTGATGCGGAGGTGTCGGATGGCACTTCCTCTTTTTAGCCATAGGCTGATCAGGAACCACAAGGGCTGGGGCCTGCGGCATCCTCTTCTGGACTTCTGACACCAACATGTGTAGCGTCGAAAGGATGTCCAGAGATACATCTCTCGGCTGAGCAGGCATGGTCGGCACACTATGCCCCACGCCGTCATCCTCCATGTCCTCATGGACCGTGAGCAGGGACTCCTGGTCCTCCATGTCTTGAGGTCACAGGCCAGCCACATGCCCTGCCCTGCCCCATCGCCCACCCCTTTTATTGCACCATGATGGGCCGGCGCCGGGCTCAGAGACGGCATCCTTTTCTCTGGTATGACAGCAGACTTCGCAACCACCCCGGCTGAGGCCTCCCACCTCCTGCACCGCCTGGGCCTTCTTGGGCAGGTCGACTGTCTTTTCCTCCACCCTAGGGTTCTCAGCCTTCTCCAGCAACTTAGCCGGATTGGACCACTTCCTTTTTGAGGAGGAGCTCGATCGGTGGGTGGTGATGGATGCAGATGGTGACGTTGATCTCTCCCTGCCCATCGAGGGACCCATTTGTGCGGCGACCCCGACGGAAGCAGCCTTGCTGTGCTTGGCCTTGTCTTGGGCCCCCATGGATGGGGCACCCTTAAAGGACTCAGAAGTTTGCTCTTCGGACCGGCCGGTCCTGGATGAGGTATGACCCTGCTTGGGGCACAGAACAGTGGCCTTTGCGCTTAGCCACGCCATCAGTCTACTGTATCGATCCTTCATCGTTCTCTAGGAGAAGCCGAGGCAGATCTCAAAATATCCTTTGTGGTCCAGGTGAAGGCAGTAGAGCATGGGACGGGAGACGCAAACGTTTTCACCAGAAAAAGACCTTATTCCTCTTTAAATTTAGAGGTGCGTGGCCCTGGGTGCATGCGCTGCCCTGACTCCGCCCTCCGGCGCCACACCTCAGGCCCCTTAGATGCGTCGAGAATAGATTAATATTGCCTAATGACACAAGTTTTATTAGGGGGGGAGGGAGGATGGTGGGATGTATGGAGGAAAGGGGAATAAGAACCAAGAGTATATTAGTCACTACGGTTACTCTTACGTCCCGTCTCCTTTCCTCCATACTGCATGTGCGATTACAACTAAATGTAGCCCTAAGGTGGAGAGGAGACCCTCCTTAAGCAAACAGGTTCCTGAGAACCGCTTGCCCGAAAGCCGCGTCCTGATCTAGAACCGGCATCCAAACAGTAATGCTTGCAGAAAGTCAAAGGGGTGGCCCAGATGGCCACTCTGCTTATGACCTGCCAAGGGACATGCCGCTGGCAGGTCAACTGCCTTGGCTCGGACCGCATGGGCATGCATGTTAGCTGGCAGTGGCTTATGCTGTCCCTCGTAGGCTTCTTTACGGGCTATCGAGGCCTTGCATTCCTGATACCCAGGTCTTGTGCCACCAAAGGTGATGGAGTGTCCGACTTGCAGAAGCCCTTGGTCCTGTCCAAGTAGAATTTTAGTGCACGCCTGACATCAAGGCAGTGCATTACTCTCTGTGCCTCATCCATAGGATCAGAGCAGAACGTAGGCAGCAGCCTGATGTCCGCAGATGCCATTGGTTCGAATGGTTTGTGCACCAGGGCGCCCAGGACTATGTTGAGGTCACACACAGGGTGCGGCCTCTTGATGGGCGGGTAGAGCCTGGCGAGACCTGTTGGTCTCTTGACAATTGGGTTGTAAGAGCAAAAACATTTCTCCTCCGAGTTCCTGTACACCCCAATGGCAGCCAGGTAGGTGCGGAAAGTGTCCACCTACACGCCTGAATGAGTGAGATGCGCTGAAAAGGAGAGCACGTCGTCCAGGGAACAAAGGCCTTAGAGTCTGCCCAGTGACAGAACCTGGTCCACTTGCTCTTATACTGGGTCCTGGTAGATTTGCTCCTGGCGCCCTGTATGATCTCCCTGCATGATCTCTAGATTAACCTGAGAGAAGCCGAAATGTCCTAGCGTGACCTGTTCAGGAACCACGCTGTGAGGGCTAGACCCTGCCCCCCCCTGCTGTGCCAGAAGATGTGCTGGGCCCGTTGGCAGGCGAGTGAGAGGCCTCTACGAGAGGCTGAGCAGCTCCGAAAACCATGGCCTGGCTGGCCACCATGGAGCTCTTAGTATGATGCTTGATCTTGCATTTCACCCTGTGAATCAGGGGTGTGGGCAGAAAGACGTATGTTGTCATTCCGTCCCACCTGATCTGAAAGGCATTGCCCAGGGAACCTGATCCCTGACCCCTGCCAGGAGGTGAACAGTTGACGCTTCCTGTTGGCCTTGGAGGCAAAGAGGTCCACCTGAGGTACCTCCCTGCTTGTTGACATAAAACCTGCTGGTCGAGTTGTCTGTCTGAATGAGGACTAGCTTGCCATCTATAACGAGAAGGAAGGCCCTGAGCGGCAGCCAGCTGCCCTTCAATTCCAGCCAATTGATGTGGTACTCCTGCCGGGTCCAGGTGCCATGGACACAGTGGTTTTCCAGAGTGGCCCCCCAACCCTCGAGAGAGGAGTCCGTGCTGATGGTGACCTGTGGAGTGGGTTGCCGGAAGGGCTTGCCAGTCCGCAGGTTGCAGTCCGTGGACCACCATGTGAGGTCTGGGTGAAGCGACAGAGGAACGTTGATCATCTCTGACTGATGGCCTCGTTCCTGGTTCCAAGATGCTGCAAAGTGCAGCGGTATCCTCCTCATCCTGAGTCTCATGTGGGGGACGGCGAAGAGGACTGCTGCCATGAGGACCAGTAGGTGTTGGTACCACCAGGCCGAGGTCACTTCGCTGCTGAGTAAGTGTACCATGGCTCTTTTAATGGCCGTGATTTTGTCCTCCAAAGGAAAAACTTTCTCGGAGCACGTGTCCCAAATTAGGCCCAAGGAGGTCAGTCTCTGCGTGGGCTGCAGCTGCGACTTCTAGAGGTTGAGTGAAAAACCCAGCTCGTGTAGTGTGTTCTTAAGAGTGTGGGAAGTATGGTGCACTGCTTCCGGAGAAGTAGCCCTGACAAGCCAGTCAGAGGTACGTGTACATGTGGTGGCCCCGAGACCTGAGTAGGGCCGCCACAGTGTTCATCAGCATGGTATAGACCCTGGGGGCCGAGTTGAAAGAACGAAAGGAAGCACCATGTATTGGAAATGGTAGCCCATGATCCTAAATCGTAGAAAAGAATGAGGCTGCAAAATCGGGACGTGTAGGTACGCATCCTTCAGATCCAGGGAGCACATCCAGTCTCCCTTGCAAAATGTCTCCGCTATCAAAGCTGGCGTAACCATCTTACATTTATGAAAAGGTAGGGAGAGGTTGAGGGTGGAAAGGTCCAGCACAAGTCAGGCCCGCCTGGTTCTTCTTCTGAATGGTGAAAAAAAAACCTGGAGTAAAAGCCCACTACCTGGTTCTCGACGAGCGACCGGATCTCCGCCAAAAGCGTTGGAGAGGAGAGGCTGGGATAGGGAGGCGGTACCCCGTGGAGACTACGGCGAGGATCCAGGGGTACACTAAGTTCTGGCGCCAGAAATGTGTATGGAGAGCAAGCCTGCCCCCCACTGGAGACACGTGGGCCCGCAGAGGTGTGTCATGCCTTCTTTCTCTCTGAGGCTGTTGCGGAGGAGGGTGACTGGAAAAAGCCCTTACTCCCCCCACGCCTTTTTGTTATCGCAAATGCTGGGACGGTGAACAATCAGGCTGCCTGGACCTCCACTCTAGGAAGCCGCAGAAACCTCTGTACGTACGCCCGGTCTCAGAGCGCTGCTGTGACGGTGTACAGTTTGGGCGTCGTCTTTGCAAGGATGGATAAAGACTTGGCCATTTCTGAGCTGTTTTTCATCTTATCCAGCTACCGGTCCGTTGTGGAGTGAAGTGGAAGAGGTCACTCCCTTCCAACGGAAGATCTAAGATGCGTTTAATTTTGTAGCATGGAGCCAGGCTTCTTCTCATGTCCGTGGCAAGACAGATGGCATGGCCAGAGGTGTTGATGTGGGTCACGGTTGACTCCAAGATGTCCTGCGCCAGGATCTTGGCCTCTGCCAATCCTGCCTTGAATCGCAATTGGCTCTGCACCAGAAGCTCTGGGAGGAAATTCGCAATTTACCGCCAGTGCCTCTGGTTGACGGCTGCCAGCATGGCATCCGCGTTGGCTTGACGCAGATGCAAGGATGCGTTGGAGGCGTACGGGAAGAAGCTGCGTTCCAAGATCATCTCCTCCCTGCATAGCAGCACCGCAGAAGAGGAAGAGGAGGACGACTGAGGCTTGGAGTACAGTGATGGCGCAGCGATCACAGAGGAGAGTGGCTGAGGGTGGGCCGACAGCAAGAGTGTATCCCCCTCCTTCTGCCTGTACTTGGTGTCCAGACATTTATTTACTGGCTGGGCTGAGTGGGGCTTGAGACAACCCTTCTTGGTCAAGGCAACTACGTCCTTCTGCATGGGTATCCCCGTTCTGGCAAAAGGACGTAGTGTGAGGACCTCTGCAAGGACCCCCTCTGCTGGCTGCTCGACCTCGGGCCTAGGAAGGCCCAAATACTCTGCAAGACGTTCGTGGAAGGCCTTGGCCGAAGATGGTGTGTCGGCGTGGTCCTCATCTGTGTCCACCTGCGGGTTTGGTTGGTCCGGCAACAGAGGGGGGTGCTAGGAGCCGAGGGCTAAGGTGCGGGGCCCGGAGCCAGAGGCTGTGGCGGAGGCTGGTATGGAACCGCCTGTCCACTCAGTTGAGGGGCCGGAGTGGGCTGCTGAGGCTGAATAGAGACCAGTGGAGCCTGGTCTGGGGCCTGGGGCGCTGAGGCCACTGGATGGAGAAAGTCCCTGATGGCGTCCCTGAGGATGACTCCAATCTGGGGAGATTTCCTGAGCCCAAAGAACTTCTCAAAGAACCTGTCCTCGCAAGCTGGATTGGTGGAAGGCAATATTGACGGGGTAGTGGGCTGCTGCTGGAGCTGTTGCGTGCCCTGCCCATATGGACGCAGCAGGAACCTGCCTTGCGCGAAGGAAGGGTAGGCTGTAGGCCACATACCTGGTTGACACCAGTCCCACCTTGACACACAGTCCTCCACCTGCCTTCCATGGAGCGGCGCAGGCCAGATGTCTGGATTTTCTGGCGCGGTGGCCATTTTGTTGACCTGCCTTCCACATACTTGCGTCATGTTGCTTGGCTCGCTGGGCCCTGCGCCGTCCAGGACTCGAGTGTCGATCATGGGGCCTACCCTGTTCCTAAGGCCGAAGCCCGGTAGGCGTTCCGCCCTTGGCGAATCTGCCAGTAGAACATGCTGATGGTACTAGCGCGTAACCCCTTGGGTGAAGACCCGGAAATAGAACCTTTCCGATCCCTCAGCACCGTTACCAGGAGGATCTACAGATCCCTCTGCCTGTCGGCCGGTAGCTGAAGCAGCTTTGGTACTTGTGCTGGTACAAGGACCTGAGCGTCCCTCCCACGCGGGCGAGTCCTTGGAAAGGAGTTTCCCTTGCGGGGTGCACTGGAAAAGAGTGGCCCTTGAATGATAAAAAGAAAAAAAGAAAAAAGAGAAGAAGTGTCCGTGCGTGGAATACATGGTCGAAGCCAAACCCAGGAGCGCTGGTGAATTCGGCCCGTTCCCTTTGACGCGGAAAAGGGGACTGAGGTGTGGCACCGGAGGGCGGAGTCAGGGCAGCGCATGCTCCCAGGGCCGCATTCCCGCGCGCCTCAAAATTTAAAGGAGAAGAAGGTATTTTTCTGGTGAAAAAGGTGTTTGGTCTCCCGTCCCTTGGAATGGATGCCCATGCAGTATGGAGGCAAGGGGATGGGACGTAAGAGTAATACATGCTTTAGTACCGTTCATACACACACATGTAGAACTGCCTGCCTGTTACGCTCACCTGGTATCCACGGGGACGCCATCCTGTGGGGACTCTGGTATCCTTCTTAGCGGCTCCCAGGTATGATCAGCGGAGAAGTTCTGCCTGGAATACAGGTGGGCAATGTTCAAGACTGGGCAACTGGGGTGAGAGCTTCCCAACATCCCGTATGCCCGCAGCACCACTGTCCCCTCGCCTTGTTATGGGTTTTGGCGTGCTCTCTGTCCTGCCTTCTTGGCAGGAGCGCGTTGTCCTTTGTGGGCGAGTGCGATCTAGTTACTTCACTGATGCCGGCCCTTTTGAGTCCTTCAGGTAGGTCTTATTACTGTTATGCTTGTATGCCTTTCTTTGGTTTAAATAATGTCTTTTCTCTTTCCGTAGGTGCGTGGAAGTTCACTGTGGAACGTTGGCTGAGTTGGGACTCACTGGTAAATGATGGTGCATCAAAAGCGCCTTGATGCGGTAAGTAGGTACTATGCGCAGCGCTATGATGCCTTGCCTTTGCTAACCTGTTTCCTTTTCGTTCCCGTAGATTGCGGTGCTCACCTGGAGCAAGTAGTACCAAGGCGATGCTGGTCGATGGGCGACTCGTGAGTTAAGCTTCCGGCACAATTGTAAAATGTCTAATGTCCTGTTTCTCCCTTTTTTGCAGATCCGTCGGTCCGGGTGGCTCGCTGATCCTTGGATGCTGTTTGCAGGAGCAGAGGGCAGCTAGCGGTGGAATTACAGGTAAGCTGCTGCTATTAACAGTGTCCTTTTGTTTTTTCAGATGCTGTTCTTTCGAGGTTCGCAGGTACAGCTGAACACGATGAGCGTCACATTGCAGGATTGCAAAGTAACGCAAAGCGTGTCATTCAAGTCGGGTGTGGTTTAAATAGCTTCAGAAAAGTAGTCCAGGTAAAGTAGTTCCTAGGCTACCACACCCAAAACACTATCCCACATAGCTTGGTTTCAAAGGCACCAAGCTATGTGGGTGCCTCCATGTTGGGTGGCACTGGAAATAAAGTAGTCCCAAAAACACAAATCCTCACGAAGTATGAACCTGGCGCAATGGCGCCAGGACTGGCCCCAAGGGGGCTTCAGCAAAGGATGCCTGAGTTTGTTAGAGACCCGATCCAAGGCCCCTCCTGGCCCATGGGCTGGCCAGGGTTTTCTTTTTTTTTTTTTTATTTATTCATTTATTTTTATTTATTTATTTTTTTTTTTAATACGGGTCGTGACACTGCCTGCCTCATGTGAGGAACTCTCTGGGCCTGCATAGGGTGCAGTCATTGTTTTCCTATTTTAGGCCAGAAATCGCTTTTCCAGCTCTTTCCAGCTGGTCTCAGCCGTGCTGGGCGGGCTGTGTTGAGTGCTCAACAATGAGTTTACCACCCTACTATGAATACCAGTGTGGACAGTCGACAGACACCATCACATTATCTCCCCCGAGCTGCGCTCCTGTTCAGCTCCAGCCTATCAGAGCTCCAAGTGGCCCATTCACACTGCAGTCCTGAGCCTCTTGCCTCATTTGACAGGGGTCTCCCTTGAGACATTAATATGGTGACCCACAGCGCGCTCGGTCCATTTCCATCCTGTGGATCTCATCTTTTTAATCCGGCCGGAGATTCTCCAATTCACATGACATCACAGTCATCCCCCCCACCCGTTCCTCTCCAGTCCTCGCAGGGGCTCGACCGGGTGGGCTCCATCTTTAGCGGAAACTTGTTGCCCAGCGATTTTGCACTGTCCTATCAGCGTATGCATTTTGTATAAATGTCCGATAGGGCTGCTTTGGAGAGGAAGCACCGGCAGAGGCCATCCCGGATCAAGACAGGATTCCATCTGATACAATTATGAAATCAAGCTACGATGCTGTGACTGGTAGCTACAGGATGAAAGGTTCCTGTGGCTTAGGGTGGCAGTTTTATACCAGAAACACAAGCAAGAATATGTAAACATACCTTGTGATTAACGAGGTTATACAAAGCGTGCCATGATAACCAGATGTTGCTCTAAAATGGATGCTTTTAGTTATACTTTTTGTGAAAGGTTGCAATTTTAGTAACGCAGTGCTATGCCGACAGGTTTTGTGAGGTTTTTAAAAAGTCTGTTTTCAAGGCTGATGGCAATTGCACTCTATTGGCCTGATTCATGGACAAATCAGTAGAAATCCTGCAACGCCCGAAAACTGAGAACATCACTGCGCAAGCCGGCGCGCAGAGGTTTTTCTGCACGCACTGCCTATTCAAGGAATTGCTTGTGCAAAACAACTGTATACGCAAATCACGACTGAAACGCCCCCCGACATTCCCCAAGCAAATCAACAACCGCCAGAAACAGCCACCTTTGCATGCTTCCCGGGCGCAAATACATGCAACCTCAGAACAGTGCGTGGTATTCCCTGCAAGCAGGCCTACATCTCAGGGACTGAGCGTGGGCTCCCCCGTAATGCGTAATGTTACCAGCACCCCGACACCATGCGTACAATTTATTGTTAACTTGGTTGCCTGCACCCCGTTATACTGGGCACGACCACCCTTAAGTCAGATCGGAAACTCGGCTGCGTGCACGCACCCCTAAATCCGACACCCGATCTTACCACTGCCCAGTGATTTCTAGGCGCAAGTGTCTGTATGCCTGCCTTTGGGTGGCAGATAGTACAAGGGCTTTGTGTGGCCATTTTCCTACCAGGAGGTTGCGCTGTCGGATCCCTAAATACATATTGTTCCGCCCAATAGTGGGCATGCAATGGACTTCCTGCGGTCCGTCCTTCGTAACGCCCACATTTTTGCATGTTTTTCCCCATTTTGGGTGTTCTGCTCCTTCCCTGCCCTGCAAGACATGCCCACTCGCCGCTCGCAGGGGCATGCCAGGCCGCCGCAAAACCACGCAAGTCCCAGGAAAATCCTGCGCATTCGCTTCCATGGATCGACAAAAGGGATTACGCATAGTTTGGTGCGCAAGTTCCCCATTTTCCACGCAAATAATTCCATGAAACGGGATCTATATCTCCATGCACCCACGTAACTGAGGCCCAGGAGGGCGTTTACTTCTGACAGTCTGTGATCCCTGGTTCATATGGATGTAAAATAACTGCCACTTTCGTTGGAAAAAGTGCTTTAAAACTGCATCTACCTAACTGCATGGTTTGGAGCTACCAACACTGCAACCGGAGACAAAACATTGCAAATATTCAAACAATAGTTTATCACAACATTCGTTGCACAAAGTGGTGGTTGTCCCCCTGAAAAGATCATAGGAAGGGGGCCCTGTTTGCCCTCCCATAAAGACATCACTGGCCGCGGAGACACAACACTGCACATCTCGAGTGCTGACCTTCACCAGAGGAGGAGCCTTTTGAGACCCCAAAGTCACACTGCTGAGCTGCTGTCAACTGAACAAGTCCGGTGTCAATGAAAGACGTGCATCAGTCAAGTCGTCCCTGATCGTCTCTCCTTTGTCATGACACCAATCCAAAGTGCTCCCTCGATTCAACCCCCAACAATCCAAGGTCAACAGAGGAACTAAAGAACAGTCATTGATCATCAATGGATCTGTGACCAGACGACTGTACGACGACAACAGTGACGCAAGTCTTCCCCAGCAATTTACTGTTACCTGGGACTGTTTCTACCTTGCTGGGGGTTTGGCAGCCGAGATCCCGTAAAATTCTTGAACTGTCCTCTACCCAATTGGGTTTGCTTTGGGTGCGTCTCCATATCGGAGTTATTTGTTACCTTGCTTGGGAGTCTGTTCTAAGGTTGGTTAGACAGTGTCACATTTGTTTTTTCCATCACCTGACCTGTCAGCAGCCAAAGATGTATGTGTTGCTGACAGATTGGTGCTCATACGGCCTTCCTTTGTTGCCCACCTTTCTAGTGAATGTTAGTGGCAGTGACCTTTAAACTAGGAACAGGTGCTGTCTGTGAGCCAGTCCCCTTTGTTTCAATTTCGTTGGCAATTTTCCTCACATCCTTTTGGGTGCCTGTGGGGGCTCATGAGACTGCCTAGTAGCAGTCTCTTTGTAGTGGGTCTGGCTGGTCTGGAGACTTCAGCGTTCCTTTATGTTTTGGAGCCTGGGGTGCTCAATCACCTCAGTGTCAAATTACACCTCCTCCCCCAGCAATTCCACCTCTATAATGTTTTTTATGTGCCACGGATGTGCTTGTATTAGTGTCTTCCATGCCATATAACGCCTGGCACTGTTGCTTTCTGCTCTTGCGGGTTTAAAAACTGTGCATGCAATACAAGGACTGTTGGCATGATCACCTATTACCCCAGGCAGAATTTTCAAAATTAGTCTTCTCCATTTGTAAAGCTGGTGGCGAGGTATGAAACCAGGGACATACTGTGTAATGCTAGATATTCGCAATACGCCATATCCCTATGTCCAACAGGGCTCTGAGTTGGGACTTGGCACCGGGAAGAGTCTGTGGCTTAAGTCAGTGCCCTGGATCAGTGTCGAAGCAGTGCCATTTTTATTCTGCTGACACTGAATGACAACCTTCAATGCCACAGACATTACAGGCATTCAGTTTCCTGCTCACGTTCTTGACCATACCGATTATCTAAGGGCGTGTGCACAGAGGGACATGATGCATAACTGCACAAGGAGTAGGGATAGTAGGTCAGTCAAATAACTTAATCGGCATAAAAACATTCAAGTACACAAACATCTGAAAATGCACATCCATTTCCACATAGAAGTAAAAATACGTGCTAATATAATAAAAACATAAATAGACCAAGGCTAAAACCTTTTATTCGACCGATTCTAAAACTTGTTTCCCAGTTTATCAATAAGATGGGATTAGACAAAGTCACAATCCTAATAGAAAAACATCCTCTCAACATTACAGACAACAACCCTAGAATTCAGTTTTTTCAATTGTAGCAAAACACAAGGTGTGAGGAGATCATGATCGCAGCCTTGCAGGGTTAACAAAAGCTACAGTGTTTACCCATAAGGGAGCACGAACATTGAAGCGGGCTAGGGCCTTCCTACACCACACTCATGGGCCGCCTCTTTCAAAGCTAGTATGATCAGAAGGCACCTGTTGACACCTACTTTTACTTTGGGAGTTGTTAAGCAGAAATCAAACATTTTACCCACCTGTACTTTCTGCTGGCTTTTCTGGGTTTCGGACTACAATTTTCTTCTAACTAGGCTTAACTGAAGTCTGACAATGCAGCTATGTTTTTGTGGTCTTCTTTAACAGCTCTTATGATTCCAAAAGCAGGTGGATCCAAATGGCACCCGAGAGTGTCCATAGAGCGTATTCCCTGTTTGTCATGTGGCTGGTAGTAGCTTTTCCATCTGTGTAATATGGTTACAAACGGTGGAGTCCATTTGACCTGGTTGGATCCTTTTTGACCCCCTCCTCCATTTCACAGAACGTAGGTTGTCTGTCAGCCTCTGCTTGCCTCAAAGACCTGAGGCTTACATGACTACTGCTTGTCCCTTTGTGTACCTGGAAGGAGGAAGCCATGTTTGGCCACTGGCTGCCTGTAAACCAGGGCTGGGAAGTGGGGGCTATTACCAGCCTAAACCCAGTTGTAAGGGGTATATGCAGATGCATGTTTGGGATGTGGATTCACTTATTTTGTGCGAGAGTCCTTCTGGAATATATGGGTGTGGTTGGAGGTATTGTGAGGGGTCAGAAATGTGAGGCGAACAGCCTTTAGATGATTTTTCAACATACACAATTTTATTAAATTATAACTTATCAAACAACTCACTATCCCTACCTTGACGTGTATTTCTCTGTCTTTCAAAACTAGGAAACACTAACACAGGATGTCTGGTCCTCACACTTAAACATCAAATACATAAAGAAATAAATGGCAATTCATCGTAACATCAACCATGATATTTACAGCCTTTTTTGGCAACCTGGGTTAACTCCCCTTCCCCAGGTTTCAAGGTAATTCAGTTCAACGTTCAAAAAAAGAAAAAGGAAACGAGGAAATCTGTATTCTGTGACAGTCTTAGTTCAGTTCTTAGCTCCTTCGATATTAAAGTAAAGTTCTGTTAACCAAATTTCCAACAACAGAAAAGCTGTTCTTCTTGGTTAAATAAAGACTTTCAACTTCCTCAAAATAGCATCAATGTTATTCCCAGCCACAATGCTTTGCCACAACTTCTAGTTCTCCAAGAAGAAATACCACAGTTCAAAGGAAATATAACTGGCATCAGGTAATATTATCGCCACCAAAAATATCCCCGTACATATGGTCGTCGGGAACGGCCATAGGAGATATTTTTGGTGGGGATAATTTATGGGGTAAATGGATGGGGGGTTGCAGGGGTGTCCCCCGCTACCCTTTTAAAATATATGGGGGTTGCGGGGGTGTCGCCGCAGGTTCCATGGGGTAATATCGCCACAAAAATATGGCGACATTTTTGTATGGCAATATTTTTGCGGCAATATTATCACATGGAACCATATACCTTCTGTAAATGTTAATGACAACACAGTTCTTGGCTAACGCTTAAAATGTCTCTTTACAAAATTAGGAGTCACAGTAGGTATCTTTGTCAGGATGACTTCATAGCACTTTTACCTCCATTTCAACAACTTCTACAAGAGTTTACCATGAGGGCCTACTCCTTTGCATTATAGTATCCACCTTTGTTTGTGCTGATGTCAAAAATCTGCTGACAACCAAATACACCACCACAGCTTCAATACTTTGTGACTTTAAACAACTGTTACTTATGAAAAGATTCACTTTCGGGTACTTCAACACCTTCAAGTAGACATGTTACTATTCCTCTGAACCTTGCTTTTCAGAGGGGCAGCCTCTTTGCCTTTCTTGTCTGTCTACACCACCAACAATCTGGAATTGCCTTTAGGACACACTCCTCTCTTCTTCCTATTGTCTTTGGCAATGTAGGTTTTATCGACTTCAAAGAATGTTTATAAGTAGCAGGTTTCCCTTCCCCAACCTTGCCTTTAGCCCTCTGCCTACTGTTAGCCAGAAGAATTACTCAGAAGCTTTGTCACCACTCTCTTGGCTTCAGGCAATGCTTGCACACTTGTATCTTAGAAAATGCTGAGATTCCATATTGCTCAGTACTGTTTAGACTGTTCTTTGGCTTTGGAAAAGGCTGGTTTCCATCTCAATTGGGGAAACACCTTGTTCACTCTTGGCCTGGGCAACGCTTGCTCTCTCCAACTTAAAGTTACACTGTTTAAACACTCGACTTCCCTTTGTTAGCAATTGTTGACTGCCTTAATAAAGATTCAGAGGTCATTCTTCCTCCTAGAATCGTAATTAGGCTCCAGCGACCACTTCTTCATGTGCTTAACAAGGTTTTAAGTTCAACAATTGATTATCACAGTGTTTGCTTTCACGCGAGTGAAAGAGAGAATACCCGATTACACGCAAATGCTACAATTCAATTGTTCCTTTGTTAAAGACTCAACAATCAACTTCTCATCACATCTACTCATACGCAAGTGATTATTTAGCTGGATTATATTGCCGGCATTGCTCACGCAAGGAATAAGAACATCTGGTTCAACTCACTGGCTTCTGGGTTCCGTTCTCTGTGTGCTGTGCCAAGTCTACCACTTGCAGCTTCATTTGGGATTCACGCGCTTCCTCGCTGAAGGTGTCTCTGGTCCGTCCATTCAATTAAGGAGCCCCCCCTCGCTACTGAGACCCACAGCTTCACAGCAACTTATCGCCATGGTCTCCAACACGCTTCCTGCTGCACAATCACTGCAATTAGACTCACATGGGGAAAGGCAGCCTTCCGGCACGCCTTCCGCTCTGCAGCCTCTGCACATCAGAGTTTGGAGAAACAACACTCTCACTGGACAAGAAGGTGAAATCTGCTGTATCAGAGCCCTAGCATCCATTTTTGTTCTCCCACTTCTGCTTGGATTGCCAACACTGTGCCTTCTTCCTTCTGCTTCTGTTACTACTGTATACACTCCAGCCACAGTTCCAGCTCCTTCTAATTGCCTACACCTAAGGGGCCTTTTAAGCTGCTTTGCCCCCTCAGGTGTGGGCTATCGGGCCCAATTGCCAGACTGCTACCGCTAAGTGACTCTTCAGCCCTCTTCTACATCCCAGTATTTATGGGATTAAGTGACTTGTAGTCCCTAATAACAAAGTTAGACTGATTTCTTCTGTTTGGCAAACAGCCATTAAAAGTGTAGGGTTACAAGGAAAATTAAAGATGGGGGTTTCCCTGTCTTCCTGGCCTGTTTCCCCTCACCCCATGCGTTCCCCCCACAGAACACCACCCCCAGTGTCGGGATCAGGAAGCGCCTGCCCTTCCCTGGCCACATGAGAAGGGACCAAGGCCAGGTTTCTGGGAGGAATCATTACTGGTTCATCACAGTATGTACCGCCATTGACTGACCAGCCCTCTGTTTGAAAGATACTTGGTGTGTGATTCAGTACTGTGTTCCCTCACTGGCTCCAGAGAAGAATAAAAACAAGGGGTTAAGTAATTACCATTTAAACGGGGCATTTCATATCAGTACCACAACACAATTGTTATAATAAAAACAATAACGTTTTTTAAATCAATTCAGCCCTCCTTTTTAACATTATGGACTACTGGGCATAGGGAATTGTCTCTTAATAAGTGAAGAGACTTACATTTCTCTGTGATGGCAGTGCGGACATCGGTACTGGAGGTCTTATTTTTTAAGTTCTGTGCCAGCGTAAATACAGTTTCAAGCTGGGGATGGCGGTGCTCCAGGTCCTCCTTGGTTATCTGAAAAGAAATAGTGAAAAGAAAAGAACGCAGACATTATGAATGACTGAGCAAGCATTCGTCTACTTGCACAGATCCAATATAAAAGTGTGCTTCTCTTGGACAGACTGGTACAAGTGGAAAATAATATAAGGATGATAAACAGAGACCAGTGTAAGAACAGTGGCCGAGTCTGCAGTTCATTTCTGTTTAGATATTAACCTGCTGTATGGCAGCAAACGTGGTAATTAAAGATTAATGGTGAACACATTACATACTTGCTTCAACTATAAAAACAGGTAGTTAATATCTAAAGACAGGGCAGGATATTAATTTCTCTGCATCATGGAGCCTGGCAAGGGGGAGTGGCAATACCATCGTAATAGCTCATTGCTGCAGTCAAAACTGTACAGTCCACTCACTTTCATGCGGGAAATTGTCTGACGGATCTCTTCAGTGTCGCCCACAGTGACTATGTTCGACTTAAGCATGTGGTCGATCAACACCAGCCAGTCAGCCAGTTCAGTGGCAGTCCTATCCAGATCTGCTGGCACTGGAAGCTCGTAGGAGTGTGTGGCTTGCATGGGGACTTCGGGGGCAGATGACACCAGGACTACTTTCTGCACAGAAGAATAGACTGAAAAAATAAATACACATTTAGTTTTGAGTGGCAAGTGATGCTGGTTGGCCAATAGCAATCACTATCCCGCATTTCCATCCATAAACCTTTAGACATCAAAACGGGCATAACTCCTCATAGTGACCGCTTACAGAACAAACAACATTTGTAACTTTGTGTAATTCATTGTGTTGTGAAGCTTGACTCTGGTATTATGTGGATTTTAAGTTAAATAAAATAAACCCGGACAAAGATTTTTAATTTTGTTGACATAACTGATGTATGTCTAAGGAAGGCATGGTATCAACAGTAAGACAGACAGTGGAACAGACACAAGTCACCACAGTTCAAGGGTGTTTTTATTGAACTTCAAAAAGGGTTGGAAAAACACCTATCTAATCCTAAATCTGGAGCAAGCTACGACCATCAAATAATAATTACTCAGTCCCAGTGGTGTATTGTCAAAATAAAAGGGCCTATACTAATAAACCTATTGCCAAGCCTTACCTCTAAATACAAATAGTGTCGGGAACAATGTTATGCAAAAGAAAGAAGTGTCCAAGAAATGATGAGTCAGGATATTCAGGCCGTTGGCCTCCCATTCTCCACGTTTTCAGCACGAGACAAGGTAACACACTCTAGCTCAGCACAGTCTCTGGCTTCTCTAGCACAAGGATGCAGTTCAAACATTAGCATCAGAGCCTTCCGTGCACAAGTCTCTTTGCCTTTCAAAGTCTCTTCTTTCAGAGGGCCTGATGCGATAAACAATGTTATTTTCCTCTCAGCATTTCACACGCACTCAATTTCTCAGGTGATTCACTATTCACCTCGGATCCCCCTCCGCTGGGCTCAGATCCTCTTAACACAATACTCGTAGTATTTTCATGTATCAATTTTCTCGGGTGATTCATGGTTCACCCTGGATCCCCCTGCCCCGGGCTCAGATAAGTTTCAACACAATGTTCAATCAGTCTACCTCTGCCGGGATTAGTTTACTTTAAGACAAACTTGATTTATTAAAAAGTTATCAGCTAACCTTCCTCGGTCGGGCTCGGACCAACTTTATCTCCTTTGTCATCAACTTTCTTTACTGTATTAACATCAAGACTTTCAATTGTGCACAGGATTTTGCTTGACAAGTTGCAGGACCACTTCAATTCACTCTTTCGCTTTTGCCACCTCTCAGTTGGATACCTTACAGAGACTTTCAAATGAGCATGCACGCAGTGCTGGCCCCTCTGTCTAAGGTATTGTATCTTGGTTTAAGAGTTCAATCACTCACCTGTTGTCCAATTTTTCTCGCGTTGGTTATCACATACGTTTCATACGCATTCACGATTCAATGTTGCTGCTTGCAACATTGGCTTCAACACAGACCGGTCTGGTTATCGGCCTCCCCAACTCACTGCGTGTGTTGATTTCACTGGTGCTGCATTGTTGTAGGAGTCAAGGATAGTACCACAGCAGCAGGCAATTCTGCCCGCCTTGATTATCGACGCCGGAGAGCCTCGGGTACCACCGACATGCAATGTAGGATTCTTCAGCCTGGTTTCCTGATCCTGCGCTTTCCATTTTCGAGATTTCATGAAAGAAACAGTTCCTGTCGAAAAGGTCAAGGGCACTTCCCTCCTTGCGATCCCCTTCTGTTTTTCCGTTTTTCGCCTCGTGTTAAACTGCCATCTTTGAACTGCTGCTCCCTCATGTGCTTTGCCTCGCTCAGAGTGTGCTCTCGTGCTCCGCCTTTTATCCGTGTGGGGAAATGTAATGGAAGTCAGGTGTGTATGATGGTGAGTGATTAACTATCGTATGGGACATTTCAGGTATACGGCTCGGTTGTTAGTCTGTTTTCTCTCATAGCGAGCTGTCCGTGAGAAAGTGACTGTGCTGTGAAGTGGGGTGAGGGGGTTGAGATTCTAAGTATCCTGGGAAAAAGTTGTTACAGGGAAGGGGATACCACGTCTCATCATTTGGTGTCCCCCTCCCCGAAGACCCCTCACCCAGGTTATCTTCCCGCACTTGTCCACCCCCAGGAACTGGATACAAAAGCGAAGGCCGTGTCCTGGCAACCTTCATGACTGATCCCCGTGGACTAGCGGGTGAGACACCTTCAGGCTTCTCTCAATGCCAAAGTTAAAATGAACCAACTGTTTGCTGTTGCTTCAGTCCTTACTGTTAAATTTAACTGATAACAATCATGTTAATTTTCTTTCACAATGTAAACCAGCATCTTACATGAATCAAAACTTAGTTGACTATTTCTTTAAAATAATAATATTCTCTTCGTTTTTTCCCGAAGTCTTGTTTAGGTGAAAAGCAGCAACTCTGTATGTGTGTGCTGTGTTTTACAGAGCAAACCTAGTTGTGAAGCAAAGAAGCACTGTACAACAGGGGGAAATAGTAATAAGGAAGAAGTTATTTACCTGTAACTATTGTTCTCCAGCATGGGTCTGGCATGGATTCACATGCTCTTGAATATTCCCTGTCGTCAGGCTGGGAATCCTTGGTACAAGAAAAAACAGTTTCACTTTCACTCACAAACTGTCTTTCTCCTATAAACCAATCACTGAGCGCTGGGTCATACTGTCCCCAGCCAATGACTTTCCCTCTCCCTAACCCCCTCCTCTGGCAGCCATCTTCAGATTTGGTAGCATGTACAGTGGCAGTATAACCAAGAAGAGCCACATAGGGGCAGGAGGGAGGGTTTGCATGTGAATCCATGCCAGACCCATGCTGGAGAACAACAGTTACAGGTAAGTAACTTGTTCCTTCTCCAGCATGGGGTCTGGCATGGATTCACAATGTCATGAATAAAGAATGAATAGCAGTACAACATCACACAACCATGGATGGTGCCAAGGCTCAACAGAAGCAATTACTCTTACCTCCGAACAGGCTCACCTTCAAGCGAACAGGTTGTGCAGCACTGCTTGGCCGACCCTGGACTCCTCCCTGGAATCCCCGTCGACGCAGTAGAATCTTGTGAAGGTGTGCATGGACCTCCATGTAGCAGCCCTGCAGATGTCCAGCAGGGCCACACCAGACAGGAACACCGTCGTCACAGCGATTGCTCTGGTGGAATGGGCTCTCGGACGGCCAGGCAGCGGTCGGTGTACCAACCAGTGACAGTGATACAGCCAGAGAGCCACCCGGAGAAGGAAGCCTTGCACAAGGTCTTCTCATGGTTTGCAGGACCAAAGTTCACAAAAAGGTGTCACGTCTTTTGGAAACTCTTCATGCGTGGCACATAGAACTTCAGAGCACGAGCCACATCCAGCTAGTGCAAATTCCTTTCAGCCGGTGACCAAGGTTTCGGAAAGAACACAGGCAACACCGAAGGTTTGTTGATGTGGAATTCTGACAGAACCTTCAGCATGAAGGAGGGGTGCGTCCGCAGCACCACCCTTGTGTTGGGAAAAGTCAGATAAGTCTGTTTGCAGGAAAGGGCATGGATCTTACCTACTCTCCTGGCAAAGGTGATAGCCACAAGGAAAGCCGCTTTCCGAGATAGGAACTTGAGAGGGCCCTGATACATAGGCTTGTAGGGGGCATCGTCAGTAACACGTTGATTTCACATGCTGGGGAGGGAGCCTTCACCGGCGGGTACGATCAAAATAGTCAATTGAGGAACTCCTTGATGAGACGGTGGGACCAAAGAGAAGACCGTCCCAGAGATCTGGTGTAGCGGGAGATAGCCGCCAGATGCACCATGGAGGGGTGCGCCAGTCCCGCCTTGGCCAAGGACAAGTACGGAAGAATCTGCGAGGTTGTGACCCTCAGAGGGTTGATCTTCTGCATCCGGCACCACGTCACGAAACGTAGCCCATAGCACTTCAGAGTCAACGGCGCTCTGGCCCTGGCAAGAACCTCCCTGCAGTCTGCCGGCAGCTCGTACCCACAGAACTCGAAGGCTGCACGAGCCAGGCCTTCAGGTTCAGCAATCCTGGGTCGTTGTGTAGGATTGCACCTCCTTTTCTGGCGAGCAGATCCGCAACCACTGGCAGCTTGACTGGCGGGGACGATGACAGGCTGAGAAGGTCCGGGTACCAAATCCGCCTCAGCCACGCCCGGGGCGATGAGGATCATCCTGCGTCGGCACTGTTTGAGTTGATTGATGACTAACAGCAGTAGCGGCAAAGGCGGAAATGCGTACAGGAAAAGGCCTTCCCACGGGAAGGAGAACACGTCCCCCATGTTCTTCGGCTGGTGGAACCTGCTAGCGAATCCATGGCATTTGGAGTTTGTCGCCGTCATGCCCGCCAGATATGCTCCAGGTGGTCCCTCGGATTCAGCTTCCAGTACGCTCATAGAATGGCAGCAAGGCTGTTATTTCAGGTACAGGATTACTGGTTTGCTTCCCTGGAGACTGGGTCTGTTGACGGGACACCGTTCTCAACATTACAAAGTGATCCGTATGTCACGTGATCTGATCACGTGTTTGGGTGTGTGTTGTACTTAAGTTAGGCTGTGGTGGGAGCCCAGTGCTTCTTATTGGTTTTCATGAAGCTTTGGGTGCTCCTAGCCTCCTGGCCTCCAGCCCGAGCAACTTGCTCCACCGACTTTCATCTTCATCTATGAAAGCAATTCAGCCTTCGTTTTCCTGACTTGGAACCTCAGTATCTAGTCAATTCATCTAAACCCATTCCATCTAATACCATTCCATCAAAATTTTTCCATCTAAAAAATGTCCAACTAATGCATGTTTTTGGGTGGTAAAGGGTTAATTTTTGTTCAGGTGTATTTTAAAGGGTAAAAAAAACCAGGGGTTTGGGGACCCCATCAACCAAAAAATAAAAAAATAATCCAACAGAATTTTGTTGGAATGGCATTAGATGCAATGGTTTTAGATGAAATTACCATAAACCGTTCCTTCCGCAGCGCGTCTCGCCTGAAACCTCAATTGCCTCAACTGTTCTTCCCGCGGCATTCTCCGGCTGCGACCTCCAACAGCATTTCCTCTGCAGTGCGTCTCACCTGCAACTCCATTTGCTTCAGCTGTTTTTCCCGCTGCAGTCTCAGGCTGCAACCTTTGTTGTTTTCCAGCTGAGTTTCCTCGTAGCGTTCCCCGCCTACGACCTCCAGCTGGTGAAGTTTCTCTGCCTTGCTACAGTGACAGGTATAGCGATTCATGTCGTTTCATTTCCACTCATTGGCCATAAGAATACGATGCCTTAAGCAGTTGCATCTGAAAGCTAAACATCATAAGTCCAGTGCACAGCGTGAAGACAAATGCAGTTCCAATATTGTAGCAATGCAATGTCCGTTGCAATGTGTGGTTATTGTTAACCCTTCTAGCATCTGTTCTGCTAGGTTCAGGGTTAATATTACTGGTATTGAAAGCACAAACATTGAATGCTCTGTTGTTCTTCACCACAGCGACTTCTGCTTCTCTTCTACAACTGGATTTTGCTTTACCTGACATTGCGTTGCTACAATATTGGAACTGCATTTGTCTTCACGCTGTGCACTGGACTTATAGATGCTTTGCAGTGGAATTAGTGGACCAACTCGACTCTAGTGCATCCCTCGTGCCGTGCGGGTTACAATTTCATACTAACTACCCTTCCTTATTAGTTTCCTTGGAATTCTCTTTGTTGATTGAGCTACAGCTGCTTCCAGTGAAGGTAGGGGGCGTTTACATGATTGTTAATATTTACAGGAAGGTTGTGGGTTATCTGGCTTAGCCTTGTCATACTAAGTCGTTCCTCCTCTTTTTAGGAGAATCTACAGCTCTGCTGAATCCACAAATACCGTATTCCTGGCTCTCCCTGTAATAGGGAACGCTGCGTCCTTTCAAGTGATCCACTGGGCTAGTTAGATTCTATTCAGCTAGGGAAGTGGATTGCTAGAAAGGTTTCCAATCATCACAGGACCTTCCATAGCACCAGGGCACAGCAGTCTGAATCAGGACAGAGTCAGGTTCCGGTAAGTCACTGATTATTGTAACTGGTTGTATTCTGTATGCCCAGTGTAACAGTCGCAAACAGATCGATCTCGGGTGTGCCCCACTTGAGGAAGAGGCTGCCCACTTGATCCTGCCGAAGCTCCCACTTTTGACAAGAACGCAGCTCCCTGATGAAGAAGTCGGCGATGGTGTTCTTGATTCCCACCAGGTAAAAAGGAATGAGTGCCACAGGTCCTGTGCCTAACTGAAGACCGCTGGGTTTCTGGTGCCCCCTGCTTCCTGATTTAGAACATTGAGGTGGTATTCTCCGTGAAGACCCTCAGCACCTTGCCCCTGAGGGACCGGAGAAACGATTGAGGGCCCAAAACACTGTTTGCAGTTCCAGGATCCCTCTCCTCCAGAAACCACAGGCCTCTGGCGTGGAGATGTCTGGTGTGGGCTCCCCAACCCTCCAGGGAAGCATCTGTGATGACCAACATCATCCTGAGTAGCAACCTGATGGTTCGTACCATGGCGTTCTTCAGTGCCAACAGCCGTTGCACTTTGCCCAGAATGGCCGCTATTCTCTCCTCCGAGGGGGCCGCCAGGCAGAAGACCGTGTTGAGCCTGGACCCCAGGAACAGCGCATTCTGCGATGGAATCAAGCAGAACTTTGGATAGTTCACGGAGAATCCCAGACCCGTCTGCATACAAAGGGTCCTTTCCCTGTGTTCGACAGCGACTTCCCTCGACTTGGCCCGGATGAGCCAGTCATCGAGGAACCGGTACACATGTATCCCTTGTAGACACAGATGGGCTGGTGCGAGGCACACCTTAGTCTACCTTAGGGTAGGTCGGACACCTTAGTCTGCGCGCCTTGGTCTTTTCCGGCAGCTTCCCTGGGTTAGCCGATTTCCTCGTCGTGGAGGAGCTGGAGCGATGACTGGAGATGGAAGCGGACGGTGAAGATGCGCGTGCCCTGCTAGTCGAGGGACCCGTTTAAGCGGTGACCCCGACGGAAACGGACTTGCAGTGCTTGACCTTGTCTTGGGCCCCCACAGATGGAGCGCCCTCCAAGGACTTAGAAGCCCACTCCGTGAACCATCCGGTCCTGGGTGAGATATGCCCTTGCTTGTCAAACGGCGTAGAGGCCTTGGCGTTGTGCCATGCTGCCAACCTACTTTGACGATCCGCGACGGTGCACTTGGAGAAACCAAGGCAGATTTCACAATCCGCTTCCTTGTGGTCTAAATTGAGACAGTAGAGTGTTTGTCCTCCACAAACATATTCCTCAATCCACAGCTGGAGCAGAGCTTGAAGAGGGAACCTCCGTCGTCCTCCTCCAACATTGTCCGGCGTGTGGTGTAGGCCCGACAGCCTTCTGGAATCTTCGATCAACCTCTTGCCCTTGACGGGCACTGAAAGACACCGACAAATGGATCCCTGCTTGCCGGGCAAAGGAGCGAAAGAGCACACGGGCTCTGACAAAAATAGTATCTTTTTAACGAAAAAGCATGAAAAACGTAGAAAAGCTCTCAGAGCAAAACAACTCCCAACATTTGAACATGCTGTAAAATTCTGAAGATAGCTGCCAGAGGAGGGGCTTGGGGAGTGTGCAGTCATTGGCTGGTGGCAGTATGACCCAGATCTCAGTGATTGGTTTATGGTAGAAAGACAGTTTGTAAGTGAAAGTGAAACTTTTTTTCTTTTAGAAGGATTCCCGGCCTGACGGCGGGGAATATTCATGAGCATGTAAATCCATGCCAGACCCCCAGCTGGAGAACGATATGGCCAAAGAACAATTGAAGAATCTCGTGGCACGGTCATTTTAGGCTGCTCGCCACCTTTGGTAGCCATTCCCAGTAAATGCAAAAGAGTAGGGGAAAAATATCACAAAAACAGTACAAATCACAAAGCAGCCGCCATCTTGTCTTAGGCACATTGTCACAGTAACCAAAAAGCCATTATATAGAAAGTTACAAGGATACAAAGTATCCTAACCACTTCATTGTCAGATGTGTACAATTGTAAAAATACAAGAATTCATAAAGAGACACAGTATTGACAGTTTTGGGGAGTAGTAAATTTCCCCATAAGCACAAGCAAAAAAACAATGGAAGTAAAGCAGACGGCTTTATTGATGTCAAAAAGTCAGGACATGGTTCAAAGCAAGCAAAAAGAAAGGGTGTCCATGAGAAATCTCTTGAGGGGAAAGGTGCAAAAAGAAAATCTTTCCTAACAATGAGCTGGCAAAATGCTTTTACTTCCGCTTCCTGAGTGCAAGCAGCAACAGGCGACACATTAGATAAGTACAGACTGCCAAACCGTGGGGTTTGTCGAGTGATGGGCGGGCAGGAGCATCACTGAAACAGAAGTACTTTCCAACACCATGAAACTGAAAAGTTTAGAGGCATCCTCTACTACCCAATAAGGCCACACAATTCAATCACATCAACGGAAACACTGCGTCCAAATGCATGCAGTCATCAATGCTTACCAGATTGATTTGGCGGAGCAACATAGCGGGGAGGATGAACATAAGCCTCAAGTTCCCTCACCCTGTCAGGCACATTCTGATACACCTTTAAAAGAAGCAGAGGACACGAAGTTTAATTAAAAAAAGAGGCATCTCTGAATTATCAATGCAACCCAATTTCAGTGTTGTTGCTATGTTTCTTTTTTGACTGCTTTCTGGAATATGTTTCAAGTTATTTAGCATCACATGGCACAGTAATAATAAGTTCAGCTCAACCATTAAAAGTAATGTGGGATTCTACAGGTTTACTGAGTTTCTGCTCCAGGACCCTCGTCTTTTATGCAGGAAAACGGGCTGAGCCCGTCAATCACCGGACATGTATTCATTCATTCATTATTTGGGACGGGGGGCAGAGGGGGTTGCCCGATGGGCACAGCCAGGCTCCCAGCACAAACTGGTTCCAGGCAGGCACACTACAAGACAAAGAACAGGGGAAGTTCCTTCACCTCCCCCATTTCCTGTCCTTTCAGGCACTCAGAGAGCCTAAGTGGGCTTTCCGAGGGAAGCCCACCAAAGACAAAAGATCCCTCAAGACATCCGCCACTAGGGCAGGTAGAAGAAGCCTCGAGTAAAAACAAGTCATCACGAACATGGCTTAAAGTACAGACACCATTTTAGGGGGAAAATTGTGACCCCCCATGTGACCCTTACTGCAGCTGCAAAGGCAGCCTACAACAAAAGTTCATACATTAAAAAAGGTACAAAAAGAGATTAACAGGGTTCCCATACTCAGAATAAAAGAAAGAGTGATTGGGGATAACTCAGAAGAATCAGTCCACAAATCCAATAGTCCAGCATAAAATGCTGGGGGACTGAAAGTGGGGAGAATTTCTATCAAGAGGGAACATCTACTTAACAAAAATGACTAAAAGCAGGTAATATCACAGAACACTAATAATAGAATACATATATACAATCGCGGTAGTCTGTGCCAAATAATCAAAGCACTCACCTCAACACTTGGAAGGGAGGTAATTAGTATTTGCACTGACAATCCACAGGAATAGCAATCCTCATATAGAAAGTCCAACCTCAGCTGTATGGGGCATTGTGCCCAAAAATTAAAAGTTTTCCAAGAGTTTTAGTAGCTGGGAATAAAGGAGAGGGTCTGGTGGATATCAAGAGGGGTCCAAAAGTCAGAAGATGACATACTGTTGAGTAAGACTGTTCCTAGCTTTTGGAGAGCTTTCGGCAACAAGTATTGCCAAAGCCAAACAGCTGTAAAACTATTTAAAAGTTAAAGGTGATGGCTGGAAGGTTTAGAATTAATCTTAAACCTCTAGACATTGCTCTGCAGACCATCGTTCTTCACCTGCCAAGCAAACCTTTAAAGGGTGGAGACAGTGGTGCAGGTTAGTACCGCTGTAACTTACCCCCCGTACTCCGATTGGTCTCCAGACATGGCAGGTCGATGGAGGGTCACCAGAGGTCAGATTTCCCTCCATTGGCTCCAGTCGAATATGCTCAGGAGCTGCGGGTGCAAGAAGAGTTCCAGTCAAGGCTAGGAGCTGTTGCAACCTTTTCCTGTGGATGATTGCATCACACACCGATGCAGGCCTCCTCCAGGTACTCAACCAGACACATGAAAGCAGGTTTCAGCGACGGTCACTGATGCACGATGACAGCAGGGCACATAGATGTTGTGGTTGAAGTCAGGCCTCTATCTCGGATCCCGTCAATGCTAGGATGCCAAAATTGTGCAGGAAGGACTCTTGCAGGACAAGCCAACGACGCTTTGAGTTCCGAGACAAAACATGGAATGACGACTCTTCTACTGCAGTAGCCCAAACTGGAGCTTGTCAGTCCAATGGGTGGTCCAGGACAACTTGTTGAGTTACAAGAAGAAGTTTAGAATGGTTATTCCCACCACCGCTATGGGTCGAAGCACTTATGAAGGTCTTCTAAGATCACTAGACAGACAGGGCTCCATCATGACTGCAGCAAAATTTGGTCAACAGGCCTGCTCAGGATCGGTCCACGGGTCTTCCAAAGTCTTCATGGCTATGCAGGATACTCGACTACTCACAGGATCTCTGGGGAATGGCGGCAGGACTCTTCTTATGGAAAAATATAAGTGAGCACAGAAACACAGCCCAACCAGTAAAGACCTGCCCCCTCACTCACACCCCAGAATGGTTCCAATGAAGACCACTGTTGGTGAAACTCGAGCGTCGACGCCAGACATACAGAAACCAGTTTGTGCATTGGGACAGGCTAGTCCTAACCCACTTCCTGGCTTCCACACACACATACTTGCACAGCTTTCCCTGGAAAATGCATGCGCATAAAAGGGGTTTTCTGAGCTGAAAAGGCAGGAAGAAGGCAAAGACAAGATGGCCAAAGAACTAACGAAAAAGCTCATGGCATGGCCATGTTAGGACATTAGCCACAGTTAGTAGCCAACTGTAGTAAATGAGAGAGCGCTAAAGAAAGAAAAATACAGTAAAAATAGTGAAACAATAACTGCTGCCACCAGTTTGTCTTTAGGCACATCTTAGATAAGCAAACAAATCCCTTTTGGTGTAGTCTAGGATCTACGCTATACAAAAGAAACCCCATTGCTCTGCATTGGAAGATTCATTGTGCAATGTTAAAAAGTTACCCAAACAGGCAACAAATTCAAGAGAGTAAGGGAAAGATGGTTTCACAGTACTGACAGTCGGAGTCAGTTTTCCCATAACATCTGAGCAAAAGGCCAGTGAAGAGAAGCTGAAGACTACTGCAAAACGTCAGGACGAAGTGCAAAAACAAAAGCAAAAGGTTTGGGGGTCCATAAAATATAAAAAAGTTGCTCTAAAAGAAAACTTTCCTAACACATGTTCCGGCCAGCATAGCACTTAAGCATGAACACCATACCAAACATCTTCAGAAAGCAAACATGAACTAAAGAGGGGATGCTTGAACAATTTGCTTGGTTTCCGAAACAAACTTTACCATGCCTCTATCTTAGGAGAAAAGTCCTCTTCACATGACACAGACACACATTGGCACAGGATGTTGACTCGCCCAGGCCTCTACCTTAAATGGAATTACCACTGCTAGCCAATTTTTGTAAACTTGGGTCAGCCAAACTCCCGGGGTACATTGTAGCAGACTTGGGGGCCGATTCTGAGCTCATGATAAAAAGAGTGTGGAAATACAGCACTCTCCTCTTCAGTTTCCAGCACCACCATTCTGAAAGTGGGTGGAAATATTGGAGGGGAGATGACGTATTTTCCAGCAGTAAAAGCTGCTAAAATCTGCCGTGGTGGAGGAAACGTGTGCTCCAGTGGCATTGCAAGCATTTCTTTAAAGACATTTCTAATTTAAGGACGTTTTCTTAAACTTTCATTAAACTAGTAAAGTGGCGCTGCAGTCTTTATAAAAGGGAAAATGTGTGCAGTGGAGGTTAACAGCACCTCAGATGTGTTGTATTTTAACTCCTTTTATTGACGTGCTAAACCAGTGCTGCTGGAGTATCACCTCCATGTGGTTGCCTTGCATTCCTCATGGTTGCTACGGCTCTTGTCAAGTGGTTAATCAGGCTTATGCAAAAGCCAAGGCTTTCATATCCCCGCACCACATTCTTTCCCAGTCAGAATATGGTGCATTTAAGAAATATGTTGTTCTGGTTTGGAACAACACATTTCCATGTTTACACAGACCCCTGAATATGGACCCGAGTCACCTTGCAGTAGACTTAGGTAGGGTAGCCTTTACTGTATGGACACATTGTTGTAGACTTTGTGTTGCCATTACTCATTGTGTTGGGTGGGGCAGATTGGAAAGCCTGGATGATGTCCAGCGACGGTTTATAGTGACTTTTTCTACAGTCACTATTTCGACATACCAATATGTTGAACCAAAATTGCCGACATTTCTTTTTCAAATGCCTTTTTTTTTTATAAAAAAATAATAATTTGGGGGGGATCCACCCCAAACCCCCCGTTTTTTTTTGGTTTTAAAAACATCTTTTTTTCTAACTAAAACCCTATAAAATAAAAAAACAAAAAAAATCGAAAATAAAAATGTCGGTACTTTTGGTTCGACATTTTGTTATGTCAAAAAAATGTTAACATATTAACTGGATACCATCCAGTAACATAGTATGAAGGTATAGGTCCAATAGAACACCCCAAGAAAGGTGTTTTGCTGCCAGGGTGTCCCTAAATGGGTCACCCAAATACACCAACTAAGTCATGGAAAACGCTCACAACCAAAAAACAGAGCGCAGAACAGGAAGTTATGAACACCAAATATGTTCATTTCAGTAAGCTTTATTTTGGCTGCCGAAGTCATGAAAACATACATCAATAAAACATCAAACTGTACCTAAAATTGACATCATAAATTCATTAAAGTCACAAAATTATAAAACTGTAAAATTAATGGGCATTCCCAAGCATCTTCTTTAAACTTACTCTCCATGCCCATTTTAAATATCTACTAGTAGCAAACACTGCAGGATTATCTGTAGAATTTAAACAAGTTGCCATAGCAGCCTCGATAGCCCTACAACCACGCATACAACGTGGCTTTAAAAAACTTCTCCTTAATGCAGCGTAATCCAACAGCATGAAAAAATGATTCAAATCCTTGTTCGCGTAAGCGTCAATACTCCATTTATGTTTCAAGGATGCTGTGGGCAATGTGACAAACTGAAACTTTATATACAGTGACCTTTCAAATTTAGGATTTACATAATCAAGATAACCCTCAAATCCCTCCTGCGTTTTAATAACATAACGCGCCAAAGATGGAGAGCCGAGAGCTATTACAATAACATAATGCTGAGCCTCTCATGAGCAGCACCTTTTACCACACCTTTCGAGTGCATGGAAATTGAACTCTGGTTACTCCAATAAGCCCCAAAATCCAAATCCTCAAGGCGTCTTTTTGACATATACGGCCCACTTCATAGAGGTGCCCACTGGCTGTGATAAGACACCCATCAGTGCATCTCTGTATTTGATTATATTCATTAGACCACAGCCAGACCCAAAACAACACCGGGCGAAATTGGCAAATGGACTAACCCCTGCATGCCCGTCTCCAGTAGCAATGGCAGATTGGGCGTACTGGAAGGGAGACCTAGTAGAGTCTTTCAGTATTTATTTTCGACTATTTCCAGTGGATGGGTGTCCATCTGCCCACACAACTCTGCCCCATAAATAGCGGCCTGTCTCGCCTGAGTCATGTATGCCTCCAGTGAGACGCACCCTGCCCCATTACCATGTTCGCCAGTAAACCTGGCTAGACGCCACCATATCTACCCAGGATGGCCCTCGCCTTGTCCAACTTCATTGACCAACCACAAGGTGCCATCACTCTGACCCCCAAGTATTCCTAAAACAATATTTGCTCTGTTGCACCCTCTTCAAGGGCCGGCTTAAGGCCTTTACATTTACTCCTGGAATTAGTATTAAAGACCATTGATTTTGTCTTCGTTACATGAAGTGCTGGACCATTTTCCTTACAGAATACATCCAACTACTTGGGGACGCCAGTAGGTGTTTAATAGTACAGTCATCCAAAACCAGTAAGACTGGTAGCCTATCGCCAGCTAGCATTGGTGTGTCAGTCTGGGAGGCTAACAACTAATCAATGACGCCTTTAATAAAAATGCAAAAGAGGTCTGGGGCCAGGACACACCCCAGTCGGACACGCTTTTCAATGTTGATGCTATTAGAATTCCTGCTATCAATTCCCCACCGAACCACTGCTGTAGTGCCCGTGTACAGACTCTGGATAGCGTTCAGAGGGGCAACCCGAATACCAAGCCCCCTGCTAACCCCACAAAGACGATGCCTGGGCAGAGTATCAAATGCAGTTGTCAGGTATACGTAGACCGCGTAGACACTGATCTTCCTGAGAACTGCATATTTATCAGTAATCAACCATAACCGTAAGTATTGGTCCACTGTAGTCAGGCCCTTACAGAACCCAGCCTGCCGGTGGTTAATGATTTGATTACGGTTTACCCACGCCTCTAGATGGAACAATAGGGCCCTGGCAAAGGTTTCCCCCCCATGCATGTAGCAATTACATCCATCTGTAGTTGGACAGCTGGTCTCTAGGGCCTTTCTTATGAATAGGGACCAGCTCGGCACTTGTCCAAGACACAGGTACCACATTATGACTCAGGATGGCATTAAATAGCTTTGTTAAATACAGGACCCAAACAATGGGTTCATTTGCATAGACATTTATTGGAATCCTGTCTGGGCATGGCGGCTGTCCCAACTTTTGGCATAACAATGCTCTTCTGACCTCTTCACAGTTCAATACCAATGGCAGGTAAATATGCCCTTCTCCATACCTTATACAAGCCCCCTCAGGGGAGGTCACGTCACCATGCCACTCTGGGCCCCACCATCACCATAAAGTCTACTATAATACTCCACGCAAGCTTGCTCTGTGATACAAACCTGTAGCGTATTTGGACCCACTTTATGCCCAGATGCCATTAGGCCCCAAAAGCCCTTCAAGTCCACCTTACTGATAGCATTAAGTAGAGTACTCTGGCATCTCCGTGCCAAGCCCTCTTTTTGTCCCTAAGTAACCTTCAGTATGCAACCCTCGCCCTCCTTAACCGTTGGCTATTTGGCGGCATTTCAGACCTGACTTCAATAATCAGGCCTCCCTTAGCCTGTCTACACTCCTTGTCATACCAAGGAGTGGAGGTTTTGGTTGATTTGAGTATTACTTTTGAGGGCTTTGAGAACCGGGACCTAACCTGTCTCATTATACTCTCATGCATAGATACTAATGCAGCCGCATTATTGGGGTCTATTGCGCCCACCTCGACCAAGGACGGGACAAAATCACGGTATTAGGCAGGATTGTCTCTAAATCGAGCTTACTCCATCTGATGTTACACCTACCATGTCCCTGTACCTCCAGTCGGACAGCTCCTTCCCTAGTATTAGATGGTTTTCCTGCCAGGATTCCCCAGAAGTGCTCACTCACCTCCAAAACTAGGGGTTGGTGGTCACTCTTGATGATGTTGCATATGTAAAAGGTTATCACACAGTCCCAGGCCGCTATGTTCACAAAAATATAGTCGATCTTGCTATTACCCTGGCTGTTTTCAAAGGTGGATTCGGCTGGGCATCTCCTGAAAAACAGCCAATACAAGCGTTTAAGGGAGTTGTCCTAAAGTCCTACTGGTAGTAAGACTTTAGTAAGCTACCCCAGTGGTTTGTAAATCCACAACTCTTAGAAGCAGCCAGTACTAGCTCTGAACCTTGGTAGAGTGGCAGAGCAGTCCAGCTTATCTTAAGATGTGAGCTGTAGGTAAGTACACTGAATCTTAGCTATACATACACCACAAAGAAGCACTAATGCTTATTTATAAAGCATATATTGATTATATTTACACCAAACTCACTTTAAAAACTTCAGACATTTACTTTAGAACACTTGGGAATAATTGATAAAACACTTCGAAGGGCACTTTCACTCTTGTGTTTGTTCGCGGTTACATTTGTAACAACTCTAGAAAGGGAAGAGACAATGTTATTGTATTGTCGGTTATTGCGCAATCGTGCGGTTTTCAACGGTTTATACGGTAATACATTTACTCTGCAAACACACATAGTAAAGTCACTTAAATGGAGGAAAATGGTTAGAGTAACATAAGCTTAGTTCAAGGTTCTAGAGATGGTTTCTTAGCCAAGTAAGTCCTTTAAGTCCAAACACGCAACCTTAGCTAAAGGCAGTTCGGAGATGGCTTGAAGACTCGACAAGCAGCAAATTACGAAGAATTCCTGTGGATTTCTTCTAGTTTCTAGTGTTAGTGAAGCAGCAAGTTAACTAACAAGGGAGTCCTTAAAACGGACTCAAGAAGGGGACACAAGCAGCGACTTGGGTCTGAGTAAGAGGGGGTTGCGCTGGACACCTCTACGTGCACTCCAATGCTCCGGAGCAACTGCTTGGAATCAGGTAAGCAATACCCTTTCCCCACAGTATCTTAGGTTAGAAGAACCTGTACGTGCTGGATGCTCCGCGATGTTGCAGCTCTGGACCCAACCTCTGGATTCCTTGGTCTGATTACTGAAGGCAGGACAATGGACGGGATCACTCTGCAGCGGTCTCGAGGGAGGACCTGTAGCACGACTTTCAGCAACTTCTTGGTACACTTTGCGGTTTTGGCGCCTTTTCTACAGCACCAACAAACGACACAGATCACCCGGTCAATCTTCTTCACTTCCTGCAGTCCCACATTCTGGAGGGTTCTGGAGGAGTTGGATCAGATCTCTGGAGTGCTCTTACAGGTTCAGCAAAGATTTGAACGGATTCGGCCTTTGCACAAAGGCACTCGAAATTGGCAGGTCTCCTGGTATTGGGGAACCGCAGCTCTGGAAACTCCTAGAACCTAGGGAGACAGCTCAAATCAAAGTTCGTCTTGAGACTGGTTGTTCCCACCAGCCAAAGGGAAGGAGGAGTCCTCTTCGGAACACCTCTATCGCACAGAAAACGGGGTCAGGACATCAGTGTTCACTTCACGGTGTTGCTAAGGGTCTGCAGGCGTCTCTGGTCATCTTCTTCTTCGGCTACTTCAGCTTCTAGTGGTCGACTTGCTTTTCACTCCAGAAGCATCCGTTTATATACAGTTCCATTACACACTCCTCTACAATCTCGCTCACCATTTTACAGAAAGGGGCGTTTGGTTGTCCATTCAGGACAGCCAGACCCCCTATCGGAGCTGGACCTATTAAGGAATTCTGTCAGACCAAAGGACTTGGGGGTGGAAACTCCTCCCCAACTTCCTGCCTATCCAGACACACAGGAGATTGGCGAGAACGCTTGGGTATCCCCGCCTAAAAGGCAAAACACACATACAGACCTCCCACTCCCAGAATGGTAAAAGTAGGGCAAAGAAAGAACAGCCACGCTATTAATGGCAGAATAAAAAGCGAGGCCCCAAGTTGGTACTTGGGTGCGCCTATTTTGCACTTACCGGGCTATGGACATAGCCTGTGGTATAAAAAATACAGAATAGTTGGTAGGACACGTCCACTGCCACCAGACAAGGTGATTGTTTATGTGACTAAAAAAGTCACAGGAGCAGAGAGGGGGAGGGGGGGATAAACTAGGTATCCCGTTGGCACTCCTCTGGAGATGGTGTGTGCCAATCACTCAGACTATAGGGTCTTGGCAGAGGTACTAAGTATCCTTAAGAACTGTAGTTGCTGGAGGATACAGAAAAATAATCTTAAAGGAGGACACTAGGGGTCCCCAACAACACTGCCCATAAGGAGCTGTGTGCTGCAGTTATAAAACACAGATGCCTTTAAGAGCCATGGAGCAGACAGACTCCGTAGTACAGGTAGAGTACAAAGAATAGAGTTCCAAAACACAGAGCCCACAAGAATGAAAGAGTGGAAAAAGGCTCCACTCATTCAGGATTGAAAGAAAAAGGTCCACAAGTCCAGCAAAAAGTGCTGGGGGTCTCACTAGGAGAAAGGATGAAGAATAAGAATGATAAAACCTCCCTAACACAAGCCCTTAAATTGGCCGCCAATAACAGGATGGCTACCTCTTCTGAATTCCTATGTTGTCTAGCCATGTAGGCCATGAAGGCTGCGTTAACCAGTCCTATTCCCCCAATGGCTATCCTCCTCGTCCATAATATAAATCATGCCATGCAGGGGCTTGAACTGAAGGTTAAGGTCCCCCATGGCCAAGATCTTCAAAGGACCAGGGAAGATAGCCTCCAGCTTAGAACCTGATCTGCCATCCTGTCAATCAGTTCTGCACCCTTGACTAAGAGGGTCCTGTTCTAAAAAGTAAACATCAATAACTTGGAATCATCCCTCAACTTCAGCTGTAATACAAGTAAGTCATACGAATCTGTGTCCACTAGCCTAGCCGACTTAAACAAGGACAGTTCCACCCAAGTTACCAATTGTAAAGACTGGAGGGGGGGGTTATCTGAACTCCTGCCCTCTATATGGCAGAGTAGAAGCACAGATCACCCCAGTCAAAGTGCTCTATTGTTGGTAGCAATGGACTAGCACCAAGGCTTAAGCTCTCAGGCGGTGATGTGGGTTGGTTCTCAAGTACAGTGTAGACCCGAAGCCCCACAAAGGAATGTCCTCACACTAGGTTATGTGATAACACAGTTCTTTATATAAATAAGGTTCAATATACATATACACAAACAAAAACACACTTTGTACTTTGGCAAATCTCATATGGTAAATATGTACAATGTCTATGTAGTACCACAGTTCGCTCTTGACTCATTTAAAATGCACCAACTGCTGACAGTTTCAATGACATACAAGTCCAATAGCAATATAAATCAACATCAGACATAGGAAGGAAGACAGTTAGGTTAACTATTGGCAGAATATTTTGTCCCACTACCATGAAACAGTTCTGTGTGAGGATTCCCCCCCCCCACCTGGGCAACCTGTAAATAAAGTGCATCAACAAGCCCAGTCCATATATATTTAAAATAGTCTTGTTTCTTGCTAAAATGTTCTACTACCACAATGTACCTGAGTTTAGCAGAGTTTCTTCGATGGTTGGTCGACGGGTCCCTTGTGGGTGAACTCCATTAAAAGCAGGAGCCACAGGGCGTTGAGATTCCTCGAAGAAAATGTGAACACTGTCGTCGAGAGAGCAGCTTCGGCCTTTGCGGTACTCGTCGATGATCGGTCATGGACGTCCTGTGAAGATGAGGAATGCGGTGCACCTCGATGACAAGAGTTTGTTGCCACAAAGCAGATCGATTAAGAACGTCGGGCCGTCAGCGGGCGTCGGGTGTCAGCGACGGTCGGAACTCTACCATGGCCGGCTTTTGGATCTTCTGTGCTCTGGGTTTTTGTGGACTTCGGATCCACCAGTGGATTCTCCTTGGCTCGTCGAGGACGACCTCAACTTTCTCCGGCGGGACAAAGTGGGTGATGGCAAGGGGGCCCTTTGTTTCAAATGTCTTAGGCAAAAGGGTGGAGAGTTGCGGCTCCGGTTGTCGAGCATCACAGCGTCAAGCTGTCCTCGCTTCTAGGCAACACGACTCAACAAGCTTCCAGCGGTTACGGCAAAACTCTGAACCCCGGTCGACGACGATGGACTTCGATGTTCAGGTGCTTCACTTCAGGATTCCTTGGTGGTCCCAGTCTCCGGTCGACAGTCTTTCGGGACCGGCTTCCAGGGTGCTTTGGTGAAGATTAGCTTTTGCACGATGTTCCCTCGTAGCTCGGGAAGAGGTCTCCTAGCCAGGTCCTCTCTTGGATCAGTCCTCGACAGACTCGACAGATTTCGGATCGGGTCGAAGGAAAGCAGCATCAATAATTCTTCTTCCAGCTGGGCTTCAAGGGTAAGCATCAAGTTTCGACATCAGCTTCTGAACAATTCTGTTAAGTGAGAGGTCCCCAGATACACTGTTCTGTCTCTCATTCACACTGCTGAGCCAAGCTCCGGCAGCCAATCATTCAGAAGGGCATTCATGCAGGCAGGCAGTCAATCAGGCGCTCAGTGCATTCAGGCCATTCACTTCCATCCAGACACCCATAACAAGGAATGTGGATTGGGGCAAGCACCCAGCCTTTCAGCACACCACACTGGATTCATGTTAGTTTCGGGCCGGGGTGTCTCATTCTTTGTGTCACACACACAGACATCAAACACCCATCACATGGAATGCATACTGGTCACACTCTTCATTCACCCAGGTCCCACCTAAAGGGTGTACCCACAACATACAGTCACTGGGAAGGCTTCAGCCAGTCTGGCTTGGACTTCCCCCACAATACGAATATGGTTCTTCCACCCAACAGCCAGTAAGGGGAAGGGACAGAGTCAAGGATTCCCAGGACTTTGGGAAAACAAGATAACCGGTATTAGAAACAAAGAGGCCACAGGGGACATCTTGTCTCGTATCATAACAGAAATCCACTGATTCCTATGGCAGAGCTGGGTATCCCAAAATGGAGGATACTCAGAGCACCTGTCAAATTCAGCATGGAGCTGCCACCAGCCCATACACTGATCTGTGGACCACACAGAGGCCCAAAAACATACACTAAGGGTACAGGGTTGTACTCCCACCGATGGGTGCCATAAGGGTATCCCCAAGGGACTCTGTTCACCACAATCAAAAAGAGGAAGAGCTGCATTGCCAGGAGTCCCACCGGGACTCCTGTGCAGGAAACAACACAGAACGCACATAAGGGAGTACAGGACAAGGACATGGAGGCCCTGTCCCTCCAATGCATTTCCAGCATTACACCAACCCCCCAGCTACGGCGACTCTCACCACCTGTGTGTGCCGGGATAGCAAAAGTGGCATACTCCTGGATATGGGGGCCCCGATGGCCCACGTTTCCTGGAGGCAGAACACCCCATGACCACAAATAAAATCGAGCCAATCATTGTCTGTCATATTTGGTTATCCCGGCTATGTTCCAAGGTAGGAGCTGCACCCCAGGGTCAGTCCAGTCGGGGCCTGCACCAGGATGTTGTATGGGCATGTCCCCGAACAGACTCTGAATCTTGCTCCGAAGTATGCATAGGTCGGGCTTCATTCTGATCTTGCCTAGGGTGCCCGGTCCATCAATTCCAATGGAATCGATCGGGGCTCCTGCTAAGTTGCATTAATCTACGCTGGATCCCAGTGGTAGGGGTTTGGTCGACCCTACGGCCCTCTCCACATTGGGTACTGTAAGTCGCCCTGGCGTCTGCACTAGACAGTGAAAAAAAGGGTCCCGTTTACTGCGTGTCAGCTAGTGGAAAGCCGGGACTATAATCATGCCCCCTTTTACCCGAGGTTTCCGACCTGCCTATACAGGTACTCTCAATTAACCACAGGGGCGGTGACATTTTTATAAAAATTGCCAAGCCGTTAGGAGGCAAAGACCGCTGCTCCATTTCCAAAAGGCCCTGAATCAATGAGGAGTCCCTCACCTGAACTCTAATAGCATCCACCTCATGTGGAACCATCAATCTTTCGCAGAATGCAAGGTCACTTCCTGTGATCGAGAGGCATCTCCTTTTTGCTCTCAGTCCGCTCATGGAGAACGCCCCAAAGTTTGGGGACAGTCATTAAATAAAAGCAGGCCTGCTTAGTTGTGCGCATAGGGCACATCCAAAGTTTGGACCCTTGAAACAAAATGAAACATTTAACACTTTTATGTTATCCCTGTGGTTGGATTTCAAGGTCTTATTTCGTAATGCCGTTCTAGTCAGTGAAACAAAGGACTTTGCATAAAATAAAGGCAGCAAACACAGGTATCAGACTATTTAAACTCCAATAGAAACATTTCATTTCGACCAGGGGCGTTGCTAGGGGGGGGCTAAAGGGGCTATAGCCCCTGATCTTTTGGTTGTAGCCCCGGATAGAATCTCAGGAGCTACAGCCAAAAGATTAGCTAGCCCCCAGTCCCAACAGTTCTGACAGCAGCTTAGCCCCGGGTCTTTTCCAGACCTAGCAACTCCCCTGATTTCGACTGACCTGCGCTCCAAAGAGCTCACCCTCACTGCAAACATGTGTGGCCCGATCTCACTGGAGCCATCCCTGCTTTATTCCACTCCACACAGGCTACTAGCTAAGGTGGGGTACCCCCTAGGACTTCTTTAAAATAATCATGGTCCGTCTCCTTTGTAGCCGCAAAGTAGCAAAATAGTACCGAATGCGGCCTGGGGCAGCCCTTTGCTGCCTCCACCCCGACAGCACAAAGCATGGAAGGGTTGTGTAGAAAGCATCACCGAGTAGCAATGTCTCCCTGGAACACTAGTGTTGCTCAGTCAATGTCTATCTAAAAGTGTTCACAGGGTAATCCTCTTAAAACAAAAAATGCTGGCAGAACCCAGACAACGTCTTGAGATGTACAGTATATTTAAATGTGTCTTGCATCATGTGAATGAGGGACTGAGGCTATATATCGAGACACACGTTTACCTCCCCCACCCCCATCCAAATGTGCCGTGCAAACATTAACTGGAAGAGAGAAATAAAGGACAGTTGTCAGAATAGTAGTTGACAAAGCCTGGGAAAAACAAAACGTTTGAAAAAGGGGCCATGAGGACACAGCATGGGAGGGGGCCCGGGGGTTGGTAACGAATACAGTAGATGTGCATTAGGTGGAAAGAAAATTGGCGAGGGCAGATATTCATTTAACTTAATTACAGAGCCAGCCGTCTCGATGGATCTAGCTGATCAGGCACAAGCCATTGACCTACAGAATTAAAATACAGCACATAGGAAAAGACGACGTTTATTGGCAGGCGGCAAGCCCGTTAACAGCATCTATTTCTTGGGACCTTTGCAAGTAGCTGCCAGGCGAGCTGCTGTGGAGATCAGAAATCAATAGCGTGAAAGTCATACCTTGTTCCAGTTCACGCCGATAGTTCGTAATCTGGCTGTGAGTTTATCTTTCTCCTGCAGGCTGCAGCTTTTATCTGAAAGCATCTCTGGTCCAGTCTTGCTCAACCACTTTAGTTTTTCGCCTTGTGTCTCCATCTCTTTGGCTACGCTCTAACAGGGGAGGCAGGAAAAAGCTGGGTCAAAGGGTGGTTTCACATTAATTGCCCACAACGAGCAGCCTGCCAACATTTATTCTGAATGCTCTTTGGAGAAATGCACTGTTCAGCAGCTCAGAGGAAGTGTTTACAGGAAAAATAAAGTAGCAGCATTGGTAAAAACATGCAACACATTTCGCTGGCTTACAGCTTAGTTACCTCTTGCCCCTCCAGCCATTACAGCATGCCCCCTTTCACTTGGTCAAACACATGAATATACATCTCACTGTAATCCTATTTCTGATGCTTGCATCTACTTGGATCACATGCTGTGCATAGGCCGACATCTAGTGGAAGCTGCAGAGTATTACAGTTCTTTTCCAAACTCGAAAAGGGACATCGACAGGGCGTGCCTGTAATACTATCCCTAGTGTGATGTCCACTGTACCCATGGTCCTTCACGCGTCAAAGGTCCCTCAGATTGTTTTTTTCAACTATCTTAGAAGGACACTTATAGCGAAGTTCTCCTTTAGGCTTATCGCGATTTATTATGATCAATTCATGATATTTTATTCTTACTATCCTTTATATTCACTGACTATCGAGACCATCTGGCGCCGGTGAAGAACAAGGAACGACCGTCGGAAGACTCCTAGCGACTGATACGTTCTGGCCTTGGAAGTCCGCTACGGGCTTCGGCCCACGTAGTAGGGATAGAGGGGGGGGATGACATTTTAGAATGCAAAAATCTGCGATTGGGACAGTCTAATATTTGGCAATAGGGACCTCCTGCAGTACTCTCACTGTACACCAATTGTTACTGCTGTTGATGGCTGTACAACCACTAATCTTCGTGTAGGGCAAGTGCACCGAAGGCTAAAAGAGAAACCAACTCGTTTTTATGTGAGGTAACATGACAGGCTTAACTCAAGAGAGGGGAAGTAGGATGGCACACATGTACAATTAGCCCACACACATATCCATAGAAAATACAGCACCAATATATTGAAAAATATACACTTTTATTAAAATGCCCCATAACACTCTTCTGCAGGCTTCTATCTGCTTAGAATCATCACATGCTATGCATAGTCTGCCATCTAGTGGTTGGCTAAGTGTATTGCATAGTTATTTAGAAAACAGGGTGTCCAGCGAGGGAGTACCTGTCACATGATCTTGTTCCTACGACTACAGGGACCCACAATCCTTTACCCATCGACATCCTCATATTGGCTTCTTTTTCTGCCCCACCATTATTGTTGTGCATGTAGCTTGTATAGTATACTGTCCTATTGTTCCCTTGCGAGGAAGCTGTTTGGGCGCATGTGATGTGAAGCAGATTCAAGCCTCAGAAAAAGCCTTACTGGTTAAGTAATATTGGCCTTTTTGGAGATTGTGAACCTGCTCAGATTCACATACTTTGCATAGATTAGCAAGCAGTGCCTTAAGGTGGCAGATGAGCAGCGGGAACAGTAGAGAATAAATGTGAATATGTAGAAAGAACTGCTTGCCCTAACTGTGAATCTGCTATTGGTTGTGTGTCGACATAACAATGTTATGTAAATGAATGGACTGAACTCCAAGTTGCACTCTTGCATATTGCTTAAAGGGGTACATTGGCAACAAAGGGCAATGTTGGCTCCAGTGCTAGGAGTGGAAAGGTACGTTGTGTTAATGGCAATGTTCGGCAAGCTAAGGGATAACATATCTGAATACATTTGACAATCCATCTAGAAATAGGGGCCTTGGCTACTTGTTAGAGAGTTTTACTTATGTCCACCTATGGTAGGACCGAAGAACTCACTCTCGGGTGTACAGGGCTCCAATTTTTAGGTTTGGCCTGAACTTCCCAAAAGGTTTGGGAGCAATGGATGAACAGCCAGGCTTAATCTAGGAGGGAGAAGAGCTGTAGATGACTACAAAGAACTTCGACCACACCTATAGTCAAGAATACATTTATACTGTACATTTATAAAGCCATGGTTATTTATTATAAATACTACGGCAACCATTACAGTATTAGAATCACAGGTAAGTAAACCTATTCACCTTCATACAGTAAGACGTTTAAGCCCTATTCAAGGCAATGGTAGATGAATATAGGTAAGTAGTCAAAGTAGCAAATCAATTTTAACCAAGATTGAGGTAAGCAACACAGATAATGGTAATTACTTTTAAGCAACCTATACTTTAGAAAGTCAGCCCCATCTCGGAATGATAGTCTCCAAGTCAGTGGGGACACTGGGTGGCCAGGGCCCTGTGGCGCAGGAACAAAGAAAGGCAGACACTGTCAAAGTTGTCAACATAGGAGGAATCTGCAACGTAGCAAGTAAGTTAAATGTTTAGTTAAAAGATGGTTCAGGGAGGTCAGGTAGACCGCCCCTAAAGAATTGTAGAACAAAGGACCAGTGTCCTCAGGCCTGGGTGAACACAGTTAGGTTGTTCATCCCCAATGTGTCTAGGAAAGCTCGGGAGGAGTCTGATTTAACACAGCAAATACCAAGGTGAGTAACTAGTACCAGGACAGTACCTTTTCATGAAGAAAGAAGACTATGTCACTGGTGGGTCCACAGGTAAGGCGACAGTAGCTCCTGCTTGGATTCTTGGCCTGGAGCCTGAAGAAGGAACTTTCGGCGGTAGCAGACAGTTAGCTTCTTTGGATGGGAGGCGCAGCAGACTATCTTTACGATACTGACTCATTTGGACTTGACACAGGCTTTGTTGCCACAACAGCCCACAAAGTTCCAGCCAAAACCGCGCTTCAAGAGATGATACACAGCAAATTGGTCCAGGTCCATTGCAGCCCAGGACGGTCGCAGTTCTTCGAGGGACAGCTCAAAATGCAGGTTGTCTCGAGACTGGTTAGGCCCACCTAGGTCTAGGGGAGGAAGTCATCCGGTCAGGATGTTCTCCGTCAATCAGAAGAGGAGGTTGGAGCACCTTAGGTCACTCAGCAGTCACTGGTGGTTGCTGCAGACGTCCTACCTCGGATTTGTTCCATGGATCGACTATCTCATTCTGCTCCAGGGCCCTCACCTTTATGCAGGAACCCATCCAATCAGCAGTCATGCCACATTCAAACATTGGGTGGTGGCCTCCCAGTCAGAACTGGATTCAAGCAGACACAATGGAGTACAAAGACCTGCAGAGCTTCGGTGCACTCCCAGCTTCCTTTCCACTCAGACACGCTAGCGCCCTCGGCTGGGCTACACAAGGGGAGCCCGGCAAAGACAATAAAGCGAGCGCGACAACTCCCCACCCACGACGGCAGATGAAGGCTTGAACAGGGACAGTCGACCCAGCCTTTTAAGACGAGGTAGCAATACTTTGAGATGAATGGGGATGCAGAAGATACTCAAACATCAATAATCAAAACGACTCAGGAAGTTGGCAAAGTTGACTGTTTTAATTTCAATTATCTAAAACAGGCAGTACAATGGACATCAACGGACATCTCATAGCATGGTCTCTCAATGCATTTCTTTAAAAACATTCTTTATATAACAAAAACTAGTCATTGAACATGTTTAACCTACGTATTTGCTAACGTCATCCTACGTTTTAAACTACAAAAACCTAGTGGCAAAAGTGATAGGCTTAAGGAGAACATCCAAGTACACTTTCCATATTAGTTTAAAAAGTGATAGGTTCTTTAACATCAGGTGGGACTAAGCCCACCCTTCAAACAAGTCACTATGTACGTCACTAAATACACAACGTCCCATTGGTTATACAAACTATAGGGCTCTTAATTACGTGGCCCCCCATAATTGGTTGGCACTCTTACATCCGTCAGTACTTTTCCACCCATGTTAGCAGCACACAGGCTGGACTTCCATGTACATGATCATGAATAATCTCCGTTGTCAGGCTGGGAATCCTCGGTAAAGAAAAAAATCTGTTTCAATTTCATTTCTGAACTGTCCTTCTCCTAACAACCAATCACTGAGCTCTGGGTCATACTGCCCCCAGCCAATGACTGCCCTTTATCCAAGCCCCTCCTCTGGCAGCCATCTTCAGATTTTTACTGCACGTTCAAGTGTTGGGTGTCCTCGTGCTTAGCTCTCGAGCTTTTACTGCGTTTTTTCCTTTTGGAAGAGTTTTGTACTCCATTGATCACCCTTTCGATAAACGGGGACCCAGTTTTCGGATTCTTCAGCGCTCCTCAAGGGTGGATTTCATAGAGTTTCTTCGTGGAGGAGGTTTCCAGAAAATTCTTCAGGCCTACGCTGCATGCACCATGTCGGAGGAGAAGAATTCCAGCCCCCTTTTGAAGCTTTGCTCCGACTCTGGCATATGGGATGTTTTCACAGGCGACAAACATTCCCAGTTCCTTTACTGCCTGTACCTGATGCACAAGGAGGATGATTGTGCATTTTGCAGTGAATTCTCGACACGCGCGTTGAAGGATCGGCGTAAACGGCTGAATGAGTGGCTGCAGACCAAGGCCACTGCACTGGGTGGGTCCCAGGAGCATGTCTTTCCCGGATCCAGGAAAGCCGAGCGGGCTTCTAAGTCTTTTGAGGGTGCCCCTCCTGCAGGGGTCCAACAAAAGGTCAAGCATTGCGAGTCCTCTGCCAACGGGAGCGCCGTTGCGGTGGGCTTCTCAGCAGCCAGAGCGCATTCAACGTCACCAGCAACTTCAGTCACCAGCCAAGAGGAAATCAGACCATCCGGACAAACTCAAAGTGGCTCCGGAGATGGCTAAGGAGAAGTCCAAAGCCAGCCTGCCCTCGACAGAGAAGGCCAAGGGGGACAGAGGCTCTGACTCTCCCCCTAAAGGAGAAGGCCAAGCAGGACAAGGCGTCTGGGACGGCCAAGCAGGACAAGGGACCGGTCCTGACCGTGAAGGCCCAGGTACACCAGACGAAGGCTATGCCTTCCATCGAGGTGGTGGTGGCGTCCCTTTCGAAGGCTGCGGAGGCAGACCCGCAGGACTCACCTCTGAAGGCAAGAGTGTCGCTCCCTGCCAAGAGGGAGTCTTCATTCCAGCCCCTTGAGAAAACCCCAGAGAAGAAGATGCCGGTCATCTCCCTGAGACCGTCCCCTCTGGACACGAAGAAAGGGGGGGGGGAGCGCACAGGTCCTCCAGGGCACAGATATCTCCTCAGAGGAGGTGGTTGTCTACCTTCAGACTATCCAAGAGGACGAAGGCGACAAGGGAAACATCTGGGTCAGGCCCTATGACGAGGGCGCCGACCAGGGTGACGATGATGAAGATACCGTTGAGGAAAGTGACGGAGAGCCCCAGGACGACGAAGGCCTTGGCCTTCTCCACGACGAGGGTGGAGATGGGGCACTAGAGCAGAATAGATCCAGCAAAAATGACACAGTCTATAGGTCTGTGTGACCTGTCATCCAGGTGGCCATAACACAGCCACAGCTTTTGGATCAAGTTCCTGGGGGTGAACCATTGCAGGAGGATCACCTGGATGAGGGGTCTTCGGGGAGTGGTGGACGCGGTATCCCCTTCCCTGTAACACATTTTCTCCATTCTACCAGGTGGGATACCTAGGAACTCGACCCCCCATTCCCCTTTCCCAACACAAACACTTTCTCACAGACAGCTCACCGTGAGCGACAATGGCCTAACACCAGAACCGTATACCTGACATGTCTCAATACAATGGTCGGGCAAGGTCAGACAATTACTGATAATTACACTTCCCCACACGGATAAAAGGTGGTGCACGAAAGCACACTGGGAGCAATGCAAAACACACCGGGAAACAGCAGTTCCATGATGGCAGTTTAATACGAGGAGAAAGACGGCGAGACCAGAGAGGGTTGCAAGGAGCGAAGTGCCCTTGACCTTTAAAGACCATTACTTTTGTGTACCTTGGAAAGTAAGAAATCCAAGACCAGGAACTAAGTCTGACCAAACCTGTACAGTGTGTCGGAGGTACCCGGGGCTCTGCCGCGAGATGACCAAGGCGGGGAGGAATGGTTGCCGGCGTAGCATTGTCCTGGACTCCTACAACAAAGTACCGCCATTAAAGACAGCACAGCTGGTGAGTCGGAGAGACTGATTCCAAGCCAGCCTGTGTTTTGAACCAAGGTTGCAAGCAACAACATTGCATGAAGCTATCTAAGAGAACAGTGTGTGAGACGTATGTGAAGAATGATGCGAATATAATTGAAAACCAAAGGAGTGGCTGAACTTTGGGATGCCAAGAAAAGATAGAGTGGTCTGACGCCACGTGGGTGCTCATTCGAAAGTCTCGGTTAGATATCCAACTGATCCTAAGTTTGAGAAAAGGGGAATCTTGAGATCGAAGTGGTCCTGCAACGGGTCAAGCTAAATCCTGTGCACATTCCAAAGTCTTTGATGGTTTAATATATATTGCAATTGGTCTGAGCCCGGCTGAGAGAGACTAATTGGGAAATTGAAAGGGATCTGAACCCGACTGAGAGGGATTCGGGGTGAACCATGAGTGATCTGAGTAAGAATATTCTCAGAACATTGTAGTAAGGAGCGCGGAGCCTGGACGAGGGGGATACAACCTTGTACTTTTGTTTTTTAAAGGGATCTTAGCCCGGCTGAAGGGGATCCAGGGTGAACATCCGATTTGTATACTTGGGCACATAAGGTCCTGAGGCTGGTAATGGAACTGTATCCTTGTGCCGCAGAAGCCAGCGTGTGTGCTTTGCTCAAGTAAACCACCTTGCCCTGTGCTCAAAACGTGGGCGAGGGATGCCAATGCCCCGAACAGCCTGACATATAATTTTTTTATAACAAAAAAAAAACAAAAAAAAAAAAAACATAATTTTGGTAACTTTTCTTTCTTTTTCATGAACACTACCACACACTATTTGTAAATTAGCGGTAAGGATTGGCAATAGGTTTTTTAGTATAGGCCCTTTTATTTTGAAAAGACTCCACTAGGACTGCATTATTATCATTTGATGGACATAGCTTACTCCCATCTGTAGATTTAGGTTTAAATAGGCATTTATCACACCCATGCGAAAGTTCAATAAACACCCTTGAACTGTGGTCACTTGTGTCTGTCTTATTGTTGATAACATGCCTTTCATACATTGTCCTGAAAGAATTGCCAACTCCCCCAGCCCCCAAGTTTGAATGATACAAGGCTGTTTGAGTGGCTGGGTTCCTGCATAAAAGCCGATCCTGGAAGCTGAAGAGGTAGTCAACCACTGGACCAAAAACCAAAGAGGAAGATGATGAATTTGCGGCTGAAACGTGTTCCAGCGACAACAGAACCTGCTGTGTAACCGGAGCCTGCTGTAGCCCTGCCTTCCAATTGACCCACAGCCTGGTAACACCCACTAGACACAAGACGACCTGCATTTTGAGCCTAACCACGCCGTGCTGCAATACACCAATACCCTGGGACCTCGAGCCATTGTGCGGTGCAAGGTCTTCCGAATTACGAATCTCGCAGAAACTTTGTGAGCATCCTGCTGGATCTCCAGAGGCATGATTCCAGTCTAAAAAAGTCCCCTCACCAGAGTGCTGGACCTTGCAAACAACAAGAATCCGACCCGCGATATTCGGTCGTCTTCTGAGCTCCTGAAAAAAGCACCAAATCCAAAGAGCAGCATCCAGCAGCGAGGAAAACCTTGAACTAGAGCCTTCCCTGTGATCCTTGCTCCAAAAGTCCTTCCAGTGTCGTGCCTTCTTGTCTTCTTAATGAAGGAATTCAACAAGCAGGATTTTAGCTGTGGTACTGTGCTTGCTTGGGTATTTACTTACCTTAAGGCTCTCTTGTGATTCCTGTGCAGTTTTGGGGTGTGTTCTGTGATTGGGAGGCCTCCCGTCCAGTTCACCCAGGCCCACTTCTTGATGACTCCTAGGGTATCTTCAACTAACCCTAAAGTAAAGTACTTACTTGTTCTAACAGTCTTCCTTAGGAACTCTGATTTTTGCTACTTAAGAACCTATCCTGAGACCTGCCTAGAAAAGAGAATATATGTTTAAAAGTTACTTACTTGCAAAAGAAGTTGGTTGGTAACTGCAACTCAGAGTGAACAGTAACACAAGTGATTACTTACATAAAAAAATGTTTTGCCATTCAGAAAAGTATTGTACCAGAAAGTAGATGCAAGGTTATAATAATCGCCTGTGATGTTTGTTGTGCCTCTTCCCAAAAGAAATGTTGTTGGTTTCACTTCACTATTCCAGTTAGGATGAATGTGTGAGTGTCCCCAACTTGGTCTTGCTTCCCCTGACTTGCTGTTAGCCTGTCCAGAATATGTCTGCATTAGGTTTTACAAGCTTAGAATAACTGAGTCATTCAAAAAGTCCAACACTGGGTTTTGCTTTCCCTGGTCTGTTTTAGACATACACCAAAACAGTCTTAGGTTTATACCTGCCTTTAAGTTGCTGGTAGCTCCTGTAAAAAGTGTACAGGTTTTACTTACCTTGAGTATAACTGTGTTATCCTAAAATAGGTTAGAGTTATTGCTTCCTTTAGTCTGTAAACTGAAAAGCAACTGTAATGGAATATTACACCCCAAGGTCCAACTCCCATAGAATAACTGGTATTCTGAATCAGAGTTACAGGTGTTTTACTGTTCCTAGAATAAGTGTTCCACTATTCACAAAAAGTAAATTGTCCAGTTAATTTACTACGTGATGTCTTGCTCAGTGTCACGGTACAACTGCCAGGGTCTACTACCCTTATATTACTGAAAGTAATCGGCAAAGTAAGTATTGGTTTGACTGCCCTAGAGCTGCTGTTAGGTGTTCAAAATTAGGTTGTATGCCTGTGTACCTTCAAGCATTGTGTTGTGTTTTTTTTATAATGTGTTTATATGATCTGTGACAGTACTAATTACCCCCAAGATTTATCTGTGCCTACTTGTGTTAAAATAGCCATTTCCTTTTTACAATACATAGTGTTTCAGTATTTCTTTGGACCATGTGTATTACAATTTCTTTGTACTGATTATACAGCCCTCTCTCCCTGCTAAAATAAGCCTGGCTGCTCCGTCTACTCTACCTTGAACCAAGGTGGTACAGCCTTATACTAAGAGTGGAGTCTTGTACTGTCTCAGTTGAATGGTTTTACTAAGCCCTTAGTTGGACTTCAGAAAAACGAGGGTCCTTCTCCCCACCACCTAACTTTACAGAGCATCAAGGCTGAGAAAGCCCACACTGTCCAATCACTATTCATCTTCCACCCTAAGCTCACACTTTGTTACATAACCCAATCACAGCATACTAACCTGCCATATCTGTAGTTGCAACATCTTGTAGGTGGGTTGCAGAGCAACCCAATATGGCAGGACCAATTAGACAGATCATCCATCCCATATAGAATACACATCTGTCACTGTGTAATAAAAGTCCATGATAAGCCTGTAATGAGTTGAGAGCACTGGAAATCTTGAGTCGTCCGTGCACATCCCTGCTTTTTCTGAAATGTCATTATTAAAGCAGTAATTTTGTCACATTCCTGGATTACTCTATTATTTGAGCGTGGGGATGTCCCCTGAGCTAGACCTCTGCTTTTACTTTGCTCCATTGTTGTGCCTTCATATTCCTGAAATAGAATAAGTGTAAGGATTGCCTACCAATAGGGTTTTACTCACCTTGAATAGGTTACTGCCATTCTAAATGTGAATACCACATTCTTACTTATCCTTGAAGTGCATACTGCCCTTCTGCAAAGTAATTGATAAGTTCTTGCTTACCTTAGAATTATGTTCCACTATTCTGAAAAGTAATGTTGGTGTAACTATATTATTAAAAGAAACTGAATAAGTCGCACAGTGTACTACCCATTGAGCCTGCCTGCCTTGAATAGCTTTGGGTCATTCCATTGTGTTGGTTTTTAGATTGCGTTTATGATTTATAATAGCACTTAACTTTCTGAAGAATTCTCTTTGCCTGTGCATATAAAATAAACCTCTATTTGTACATTACATCAAGCATATCAGTGTTTCTGTGGACCATATGTATGCTACAAGTTCTTTGTACAGCCCTCTCTCCCTCTTAGGATAAGCCTGACTGCTCTGTCCATGCTACCTAAATAAGAAGTACAGGTTTATACTAAGAGTTGGAGTTTACTGTATTGCCTAAGGTATAGTTTAATAAAGCCCCTTGAGTGGACTTTATAAAACTGTCCTAACAATCCCTACCCCCAATTCCTCTAGGTATTCAGCAGAAACATACAGACATTCGACACTAGTAAATTTTTCCAGTGTGCTTAGACGCACACTGTCAAGTAGATTTGTTTTGTTTTCTCTCCCATGTTTTCCTGTAGCACTGGTTAAGGCTTTGCTGGATCACTGCAACTTAGAAGGTCCACTGGCTTGTGTTAACTTAATCATTTTTGTGAGCTTGGAATACAAACATCCATTATAAATTCTTATTTAAAGTGAGGGTACGGCCAGATTCTTTATCCTAATTTGTGAAAAAGTATGAGTTCCATCATCTGATACTTGACAATGTGGATTCTCTTTAGAAAGGACATGTATATATCGGACCCATACAGACTTCCTTCCAAACTTTAAAGACTGGTCAACCAATGAAGTGGGAAATGAAGTACCTTTAAATGATCAGCTAAGCAAAAAGGTTTCTTGCGTATGTGTGTGAAGTGGCCTAATTAAAAAACAAAAACTCTACAAGGTTATGGCTTGCCCCTGAAAAAGGGTACTCTAGTTAATGCTTACCTTCAACTCTGCAAGCTGTCCATCATCATAGGAGGGTCCGGATCTTGTAGCATGTTCTGCCTTCTCTAACCAGCTGCTAAATTCATCAAGCTGCTTCTTGTACTCGACCAATTGGGGGCTTTCTCCTTTCAGCCTAGTGAAAATACAAGAATGCGAATCACAAGTATGGCCAGATATATAACCACCACCCTATTGCACAGCCAGCACGCACTGTGCAACCAGACCAATGTGTGACAGTACAAAGACCACTTCCAACATAGATGTTTGCACGTTCTTTTGGGGGTGGCCATTTACGGGGTTGCAACATGAGCAGGTACAAAACTGTTTTAACTGTGTACGCTGGGGATCACAGAAGAGGTGGGGGCAGCAAATTGCTTGCCCTATCATCGTAGAACAATTATTTTATCGAGACAGCTACAGACATAGTTACAGGAATCGACATTGAAATGCAATGGATCATGCAGGTCTGGTGCATCAATGAACACTTTTCTAGTGGCTTGGCTGCAACAACTTTGGCATGGCATGTTAGCCGATAAATGTATTGAACATGTGTTACATGTCCCATATTTTTGCCACTACCGGTGCAACACTAATTAATGACTCTGAGGATCTATCTAATGACATCAACAAATTTGACCCAAACTGAGAGCTAGAAAATGTGATATATCCCTCTTTGTGGCACAAGGAAATCAAACATAACACATTTGCCAAATTTTCCAAATCAGCTGTTTGTAGATAATCTAACATGGCAATATTTGAAGGCTTGCATGTTCAAATGATGGCACCTCCTGGCACAAGCATCACAACACTACTTTACAAGTATCTTTCCACTGTGCTCCTCTTTCAACAGGCATGTTACAAATACAATGCCAAGCTCACTGACTGGAGAACTAGTTCATTGTAAGACGAGGTTACAGCTAATCTAGGAACATAGGGAATTAATTTATGGCTAGCAATAATGAGAAGATCAATTGCAATGAGTTCAAAAACCTAATACTGTAATTTCCATGCTCCAACACTCTCCAATGCCGATAATCAATTTTAAGCTGTAGGGGTTAGTGAAGGTAGCAAGAAGACAGGAGCATCCACTTCACAATCTTCTATGATTACGGCTGGTTCAAACAAGATGGAACATTCACTTGAATTTATCAATAGGACTGCCTAAAATCATTTGGTCCATCCTGAGGCAGTGCTATTAATGTCACCTTTGCTGTCTATCTGCAACATCGGCATTGATGGACTTCCAGCGCTTGTTTAACCCAGCTAACTTCTCCTGTATGAAGCTTCCATCAGTGCTTGAGAGCTTCTGTAAGATTCCTTCTCCAGTCCGGCTGAGGGTAGAAAAGCACTGCTTGTGGCTGCTCACTCCTTCTTCCAGCTCCTGGTTACACAGAAAAAAAGACATGTAGGCATTAGTAGCAATAATGCTTGCTTTTTAAAAGTTTAATTTGTGGAACTAAATGCATCCATGCATCACAGAATTATGATAAAGACTATATTGTAAATCAGCTAAAATAAGAAGCACACAGACATGACACTTTCCCTGAAGCATCACATATTAATGTACATTTTAGTAAGCATTTGATGGTCACAGATTCAGAATCCATGATATCACATGCAAACAGTAGAACAACTTACTAGCCTCTTGGTTATGTTCTAGTGGAATAGACCATTGCACCCACAATTTCTTCACCTTAGATATAGATTTATCAGTGATCTTCGGAAGCGTGTACGGCCACCCCGTGGCACCATGCTGCACTGCATCCACTCCACCAGACTCCAATGAGTACCCAGGATTCCAGCCCCAACATTGGGTGCAATATATATGGAGCCAGGAGCACCCTTGTTAGGGTGAATTCTCAGAAATGTGCTAATTCCCTCCACCTTAGAGACACCCCAGCAACTTTGCTGGATTTTGAGGACGTGATTTTATTAACTTGGAGAGAGTGAGACCCTTTTCCCCCACTCTCTCATGTATTTTAATGTGATTTCTGAGCTTTGTGTTTCTTTTGGTCATAGAGCCTGACAAACTCCATAGGCATCATCTTTTACATTGTGTCACACAGCACCTTCAGTGCAGTGGCACAGGGAAGTCTGTCCGATTTCCCCAAGGTTTAAATACCTTATCTGGGATAAACTACTGTTTCCCAGAGCAGTGAAGTGAAATTGACTTTACTTACAATTTTAACTTTCTAGACCCAGCCCACACTATCTTACAATAGAGTGCTGGAGGGGTTACCTAGTATCCCCTTTGTCTAGCCTCTCATGTAAAATGTGTATGTTACCCTTTCCTCATTAAATGGCTGGTGGCATTGGTCTTGTTTTAACTACCGTGGTGTGCATTTACCGTGGGCTGCGTTCGTAGCTACAGTAAAGCAACCAAGGGTGCCATTTTTGTCAAAATGGCCCTGGTTTCTTTTCGCCATTTCTTTGTGGAAAGGTCCTTCTTGAGATTTACTCTGCATGCCAAACCATGGTTGGTCCCATTGTTCGCTTTGCCTTTGGTGGGATTCACGAGTGAAGCCAGCCTCTGGTTCCAGGGTGTCTGGGGTAGGCAGGAAGTGAGGGAGGTGCCTGAAACTCCTTGTGCTTAGTCTCCTAGGAGACCCAAATGCACTCTGTAGTGATTGGCCGACTGACTGTCCGGCAAGGACAGCCACCCTGTTGGGCGATTGACAGCTAGGCTGTAATGAATGGGAGAGAACTGAATAAAAGGCGAGTCTTTTGGCTTGGAAGGCGGAGGCAACCACTGGACGAAGGAACCAAAGAAGAACTTTAAGAGGACGCCTGCCGCAACTCCTGGCATGTTGGTTTACCGGTGAAGCCCTGCTGCTGTACTGAAACTCCAAATTCATATCGACAGAGAAGCCCATGCAAGGACTTCTTCCTTTGAGTTGGTGGGACCAATCAACTCGTAAGCCACCTGAATACCATTCTCAGAGCTGGTTAGGATTAACCAGGGGGAAGGACACCAGCTTGTGTGCTTGCTTGAATCACAGCAACCGGAATCGAAGATTTGCCAATTTGCCAGCTTTGTGACCAGTACCCGTGCCATGCAGGAGTCCCCCGACATCCTCCCTCTTGGCCCCACGACTAAGGTTCAGGAACAGTGAGATCTGCATGAACTGCCAGGAACAGAAGTCTTCAGATGCATCTTTTTCTTCAATATAAGGTACTGTGAAAACCCGACCGAGAAAACGTACCTCTCATCGCGAAAGTTTGTGGATTTTTGGCAACTTGCAGGCCTACTCAGCTTGTGACCCGACATATGAACCTTTCTTCCGTGAACTACTTCTAAGAACCGTGGCAAAGACTTTTCCGTTTTAAATGCCAGGACCGTTTTTACTTTTACAAGACACTAGCCCATTGACTTTGGCCTACCTATTGCATCGAATCAACTCCTCTGGTGAACTCTAACTATTTGCACTGTTTTAGAGTAATATTCGTTTTATTAACTTATGCCTTTTTGCTCCTAATTCAATGCTATTTTGCTCCTACTTCAAGGGAGCTCAACTGCTTAGTAATCAGTATTGTAGTATAATGTTTGTGTGATATTGGTTGCCTCATTTAGTGAATGCTTTATAAATGATTGTGTAATAAATTAATTTACCAAGAAACCTTGAGTATAAGTGTCTATCTGAATACTTGTCATTGTAGACCTTTATGTAACCCCCTTAGAAGCTCACATTCCCTCTTGCGATAAGCCTGGCTGCTCAGCTCGCTACCAAAAACTGTGCCGTACAAGCTTATACCAAAGGTTGGTTTTGCTTACACCTGTAGTCATAGTTGTGTGTAGTGGTTCCAGAGGGTACTGCATGCAAACATTAAAGGCAGAGATTCTTAAAAATAAATACAATATAACATTCCAGACTTGTAACATTCCGGAGAAGTGGGGAACATCAATAATGGTACCAGTTTATAAAGAAAAAGGAGATCCGAACAACTATCAACCTGATAGATACTGTTGCAAAAAGTTTCTCTATTCTAATTTTATATGATTTGGAGAAGCACATTGCACAGCATAACATCCTGTCCAAATTCCAAATAGGATTCAGAAGGGATATGAGCACAGTGCTGAATGCAACCATAATGGCACATAAGCTGGAACAAAAAAAGGGAGCTTGTCCAGTCTATGTAGCCAGTATAGATATGTCTTCAGCATTCAATACAGTTGTGAGAAATCTGCTATGGGCTAAGATGAAGGTATTGGGCATCCATCCGGTCCTGATCTTCTGGATTGCTATGCTCCATAATTACACAGCTTATAAAGTCAGTGTCACTAAGGACGGTGCACTTACTGAGCCCATAAGGACATATATGGGCTTGAAACAAGGTTTCAATATGACAGCAACACTATCTCTACCTATGTGACCTTGATCAGCAATGGAAAGGAATGGGAATGAATGTGGTGAGAATGGGTGGTTTGCGAACGCATTGGATTGCATTCGCTGATGATATTATTTTGCTAGATTCTACTCCAGCGGGTCCCAACACGAAGCTCCAAACATTTGAGATATATGCCCATGCCCAGAATCTCTCGCCTAATGCAACCAAGACTAATATAATTGTATTCAATGCAGGAAGGAAGTTGAAGAGCTATAAATGGAAGATTGGGGCGGGGTGTGGCAATACCTCAAATGTCAGAAGTTATTTACCTTGGTTATTACATGAGTAATAATTCCTCTGTTAAATTATGGACAGATAGATTAAATCAGAAAGCTCGACCTCTAATAAGTCAGTCTAAGTTGATTTTTGCTAAATACTGCCAATTTTCTTTGATTTCATTGTGCGAGTTCCTATTAATGAAAGTTGAAGCTGTGATTCTCTATTCTCTGGACATGTGTCTGTTTGATCTAAGTAAACCACTTGACACCTTACAGGGGTGTTTGTTAAAAGGTGCCTTACACTTAGCACTTTCAATTCCCAATTGTGTAGTCTGCCATGAGCTAGGCATGGTCTCGGTCATGTAGGGCGTTATGGCGCTCTTTGGGGAACTATGCAAACATTCTGAATCCGGCAAACTCCCTTTATCAAGAATAGCAAGAAGTTATCCATTCTAAAAGTGTGGACTCTCTCAACCTATTTGATAGACGGTTTATGGTCATAAGACCGAAAAAAAAAATCTCTAAAAAAAAAATCTAAAAAAAAAGGCCGAAAAAAAGTCGCATTTTTTTTAATGAAGTTTTTTATTCGAAATTGGGGGGGGTTCCCCCCAACCCCCCTTTATTATTTTTTTTTTTTAGCATTTTTTTTAATCCCGGACCCCAAAATAAATATATAATTTAAAAAAAGAGAAATTCGACTTTTTTTTCGGTCTTTTTTTTTTCGACCTTATTGTTAGTCGAGATTTTTTTTTCGAGATTTTGACCGACCACCTTGATAGACGCATGCAAGGTGTGTTAGAAGATCTGTTACCAGCAGTGATCTTTGTCTGAGACCAGCCTTGGTGAAAAAAAAAAAACAGTTTGAGAGGGATTGGATTTGCATCCTGGAACAGGTCAAGGATTATCGCACCTATACCGAATATGCTAAATTTCCTCAAATGATCTCTGTGTTGCATGTATATAAGGATATTTCCTTGCATGTATACGCAGATGTATTTGGTCTCGGTCATGTAGGGCGTTATGGCGCTCTTTGGGGAACTATGCAAACATTCTGAATCCGGCAAACTCCCTTTATCAAGAATAGCAAGAAGTTATCCATTCTAAAAGTGTGGACTCTCTCAACCTATTTGATAGACGGTTTATGGTCATAAGACCGAAAAAAAAAATCTCTAAAAAAAAAATCTAAAAAAAAAGGCCGAAAAAAAAGTCGCATTTTTTTTAATGAAGTTTTTTATTCGAAATTGGGGGGGGTTCCCCCCAACCCCCCTTTATTATTTTTTTTTTTTAGCATTTTTTTTAATCCCGGACCCCAAAATAAATATATAATTTAAAAAAAGAGAAATTCGACTTTTTTTTCGGTCTTTTTTTTTTCGACCTTATTGTTAGTCGAGATTTTTTTTTCGAGATTTTGACCGACCACCTTGATAGACGCATGCAAGGTGTGTTAGAAGATCTGTTACCAGCAGTGATCTTTGTCTGAGACCAGCCTTGGTGAAAAAAAAAAAAACAGTTTGAGAGGGATTGGATTTGCATCCTGGAACAGGTCAAGGATTATCGCACCTATACCGAATATGCTAAATTTCCTCAAATGATCTCTGTGTTGCATGTATATAAGGATATTTCCTTGCATGTATACGCAGATGTATTTTATGAATTTCAAATTGAATCAATTTTGAACATGTGAACGATGCAGGCTTTGGGAAGGAGTTGAAAGAAGCGCACAGCAGGTGAATTGTAGATTCGCTATGTGTTTTGAACCCAGTGAAACAATTAAGCAATTGATATTAGAATGTCCTCAATTCAGAGTACCTCGGACAAATTATTGATAAAATGTCTTACTGCAAACTTTGATGACCGTCGTGGAATTTTTATGTGAAAGGAGGATGGTTGGAAATTATAATCCATTAACTTTTGCTTTAGTAGAACTACTAAAATTATTGAAGCCAATTTAGTAACATCTTTATAATTAGCTGTGAAATTCAAGTGATGAAATGAAGAGACCGATCCGATATGCATATGTAACGCAATGAACTTTATGCATTATTAAGTTAAAAATTTACTTTAGTAAATATGACGTGAGCTTGTAATTGGAAGCCATATCAAGCTCAATGTATGGGTATTTTATGTAGAAAATCAAATTAATTTTACCTTTTGATCAATTAGTTCAAACTTTTTCATCCGATACATTTTATGTGAATGTGAATGATTTTATATGTTTATCTCCATGTAATCCATTTTTGATTTTCTAAAGGTTTATTTTAACCAAAAACAAATGAAAAAAAATGCACATTAAATATGTCACCTGGAAGGTGGTGTGTCTGGTAGCAGTCACTCATTCAGAAGGATTTCATAAATGTAAGTGCTCACAGTCAAGGAACCATCTCTCTGGTTTGCCAGGGACAAAGTGATACTAAGGACAAACCTACACTTCACCCTTACGGTTTCCACAGACTTCCACATACAGTTCACGATTGTTCTACCGGCTTTCTTCCCAACACCATTGTCGCAAGCAGAGGTAGCTCTACACTCCTTAGACCTCAACAGGTCCCTAAAGTTTTAGTTGCATAGAACGAATTCGTTCAGAATGACTTATCAGCTATTTGTGGCATATGGCCAATCAATCAAGGGCAAAGGCATCTCTAAACAGGGGATATCCAGATGGGTCACATCAGCAATCGCAAGATGCCATGTGGAAGCTAAAAAGCCTCAGACTACATCGGCACATGCCCATTCCACCAGAGCAACTGGAGCATCGGCGGCCATCTGGGCAGAAGTTCCAATAACCGACATATGCAGGGCTGCTACCTGGGCAATGCCGCTCGCATTTGCAAGGGACAGGAGGCAGCGGAATCCAGAGTCGGAAAGGGCCATCCTGCAGTGCTAATTCCAGTAAGGTAGGCCTGTCACCTTAACACCACCGACATATTATGACAACTGCTATGTATTCTATTCAAAGCATGTGAATCCATGAAAGATCCAATTCTGGTGAAGGAGTAAGTTACTTACCTGTAACTCCTGTTCTCCAGCATTGGCATCTTTCATGGATTCACATGCGTCCTCCGTCCACCCAAGGTCTAAAGGCTACAAATACTCAACATCCCATTTGCTGGGGCCAAACGCACCCAAAAGGACAGGGATGTACTGCAAAACACAGCTGTTTTGTCTTTATATTATACAGTAATAAGTGGCTAACCGAGGATTCCCAGCCTGACGACGGAGGATATTCAAAGCATGTGAATCCATGGAAGATCCAATGCTGGAGAAGTCATTGTGTTGCAGTCCTGCTAATTTGGGGTTTATCTGTATTGCTCAATGATTTTTAAGACGATTTAGTGAGGGGCATTACTTTTAAATGCAGCGTGGACCCTGAGGGACTCCCATTTCCTTTTGGTCTAATGCTGGTTGTTTTATTCTTTCAATCCACAGGATGACAGGCAGATGCCATCTTCTCTGTGAGTGGCTAGCGCGGTGCCTTCAGCATTTTCATTACTTTGTTATCAATCCTTTAGGTTTGCAGGTTACTTTCATACACCACAGACCACTTTGGGATCCACTGGTGGCAGGAGTGTGAAGGGTGCCATCCACGTCAGAGGTCCCCCTTTGGCAGATGCTGCAAGAGTGCTTAACCGTGCAAGGCAAGACCATTGGAGTACTGCGTGCAAACTGTTGCAATCCCCAAGAAAACGGGGTGGTGGCTCATTAACTGAAATGCAGGGAAAGTGAAGAGTTTTTATCGCTCTCTGATGTAGCGTCAGAAAGCATTGCACTGACAAAAACATTCTTCCACCACCACTAAGGGAGTGAAGAAAACAAACTGATCACAAGCTAACTGGTCAGTCAAGGGGCACTGTATTGGCAGAAATGTGCCCCACTGTTGCTTCTGTTTGAGTAAAGAAAAAATGAGTAAAATCACTCACAGGATAGATGTTCAGTCTTCTGTATTATAAACAGACCGGCCATGTGGCTCATTAGCATTGGCAGTAAACCAGTCCTGCAATAGGTCCACACTGACCCCTCCAGCTTAAGTGAAGGGAGCAGTCAGGAGTCTTCGAGGAGAGCCAGGAGTCTGAGGTAGCCTTTCAGGGGTCCTCAGAAGCTCTGTGATGGCACTTTGAGAAGGGTAGGTTCATGGAGGCCTGGGTTAATGGCCCCCAGGGACTATCCAGGGTTAAGAAAAGCAGAAGGAGCATTGAAACATGATTTCAAGAGCATACCCAAGGACCATGGGAGGTGACTTTCAAAGGGGGTATAGGGAAGAGGTGGGAAGACATTAGGCACGAAAGAGGAAGCATTTGCAAATGTCTTCCCTTCTCCTCCACAGGCTGGAAAGATCAGGCAGGGGACGCTTTGGCAGAGCCACAGAAACCTTCCTGAAGGGTATCGGGTAATATTATCCCCACCAATAATATCGCCATATATATGGTCATGGGGTAAGGCCATAGGCGATATTATTAGTGGGGATAATTTATGGGGTTATTGGGACCGGGGGTTGTGGGGGTGTTCCCCTGTCCATTAAACAAATTATGGGAGTTGCGGGGGTGTCCCCCGCAGGTTCCATGGCTTATATTGCAGCAAAAATATGGCGATATTTTGGCAGGGATATTAACACATGGAACCTCCTGAAGCTAATAGACAATTACACAGCAAAGAACAGGAGCTATGGCCCTAAGCCTCCGGGGAAGCTGTAAGGGGACTTTTCCCAACGTCCACTTGGAGTTAAGTTTCTATAAAACTATCCCTTGGTATGCAGGTCCCCAACTCTTAGTATAAGTCTGTACTACCCAACAGATTGGTAGAATGGCAGAGCAGCCAGGCTTATCTTATGAGGAGAATGTGAGTTGTAGGTAAGTACACTGAACCCAGAAAATACAATAGTCCAAAGAAGCTCTTACAAACTGAAAGTTATATTAAAAATATACCTTTATTACGATATACACAAGGCAGGTAGGTAAATACTTATTTCAACTAACCAGCACACATAATACTTTTCATAGGTGATTGCTCCAATGTAGTTGCCTGCGGTAACAATTGTTACAGAGAAGTACACTAATGACAGTTCTACCCCATTACTAGTAGTGCCACACACTAGCGTTGGTTACAGATAAATGGTAATTGCATTCATTCAGTAAAATCACATTAGCAAAGTCTGTGGGAAGGAAAATTAGGGTTATGCACACTTTAGCAGCAATGAACTTGATAGTTTCTGCCAGAAGCACAGAAACTGCGCTTCTGAACATCTGTGAAGATCTGCTCTCCAACCTTGACTCCAACATTCCCTCTGTCATCATACTACTCTATCTCTCCTCTGCCTTTGACACAGTCAACCATATCACCCTGCTCAACAGTCTCCGCGATAACCTGGGTATCACCGATCAGGCTCTGGCCTGGCTGACGTCTTTCCTCTCTGATCGACCCTCCCAGGTCCAACCTGGGTCCATCCTATCATCTATCTCCCGCTCTACCTGTGGTGTTCCCCAGGGGTCTAACTTTTCACCCTGGCTTTTCAACCAATACTTGGAAACTCCCACCCACTGCATTGCCATTTTCTGCTCAAATTTCCAGTGCTAGGCTGACAACAAATTTTTAGGCTGCCCCCGGCCACCTCCTCTCCTTCTCGCATCTCTGATTGCCTAACTGCCATTCAAGATTGGTGTGCAGTCAACGATCTTTGTCTAAATGCCAACAAGACGGAGATCCTCCTCATCGGTACACCTTCACCATCCTTTCCAGTCACTCTCTGGCCGGCCTCCATTGGCCCTCCTCTTACCCCTAGCTGCGAGTCTAAAAACCTCAGAGTCATCTTTGACTCCACACTTTCCTTCTCCGCCCACATCTCGGACGTCTCTAAAAAGTCAAACTTCCTACTGCACCTCCTCAGAGGTACTCTGCCTTTCCTCTCCTTCTCGACGAAGCTCACTGTCTCCCAAGCTCTGGTTCTCTCTAGGTTGGACTACTGTAACAGCCTCTTTATTAATCTACCTGCCTTCACTGTCCGCCTTTTACAACTAATCCAGAACAGGACTGCAAGGCTTGTCCTTGGCCTCAAGCCCTGGGATCGTATCTCTCCAGCTCTGAAATCCCTTCATTAGCTCCAGTGGATGCAAGGATTAAATTAAAAACCTTCTGCATTGTCCACACAGCTTTCTAGGGCCTGGGTCCAAAATACCTTCAACTATCCCTCTGTAAATACCTCCCTTCTTGAGCTCTTGCTCCTCTAACTCCCTGAGGGTCAATTGTTTTTCAAAGAAACAAGCTAGGGGTAGATCTCGATCTTTGGCTGGGGCCTCCCTTTGGAACAGCCTTCCTGCCACTCTGAAATTTGAGGAGAGCCATCTACAGTTACGGAAGCACCTCAAGACCTTCCTCTTTGCTTCTGCCTTTGCCCCCCTTCTCCCCTGCTGATCTGTTTCTCTCTCGGCACTGTGCACCTGGCCACCCTCTGTCCTTCGGGCCCAGGTACCTGCTCACCCTGCCAACCCCCCTGCACTGCCTCCGGGCCACCCCTTGCAGTCCTGTATCCACCCTTTGCAGTACCCATACAGTCCTCCACCCCCTTTTCTTCTGCACATATCAGACAGACACTGTCCGCTAAACCCAGTACTTGCCGGCTTGCACTATCACTGTGTATTGCCTTTATTTATTTATTTCATTTATTATTATTTATCTATCCGTTTCTCCTCTGCTTCGCACTTTCCACCTCTACCCCCTTTCGCTGTTTTTGTTCTGCCCTGTTCCCCTCCCTTGCCACGCTCTGAAACACTTGTGTACGAGCGCGATATAAATAAAATATCATATCATATATAGTTTAGTCAGTTAAATAAAAGTGCTTAGCAAGATAACAGATAACACAAGTTATAGGGACACTGTAAAGGACTCCCTAATAGGACACAAGCTGTGAAGCCTAGCCCAGAGGTATGGGTGGACACCTAAACACCTTTTCATGCACTCCAGTCACACTGGAGCGACTACTCGGCTTTAGCTAAGTTCTACCGTTAGCCCCACAATACCTCAGGGTGGATGATGAAAACGCAGCTGGATACTCTCCTGTGCAGCAGCGACAGACCCGGTCTCCCGATTCCCCGGTCTGGTGATGAATGGAAGGACTCTGAATGGGATGTCATGGCAGCAGTCACGAGAGAGGACCGTCAGCAAGGATTTCTTTTGTCTCCCACCTCAGTCTACAGCTTTGGTACCTTTATATCAGCTCCAATAAAGGACGGTTATCGCCCGGTTGATCTTCCTCAATTCTGCATTCCTGGCTCTGATGAGTGGACTTGGAGTGGGATAGTTCCTCTGGAGCTCACCAAAGGTCTGGGAAGATTCGTCTTCGTCAAGACGTTGCACTGCAAAGGGCTCGGAGGTGTACTGGTATTCACGGTTTGCAGCCCCGGAAGGTCACAGCACCTCGGGAGATGGCTCGATTTGTAGTTCGTCCTGGGGCTGGTTGGTCCCACCAGCAGAAGGGAAGGAGCCATCCTCCTCAGAATTCAAGGGTTCATTCCAAAGGCAAAACACACATTCAGACCTCCCCCTCCCAGAATAGTAGAAGGACTAACAAAGGGCAACCTCATGAGAAATGGTGAAAAAAGAAAGGAACCACCATGTTAGAACATAGGTGACTATTGTGTATAACCGAGACTGGGAATACAGTCTGCAGTAAAACATTGCAGAATAGTTGGTAGACCATGTCCGCTGCCATCAGCCATAACTTTAGGGTTGTGACTCTGACTAAAAAGTCACAGGAGCAGAGAGAGGGGGGGCTACTAGGTATCCCCTTAGCACTCCACATAGGGTGGTGTGGGCTATTCTCTCAGGAGTTAAAGTTTTTAGGAACGATACAAAGTATGCCTCTATCCTTAAGAACAATAATTTTTAAGGATAGTCACAAAATCTCAAAGGAGAACCCAAAAGGCTCCCAGCAACACTGAACATAGGGCGCCATGTGCTGCAAAAGTTAAACACAGATACCTTTAAAGAGATATGGAGGAAAGCAGACTCCATAGGAAAGGTAACATACAGAGAACAGAGTTCCTAAAAGTTAGAGAACATACGAATGAATGAGGGGAAAAAGGCTCCCCTCATTCATAGAAAGAAAAAGGTCCAGAAGCCCAGCAAAAAGTGCTGGGGGTCTCACTAGGAGAGAGGATTAAGCATAAAGCTGATATATCTCCCTAACAGAAGTGCAAAAGGACTTCCTTCAGTTTGGCTGGAGGGATGATCGCTGGGTATTGTATTTCCTTCCTTTGGGCTTCGCACTGCTCCCCGATGCTTAATGAAGATCAAGCAGGTGTGTGTGCACCCGGGGTGGGGTATTTTGTTTTTAGGTGGCAGGTGTAAGGGAACATAAAATAATAATTTTTTCTGATAGATGGGGTCTGTTAGTGGTGGTTTTGGGGTGCCTGACAACCATAGAAAAGCAATAATAAATGCAGTAAATCGGCTAGGTATGTGGTGGGCCAGATACAGACTGGACATGGTCAGAGCCTCTGTTAGGTGTGGAGGGGTATTATGGTTTCATTTTATTTATGTTCTGGTTTTACCCAGCTACATCTACAGATCTCTCTGTTCCTGCGCCTCAGTCTTGGGGACAAGAGGGAGGACGTCGGGGGACTCCTGCACTGCACGGGATCGTCATCGGAGCAAACAAAATGGAGTCACTTTGGTTCAGTAGCCGTTGCTTTAAGACTAAAACTGGTTTCCCTCTCCCTGGCTAAACCTTAACCAGCATTGAGAATGGTATCCAGGTGTCTTCTGAGCTGATTGGTCCCACTAACTGAAAGGAAGGAGCTGTCCTTCAAGGAGCTTCTCTGTCGAATGGAGATCTGGAAATTCGGAGTTGCAGCAGGGCTTCACTGGGCAAACCAACGGTCAGTGGTTGCAGCAGCCGTCCCTTTCCAGCTCGTCTTCGGTTCTTTCGTTCCAGTGGTCGACTCTGCCTTCCAGTCCTGGAGACTCGCCTTTTGAACAGTTTTCTCCGATTCATTCCAGCCTAGCTGTCACTCACCCAGCAGGGTGGCTGTCCTTGCCGGACAGTCAGCCAGCCAATCACGCCAGAGTGCATATGGGTCTCCTAGGAGACCAAGCACAGGGAGTTTCGGGCACCTCCCTCACTTCCTGTCCACTCCAGACAGTCAAACGGCATGGGCGGACTTCAGTCCTGAAGCCCGCCAAAGGCTCACGAACAAAGGGACCAAACCTGGTTTGCCGCGCAGAGTTAAACACCAGAAGGACCTTTCCACAAAGAAACGGCCAAAAAAGATGACCAGAATCTGTTTTTTACAGAGGGTTCTTGGGTGAAATATTGAAAAACATGGCGGCCCTGATTTTTAGCTACCGGTGTTCGCGGTCAAGGTCGAGAAAAATCATGGTAGTTTGTTATAAAACCACTGCCACCAGCCATTTCAATAGGAATGGGTAGCTTTTGACAGCTACAAGAGTTTTTAGACATAGGGGGTACTAGGTAACCCCTCCAGCACTCTCTAGGAAGTTAGTGTGTGCTGGGTCTATGAATTTAAAAGGACTAGTAAAGTCAATTTAACTTTACATTCTCTGGGGAACAGTAGTTCATCCCAGAGAAGGTATTTAAACCTTGGGAAGTCCAAAGGACAACCCTGTGCCACTACACTAAAGGTGCTTTGTGACAACAATAAAAAGATGATGCCTAGGGAGTTATCTAAAACTCCATAATCAAAGAACACAAGAGTAACAACAATCAAAATACACGAGAGAGTGGGAAAAAAGGCTCACACTTTCTCCAGGGGGAGAAAAAACAAGTCCTCAAAATCCTGCAAAGTTGCTCAGGGTCTCTAAAAGTAAGGGAAATTAGCACATTTCTGAGAATTCTTCCTAACAAAAAGCACAGCCAATGATTAAAAAAAAGATAAAGGTAAACAAATCTCCTATGATCCAATCACTCTGCCTGTACCACAGAGGACACCTCTAGAGGGGACAGGCTGGCATTGCTGCAATGAGATGTCTACAGTACAGTCAGCTAGAGATCTTTTACATGACATATCTGACCTGTAGGCCAACTGAAGTGCCTGTATCATTATCAATAAGGTTTACAAACTTGTATCATTTAACGTTAGCAGATTGCACATATGTCACTATCAGCAGCAAAAAGAAGTTCAGTTCCTAAAAGGTGCCAAACATACATGGGTATTCTATCTGGAAGATAATACAATAATACTCAAAAATACAAATTTTATTAATCTTACATATTCAATTATTAAACATAAAAAATGATCATGTCACATAAAACAATTAACCAACCTTAAAACAACACAAGTGAAACAACCTAAGTGGGTTCTAATCATCAATTCAAACTTGGGTCAAACACCTGTAACCTAATCACACTGAGATCCCTTTGCCTTAGATGTTTTTTTGGCTATTTCATATTTTAAATTTGTAGATTCCCACCTTTTAGGAACTGAATTTCTTTTTGTAGATATCAGACAGTGCTCCACGGAGTAAGAAGTTTGTGAATCCCCACCTGTGGTTTATAGCCGTTTTGAGAATAGTACTATCAGCAGCAACCCATTTTTCAGAGGTCAACCACAAAGGGAACAACCACAAAGGGAACAAACCTGCTGATGCGTCCTAGCCCTTTCCACATCCAGGCTGCCATCAGGAGCATAGGCGTCAACCAGCAACTGCTCCGCCTCAGTCACCCACTGGGTCAGGTCATTAAGATCGCAATGGAATTTCTGCCATTCTTGCACTGCCTGGTCTGAGACACTGGTGAGAGACAGGTAAACAGTCTGTTAACACAGCTGAAAAAAAACAATGAAGTAAACAAAACAAAAAAGTTGATCCTATATGAGCTTCACAACCGGCAGGCAGACCTTGGTCTCTAGTGCAAAGAATAGTTGGCAAGAATATGAAAAAAACACCAACTTTTTCTGCAACCAAAACCACCATTTTCGGGCCTATACAAAATTACACACAGGGTGGCAGGCTGTTTCCGTTGTGCATAGCTTCTTAACCAATAGAATTTCAAATTGACATAAAGACCTCTCCCAAAAAGCATATGAATGATATTATCACCACTTAATTTAAAAATGCACCCTATGAGGTTACTTTTTTCAAAGATCTATAAGGGTGAATATGTTCAGAATCACCACTCTTGTGAGGTTCTGAGCCGCCAGGGGTTTTCACATTCGGTCTAACCAAACTCTCTCTGGGTAGCGTAGGCTGAACATTAAGTATTAGATATAGAAGATCAGGAGCGTGGAGTGTAGGTACAATTAAGTAGACATACACTTTCAAGTATCAGCAGGTCCCTAGTCACATAGACAATCTCCTAGTTATGGCTGGTGGCACTGGACGTGTTCTACCAACTATTGCGTAATTTCTGTACCGCAGGCTATTTACATAGCCTCAGTAGTGCACAATAGGTGGACCTACGTATTAACTTGGAGCCTCCCTTCTTTTTTCACCATTACTAGCGTGGTTTTTCTTTGTTAGCCCCCCTTCTACCATTCTGGTAGGGAAAGTTCAGAGTGTGCGTTTTGCCTTTGGTGGGAACGCTTGGGTATCCCCGCCTAGGCTCCAGAGTGGCTGGGCAGGCAGGAAGTGGGGGAGGAGTTTTCCATCCCCCTGTACTTTGCCTGCCAGAGTGCCTGAATAGGAACAGCTCCCACATGGGTCTGGCTGACCTGATTGGACAGCCAAACGCCCCTTCCTGTAAAATGCTGAGAGAGATTGCAGAGGAGTGTTAAGCCAGAACAGGAGTATTAACCCTGTGGGAGACTACACCAGCCTCGTCCTTGTGGTATTAGGTAACCTACCTATTGGTATAGGCCTGTACTACACAAGTTGGTAGTGTGACTGAACAGCCAGACTAATCTCAGGTGGGGTAAATGTGAGCTGTAGAGTTGTAGCATCGAAATACACAAATACAAGTATCCAAATAACACTTACACTCAAGGTTTTCTAGTAAAATAATTATTTATTTAACGGTCCGCTTTAAATGAGCACTCTCTAGAAAGGGCAATGTGCAACAATAAAAATATACTTCAAAATATTTTGTCAGAATCAAGTCCAGCAAGTAGATACTCTTTGGAGATTCTTCATACACACTTCCTACACCCTGAGGTGACTTCACTAACTAGGACAGTATTGGCATTTATATATCACTTTTGTACTTGGTAAATTCTAAGGTTGGCAGAAAGGAAAGGTTAGAGGAAGGAAAAAAGGTTAAACAGGTTCTCAGAGCATGTGAGCACTTTCAAATCTTCCAATGAAGTCTAGATGAAAGTATTTCCCAGCAATATTAGTTCAAAACCAATGTATCACATATGATGGACAGTTAGAATCATAGTCAATGGATTAGAAGAGTCTGCAGGGAGCCAGGACAGCCAAAGTCAATTGGAGCAAAGTCTCTGGAGCCGAGGCACTTCTTAGATAGCAAAAAGTATTGCACAAAGTTAGAGAGTTTGTTGAAGAAAATCACTGTTGGGCCACAAGCTGTTGCACTTGTAAATGTTAGAGCTACAATCAACTCTAGTAAAACTGCTTATTTCCATTGGGAAAAGCAAGCTACAGACAAAGAGGTAAGTACCTCTTAGCACAGTACCTTAGGTTAGAAGAAGAGGATCCAGCTGGCTTCTGTCTGGTTGCAGTGTTGCAAATCCGGTGTTCCTGGGCCTCAGCCATGGGGACAAGAGGGAGGATGTGTGGGGGACTCCTCGTTAGGCAAGATTGAATGCAGTACCCTTAGAGTGCACTAAAAAAACCCTGACCTCCTGGCAGTAGTAACTCGACCTTTGGTACAAGTCTGTACTACACAGGTTGGTAGTGCGGACGAGTAGCCAGGCTTATCTCAAGAGGGGTCAATGTGAGCTGTAGGGGAGTTAAACAGAGGATCACAGTGGCAAGTATTGAAGCAAACGCTTACACACAGGGTTTCTTGATAAAACAATTATTAATGTATTTACCAGTTAGTTAATGTAAGCCTTCTTCAGAAGGGAGCACTGTAAAACACCGCACAAATATACTTCAAAATGATACACTCTCTTCAGTTCAGAATCAGTAAATACCCATTTGGGATGGCATACAGCAGAGACCTACACCCACAGGTGACTAATTTCTAGGGTGCTGTTGACATTAATGTATTAGTGTTGGCATTCAGATTTAGTTAAGAGCAAGGGAAAAGATTATTAGAGCAAACAAGATACCACAAATATTTCTTAAGCAGGCAAATACTTTCAGATCTCCCAATAAGTCATCCAGTTAAAACAGGCTAAGCCAAAGTCAATAGGCAAGAGTCTAGATGGGCTCAAGCACTACTTTTAAGGTAAGTAGAAATGTCTGCACAATTTTTCAGAAGTCTGAAGAAAAAGATGAATCAATGTAGAGCCACAAGCTGTTAGACCTGTGAGTAGTAGAAGATGCAAGCAACTCTAGAGCAAGAGGTAAGTTCTCTTTTAATACTTTGTTCAGTACCTTTAGAATGAAGAAAAGATGCAGCAGATTACTCCTGTTCGTCTGCAGCTCTGCAGATCGCACTGTTCCTGGGCCTTTGCCGTGCAGACAAGAGGGAGGATGTCGGGGACTCCTGCACTGCACTAGGACGGTCAAAACCTGCAACCAGCGAACTTCAATTTCAGTGGCTGTTCAGTGTTTCAGCTCCTCGCGTCTACCGCAAATAGCAATACTGCGGTTCCTAGCTATCGAGATTTTCCTTGCTTCTGGGGTCCCGCACTCTGTTGAGGCGGCTCAGGTTGGGTCAGTCCTGCTTCCTGGGAGTCGGAGGATCTTCCTGGAGCTTTTGGCCAACTTAAAAACAACGCACACAAACTGGTGTTCCTCTCCCTGGCTATTCGGTTTCCAGCAGAAACTCTGTGGAAATTGAACCAGCACCGAGAGGATGTCCAGGTGGCTTAATTTGGAGTTGATTGGTCCTACCAACTCAAAAGGGAGAAGTCATCCTTGCAGGAGCTTCTCCATCGATACAAATGTGGAGTTTCAGCACAGCAGCAGGGCTTCACCGGGCAAACCAACGGTTCAGGAGTTGCAGCAGGCGTCCTCTTCAAGTTCTTCTTCAGTTCCTTCGTTCTAGTTGTCGACTCTGCCTTCCAAGCCAAAAGCCTCGCCTTTTATGTAGCTTGCTCCTATCATGGAAATATCCAGGATTGGATCAGTGAGAAGAGATGACACACTAATACATATTCACATTTTATTAGCCAAATTTAGCATATGAGAAAACCATTTTCCACAGTATAAAAAATTCATAAAAAACTTTTTCATATCAACATTCATAGCCACATACAAAGCTCATTCTTACATTCACACACAATATCAACACCCATGATATTTCATCTCTCATTGGGTTTTAAGAATACAACTTCATTGCCTAGGTAACATAATAGACCCAGTCCCTGGCTATTTCGAAAGGGTTTGAAGTCAGACGCGGTTACCGTGCGGAATACAGTAATTGGGTCATCAAGCGTGCAATTTCTATGCTGAAAGCCGCGGTAGAAACACCACGACTTTTGGTCGCAAGCTGTACCATGGGCACAAGTTCAGTAGTTGCACTGAGGCTAGTGGAGGATTAATCTCCGATATCCCGTTCATCTTCCCTCGACTTGGAACTTGGGGATTGGTCACGGGCCCACTCATATTAAGAATCGGGGTGAAGAACTTTGCTTTGCCTCACGTCCTGAGGAAGGTCTCCGACAGAAACACGTGTCGACGTTTCTGTGTGACAAATACCTGACCCAAAAAACTGGCGTTAGATACACCACGACATCTAATTTTAGGGACTGGGTCTATTATGTTACCAAGGCAATGAAGTTGTATTCTTAAAACCCAATGAGAGATGAAATATCATGGGTGTTGATATTGTGTGTGAATGTAAGAATGAGCTTTGTATGTGGCTATGAATGTTGATATGAAAAAGTTTTTTATGAATTTTTTATACTGTGGAAAATGGTTTTCTCATATGCTAAATTTGGCTAATAAAATGTGAATATGTATTAAAGAGTGTCATCTCTTCTCACTGATCCAATCTTGGATATTTCTGTACTATACCTGAAGGATCAGGGTTAAAGCGCAGGTCTACCCCTTTATTTTTCGCTTGCTCCTATCATTACAGACTAGCTGTCAATCACCCAGCAGGATGGCTGTTCTTGCCGGACAGTCAGCCAGCCAATCACCACAGAGTGCTTTTGGGTCTCCTAGGAGACTAAGCACAGGTAGTTTCAGGCACCTCCCTCACTTCCTGCCCCCGCTAGACACCCTGTTAGGCAGAGCCTGTATGCAGTACCCTTTGGAGCCACTGCACACAACTCAGACTACAGGTGTTTGCAAAACCAACCTTTGGTATAAGTCTGTACTAGACAGTTTCTAGTAGCGGAGCTGACCAGCCAGGCTCTTCTCAATAGGGAATGTGAGCTTGTAATGAGGTTCCACAGAGGTCTACAATTACAAGTATTCAAATAGACTCTTACACTCAAGGTTTCTTGGTAAAACACTTATAAATTTATTTCACAGTCAGTTAGAAAACATTCAATAGAAGGAAACAATATATATCACACACAAATATACTTCAGTACTTGATACGATAAATTTCTGAGGCATTTAATTACTTTGAAGGAGGAGCAAAATGACATTCAGAGAACTTTGAAGAAGGAGCAAAAAGGCATAGGTTAATAAAAAGAAGGTTACAAGTATTCCTATACAGTGCAAAGGATTTGAGTTCACCAGAGGAGTTGATTCAATGCAATAGGTTAGGCCAAAGTCAATGGGCTAAAGTCTTGTATAGGATAAAGCAGTTCTGGTAGTTAAACGGAAAAGTCTTTGCCAATGTTCTCAGAAGTAGTTAGTAAAAGAAAGTCATATGTTGGGTCACAAGCTGATTAGGCCTGCAAGTTGGAAAAGTTTCAAGCACTTTCACCGCGAGAGTTAAGTACTCTCAGTCTTGTTTCACAGTACCTTATGAATGAAGAAAAAGATGCAGCTGAAGACTTCTGTTCCGGCAGTTCCTGCAGATCTCGCTGTTCCTGAGCCTCAGTCGTGGGACAAAAGGGAGGACATTGGGGGTCTCCTGCACTGCACTGGGACTGGTCAAAAAGCTGGCAATCTAGCAAATCTTCACTTCCGGTAGCTGTAGACAAGCACACAAACTGGTGTCCCCCTCCCTGGTTTTAGATAACTCCATAGGCATCATCATTTCAGGTGTGTCACACAGGGAAGCATTTTAGGCTGTCCCAAGGTTTAAATACCTTCTCTGGGATAAAGTACTGTTTCCCAGAGAAAGTAAAGTTAAATTGACTTTAATAGTCTTTTTTAAATTCATAGACCCAGCACACCCTATCTTACAATAGAGTGCTGGAGGGGTTACTTTGTACCCCCTATGTGTAGATACTCACGTAGCAGTCAAATGCTACCCTTTCCTCTCGAAATGGCTGGTGGCAGTGGTTTTACAATGAACCACCATGATTTTTCTCGACACCGGTAGCGTTAAATCGCGGAAGCCATGTCTTTCAAGATGGCGTCTGAGCCCCCTTTGTTTAAACAGGTCGCGGTCTTCTTTTTTCGGCATTTCTTTTTGGAAAGGTCCTTCTAGAGTGTCTCTGCGCGCCAAACCAGGTTTGGTCCCTTTGTTTCATCGTCTTTGGCGGGCTTCAAGACTGAAGTCCGCCTCTTGCGCCTGAGTATCTGAGGTGGGCAGGAAGTGAGGGAGGTGCCCGTGCTCCTAGGAGACCCGAATGCAGTCTGGCGTGATTGGCTGGCTGGCTGTCCGGCAAGGACAGCCACCCTGCTGGATGACTGACAGCTAGGCTGGAATGAATGGGAGAAACCAGCATAAAAGGCAAGGCTTTTTGGCTTGGAAGGCAGAGTCTACCAATGGACGAAGGAATCCAAAGAAGAACTTGGAAGAGACGCATTCTGCAACTCCTGGACCGTTGGTTTGACCGGTGAAGCCCTGCTGCTGTGCAGAAGCTCCAAATTAATCGACTAGAGAAGCCTGTAAGGACACTTCTCCCCTTGAGTTGGTGGGACCAATCAACTCGAAAGTAAGCCACCTGGACATCCTCTCGAAGCTGGTTGTATTTCCACTGCAGTTGCTGCTGGAAAATGAAGAGCCATTGAGAGGAACACCAGTTCTGGCGCGTTGCTTTTAAGTTTGCCAAGAGCTCCAGAAGATCCTCCGGACTCCCAGGAAACAGCACTGACCGAGCCTGAGCCATCGCAACAGAGTGCTGGACCCCAGATCTCCCCTGCTGATCTGTTTTCTCTCTCGGCACCGTTCACCTGGCCATCCTCTGCACCGGTCACCTGGACACCCTCTGTCCTCTGGGCACAGGTACCTGCTCACCCTGCCACCCTCCTGCACTGCCTCCTGGCTACCCCCTGCACTGCGGTCTGTATCTGTACCCATACAGTTCCCCACCCACTTCTCCTCTGCACTATCAGATATACCCTATCTGCTTAAACCAGCACTTGCTGGCTGCAGTACCACCTTTAATTATTTATTTTTATTTATTTTCTCCTGTTCTCTCCTCTGTTCCGCACTTTCCCTTCAATTCACGTACCCCTTTCCCCTTTCCCATGCACTTGCGCATTCTCAATGTCACTGGGCCTAGTAAGATCATTGTTTTTGTTCTCCCCTGTTCCCCTCCCTTTTGCCTAGTCGCGCTCTGAAATGCCTGTGTACAAGCGCGATATAAATAAAATATCAATATCAGATGCAAGGAAGGAAAGCCCATCTCAACAGCCAAGAGTCCACAGTGGTGCTATTTGCGGAGGCGCGAGGAGCTGAAACCACAAAGTGCCACTGAATAGAAGTTTCTGTCACTGACCGTCCCTTTGAAGTGCAGGTGTCCTCCAGACATCCTCCCTATTGTCCCCACGACTGAGGCCCAGGAACACCGAATCTGCAGAGCTGCACAGGAACAGAAGCCAGCCAAAGCCCTTTTCTTCTAACCCAAAGGTACTGTAAAAGTCTAAGAGAACTTACCCCTTGTTGTGTAACCTCACTTGTTCTCAGTGGACACTTGTCATGGATGCTTCTGTAGAGTTGCTAACAGCTTCCTTACCTCACAAGCCTAATCAGCTTGTGGCCCTACTTTGATTTCTTCTTTTCTTCAAAGACTTCTAAAACATTGTCCAAGACTTTAGCCTACCTGCAAGACAAGAATTGCTTCAGCTCACCTTGACTTTGACCTTGACTCACCTCAGCAACTCACCTTGACTTTTGTCAAATTGACTTTGGCCTGGCCAGGCTCCCTGAATATCTCTTCTTCCCTCTGACTCTGTGTTTAGCCCTCCTTCCAGGAAGGGGTTAACTTACTTTGCATTGGGGGTTACCAAAAGTGCTTACCTGCTTCAGAATATTTGTGAGATCTCTTGTTTTATTCTAATAATCTGTTTCTTTGACATACTCCTAAGTATTGCCCTAAATGCAAGAGTGATATATTAATGTCCACAGTGTCCTAGATATTGAAGACACCTGAGGGTGTAGGAAGTGTCTGTGTGCCATCCCAAATGGGTGTTTACTGATTTAGGGAAACAGAGTGTGTATTTTGGAGTGTATTTGTGTGTTACTATTACATTGCCCCTTCTGAAGAAGGCTTACTCAAACTGACTGTTAAATAAATTAATAATTGTTTAATCAAGAAACCTTGGTGTAAGAGTTTATTTGAATACTTGTCACTGTGACTCTCTGTGTAACTCCCCTACAGCTCACACTGACCCCTCTTGAGATAAGCCTGGCTGCTCAACATGCTACCAACCTGTGTAGTACAGACTTATAGCAAAGGTTGGGTTCCTATTGCCAGGAGGTCAGGGTTGGTGTGGTGCACCCAAAGGGTACTGCATACAATCTTGCCTAACATCATCAGATGAGGAATCCGCGGTAGAAAGACAATCCATTGAAATCACATTTCCATTCTCCCCCCCCTTCAGAGATCAATATTGTTCTCTCTCTCAGACTGTCACATTTCACAATAAACAAGAATATTTCACTTCTATTCAATTCACCTTCAGAGAGTGGTATCCACTCCTCCTTGCCTTATTGCAGTTCAATTGCAATCGATTTATTTTCAGAACGTTTTCCTTAGTACTCAGACGAGTTATTTGTGTTGTATAATACTCATCCATGATCCTGCCATGCATCCGCTGTCCCCAGTTGCCTTCGGTCTCACGATGAAACGTCTTTGGGGATCTTACGGTTATGGCGCCTGTTTGTTTCTCCACTGCACAACTGAGCCGACTTCCTCAGCATCTCTCTCATTTGCACGTTGCTCCTCCTCTCAGTTATTCTGAGTCTCAACTGGCAGCCGCTCGGTTTGTTGCAGCTTCCCAGTTGGAGTATCAGCGTAATTGCACGGGTCAGCTGCCCCCCACGATCCTCTCTCATTCATGTCACCACCAATTCTTGGGCCACATTTGGCTCGTCCCTTCTCACGCTCTCGGTTATGCAGGCTTCTCAGCGTTCTCTCTGCTGCTACCCAGCAGATTTGGATTTCACAAGTCCTGCGTTCTCTTGTGGCTCCACCTCTTCCCAGTTTCACGTTTCCTGGGACCTCGCCTGTTTGGAGATGCCTTTCCCTCGTTTCTCAACTCCCTTGTCACCTCATGCTTGATGAGTGTTCCTCTTTCAATCCACTCGTCTCAGTGGATTGGTTTCTTTTCTTTAAAGAGACAATTTCTCTTTCTTCGGAATAAATGCATATGTTATCTTCTTCGGCTCAGTCCTGATAGTTGACAGTGTTTGACGGACCCATATGTGTCATGTTCACTGGTGAAGGGAGTTCCTCACAGGAAAGGGAGTCCTTGTCCCCTAAGGGGGTGTATCTCCTGGTGATGTCCCACTTGCCTCTGCCCCTAAGGAGGACCCAAGGGAGGGTGTTGTGGAGTGAGCTCACCTACCGAGCCTCTCGCGGGGGGCTACGGGGGCTTTGGGGAGAATGGACGAATTCCCTCAATTTGTCACACTACCTAAAG